>NC_135309.1:11895543-12544665 GCF_048772815.1 Callospermophilus lateralis | reverse complement strand
ACAATTTATTTAAAGGTGTCAAATTTATTCCTTATTAATTATTGGGAGTATGTAAACATTTGTTAAACAAAGATTGTTCCAAAACACCAGAGTCCCAATTTTAAAAAGCTCTTAGATTTTCAGTGGAATCTGCCCTCCAATGGAAGACCAGTAGTTTGTAAGAAATAATAATTAAAAGAAATTAAAGTAACAGTTCCTAGCAAAAGAGAGGAGGTGGAAGAGAAATATCACACACACACACATATTAATTTTGGGGGGCATATATTTACAAGGTATGTCAGAAAATTCATGATTTTTTTTTTCTAAAACTCCCAGTAGTGTTCTGAGTGCTCTATACTTTTTGTTATGAAATCTATGGCTGTGTTTGGTTTTGAAGTATCCACAGACTCCTTTTCCAAAACTGAAATAGTTCAAAACACAAAAAGGAACATAAGCACATAGACAATCTGCTAACGACAAGTCCTCAGGGCCCATTCGTCATCAGGAAAATTCAAATGAAAAGCCAAGTGCTCACAAGAATTGGCCAAAATGGAAAAGTTTCGATAATACTGGGAACAGTTGGGATCCGTGTTCATTGCTGGCTAAAGTCAGCAGACCCTCTGAAAAGGGGCTGAGTAAGTCACCGCCATCGCCTAAAGGAATAGAGGCATGTGACACACAGAGAGGCTGGCTGCAACTAGGTCACAGCGGCTCGCACTGCACACCGCACAGATGCCTCTCGGCTAAGCGATGGGCCGAGGAACGCGAAGGCGCCAGCCAGGGAGGACCACTGGCAGGAAAACAGCAGCCCCACCGACAGTGCGACGCGGGACTCTGACCAGCGTCCTGACCTTGGAGGGAAACACCCAGGCACAGACAGCGCCTGCAGCCACTTGGCCGCTAGACACAGTCGCAGAGCGGCCGCGCCCAGGGCCAGGGTAACCGCGCAGCTGCGCAGCCTCGTGGGACCGGCAGGGGGGCAGTCCTGCAGCGCTGCAGCTCCATATGCGCTGGCTGGGGGCTCTTGTCTCAGGAGCTCAAACTCCAAGCTTCCTTTAGTTTCCAAGCCTCCATGAGCACCAGGGTTGGGGTGAGACTCTGCTGTCCATGAGGAAGCGCTTTACAGGTTCTGTGGTTAAGGAAGAGCCCCCGCAGCTGACGCCGTCGGGGCAGTGAAGGGTGCTGTCCAGGCCCGTGTCTCCTCCAGGACCGCACAGCCTCCCTGCCTCGTTCCCTTGCAGAGGCCCAGGTCCTGTTCCAAGGAGTCCTCAGCCTTCCTGTCTCAGTGGGCCATGTTGCTTGAGATGGGCGTGAGCTGCAAGTGCAGAGACTTGTGGAAACCTCTGAAAAGGATGCCTGCAGTCTAAACACCCAACTGTGGAAATCATACACTGATGGGCAGCAAAGAACCTCAATCCTCAGTTACTAGACACTTAGTTCATTATTTAAAAAGGAAGCCACTGTGGTGCATGACATAGAAATGTTACTGACATTTTAATTGACAGAGTTTTAACAATCCACAGTTTGACCTGCTGAAGACAGCTCAGTAAACAAACTCAAAGTGTGGACCTTCTTGCATGATCCAGAGTAAAGCAGAAAAAATATATTTATATCTATACCAAAGTATATTTGAAAATTAAATACCTTCTCCCGAAGAAATACCAAGGTCTTAGTACAGGCCTTCCTGTTTGGGCAAGTAGATGATCTTGTAGTCATTATTCAAGGCCACACACTGGCCACATACTTTCTCAGGGCCCCCTTGACCTCGCTGTTCCTCAGGCTGTAGATGAGGGGGTTCAGCATAGGGGTGAGGATGCTATAGAAGGCTGACACCACCTTATCGTGGTGAGCTGACCTGTAGGATTTGGGTCTCATGTAGTTAAAAATGGCAGCTCCATAAAAGAGCCCCACCACAGCCATGTGTGAGGAGCAGGTGGCAAAGGCCTTCTTGCGGGCTTCTGGGGAGCGCATGTGGAGGACAGCAGCCAGGATGAGACTGTAGGAGGTCAGGATGAGGCAGAAGGGCACCAGGAGCATCAACACACAGCAGATGTACATGACATTCTCAAAGACAGATGTGTCAGCACAAGCCAAGCGCACCAGCGTAGGGGCCTCACAGAAGAAATGGTCTATCTCTCGCCTGCTGCAAAACGGGAAGCTCAGGGCAACAACTGCCTGCATCAGCCCGTCAGCTGCTCCCAGGAACCAGGACCCCATGGTCATCCTCAGACACAGTGGCCAACTCATGAGCATGGGATAGCGCAGAGGGTGGCATACAGCCACATAGCGGTCATAGGACATGGCTGCTAAGAGGAAGCACTCTCCACCACCCAGAGTGAGAAGGAAGAAGATCTGGAAGCCACAGCCAGCAGGGGAGATGGACTTGATTCCAGTCAAGTAGTCAGCAGCCATTTTGGGCACAATGGTGGAAACCACCATGGCGTCCATGAGGGACAGTTGGCTCAGGAGGAAGTACATGGGCGTATGGAGCCGGAGGTCCCACTGAATTAGGAAAATCATGAGGGTATTGCTCACTAGGGAGGTGAAAGCTGTTGTCAGAACCATCCCAAAGAGAAACTGTTGGGCTCTGGAGTGGCCCAAGAGTCCTAAGAGAATGAAGTAGGAACTGGTGTTCCCACTTTCCATGATTTCAAACAACAGAAGAGACACTGTCAGTGGAAACATAGGAGACAGATTAATTTTTTAAATGCCCCTTGTTATTTATATCCTTCTAAATAATCACACGTGTAATAATGAAACCTATTTCAAATCTTTCATCTCTCATTTTTCTTTTTGTTTTTATTTTTGGTGCTGGGGATTGAACTCAGGGTTACTCAGCCACTGAGCCACATCCCTAGCCCTGTTTTGTATTTTATTTTGAAACAGGGTCTCAATGAGTTCCTTAGTGCCTCACCATTGCTAAGGCTGGCTTTTAACCTGCAATTCTTCTCTCTCAGTCTCCCTAGCTGCCGGGATTACAGGCATGTGCCACCGCGCCCAGCTTCTTCTACTTTTTAAACATGTTTAAATCAAGATAAAATTAACTTAAAGTTTTTTTTTTTTTTTGTCATTTTGAAGTTACACATGATAAATGCCTCCTAGGTTGAGTGTTGATTAATTGCATACCAAATCCTAATTCTTGAGGAGTTGTAACTGACCTGCAAGAGAGACTTTTTAGTTACTTGGTGCCCAAATAAAAGGGGGGTGGGGAGGAAATGGTGCACATGTGTCATTCATATTGATGCTTTAGTGGTGTCCTGCATGATCAATATTCTTAGAGACGAATTGTCAATATCTTACTTTCAAAAAATGATGGACTTAATAATGAAGATTCCAAATCTAAAACACATGAAAATTGGTTAAACTACCAAAATCATGATGTTTTCCCTGGCACTGACTGAATCTGGAAAGCCTTTTCTAAAACTGGAGGGCTTACCTTCTCAGATCTAGAAGGTAGGAGGACAGAGTCTGCAGACAGAAGCATAACTTCATGTGAAGTTGGTAGTACCTTAGACACTTTCACAATTTTAAAATTAATCAGTGTTATTTGAGTTTGTTAGTTAGTGTGGAGCTCTATTGCTCAATGCATCCTCTCATTAATCCTTCAACAGTGCTTTGTATTGTTCCTGGCAGTAGCAAAAATGCACTATTTACTGGGTAAGGAAAAATCCTGCTTCTTTATTACAAAAGTGTGCAGAAACATTAATTTCTTCCTCATTCCCCATAGAATCAAATTCTTTAAGTCAATTTTTGTCTTTGATCTTCTCCTGCTAGAACTGGATAAAGAGGCCCAGAACTGGACAGATGTGACTACTAGTCTGTCCTCAGGGATACTACCTGCTTCATCATACTCACATGGCAGAAGGTGTGTAGCTCTTAGGGAGTGCCAAGATCCACCCTAAGTCCAAATGCTAATCATGACTGGAGAGGCTACTGCCTTGGATTGCTCCACCCTGCGGAGATTTCTTTGTCAAATACTTCTTTGCCACCTGCCAACCTCTGTGCTCTGCACACCCCTGTATCTCTAAAGCATGATCTGTGACCTGGTGACCACATGAAAACCCTGGCCATGGCTCTCACTGGCTTCCCAAGGCTGGAGGAAACCCTAACCCATTCTTCACTACTCCAATCTCTCAGTGTTAAAGAAGGACTAAGCTTTAGACCGGTTTAGAAATCATTATGTAATTCAGTAACTCTAGGATGTTGGTCAAGTTCCTTTAATTTTTTGCACTGTATTAAACATCTTTAAGTGAACAGTGACACAGTGACCTTAAGTATATTCACATATCGGTACAATCCTCACCAGTGTCTACCTTGAAAACTTTTTTCAACTTCCCAAAATGAAACCATGCACCATTAGAGAGAACTCCCTGTTCTTCTCCCAGGCCACTAGCAGCCTCCATTCTCTCTCCCTCTATAAATCGGTGACTCTAGGAAGTGCACCTGGAGGAAGTCACTCCGGTCCTTGTCTGTTTGCACTACATCTGTCCATGACCTTGACTCGGGTGCATGGGTGCTGCTTGGTGTGTCAGAGTTCCCTCCTTCTCGAGGGTCACTAGTGCCCCACTGGCTGTGGGCAGCACACTTTGCTTATTCCTGTACACTTCAGTGGCTGCCTTGCACTTCCACGCACTTTCCTGAGCATTTATGTGATTTTAATGGACATTTGACAGCAGATGTTACAGCTTTTTCTTTAATAAAGTGATAAGATGTCACATGAAATAGGACAACTTCAGTGATTCTTTTGCTTAAGTCATGCAAGAGAGGTTTATGAGTTTATAGAGAATAAATTCAACAACTCCCATGACTTTTCAGTTCATTACAAAGTTTCTACTTGTGTTAAATCATTTTAAATTAAAAATCACTAACACTTAACTTTTCAAAGGAGATAGGGATTTGTATATACTTTTTGAAGGTAGAATGGGTGTGTAAATGTGATATGCCATTACAAATGTAATTTTCCAGTCAGCATTACATAGCATTTAAATTCAAAGAAAGAGCAAATGAATTCTCCAAATAATAAAATGAATCCAAGTTAGTTATTTCTGTAAGAAAAGATAATGTGTGACTTTACTAAAATTGACTATATATTTATATTACACAAATGAAGTAAGTTGCCACTAGTTAAAAATACTTGCAAAGCTAAGCAAATAGGATTATTTGGGATTCATTTCTAGAACAATGATCATGGATACAAAGTGTTGCTAAAAGAGTAATAAAGTGTTAACTCTGCTGGCAAATAAAATACAACATGCCATTAAAAGGAGGAAAGAAAGCTCAAATCCCAGGGTTGGGAAAATGTATTATCCTGAAAAACAAAGATTTCCTTTTTCTTTTTTCCCCTCTGACTTCATGGGTTTGGAGATTTCTTACCCACATTTCCATCTGCTTCCATAGCTTTTTCTTAGAGTGATGTGAAAACGGTTGCTTTTCCCATGTCTTTGCAATGCTGTGAGGAGCACAGCATTCCCCTGCCCTTCTTCCTTTTTAAAAAGCTTTTGGGTAATCATGGGAAATTTAAAGCAGTGCCTGTAATTTTCTTTTCTATACTTTTTTCAGACTCATTTCCAAAATTTTATATTAAAATGTTAAGTTTCTTACCCAGTGTACTGAGATGATCTTCTGTAACAAATAATATCATCCAGACCTTTTATTTGAGGTAATCCATGGGCTGTTAAAGAATCCAGCTGGTGAGCAGCAGCTAGCACACACTGCCACTCTCCGGGGGTAACAAGCACAGCCAGGAACAGAGGATTTTCTCAAACTTGTTGAGCATGAAGTGCTAGGATTGGCATCCCCTACCCATGTGAGGGGATGGTGACTGCAGCAGGCTGCATCTGCGTCCTCTGTGAGAAGCATGGTCACAGTCCCCTCGTGCTGCAGGAGTGACTTGCTGCTGCTAGTTTGGCTGGAGTATATCAGCTCCCATGCACAGCTACAGGGTGTGTGACCTGTATCCACAGGGATTGGAAGCACTCTCATTAGCCAGAGCCACGTGATGAGACAATTCAGGGTCAAAGAGGTTTAGATTTCAGGGGTGTTTTAAAGATTCCCAGGATTCTGACATACTATGGATGCTTCAGAAAGCTATGAGTAATAAAATAATAGAGGATCATTCCGGAGTAAAAAGAAAATGTAAATAAGTGTCCTGGGAAAAGGTCATGATTTTAAAACAAATCTATGTGTGAAGTTATAGGATCCTGGTATTTCTTTCTGAATTTCAATAAATGAGAAGATTAAAAAATGAACCACTGATTACCAGCCACTGTCAAAAACTATAACTGGAATGAAATGAAGCCAAGGGTAGAATTCAGCTAATTTTTTTGCCCCCTTTTAACTAAATTTAAGAGAAACAATGCTAAAGTACAGGTGCCAATTTGCATTTATGAAAGAGAGTTTTACTTTATTTGTATGTTTGCATCTTTGTGTCTAGGTAACAACATCCATTATAACAGGAACAGTGCTGGGGAGAGCTCTCACATTGCCAGGTGTCACAGACTGATTCTGTGACATTTTTTTCCTGTCTGTAGATGCTGACTTTTATCAAAGTGTCCAATCCCAATCAGATACAGAATGTGATTGATAGAGCACATGAGTACAGTCTATTTTTAAAAGTCAAATTTTCTTATTTCTGTTGAAATATTTGTAATATGTTTTAAATAGCTATTGAAGTAGTTTCAATTTTAATTTCATTGAAATAGATATATGAATGAAGTGAAAGAATCATACTGCTATAGTGAATCATACTGCTATAGTGAGTTTACTGCATATGCCAAAGTAAACTCACCTACCAATTGCTGTACAGATTGTCGAGGTGAGAAATGGAGTACTCATGGCTAGAGAACACAACCGGAGGCATTCAGAGCTGAGGGGGGATTAGCAATTGAGTTTTGGTCTTGTTAAAAACTGGCCTTGAATTTATTTAAAATTGCAAAGTTTAACTTAAGGCCAACACGGTAGGCAGAAAATGGCTTCATAAAGACTTCCATGTAGCAATCGCAGGAATCTGTCAGTGTGTTAGTTTAGATGGCCAAGAAAAGTTTGCAGACAGAATTAAAGCTTCTAATGGGCTGATATTAAAATATAGATTATATAAGTGAGTCCAAAGTAATGACAGGATGCTTAAAAGTGAGAGGGAGGCAGGAGAGAGAATGGTTGAAATGCCGGAATGAGGTGTTTACCCAATACTGCCAATATGGATGGAGATGGAGAAAGGGGGCCAGGGGCTGGAGCTCTAGGGGTCTCCAGAAGGTGGGATGGGGAAAGGACAGTTCTGCCCTAGGGCTTCCAGGAGGAGGCAGCCTAAGGTCGATTTTGACATATCTCTTCCAGAAGGAAGGCAATGCATTTGAACTGTTGAAGTCGCTGAGGGTGTGTTCAGTGTTACAGCATCAGCAGGAAACAAACCATCAGCATCACACCCAGAATGGCTGTTGACCATGAGAGGCCAACACAACACAAGATCCTCTGTAATCAGGTCAGGGCAGAGGAACATAGGCACGTGCCAAGTCTTAGAGCTCCAAGCCAGCACACTCTCGGCTGTCACTCTGACACCAGTTACTGTGTTAGCTTTGACCTCCTGTGCGCGCCCTCTCCGTGGGATATGAGAAGAGCCCTCATAGGCTTGTTCCTGTCTGCTGACTGCAGGAACCGTGACCCTCCCACCCTCACCCCATATTGTGTGCTCAGGGCTCCAGATCTTTCCCAAGCCCTCTTACCGAGACCTGCACCCCCACACCCTATTGTGGTGCTGTGTGTACCTGCTCACCCCAAGGTGAGCCAGGCCATGGCGGTCAGTCCCTGGCGTGTCCATGTTGGTTGCTGCAGGGAGGGTAATGAGTGCACCTCTGAGAGCTCTGTCTCTCCTGTAAAAATGCAAGCACTAACTTTTCCTTCAGTTTCCCTAATAAGGTGAAGTACATGTCAATGGGATCAGACAGCATGTGTTACATTTGTCTTACTTTTATTTTCTCCAGAATTGTATTTCTGAAATTCATCCATACAATAATAGGTACCTAAACATCATACTTGGGGCAAAATTACCTGTTCATTCTGTTCCAATGTTAGAAGATGTTAGACTAGTTTTCATTTTTGTGATGATGGAAATGATGCTCTCCAGACACTTTTGTGCATGTGTGCAGTAAATATTTATGCAAATTTGGGGTATCTATACCTAGGAGTGAAATTGGCAGGACAAAGAGAATGTGGAGTTTAATTTTTTAGATATACAAAAATGTCTCCTACAATGGCTTTCCCAACCAGCTGTAAAAGACTCTCCTTTATGTATTGGGCAACTTTTGTTATTTTCTCTTATTAACTTGAGACCTTCTGAGTTTGAAGTGGTAAGTGATGATGGACATCATTTGAGTTTTGCTCATGTCTTCTGAGGCTGAGAACTTTACCAACACTGACTAACAATGCTGTGAAGTGACACTTCAAGATGATTGGACTAGGATTAAGCCCCAGCTTCTTTAAAAAAACTCTTATAGCACAAGAATTAATTGCAAGAATCAATAAATGGGATGTATTCAAACTAAAAAGCTTCCTCTCAGCAAAAGAAAAAAATCAGTGAAGTGAATAGAGAGCTTACAATGTGGGAACAAATTTTTACCACATGGTCATCAGATACAGTATAAATCAAAAGGATATATAAGGAACTGAAAAATCTTTTTTTTTAATATTTATTTTTTAGGTGTAGATGGACACAACACAATGCCTTTATTTTTATGTGGTGCTGAGAATCAAACCCTGGTCCTGCCTGTGCTAGGCGAGTGCTCTACCGCTGAGCCACAATCCCAGCCCAGGAACTCAAAAATCTTAACACTAGAGCTGGGGATGTGGCTCAAGCGGTAGCGCGCTCGCCTGGCATGCATGCGGCCCGGGTTCAATCCTCAGCACCACATACAAAAACAAAGATGTTGTGCCTGCTGAAAACTAAATAAATAAATAAATAAATATTGAAAAAATTCCCTCTCTCTCTTTCTAAAAAAAAGAAAAAAATCTTAACACCAAAAAACAAATAACCCAATCAATAAATGGGTCAAGGAACTGAACAGGTACTTCTCAGAAGAAGATATACAATCAATCAACAAATATATGAAAAAAAATGTTCAATATCTCTAGTAATTAGAGAAATGCAAATCCATCCAGATTTCTTCTTACTCCATTCAGAATGCCAGCTATTAAGAATACAAACAACAATAAGTGTTGGTGAGGATGTGGGGGAAAAGGCACACTCATACATTGCTGGTGGGACTGCAACTTGGTGCAGCCCCTTGCAGTTTCCCAAGTATGGAGATTCCTTGGAAAAGTGGGAATGGAACCACCATTTGACCCAGCTATCCCACTCCTCAGTCTATACCCAAAGGACTTAAAAATAGCATACCAGAGGGTCATAGCCACATCAACGTTTATAGCAGCACAATTCACAATAGCTAAACTGCGGAACCAACCTAGATGCCCTTTAATAGATGAATGGATAAAAAAAATGTGGCATTTATACACAATGGAACATTACTCAGCAGTAAAAGAGAATACCACATTTTCTTTATCCTTTTATCTAATGGATTCTGCTGTCATATATAACATTAAAATTTAAAAAAAAAAGATGATTTGCCTTGTTTACTGAGCTCTGGGACATTATCTAGGTATGTGGAGATTCTTTCACAGCATAGCTACGTGGCTATTTCAGCTGGTTTGAGCTGCTTGCATTTCAATTCATTGTATAGTTTAAAGTAAATCTTTCTCTAGCTTATCAATATTTTTCTTCATGCTTGGCAAGGTGGTTTTTTTTCACATATAAAATACTTCTTTACCTAAACCCCAATAACATTTGCCTACATTATCTTCTTGAAATTATTGCTGTACCTTAAATATCGAGATAAAAAGCCACCTGGTTTTAGAGATTAGCTATAAAATAAGTCTCTTTTAGTGTATGTGGATATTCAATTGAGTCAGCCGCTTTCCACACAAAGACAAGAGCTTTCCCACAGCCTCCTTTGTCTTAAATCAGTAATCAGGGCATGAGTTCTGTTGTAGTTGCCCTATTTTGCTTTATTGACCTGTATTTGCTCAACAATAATAATTACTTAATTATCAAATTTTAAGTAAGTTCTGTTACACTATAGCACAAACAATTTCATTTGTGGAATTGGAAGACAACTGGAAAAATGAAGTCTGTTTGGAGCTACTTTATTCTCTAACATGATAAAAGTTCTGCAGTGTGCACATGTACACACACACACTGATTCACTGAGGGAATTTAATGGAGGGCAATATTGAATGAATTTAGGAAGCAAGTTGGAGAAAATCCCCCTTTTAAAAAATTGTGTAGTTGATAGGGAATTAGTGTTTCTCCATTAGCTATGATTCAATTCATTTTTTTCTCAGCAATATTAATATTTCCTTAGGAAAGATTTTGGTCTTTATGTAGAACTTTCATAATTCTTAATTGTTATTTGGTGGTAATTTAAAATTTGTTCGTATAGCTCATAATGTTCTCTAAGTTTTATCATACCTTATTTTAATCTCCATTCCTTGGATGGTTTGAATGACCTTTTTTTTCCATCCCAATGTTCAGAGACATCAGGATCTTGCTGTCCTATTCTCTGGCAGATGCCAATCTGACATGCATCCAGATGTGTGCTCGGGGGGCGAATGCTAGAGCGCGCTCACCACCAGTGTTTGCAGGTGTCCCAAAGAGAAGCAGCTTGTCCTCGTCACCAGGGGAAGCTCTGGTAAGTCTGTGAGTCATGGAACAGGATTCCACACACAAGACAGCAGTGGGAATGAGTTGGCCACACCTACAAGAGCTCCAGAGACAGACGTCACCAACAGCTGGGGAGGCCGAGGCGCATAGAAACACAAGACTTGTGCTGCATGCCCAGCACTCCAGCAACAGGCTCAGTCAATGAGTGTGTCACTAGAAGCATCACAGCTGTGCAGGAAGTAAGAGTGGGTGAACAGTGGGAGAAGGTGGGGATTCTCGTGGGTGGGAAGTGTTGGCCCGTCCATGGGGAGCAGTCCCTGTGTGTTCAGTGGTGCCTCATGAACACACATTGGGCTAATCCCCACTTCTCTGCAGATCTTTATGGCCATAGGGTGATAAACTAGAAATTCAGAATGAAGGGGCAGGTTGAGGAGGGTATGTGAGGAGTGGCAGGACTTGAGCAGCCATGCAGCTTTATTGCTTGGGTGGGGGCTGGGTCCATTGTTGCACGTTAGGAGCTGTTACCAGTGTGAGCCATTCATGGTCAACAAGTATCTCAACCAAAAATGAAGGCGAAGCCATTGCACACGCCCATGAGTAAAAATATTGACAGGGGATATAAAGGTTTTGTCAGTCTCTCCAGAACATTTCACATCAAATGTGTCTTTTCTTCCCTGTGACTGCAGCCAGGTTGGGCTTATTAGCTGCTGGATCACACTCTGAACAACTTCACTCCAGTGTTTTCAGCAAAGTACTGACTTATCGTCGTCCTTGGGCACTGGGGAATTCTGATGCGTCATTGACGTGTATATAAGGTGTTAAAGATATTCTGGAAAATGTCTGTTTCTTTTAAAAATAGACATTACCCATAACCAAGCAATTTTAGTCACAAGTATATATCCAAGATGACTGAGATTATATGTCCACTAATCAGAAAAAAAAAAAAAAAAGCAAAACAGGTCACCATAGAAATCTTCACGGCAGTTACTTTCTTCACAGTCACAAATATTCAATGTCAGAATAAAAAAGATTGTTATATATTCATGTAATATAATGCTAATCAGTAAAAAAATAATTACATGAAAATATGAAGCATGTAAAATCTTATAAACACATTAGGAAAAGAAGCTTAGAAAGGCAAAAGCATTTCTGTTCAATGGTGATGAAGTAAAAATGATGATTGCTGTTTCCAGGCACAGGTGTTACCAAGGAAGGTCCACAGGGAACCGCATGATGGGACTGTTTCTGTCTTGGCTTCCACCAGTACTCCACCCTGTCAGCCACTCAGGCAACATGGTACCCTGAGCATGAGTTCTCCTCCTTCCCTCACATTTAACATGCCATCTGTCCACACTGCTCCTTCTCCCCTTTCCTGACTGTGGCCTCTTCCCACTTCCCACCATCACCCAGGGGTGGCACCCACTTGCTGAGAAGCCTAATGCTTCCTGGTTCTGGCCCTTGATCCCCAAGTGGAGCTCGCCAAGGGCCCTCTCTGTGACGACCTGTGAAATATAACCCATCCAAACACACGGCACCTTTTGTAGAGTCCTCGATAGCAGCACCCACTCCTGGGGAAAGTGAGAACAGGAAACCCGCACATCATGGCTGCCCAGTCCCAGATCCCTGAGGGAATATGTGAACACCTTCTGCATGCTGGATGAGGAACGTCAAAAATAAGGACAGTATTTTCTTCTTTGGAAAAGTTTTCCCACCTTCATTTTCATCACTGTTTTGGCTGTTTCCTTTGGGTTAGCCTCCCTTTTCTAAAAGCTTTATCTACAGGACAATTATGGAAAATGCTCTCCTTGCTGCGAAGTCATTTTCTGAATCAAGCCCCCATGGCCCATGGGTGGTGAGTAGTTGGTAAGCCGTGCTTCCCAGGTGGGCACTGCCTGCTCCTGGTCTCCTGGGAGGCATCCGCTCACACACTCTGTGCCTGCATCTGAGTGCCTTAGGTCTGAGTGCCAATTCCCTGGGGCTGCCAGTGTCCCCACCAGTCCCGAGCCTGGGATGGCAGAGATGCTCCTTCTGACTGTCCTCCTGCTTCTTTCAGCATCAGGAAAAAAAAAAAAAAAAAGGCCCTGGGCAGCTCGAGTCTTTCCAAACCTAAACATTCTTACGCATGGTCTCCTTATGGTGAAATTAGGAAGTTTCCCCAAGAATCAGGTCAAGGGACTGAAAGGCACGCTGGGAATTTCAAATCCAGAGAAATCACGGGATGGGGAGAGTAAAAGGAGGCGTGAGGACCACGGAGCCACGCAAGACGACTCACCCAGGAACAAGGAGCACGGCAGCTTTGAGGCCTGGGAAGCAGAGGGGCACAGGCAGCCTGGCTCCTGAGCCTCTCAGGCCTGAGTGTTCTCAGGCACGCTTCTCTGCTAGGGGTGTGCTTTGCAATTGCAGATAGGGGCTGGCTGGGGGTACCTGAAAGCCTGAAAGCTGCAAGTCTTTCTCATGGGAACTGGAATCACTGGAAGTTTCAGCTTCAGTCAAGACCCCCCCCCCCCACTGAGGCAGAGAGAGAAGGAAATGAGTATCTGTTTGACTATAGCTTTGCAGATCTTCCGACCTATCACTGGGGCTAGCCCCCGGATGTCATAAGGACAGATAACTGTCACGTGATCATGGGTATTACATATCATCTGTCACCTGCTAGAAAGCACATCTGGAGGGGAGCAGTGGGTCATCTGAAAACAGATGAACATGTGGACAGCTGTCAGACTGATAAGATAATTTAATATCTGACAACGTGTGTGCTTTACAGTGCATTCTGCTTCATGACTGAGGCTACGCAGTTAGCCGCTGAGCTAGTGCCTGTGTGATGAGCCCATCTTACCTTTCATGTCCTGCGTCTGCATCCCCAATGATTGTCTTTCTAAGTCCAGGCCCTTTGCTTTTCCTTGGGTCCTGAAGTGTGTTAACAGTCTCTGGAAGGAATGAAACCTGGAATGTCTGCTGTCTGCCCCTCTGGGCTTGGTGTCCTCTGATTACCTTCCTTCTCCATGGCCCCTCCATCTCCTTTCTTCCTCTGTTCACTGGATGCTTCCCATATTTTCTGTTCCTTTCCACCACTTCAGACAATGTGCTTTCTCTGTCTGTATCTGAGACCTTTTCAACATTTGCTTTCTTTATCCAATACTAACTGTAATACAATCCTAGAATTCTCTCAATGAAAGAGACGCTATATAATTTTCTCAGAATAGCCTCATTTGTGCTGCTTTGTAACAACCCACCCTCCCCCCCTGTAGGTCTACGACAGTGATATGACCTTATTGTCTCCTTGATGCTGCAGTCTTGCTGCGCTCAGAGGCATGCTTCTCTGCTAGGGGTGTGCTCTGTGATTGCAGGAAGGGGCTGGCTGGGGTGCCTGTAAGCCCTCCTGGCTTGGATGTCCATGAGGGTCACTCAGTCCTCTCTTTGGTGTCTATCTCCTCCATGATGATCCTGCCACCTCTCTCTGGAGGAGATGAGCCTGTGTGTTCATGGGACTTAGTTATTCTCAGTCACATCCACAACCACATGTCTCATGCTATGGGTTGAGATGGACAGTTTCTCCAGCCTTCCTGGACCTGTTGGAGGGGATGCTTTACTTCCAATCATTTGCCCAGCACTGAGCCTGTAGTTCTTTAACCCGCCTCTGCTCAGGTATCTTTTATCTGATTCTCTACTTTGGTGAACTTTACAGTTTTGTCTTTATTTTTCTGGGTCAAACAAGTACATTAAAATGGCCAGCATTTTTAATTTCTTTTGATTAATATTCTTGGTAACAAGAAGATTCTTCATGTGTTATTTTTCCTAGGTTCCCACTGTGTTAACTTTGATTTTCAATATTAGGTATATGTATATATGTATATGTGTGAGTATGTATTTTCATCACTGTATTTTTTTTCAATGACATTATTACAGGATTTTTCAGCAATAGTGGGGAAAAAACTTAAAAGTCATATGGAATAGTTAAATACCCAGAATTGCTAGAGCAATCCTGAACAAAAAAGAGCAATGCTGGCCACATCACAATATCTGATTTTGAATCACACAATAGAGCTATAGTAACCAAAACAGCATGGTACTACCATAAAAACAGGTACTGGATCACTAGAATAGAATAAAAGACACAGAGACAAAGCCACAGTTTATCATCAAATTCTTGACAGAGTCCCCAAAATTATGTCAGAGGAAAGACAGCCTTGTTAGCAAATGGTGCCAGGAAACTGGATATCCAGACATAGGAGAATGAGACGAGATCCCCATCTCTACCTCTGCACAAAAGTTAACTCAAAATGGATCAAAAATCTAGATATTACACCAAAAAAATTTGCAACTGCTACAGAAAAATATAGGACCAACATTTAAGTGCAGGCAAAGACTTCTTCAATGGATCTGCTAGAGCTCAGGAAATTTTACAAAGAATAAAATAAGGGGAATCAAATTAAGAACTTCTGCACAGCAAAGGAAACAATAAACAATGAGGAGAGAGAACCCACAGAATGAAAAAAAAAATCATTGCCAGCTGCTCCTCCAATAGGAAGTTAGTATGCAGAATATGTAAAGAAATTTAAATTTTTTTTAACACCAAAGACCAAATATCCCAATCAATAAAGGGGCAAATGAGCTAAACAGAATATTCTGAAGACCATTAGTCATATGAAAAAGATGTTCAATATATTGAACCCACAGGAAACTGTAAATGAAAACTATTCTGAGGTTCCTTCTCACTTGAGTTAGAATGACAGTCATCAAGTATCTAAGCAACAATGAATGCTGGTAAGGATGCGGGGAAAAATTCTTACACAATATGATGGGATGTAAATTGGTGCAGCCACTGTGAAAATCAGAATGGAGGTTCCTAAAATACTGAAAATAGATTGTCCACATGATCCTGCTAGAACCCTCCTTGGTATTTAAAGAATGAAAGATATCACACTTTAGAAATACACAAATACCCACATTTATCACAGCACAATTTACAATAACCAAGCTATGGAACCAGGCTAGATGTCTGTCAACAGATGAAGAGATTAAGAAGATGTGGAATATCTACATAAGAAGATGTGGAATATCTACACAATATCTACCCATAAAAAAAGAATAAAATTATGGAATTTGCAGGAAAATGGGTGGATCTGGAGACCATTGTGCTAAGTGAAATCATGCAGGCTCAGAAACACAAGTGCCATGTTTTCTCATATGGAGAAGCTAGAGCAAGAAAGAGAAAAAAGAATGGAGAAAATAGAAGGAAGACTAGTAGGGCAGAGAAAGGGGGTCCAGGGGAGTGAGGGGGAGAGTACAGGGGTTAATTAATTTTAAAATTAATCAAAATTATGTATATGTCTGAATATGCCACAATGATACACACAACTCTGTGTGATTAATATTCACCAATAAAATGTTTTTGGAAAGAGATATTTGGAAATCGGACACAAAAAATATTATTCAAATGGGACAAATTATTTATTAGAGTCATTGTTGGGGGGGGAATGCAATCCCAGGCTTATTTTACTACTAAGTATATCTCATTGCAAAGATTAAACATGGAATACATATTTTAATGCATTCATAAATAAATGAAACATTGTATACACAAGGTGATTTTACCCACATGGATTTAACAAAGTGAAAATGAGAATTCCCAGTTCTGTCTACAGTTTAATCATGTAAACAAGCCTATCTGTGGATCCCCATGGCAATCACAGGTAGCATTTGAGAGCATGAGAGTGTGAGTTTTGTGTTGCACAGAGCTCACCTCTAATCTACATTCCAACAATTACAAGACCAGTGGCATTAGACACAGTGCTTAGACCCCACGAACCTCAAGGTATTGTACTAAAATAGGCACAGTGATTACATGTAGGATTGTTGAAGGAATGAAAAGGGAGGTTTGTAAATAGTCTTTAATTAGATACTTATATTTAGAAAGTTATCAATAAACAGCAGCTACTATTCCTTTCATCTATTCAAAACTATCACTTCTCCAAGAAAAAAAAAAGCAGAATAGTAGGTCTACATGACAAAACTGAATGAATTCATCTAACATTGGGCTGGACCACAAACCAAATCTCTATGATCCTGAATAGCTTAATAATTTCCTTTGCATAATTGGGAAATGGAGAACACATATTTATGCCCTGTAAGCATTAAAAAATGATTTACTGAAATTGAACAAATACACATTAAACAAATGAATTCTTGTTTTCATGCACTGAAACATGAGTTAATAATTTTGTTTTCTTTCTTCTTCTTTTTTTTTTTTTTTGCTAGTGCTAAGGATGGAATCCAGGTCCTGGAGAATGCTAGGCAACTGCTCTGCCACTAGGCTACATTATCAGCCTCTGGAATTTTTCCTTATTGTATGTATAACCAGCCAGAATAAAATTGAAAACTAACTTCAGAGATATGTTTTAATATATATTTCTATAATAAGTTTGGTACTTTTGAGTTTGAACTGTAAGCTGGCCTTTTCCACAGGCACAATTTTTATAGATCTGTTTTTCATTCTAAGATATAATACAAAAGGGATTAAAATATTCACAAAACTCGTGACATTTCTTTCAAGTTTGTTTACAACAAGAAAGACAGGTGCCTCACACCTGTAATCCTGACATCTTGGGAGGCTGAGGCAGGAGGAATGCAAGTTCCAAGACAGCCTTAGCAACATAGTGAGGCAATAAGCAACTCAGAGAAACCCTGCCTCTAAACAAAATATTTAAAAAGGGCTGGAGATATTGCTCAGTGATTAAGTGCCTCTGGATTCACTCCCCAGTACAAAAAAAGAAGAAGAAGAAGAAGGAGGAGGAGGAGGAGGAGGAGGGGGAGGGGGGAGGGGAAGGGAAGGGGGAGGGGGAGGGGAGGGGAGGGGGAGGGGAAGAAGAAGAAAATAATTGTGGACAATTAAATTGTTTCCATGGATCACAGCTGTGTTGCTATGGATATGAGTTTTCTCCAAAGCTCCTGCTAATGCAGGGATAGGCAGTGAAATGCCTGGATTGTGAGAGCTGTCACCTCACCAGCCCATCCTAGTTTAATGGTAACTCACAGTGGCTGAGCAGGTGGCACATGCCTGGAGGAGGTGGGTGTCTGGGCACATGTGCTGGAAGGGCTCATCTTCCTTGGGCCCCTGCTTCCTTCCCTTCTCTCCCCCCTCCCTCTCCCCCCTCCTTCCTTCCCTTCTCTCTCCCCCTCCCCTTCCCCCTCCTTCCTTCCCTTCTCTCTCCCTCCCCCCTCCTTCCTGGTTGCATGGGGTCAGCAGTGCTCCTCAGCTGCTCCCTTTCTCCCTTCAGCACTGATGCTCCGCCTCTCCTCTTGTTTCACACCCACCATGACTGAGGCTCTGAAACCATAGGGCAAAACAAGCCTTTCTTCCTCTAGGTCGTTCTTATCATATAGCTTGGATAGAGCAGGACAAGCTGACTAACACCATGACACAACCGTGGCACTCCCACATGGCAACACAGGAGCATAAAGTGTGTATGTCAGAGAGTCAAAGGGAAGAATTGTGAGGATGCTGGGTGAGTTGTAGTTTATCAGTTTTCAAAATTATATGGATTATGAGAAAATCCTTTCCATTTGGGAGTAAAACAGCATGAAGGCTTGCAGAATGGGGTCCTGCATTGCCAGCCCCCAGTGTCCCAGGGGTGGTGCTAGCCTGCAGAGGCACCTGAACTCCATGACTCTGGCCCTGGGTCACCAGGTGCAGCTCCCCACTGGCCCCAGCTGCTGGCAGAAAGGCCAGAGAGAATGTCCTCTGGAGCCCTGAGCTTCAGCTCTGGGGGTGTCACAGGGTCATGCCGAGGAGAATGTGGGTGAACACAGTCTTTCTCCAGTTTCCAGTTTATATTAAGTTCATCTTAAGTGATATGTAAAACAAGTATGCATATGAATGGATTCCACATGACGTCCTGATGCACAAATACTGTGTGACAGTCACTCAGGTAAAACCTGCCGACCTTCTCAGATAGTCATCATGTCCTAATGGCCCAACCTTCATTATCCTCTTTTCTAGTTTTTGATGTAATCAGTCCATACTTTTCAAATCTCAAGATATTTGTCCCTGAGGGAAATGACCCATTTGGACAACTTACTGAGAATCTAAGATATGGCTCACCTGCAAGTGAAGTTCCGGCCCCCAACATCTGTAAAGGATGGGATGTAAAAATAGTCCTTCCTGGAAAGCTCCCTCATGCTTCATCAGGAGCAGGTGTCGAGACCGTCCTGCTGTCCTTAGGGGACAGGGGTACAAGCATGTCCTGGCCAACAAGGCATTCTTCCTGCAGGAAGCTAAAGAAGGAAGCAGGAATTTCTTTTCTGTTAACATATTAATTGTAAACTGGGTCACTGGCTTTACTAAAAGAAAGTTTTATTAATTAAAGAACACAAAGGGAAAGAAAAACAGGCAGAAGGGAAGAGGCGCTCAGATGCCACCTCACGGTGTGTAAGGGAGCCTGGGGGAGATGTGTGTGTGCTGCTCTCCCCGGGGCAACTGGAATAGCTCCCTCAGTGGCATTGATCCCTGGATGTGAGCAACAGGCCATCCTCCAGGGTCAGCTTGACAGGGACACAGATGACATGCACAGATGACATGACTGAGGTCCCCTCCTCACCCTCTAGAAGAGGAGCCAGTGCTCACAGCCACACAGCCTGCTTTCCCATGGGGTTCTTAGGAGATCTGCAGTCGTGTGCAGCTTGTGTCCGCCTTCATCCCCACCAGGGAGCCCTCCGGACAGCTGGCTGAGCCCAGTTTCCTACAGAACTTGTGCTGTGACACCGCAGCTCCATTGGCAGCCTTCACCATCCCAGGTGCTCTGTGCCAGCTCCCCCTGCCACAGCATCCCTGTTGACAGTCCCTTCGGGGGGCCTTGCTTTTGCCAGGGGAACATTTGAGGATTTCAACTCTTGTGGAGCCCAGGTCATGTACTAAATGCTTGGTCCTTCCAGCTGTCACCCATCATATTCTACCTTCCGTTAGAACAAGCTTGTTGTGACATCACTGCAGTAGTGATTCTGCAGGGATTGGCCTCTGGCAGGAGATATTTAGCCCTCCTATGAATTTGATTCCTGCATTATGGTACTCACAAAGACTGAACTCCTACAGAGAATGTCCCCACCCCAGGACAGTTGCAATCACTCATGTGCTTCACACTGGCCAGTAGCAAGCCGTAACCCCTACCTTTGGCAAATGAATTTATTATGAAGAAACCCAGACAAGTGGTCAAAGACCAATATGTAATATTTCTACTGAATCAAAAATATTAAACTAGGAAATTGCCAGACTGCCTCATTAGGTAGAAAGGAAATTTTCAGTAGTCTTGGGGAACTTCCGAAATTCCCTTTTAAGTACTAAATACCACTGGATATCTTAAACTATAATTATTATAAACAGAACCACCACATCACCATCTGTTGACCTACCTTTCCAAATGATCACTATTAGAGACACACCAAAGGCTGGTAACAGAGCTGGTAGAAACATCACTCCATCTTTAGAATGTTTTCTATCTTAAAAATTTGGACACTAGTTATGGAAGGGATTCTTGTCAATGAGCACAGAAGATCTATGCCGCTTGAATAGGTTGTGGGTGAGGTTTTGCTCAGGATGCTTTTAACCCTTAAGGACAGGTCAGTGAATCCCGGAGCCTAAGCAGAAATGCTCTCTCCACTGCATGTACGGTAGGATGTAGCCCTGATTGGAGGCTTTAGCAGCACCTGAAGTAGAGCCACTGGCATCTGCTGACCCTTGTCAAAGGCTATTCCACTCCAGGGATTGGCAAATTCAGGAGACACTCTATAATTCTCATGCATATTTCAGGCACTTACCTAACCAAGCAATGTGCTGTCAAGGAGCTTATTCTAAGTCAAAAAAAAAAAAAAAAAAAAAAAGGCCTTAATGTGGAACACTGAAAAGGCACTGTCCAAATAAAAATTTACTAAGAAAAACAAGATCATTCACTCCCCCACCCCTTTTCCCATTTGGGGGACCCAAGTTTGCCCAAGCATAATTTGTAGTTACCTCAGACTAAAACTAAAAGCTTAAATTATAAATCACTGTTCCCAGATGACTTGAACACAGTTCTTCCTGGTGGCACGTCCCAGGAGCATAATACACGCAGGGCCCACTGCACCAGCATAGGTCAGTGAAGGTCACTTCAATCTTTACTCTCCCAGCAGATCAGATCCCAAGTGGCTGCCTTTCCGCAGGGTCTCTGATGGGAATTCACAGCACTGGTTTCAAGGTGGCTGCCAACACTTCAGAGCTGCCACCTTCTTCTCTAGCAGGCGTCCCTCCTGTGATGTCCAAGGTATGTGCAGCCGCTTGGGGGGTACTCAACCTTCAGGAAGGCACTCACGCTTTCCAGTGCTTGGTGTGGGCGGCTGGGGCAACCTGCATATCTTTGTATACTTTTGGGGAGTCCTTGGGTGCTCTCCTGGGGTCATCCTGCCCAGGAGGCCAGTACACCGGTGGCCCTGGGGTCTCTTAACAACTGTGGATCAGGATGCAGTTGAATTGGTGCCATTTTCCTGCGAGGGCCTAATGATTTTGCTGCAGCGCCGCCAGGTCCATGCCCACCCAGTCGTGCCTGGATGTGCTCCTCATCCTCAGCTTCTTCCTCCTCACTTCCCTGGACTACCTGAGTTTGGAGTTCACTCAGTCCTCCCCACCCACCTTCCTCCTTCGTCACAGCCTTGGGGACCACCCAGGCCCATGGCTCTGCCCCTGCGTCCCCTTCGGCTGCTCTACACCTACTTCTCCCTTTTTTCCCTCTTGGCACAGATGGTGCCCATGTTCCGTGGCTCTGTCTCTGCCGTGGCCATGGCCTCCTAGGCCTGGATGGGTGGGGCAACCTGGAGCTTTGGGAGGCTGGCTCTGCCTGGGATCACCCAGGCTTGTGTGGCTGGGCAGGGGACTCCTCCTCCTACCCACTTGCTGTGGAGTGGTGGTAAACTCCGCTGGTGTCACTAGGAAAGAATGCTGCCTCCAGCAGAGAAGGGCAGTCAGCCCCTGCTGTATACTTTTAATCCAAGAATTCCTGGCCACATTTCTGGCTTCTTTTGCCGCTGGAGGGTCCAGGAAAGAATGCTGCCTCCAGCAGAGAAGGGCAGTCAGCCCCTGCTGTATACTTTTACTCCAAGAATTCCTGGCCACGTTTATGGCTTCTTTTGCCGCTGGAGGGTCCATTTGTAATGTAGGGCTTGACACCTGAGGAATTTTCAGGGAGAAGGTTTATTGGCTGACGTTCCAGAGGGGATATCTCCTAAAATTCTCTGGACCTTGAGTTTGGAAATTCTTTGATCTTTATACCCAGTGGCGGGAGACATTGGTGGAGGTTTACTTTTTTGTTGGCCTCTACAAAACAGTATCTTTTTTTTTTTTTTTAAGTTCTCATAAAGTGCTTTTGTCCAATTTTTGTTAAATTAGGTACCACAAAAGCAGAAATAACATCATCTAGTCTGCGGCCAAACATAGCTTGTGCAGGCAGAGCAACAGAGAATAGGAAGTTCTAACCCACACTGAGTTCTTTGCAGAAACATGCTGACGTTCTGTTAATAAAAACAATTATGAGAGAGGGAAGAAATGGCGGGCCAGAGGGAAGCAGCATTCTGTGTTGCTCTGTGATTCAGATCTAACCTAGTAGGAATACTGCATCTCTGAGAGTGTTAAAGGACCCCTATACAGCTGCTCTCGGGCAGGACTCCTGGCTCCCAGCACCTAACCCTTGGAGTTCTATCAAAGGCGGGGCTGCAGGGCTCCAGAGCACCTTAGCAGAATCACCTATCAGCAAAGCTTCAGAACTCCCAGACTTCACTCTGCTCCCACACAGGACACTCAGCTGCTACCTACCCTCAGCACAACGCCATCAGCTCCCCCCACCCCACCTGACACCCCAGCACTAGAACCAGCCAGCCTCCATCTTGGCATAACTTCCTCCCCATATTTGGTGGAGGCAGCTCCCAGATCAGAACTCCAGCTGGCCAGGTACCACGTTTCCAACTTTCCCCTCTCCCCAGGGGTGATAACCCAACACAGTAGCTGCCCAATACAAAACAGCTCTCAGTTGGACAGGTATGCAGTGTGACCAGGGCACTGCCCACAAGAGCCCTGGTGTGAGGGTTTCCTCACTTGGGAACTGATAAGGGAGCAGGAAATGGGGGTAAAGTTTGGAGCCTAACAGAGAGAACTGGGAAATTTCCAGGCAAGATAGAGAGAGAGAACTGTGCGCTCAAGTCATCCGAGCGGTCTCAAAAGAGACCCTTGATGTGCCGTCTCCCTGCAGGGACTGGCGGATGCCACTCCCTGCTTCCAGGCGTCCACCAAGAGAACTAGCCTTTCTACCCTGGTTACCTCCACCATCCTAAGGGCACAGACATCAGCTTACAACAGACAACCTCACCTATTGGATGAGAAGGGAAGCAGGAAAGATATGGATCTCTAAAACTAGAAAAATCCTGGTTTCTTCCTTTGATTTTTTTTTCCTTCTCCCCCTCTATCCTCCCGCCCTCACATCCCCAACATAAGTGAAACCAAAAACATTGCATGAAATAAGGTTTAAGGACTGGAACATATGAATAATATAATGTAGAGGTGTTGTATATGCCTTTTACTTTTTCTTCTTTCATTTTTTCCTTCCTCCTCCAATTTATACTATTTTAACATCCTTTATTTTTCTAAATACACATGTGTGTTTGTTTTATGTACTCTACTGTCTTCCCATGTACTCATCTACCCTAAATTACTTCCTGTCTATTCTCCTATAACCCTCTTCATTATTTCTCTTTCCCACTTCCTAAGATATATTAACCCTGTATCCTCACATCCTATCTCTTCAGCATATTATCCTATACCCCACCCCCAGTTCATTGTCCACCGTCAGAAATGTAAACCGTTTTACAAAACTACTGATTATATCATAGATAAAACTCAAATCCAACATTTCTGTACATTGAGACCAAACTGTAAATGTCTTAATAACAATGAATTGTTCATAGGTGATATATTGTTGATATTGACATCTATTAACATTGTCCTTCACAAAGAAGAGGTCTTGGAACCTTACAAGAGCACTACAAACCTATAGGGTAAAAAATAACACCCCAGACCCACAGAACTAGAAGGGAAGACACATGAGCAACATGAAAAGACAAGGGAAGAAAGTGCCACAAACAAATCAAGATGCCACATTATTTGAATCCTTGGCAACCACAGTAGCATAAATGACAGAGAAAGAGTTCAGGATGTTCATGATAAAAATGTTCTGTGACTCAAGGAAGATATGAGAGAGCAAATACAGGCAGCAAAAGATCATTTTGACAGGGAGCTACATAAACAAATACAGAAAGCAAAAGATGACCTCAAAAGGGAGATAGAAGTTCTAAAAAATAAAAAGAAAAAAGAAATCTTTGAAACTAAAGAAACAATAAACCAAATTAAAAGCTCAAATAAACACATCACAAACAAAGTAGACCACTTGGAAGACAGGACATCAGACAATAAAGACAAACTATATAATCTTAAAAAGAATATAGATCACACAGTGATAATGGTAAGAAACCATGAGCAAAACATTCAAGAAATATGGGATAGCATAAAAAGAGCAAATTTAAGAGCTACTGGGATAGAGGAAGGCGTAGAGGTCCAAATGAAAGGAATGGACAATCTATTCAGTGAAATAATTTCAGAAAACTTTTCAAACATGAAGAATGAATTAGAACTCCAAATTAAAGAAGCCTACAGGATGCTGAATTACAAAATCCCAATAGATCCACACCAAGGCACTTTATAATAAAACTGCCGTACATACAGAATAAGGAGAGAATTTTAAAAGCCATGAAAGAAAGGAATCAGATTATATATAGGGGGAAACCAATTAGACTAGCAGAAGATTTTTCAAACCAGACCATGAAAGCTAGAAGATCCTGGAACAACATATATCAAGCTCTGAAAGAAAATGGATGCCAACCAACAAAACCCCATATCCAGCAAAATTAAGCTTTAGATTTGATGATGAAATAAAAATGTTCCATGATAAACAAAATTTTAAAAAATTACAGCTACAAAACTGGCACTACAAAACATCCTTGGAAAAATATTCCATAAAGAGGAAACAAAAAACAACAATAAAAATCAGCAGAGGGCTAGTATCCTAAAGGCAAAACTAATCAAAGAAGAAAATCAAGTAGAGTTAAATAACAGAAAACCAAATATGGCTGGGAATACAAACCATGTCTCAATAATAACCCTGAATGTTAATGTCTAAATCTCACCAGCCAAAAGACATAGACTGGCAGATTGGATTTAAAAAGAAGACCCAATAATATGCTGCCTCCAGGAGATTCATCTGATAGGAAAAGATATACACAGACTGAAGGTGGAAGGTTGGGAAAAATCATACCATTCACATGGACTGCAGAAGCAAGAGGGGTTTCCATTCTCGTATCAAATAGACTTCAAGCCAAAGTTAATCAAAAGGGATAAAGATGGACATTATGTACTGCTCAAGGGAACAATACACCAACAAGCCATAACAATCATAAATATATATTCCCCAAACAATGGAGCAGCTATGTTCATCAAACAAATTCTTCTCAAGTTCAAGAGTCAAATTGACCACAACACAATAATCTTGGGTGACTTTAACACACCTCTCTCACCACTGGATAGATCTTCCAAACAAAGTTTATAGAAATATTTAAAAGTTTCTATAGGAATATAGAAACTATAAATTACAATAATACAATTAATAACTTTGACTTAACTGACATATATAGACTATTTCATCCTGCATCCTGAACAATATTTCATCATGTTCAAAACACCAGGAAAAATTAGGGATAACAGAAACATATCTCAATACACTTTCTTCTCAGCACCACATGGATCCTTCTCTAAAATAGACCATATAAAATGCCACAGAGCAACTCTTAGCAAATACAAAAGGTAGAGATACTACCCTGCATTTTATCAGATTATAATGGAATGAAATTAGAAATCAATGACAAAATAAAAAATAAAAATTTCTCCAACACATGGAGACTAAACAATATGCTACTGAAAAAAAAAAACTGGTGATATTTTGCAGAAAATATCAAGGAGGAGATTAAAAATTCCTAGAGGTAAATGAGAATATACATACAACATATCGAAATCTCTGGGACACTATGAAAGCAGTACTAAGAGGAAAGTTCATTTCATGGAGATCATTCCTTAAAAGAAGAAAAAGTCAACAAATAAATGACCTAACCTTACATCTGACAGTTTAGAAAAAAAAGAACAAATCAACACCAAAAGCAGTAAAAGGCAGGAAATAATTAAAATTAGAGCTGAAATCAATAAAATTGAAAAGAAACAATTGACAAAACAAAAAGTTGGTTCTTTCAAAAAATAAATAAAATTGACAGACCTTTAGCTACCCTAACAAAGAGGAGAGAGAAAACTCAAATTACCAGCATATGTGATGAAAAAGGTAATAATCACAAAACACCTCAGAAACAGACAGGATAATTAGAAATTATTTTGAAAATTTATATTCCAACAAATAGAAGATATAGAAGGCATAGACAAATTTCTTAAGTTATGTAATTTTCCCAAATTGAATCAGAATGATATACACAATTTAAACAGACTATATCAAGTGATAAAATAGAAGACACCATCATAAGCCTACCAACCAAGAAAAGTCCAGGATGAGATGAATACACATCCGAGTTCTACAAGACCTTTAAAGCATAACTAATACCAATACTCTTCAATTTACTTCAGGAAATAGAAAAAGAAGCAGCACTTCCAAACTCATTCTATGAGGCCAATATCACCCTGATTCCAAAACCAGGCAAAGACACATCAAAAAAAAAAAAAAAAAAAAAAAAAAGAAAAAAAAGAAAGAAAGAAAGAAAGAAAGAAAGAAAAGAAAAGAATACTTCAGACAAATATTGCTAATGAACATAGATGCAAAATTCCTCAATAAAATTCTGGCAAATTGAATACAAAAACATGTTAAAAAGATCATGCACCATGCTCAGTGGGATCAATCCCAGTGGGATTAATCCCAGGAATGCAAGGTTAGTTCAACATATGAAAATCAATAAATGTAACTCATCACATCAATAGATTCAAAGATAAGAATCATATATCATCTCAATAGATGCAGAAAAAGCATTTGACAAAATATAGCACCCCTCCATGTTCAAAACACCAGGAAAATTAGGGATAACAGAAACATATCTCAACATCATAAAGGCTATCTATGCTAAGTCCCAGGCCAACATCATTCTAAATGGAAAAAAATTGAAGGCATTCCCTCTAAAAATTGGAACAAGACAGGGATGCCCTCTTTCATCACTTCTATTTAACATAGTTATTGAAATGCTGCCCAGAGCAATTAGACAGATGAAAAAAATTAAAGGGATACACATAGAAAAAGAACTCAAATTAGCACTATTTGCTGATGATATTATCTTTTTACCTAGAAGACCCAAAAGATTCCACCAGAAAACTTTTAGAATGAGTAAATGAATTCAGCAAAGTAGCAGGTTATAAAATCAACACCCATAAATCAAAGGCATTTCTATATATCATTGACAAATCCTCTGAAAGGGAAATGAGGAAAACTACCCCATTTACAATAGCAAAACTAACAAACAAACAAAAAACCTTGAGAATCAATGAATGAGGTGAAAGACCTATACAATGAAAACTACAGAATGCTAAAGAAAGAAATCAAAGAAGATCTTAGAAGATGGAAAGATCTACCTTGCTCTTGGATAGGCAGAATTAATATTATCAAAATGACCATACTACCAAAAGCACTATACAGATGTAATGCAATTCTGATCAAAATCCCAATGGCATTCTTCATAGAAATATAAAAAGAAATCATGAAATTCATCTGGAAAAATAAGAGACCCAGAATAACTAAAACAACCCTTAGCAGGAAGAGTGAAGTAGGTGGTATGTATAGTCTAGTATATCACTATACCAGACATTAAACTATACTACAGAGCAATAGTAACAAAAACAGCGTGGTATTGGCACCAAAACAGACTGGTAGGCCAAAGGTACAGAATAGAGGACACAGAGACTAACCCACAAAATTACAGTTATCTTATATTAGAAGAAGGTGTCAAAAATATGCATTGGAGAAAAGATAGCCTCTTCAACAAATGGTGCTGGGAAAACTAGAAATCCATATGCAACAAAATGAAATTAAACCCCTATCTCTCACCATGCATAAAACTCAACTTAGAGTGGATCAAGGACCCAGGAATTAAACAGAGACTCTTTTTCTAGTAGAAGAAAAAGTAGGCTCTAATCTTCATCGTGTCAGATTAGGCCCCACTTCCTTAATAAGACTCCTATAGAGCAAGAACTAAAAGCAAGAATAAATAAATGGGATGGATGCAAACTAAAAAGTTTCTTCTCAGTAAAAGAAACAATCTGTGATGTGAATAGAGAGCCAACATCTTTGGAGTAAATTTTTACCCCTCACACATCAGATGGTGTACTATTCTCTAGGATATATAAAGAACTAAAAAATCTAAAGCACTAAAAAAATAAATAACCCAATCAATAAATGGTCCAAGAACCTAAACAGACACTTCTCAAAAGAGAATGTACAATCAATCAACAAATTAAAAAAACGCTCATCATCTCTAGCAATCAGAGAAATGCAAATCAAAATTACTCTATTTCATCTCACTCCAGTCAGAATGGCAGCTATTATAAAGACAAATAACAATAATTGTTGGCAAGGATGTGGGGGAAAAGGTACACTCATACACTGCTGGTGGGACTGCAAATTGGTGCAGCCAATATGGAAAGCAGTGTGGAGATTCCTTGGAAATCTGGGAATGGAGTCACCATTTGACCCAGCTATCCGACTCCTCAGTCTACACCCAAAAGACTTAAAAACAGTATACTACAGGGACACAACTACATCAATGTTTATAGCAGCACATTCACAATAGCTAAACTGGAATCAACCTAGATGCCCTTCAGTAGATGGATTAAAAAAATGTGGCATATATACACAATGGAATATTACTCAGCATTAAAAGAGAATAAAATCATGGCATTGGCAGGTAAATGGAGTTGGAGAAGATAATGCTAAGTGAAGTTAGCCAATCCCCCCAAAAAAGAACAAATGTCAAGTTTTTTTTTTTTTTTTTTTGGATATAAGGTGACTGACTCATAGTGGGGTAGGGAGGGGAACATGGAAGGAACAGACAAACACTAGAGCATTAGGACAGAGGGGTGGGAGGGTAAGGGAGGGGCAGGGGTTTAGCAATGATGGTGGAATATTCTTAAAATTTGCTTTTATAAAAGACACTTAAAAGGGAGAGAAGCTGCAAATGTGCAGAAAACACGTGTAGAGCTGCATCTCCTGAAGTGGTGATCAGTGGGGTCCACAGACACAGCAGCAGCAAACCACAGCCTTAGCTAGGGGAGAGCACCTGCCTAACAAGTGCAGGCAGGATGGGGTCCCCAGCAACAGATAGAGAAGAGAAAGAAACTCAAGTACAGGGCTAAATATATTTTGAGAAGATGCCTCAACCAAACAATAGATATAAATGACATTTTATATCGATGTTTAACGTGGGTGACTATAAGAAAACAGATGGGACCTAGAATAAGCATGAGTTAGAGTGGTGGTTCCAGAATCTTTTTTTTTTTTTTTGAACCCACTCTTTTTAAAAAATATTTATTTTTTAGGTGTAGATGGACACAACACAATGCCTTTTATTTTTATGTGGTGCTGAGGATCGAACCCAGGACCTGCCAGTGCTAGGCGAGCGCTCTACCGCTGAGCCACAATCCCAGCCCTCCAGAATCTTTAATAGAACAATAATACATCAAGGAAAAGGAAGAGGCCAGTTTCAGGGAACACAGGGTACCTGCCGATGGTCCCAGCTGCTAGGAGGCTGAGGCAGGGTGACCACAAGTTTGAGGCCAGCCTCACCCTGTGTCAAAATAAAAATTCAAAGGGCTATGACAAAGCTCAGTGTGGAGCACACCTGGATGAAATCTGGACAGAAAGGGAGCCAAGGAGAAAGGCAAGAGGCATTTCATCAATCTGTACATGAGGCTGAAGGGGTGAGGCCTATACTAACATACACAATGTGTAATGAAACTTCAGAAAGAGAGCAAGAACTAAATTGTGAAGTCATGAAGTAACAATTGACTTAAAGAAGAAACAGTGGTCAGCAAAGTTGTGAGGAAAAAAAACAAAGAAATGGATGGATGGTCACATTGCATAATGAGGCCTAAAGAATTGCACTAGGGAGGGTATGTATAGGAAGGATAATGTGAGCCTGTACATGCATGTGCATGTATATATGAAATAGATGTATGCATGTGCATGTGTGCTGAAGGTCACACCTCACCCCTCCCTGGTGTTTTGTGTGAAATTTCACTTGGTGCTCTACAAAATACTCATATTAGCACCATGCCATGTTCCATGGCCTCTGTGATCCTACTAAGCTGCTTAGCTGGTGCCTGGTACACATAAGGGAATATTAAATTGTTTGTTGAAAAAAAATTGATGACTCATTGTGATTAATTAAAGTTAGTTATATCATGAGATTTTAATAGAAATGAATAGCTTTTTCCCTTAAATATTTAAATAGTTCTTCCACCCGTTTTCAATGGAAGTTATCTAAAATAACATTTTTCCAAGTAGACTTAGTTCAAGTGGATAAATAAAAATTTGGAATATAAGGTGTGAATTAATGTTCTTGTGAAGATCAGAATTATTCTAGAATATTAGAGCTTGAATATTTATTTCACATATACACATTAGAAAGTAATTCTTGCTTCTGAATTGGTTAACATCTGGAATCTATACACAAAAAAAGGCACATTTTTACTTATAACAAGATTTCAAGGGACTGAGGCTGTAGCTCAGTGGTAAAGTGCTTGCCTCGCATGAGTGAGGCACCGGGTTCAATCCTGAGCACCACATAACAATAAATAAAGATATTGTGTGTTCATCTACAACTAAATAAATATTTTTAAAAAAAGATTCCAAAAAAACATGCAGGAACCAGATGTGGTTGCATATATCTGTAATCACAGTGGCTCAAGAGACTGTATCATGAACATCACAAGTTCAAACCCAGCCTCAGCAACTTAGTAAGCTGCTTGGCAAATTAGCAAGACCCTGTCGAAGAATAAAAAATAAAAAGTGCTGGGGATGTGGATCAGTGCTTAAGCACTTCTAATATAATAATAATAATAATAATTTCTCTTCTCCCTCCATTATCTTATCTTTGTAATAAAATCTAGAACCTCTCAAAATTTATGTACAACATATATAAAGTTATAAGATATCTGAAGAGTCACAGAAAACAGAATCACACATGGGCATGAAAAACATTTTATAATTATCAGACAATTGTTTTAAAATATGATTTATTTGCTAAGACCTTTTTTAGAAAAAATGGACAACATGAAAGAAAATGTACTTAAAGCAAGTAGAAAGATGGAAACTCTAAAAAGAATTAAAGTGTTGCAAATAAGTGTTAATAAAACTTAACTACAAGTCTCATAAACTACTCTGTATAATATATACTTCTATGTACAAAATTCTACTACATACCTACATACACAGTATGTATAAGATTATGTCATAATATGTGAGAGTTGACTACAGATGCAAAAAACTTAAAATACAAGAAAATTGAATCTAATGATATGGAAAGAGAGATTTAACCCATAAAAGCATGTTGCTTTCACATCCTCATGCTGATGCAATGCTCATGTAAACACCAGGAAAGATTCCCATGACCTCTGAATAGACAAAGGAGAAATGAAGGCACACACCCTTTTCACACACCTACAGTTCTTTTCTCAAGAAAGACACCCCTTGTTGAAGGAAGTGCACAACTAATTCCAATTGCCCAGGAGGCCGAGGCAGGAGCATGAAAAGTTCAAGCCAACCTCAGCAACTTAGTGAAGACCTAAGCAATTCAATGAGAGACTATGTCTCAAAATTTGAAAATAATTTAAAAAGGATTGGGATTGGCTCAGCTCATAGGGGCCTCTGGGTTCAATCCCTGGTTTAAAAATAAAATAAAATAACTCAAGTCTGAACAAGACTGAATGAAACTGAAACAACTGAAGGCCTTGCCACATTTCTACATAGAAGGCTTTTCTCCAGTATGAGTTCTTCCATGTGGTTTTAAGAGACCTGGAAAGTTGATAGTGTTACCACCTTGCTTAAAGGACAGAAGGTGATCTGAATCCTTTTTGTCTTTGAAAGAAACTGGGAAAGTTGAACACTGCCTCACATTGCTTATGCACAGGGTTTTGATACTTGGTGAATCCTTTCATACAACTGAACAAACTAGAATATCTAAAGCCTTTATATTTCTTACTTGCATGGGGTTTATTATTATTATTTCTTTGCATGAACCTTTCAACACAAATCTTCCTAGTCCTTAGAAAGAACTGAAAAAAATGGAAGGCTTCCAACATTTCTTACAAACACAGACTTCTCTCCAAGAACACATTCATATATGAGAAGAAAAATGAGACATCACACATTCAAGAGGTTTGTTTTCCAGTGTGAATAAATGGCTTTGAAGGTAATGGGGAAAAATGAATGACTTGCCATATTTTGTACATTCAGAATTATTCACTCCAATGTGGTGGTGTACACCTGTAATCTCAGCAACTCCTGTAATCTTCAGACACTGAGGCTGAAGGATCACAAGTTTAAGGCCAGCCTGCACAACTTAGCATGTACTAAGCAACTCAGCAAGTCCCTGATTCAAAATAAAAAATAAAAATGACTGGGGATGTGGCTTAGTGGTAGAGCACACCACTACCAAGACTTAAAAAAAAAAAAAAAAAATCTACTTTGTGAGTCCTTCAATGTCTTTGAAGGTGACAAGAAATATTGCCACATTTTTCATTCTAAGGATTTTTCTCCAGTAAACTTACTACATGTTTATGAGTGAAATGGTAACAGAAGACTTTGCCCATTGTTTTCATTAGTAGGATTTCTCTCCAGTATGACTTCGTTCATGTGAGTGAAGCTGAGTGGATGAAGCAAAGTCTTTTCCACATTGTTTATATTTATAGGGCTTTTCTCCAGTTGAGTTCTTCCATGTATGTGAAGATGACATGATGTAGCAAAGGCTTTTCCACATTGCTTCTCCCCAGTATGCATTCTTCCATGTCTGTGAAGTTGATGGGATGTAGCAAAGGCTTTTCCACATTGTTGACATTCATAGGGCTTCTCTCCAGTGTAAGTTCGTTCATGTGAGTGAAGGTTAGAGGAGTGAGTGAAGGCTTTGCCACACTGCTTACATTTATAGGGCTTCTCTCCAGTGTGAATTCGTTCATGTACTTGGAGGTAAGAGGAGCAAGTGAATGCTTTGCCACAGTGCTTACATTTATAGGGCTTCTCTCCAGTATGAGATCGTTCATGTATTTGGAAGTAAGAGGAAGTAGTGAAGGCTTTCCCACACTGCTTACATTCATAGGGCTTCTCTCCAGTATGAATTCTTCCATGTACTTGAAGGTGAGAGGAACGAGTGAAGGCTTTGCCACACTGCTTACATTTATAGGGCTTCTCTCCAGTATGAGTTCGTTCATGTACTTGGAGGTAAGAGGGAGTAGTGAAGGCTTTTCCACATTGTTGACATTCGTAGGGCTTCTCTCCAGTATGAATTCTTCCATGTTTGTGAAGGCAACTGGATGTAGCAAAGGCTTTTCCACATTGTTGACATTCATAGTGCTTGTCTTTAGTGTGAGATTGTTCATGAGAGTGAAGGTGAGAGGACCGAGTGGAGGCTTTGCCACACTGCTTACATTCATAGGACTTCTCCCCAGCATGAGTTTGTTTATGTATGTGAAGGGAAGAGGAATTTGAGAAGGCTTTTCCACACTGTTTACATTCATAGTGCTTCTTTTCTGTATGAGTTATTTGATATCTTCTACATGAACTGGGATTACTGAAGGCTTTCCCACATTGCTCACATTTATAGGGCTTCTCTTCAGTATGAGTTACTTCATGGCATTTAAAAGATCTGGAATATTTGAAGCCTTTCCCACAATTTATATATTCATGGCACTTCTCCCCAGTATGAGTTTGTTCATGTCTTCTAAATAAATAGGGGAAACAAACGTTTTTCCCAAATACTCTACACCTAAAATGTTTATCACCACTGGGTGTTATCAGTTGTCTCTGAACATCTGTGAAAGAAGAAAAGGCTTCACCACATTGTGTACTTTCATAGGGTTTCTGCCCAGTATGGGTTTCTTCATGCATCTGAATGGAATTGGGACAACTGAAGACTTTCCCACACGCTGTATTTTTATAAGGTCCATTTACAGTTTGTATTAACCTTTGTGTTTGAACACTTCTTAGAGAAACGAGAGATTTCCGGTATTGTTTAAATTCACATGGCTTCTCTTCATGTTCCACATGCTTGTAGGGTTTCTGTCCAGAGTGAGATGTGATCTGCCTATGAAGGAATAAAGGACATATGAAGTCTTTTGAATACACAATGCAGTAACATGGATTTACTCTATTAAATTTTTTCTTTGTCAGGTTAATTTAACCATATAACTTCTATAAAAATGACCATCACATTATCAATGCTTGATTTATTAATGATTTTCTATTCATTAACAGGTCTTAGGCTTATATTACCACCAATGCAGGTAAACAGTAGGTTTTCTGACTTGTTCAAATTGCCTGAAAATAAATAGATTGAAAGAAAACAATCCTTTTTTTTTTTTTAAAGTAACAGCTGTCTTTTTATTGTCCTATTTCCTTTATCTGCAATTTTTTTGTTAATTTTTAAAATTTATATATGACAGCAGAATGCATTACAATTCTTATTACACTTATAGGGCACAATTTTTCACACATCTAGTTGTATATAAAGTATATTCACACCAATTCGTGTCTTCATACATGTACTTTGGATAATAATGTCCATTACATACCACCATCATTTCTAACCCCCTGCCCCCTCCCTTCCCCTCCCACTCCTCTGCCCTATATAGAGTTCATCTAATCTTCCCATGCTCCTACTCCCTACCCCACTATGAATCAGCCTCCTTATATCAGAGAAAATATTTGGCATTTGGTTTTTTGAGATTGGCTAACTTCACTTAGTATTATCTTCTCCAACTCCATCCATTTACCTGCAAATGCCATGATTTTATTCTCTTTTATTGCTGAGTAATATTCCATTGTGTATATATGCCATTTTTAAAAACTCATTCATCTATTGAAGGACAACTAGGTTGGTTCTACAGTTTAGCTATTGTGAATTGTGCTTATATAAACATTGATGTGGCTATGTCCTTGTAGTATGCTGTTTTTAAGTCCCAGCAGTGGGATAGCTGGGTCAAATAAATGATGGTTTCATTCCCAATTTTCCAAGAAATCTCCATACTGATTTCCATATTGGCCGCTCCATTTTGCAGTCCCACCAGTAGTATGTATGTATGAGTGTACCTTTTCCCCCACATCCTCGCCAACACTTATTGTTGTTTGTTTTCATTATAGCAGCTATTCTGAATGGAGTGAGATGAAATCTTAGAGTAGTTTTGATTTGCATTTCTCTAATTTCTAGGGATGATTAGCACTTTTTCATATATTTGTTGACTGATTGTGTATATCATCTTCTGAGAAGTGTCTCTTCAGATCCTTGGCCCATTTATTGATTGGATTATTATTTTTTTTTTTTTATGCTTAGCTTTTTGAGTTCTTTATATACGCTAGAGATTAGTGCTCTGTCGGATGTGTGAGGGGTAAAGATTTGCTCCCAAGATGTAGGCTCTCTGTTCACCTCACAGATTGTTTCTTTTGCTGAGAAGAAACTTCTTAGTTTGAATCCATCCCATTTATTGATTCTTGATTTTAATTGTTGTGCCAAAGGAGCCTTATTAAGGAAGTTGGGGTCTAATCCCACATGATGGAAATTAGGGCCTACTTTTTCTTCTATTAGACACAGGGTCTCTGGTTTTTTTCCTAGGTTCTTGATCCATTTTGAGTTGAGTTTTGTGGATGGTGAGAGATAGGTATTTAATTGCATTTTGTTGCATATGGATTTCCAGTAGAAAACAATCCTTACCAACACAGTTTCCCTATAGCTTTTATCCAAACAGTGATATGCACATATGCAAATTCATAGTATTTTTTTCATGTCGACTACTTTGAAAAGACTGAATATCTATGTTACATGCAAATATATATATCTGGTAAAAATTTATAAGAATAAACACATTTCACATTGTACATATTTCTTTGGTTGGTTTGTTCTAAAAAATCAGATGACATTGTAAGATTTCCACAAGGACATTGCTCCCTCTGGTGAGTATAATTACCTTAGACTACTCCCAGAATTTTCAATCTGAACTTCACTGTTCTTGTCTTCCCATGTGTTTCCTAAAATGGCAACACAGAACAATCATTATGAGCTAGAAAAACTTTGCCACAGTCTTCGTGCATTTTATGTTGCAATAATTCATCAAAGGATTCCCTTTTCACATTCTACATAAATGACCAAATAAACACTGGTTCTCTATTTGACTAAATAAAGAAACATCACTATTACCTATACAAGTCAGGTTTCTGAGGACTTCCAGTATCACATCTCTGTAAAGATTCTTCTGGAATAGATCCAGCAAAGTCCATTCCTCCTGGGTGAAGTTCACAGCCACATCCTCAAAGGTCACTGAGATCTAATATATCACACAAATATGTATTGGAGGCCAGAAGAGATGATAATCTGGGGAATCTATAATCAACATGCATGATGTTCACATGATTCTCTGGCCTCCAGATAAATTCCATGATTTGGTCCATCAAATCTTTAATGCACTATATTCCTCATAGCCATTCCAACACTAGAATTGGGCCACTCAAAAGTCAAACAGTAGAGTGTTTGACACCCTTCCTAGTGGTAAGTTCACAGGAAGTAAGACATGCTCCCTGGTTATTCCTAACCTTTTTTGTTGGTTACACGTGTATTGCACGTTCTAACAATGTCCTGTGCAGTACAGAGCTAACACTAGCACTCCTGATATTATTTACCCTTAGAAAAGAAAGGTGACGGAGTAAGAAATTGTTGGAATCAGGAAACTCATCCTGTGGGAGAAATCCTGCAAACCACAGTGGTTCACTGTGCCTACACAGTCTAAACAACATGGTATTTACTAATCTGTTTTCTTTTTTTTTTTTTTTTCTGAAAGTCTATTGTTCCTTCCTTACAGAAGTGCCTATAATCAGCCCTCACACCCACCCTCTGGGCATGTGCTCACTACGGAGCTTCCCTCATAGACAACCTCTCAACCACTTAGTCGCAATGTGTTAAGCAGAGATTAAGTTCATCCAGTGTGATGATTAAACCAAGGGAACACGTATAAGTTTGCAGGTGCTTTACTCCAGACCAAATTCAGTAACAAACAAGTAACAAACAAGTGCAATGATTAATAAACAGAACTATTTGATAATTTCTAATGATTAATGTCAAAGCTAAATGGGGTAGGTAGAAAGATGGCATGTGTCTTAGAAATAACTCAATGTCCCAAGATGTCACCTTCTCCCAATAGCCTTATAAAGTTTTATAAGACTCTTAAACAGTCTTCTTAATAGACAGCAGAAACTACTTTTCCAAACCTCATAGCAATAATGAACGTCCAACAATTAACAAACACTTCTGAACAGCAGATGGTTCACTAGCATAATATGGACTCATGTGCCACATAGCCATATTCTGCTCAAGGACATTCTGATCAAGGATGGCTCACATGTGCAATGGTTGTCTGTTGTGAAAGAGATTCCTCATGACTGTAGAGATGCTCTGGTGCAAACAAATCTAAGGCAGCAGCACTTCCAGGGTGTGGTAAAGCAGAAGGATTGCAGCCCAGAATCCTCACATATCCAACACAGTCTGGGTGTGAAATGGGCCACTCCATGTGTGTCTGTAAGCACGCAATGATGTCTACACAGTGATGGAAGAGCCAAGACGATCACCTACCAGAATGTGTCCCTGCAACTTACACACAACCACACTCAAGGACTTAAGACATGTGACATTTAGAGCAGCACAGTATCAGCAGAGGTTAGCAAGAGACCATGAGAAAGCCTTCAGTGGGTTGGCCTTCATGCTGTGGAAAGATGATAAATGACAGCAGGTGTTGTGGAGACAGATCACAATGATGGTCCAGGCAAACTGGAATCTAAGGGGCAAAGGCATTGTATCTCTCTATTCTCTGGACAGAAGTATATTTATTATACATTCAAATGTGAAAAAATAAAATACTTTTTAGAAACCTGAAAGAAGATGCGACGGGAGACAAATCACCAGAGAAGTTCCATTTTATTACAAAAGGTTGTGGGCTTATATAGATCTAAGGAGAGGTGGCAGGGCTTAGGTAAATGACGGGTCACGGTTTATTGGTAAGTTCTTCCAGATGTCAGTTCCGGAGCCCACGAAATTAGTTCTTATTGGGGCTAAGGTTTCCCACTGGCGGGAGTGAGTATTGGCGCTGGCGGGAGTTTTTGGCACCGGCGGGAGACAGAGAGGTAGGAAGAGAAGCACCTCAGGCGCCATGTTGGGTTTTTTGGGTGTGACTGCCATTATACCTTTTCCCAACAAAACCTACAGGAAATTTAATGTAATTTCATTTATGGTGGGGCAAATAAATAAATAAATAAATAGATACCACAGAAATTGAACCCAGGGTTGCTTAATCACTGAGTCACATCCCAAACACATTTGTTATTTTGAAACTGGGTCTCACTAAGTTCCTCAAAGCCTCATAAGTGGCTGAGGATACCTTCTAAACTTGCAATCTTCCTGCCTCAGACTCCCCAGTTCCTGGGATTACAGGCATGAACCACTGCTCCCAGTGCAAATTTACTATTATAGAATAAGCTAAAGAATTCTATAAAAATGATAAGCAGTAAAGAAAAAAGATCAACACCAACATGCTACAACAGACAGCATGGAACCATCACAGTCCTATCATAAAATAGAACAGGACAACCTGGAACCATCACGGTACTACCATAAAACAGAACAGAACAGAGAGCCTGGAACCAGCATGGCACTGCCATAAGATAGAACAGAATAGAGACCTGAAAGAAACTCACAGAATATAGTTAATTGATCTTTGAAGAAGGAAAGTCATTTACATCCAAGATGACAATGATTCCAGAGAGAGGAGTGCTCCATACCCATGCCTTCCGGAAACAGTGGAAACACAAGCAGGACCATCAGGATAAGAATGCCATCATGCCTGAAAGCCCTGAGAGGTTCTCAACAGCTACACGAAGCAGTCATGAAGAACAGCGGAGAGCCTCAAGCATGGAGTGACCTTCACACGCCCTTCAGACAGCTCCTCTCTGGGGCAGGTCAGTGGCCTGATCTCCCAGTGTGAGACCCTGGTCACTGGCTCAAGGGCACACAGCAGATCTTATCTGAGTTACTGCGATTTTTTCTATTAAAATAATCACAGAAGTACCTTAATGTCTAACGGAAAAAAAAAAATAAGTAAAAAAGCCTCTCACTCTTCTAAGTCAGAAGCAATCACTGTGAAAATTTAGTAGGAATTCCTCAAAATGTTTTAAGTAAACACACAGCCTGCATCTAGCCATAACAGTAAATCATTGTTTATCCACTCAAATGCCACATAAAATCGGGTGGGAGTGAGCCTAGGGAAAATTTCTAAATCACATTTCAAAAATACCCAGGTTCAAGAAGCAAGGCAGAAGGATCGCAATTTCAATGATAGCCTCAGCAACTTAGTGAGGCCCTAAGAAACTTGGCAAAACCTGGTCTCAAAATTAAAAAAGAAAAAAAAAATTAAACAAATAGGGCTGGGGATGTGCACCATGGTTAAGCACCCATGGGTTCACTGCACAGTATCCACACCTCGCAAAAATAAGACCACCTAGGTATAGTGAAAAGGTAGGAAGTGCGTGTAGCCCAGGAGAAATCCTTTCAAAGAGGACCAAGACCCACATGCTCAGCACTGGTTGCTCTCTAGCCTGGGTTCTGCAGAGAGAAGGGAGAGCAGAGTTTTAAGCAGAAGTACTCTGTGTTAAGGCAGAGGTCCCAGCACCACTACCCACAGAAACCAGCACAACTACCCACCGAAACCAGAGGAGCTGAGCTCTTGCTGTTTCTACTGCTTTTTCCTAGCTTGCAGTAGAAGGGAAGAGGGAAAATGAGGGCAGTAGAGGGGAAAAACGTTTTCCCCTCTGTCAGCTCTTAAACTGCGAAAGTTTCCATCCTGTTCTATTATATGGGAATTCAGGGAAATCTGTCAAACTGGCTGAACACGAGATAATTCATTATACATAGCACATACAACACTCTCTCTAACAGAATGCATGAAGCCTTCAATAGGAATAGTGCCATGGAAGAAAGGGAGAAACACAATTCCATTCACTTTTCAACAACAAAATATACACAGAGTACTGAGAAACAGGAAAGCCCAACTCATCAATGGAAAATAAATGACTTGAAATTGACCATCCCTAAGAAAGATCAGATTCCAGTATTCCTACAATAAATGTCTTTCTTTCTTTCTTCTTCTTCTTTTTTTTTTTTTTAACCAGGAATTGAACATAGGGGTGCTTAACCATTAAGTCACACTCCAAGTCCTTTTTATTTTATGTATTTACTTTTACTTTGAAATAGGATCTCTCTAAGTTGTTCAGGGCCTCACTAAGATGCTGAGGCTGACTTTGAACTTCAAACCTTCTGCCTAAACCTCCTGAGCTACTGGGATTACAGGCTTGTGCCACCGGGCCAGTCCTAGGCTAAACATTCAACTAATTGTCTTGAATTTTTAATATGTATTGACCTGAAAGGAAGTCAAAATACAGAGACATACAGAACTGCCCAGGACAATAAAAACCTACTGTTATATTGGGAGACAACACCACAACTCTGTCAGGTCTGAGACCACGCAGCAGAGCAGCAGACAGGAGGGCTTCCCTGGCCATTAGCCAACAGCAAAGCTCAGAGTCACAGCAACACCCCCCCAGAACAGGGCCCATTCTGAGCCATAAACCACACCCCTACAAGTGTGCAACACCAGTGAAATCCCAAGCATGCTCAAAGAACATGGGAGTTAAAGCTGAAATCAGATCAGAAGCAGCTGGAAAGCCTCCAGGAAATGGAATGGGAAACACAGGCTCTAAACAGACACAGGAAGAAGAGGTGACTCAAGGGAAAAGTTGACAATTTTGAGCAAAATGAAAAGTAAAAGTACTCTGTAGGAAATCAGATGGTGCTTTGGTAGTATTTAAGGCATTTATTGCACATTTCAGAAAAGAAGGGCTAAAAGCAATCATTTACCCTTCTACTTCAGGAAACCAGAGAAAAAAGAGCAAGGTAAATGTAAATTAAGCACAGGAAAGTAAAAAAGAGACTACTGATGAAACTGCAAACAGGGTCACTGTTAAAGCTTCCCTAGTTTTGACGATCAATTAAAAAATATGTCCTTTGCAATATTTCACTAGGGAAAAAACGAAAATTAATAGACTGTCCATTTAAAATATAGTAGGAAGAACGAATATTTGATAAAGCTGTGAAGTGCAGAGGAAGACGGCATTTTAGAATGAATGCAGGAGGCAACAGCAATTTTAAGGCCCTACAGAAATCTTCGGAGGAACTACACTAGGGGAAGGAAAATGGATTTGTAATCCTGCTTCCTCCACATTTGGAAGACTGCATGCAGGCAACCAGCAAGGAAGGGAGGGGACCCCAAGGACCTGAGCCCAGCCCAGCCCAGCCCAAGGACCACGGGTACAGAGGCCCTGGGCCATCCGCCAGCAGAGACTGGGCCGCATGCTCTGCAGCTGACCTCGGGACCCAGCCCTCTGCCCAGCCGGGAACCAGAGGACAGAGTCCAGGGACAACCGCCAGCAGAGACTGGGCAGCATGCTCTGCAGCTGACCTCGGGACACAGCTCTCTGCCCACCCTCCAGCCCTGACTCCTCCAAGCTCCGCAGCTCACCCGCTGGTGCTGACCCGGTTCCGTCAGTCCCGGCTGCACAATCACCATTTTTGCTTCCGTGGTGACCCGCTGTCCTCTCCAGGCACCGGAGCTCGCGGAGAACACAGGCTGCTCAGAGTCACAGAAACGTCCTAAGCAGAGGACTCGGTGCCTGGAAAAGCAGGAGAGGAGTTGCTGAGGAAGAAAAGCCCGCCAGACCGCGGAAGCCCGCCCTCCCCCGCCGTCGGCGCACCTGATTGGATAGTTCCACCCGGCGTCCCTAATGGACCGCCTCTAGGCGCGGCTCCGCATAGTGAGTGACAGCTAACATCACCCAATCACTGGCAGACATAGGCGAGAGGGACAGATCCTTGGCCCCCGCCCTGTTTCACGCGGGGCCTCTTTGCCGTTCTGGGAACCAATCCCGGAAGGAAGCTTTTGCTGGGAACCTGGCACGGAAGGTGATCTCTGAGCATGAGCTGTGGCTCCGGGGAGAGGCTTTCCTAGCACAGGTGAGGCCCTAGGTTTTAACCTCACCACGGAAAGGAACAGCAATGATAACAACAGTTCCTGGGGAGTCTGAGGCAGGAGGAGCCCAAGTTCACGTCAGCTTTTGCAAACAGTGAGACCCTGTCTTGAAATAAAGTAAAAAACGGTTGGGGACCCGGCTCAGAGGACAAGCCCCACTGGGTTTGTTCCCTAGGACAGCAAAGAAGAAGACCGAGGTGTCTATATGCTATCAGCTGGTGTGAGCTCAGGACTTAGCAAGACAGTCTCAGAACTTGTGAAACACTGTTTAAAGATATCATATGTATCACATGATATCAAAAAATGAGAGCAATTTGATAATTATTTTAATAATTGTCATCCCCTCCTGGCCTCTGCTCTTTTGAGGAGGCAGCCTGAGCTAAGAAAGGAAGCAACTGGGGTTCCTGCTTTGGCTCCTTGTCCCATCCCCAGCAGTACGAGACAAAAAATAAAAATTAAAAAGGAAGGAAGGAGGCAATCCTCTAGGACAGCAAATGTGCGGGGGGATATAAAATGGGCACCTTGTGCTTAATGTAGATGTGTACATTCTACTATTAGGGAGTCCTAGGCAGAGATCTGACTCTGGTGATCCCACAGGTCAGGTCAGCTGTTTACTCCAAAACCAAGCAGAAAAGGTCATGATGAAAAGCAGGAAAGGGACGGTGATCAGTGCAGCTACAACAGAAAGACAAGGGAACCATATCCTTAGACCTGGATTCAGGGGTGACAAGGACTGAGGTTTTATACAAAGGGTGATCATAGGCATGTATGTGTACATGGGGTTTGGTATTATCTGTGGTGTCAGGCATTGATGGGTCTCATAACATGTCTGTGAGTTCATGCTCAGTTGCCCCTTCACACACATCACTCCATTGGACAGGTCGATTTCACCCAGGCAGACCTTGTCTCAAAATAAAAAAATAAAAAGGCCTGGGGATGTACTCAATGGTTTATCACCTCTGGGTTCAATCCCCAGAGTTTAATGAATTGATGTAAACTTTAAAATCCCTCAGTGTGCTAATTTCCAGGGTTATGACCTTAATTGGGATCATGCTTTTCTCTGGGTCTGAGTCTTTTCCATGTTTGAGGTATGGAAGGAAGCGGGGAGAAGCACACCTTCAGGCCTCTCTATGTGCTGGACACCAGAGCTCTCTGGTTCCATCTCCAAAATTATCACCTGAGGTTGTTAGGACAGAGCAGAGGGTCAAACTGTTTGCTCATTGTTCTTGGGGTGACTGTGTGTAATGTTTTAAAACTATATTACTTATAAACTTTGCAAGAAACACTCAGGATTCTATACTTGCTTCACTTACCTGTGTTAGGATCTGTCAAATGAGGATTTTTTTTAACTACATAATTGAGCAACGTGCCTTGAAGGATGATTAAGAGACACACTGATTTAGACATACCTTGTAGCCACAGAATCAATATTCTGCAAGTTATAATGTAACTAAAGGGTGGTGTTTCATGTAATTCTGGAGCATGAAAATAAGCCCAATCTCCAGTGAAGAAACTTGATGGTCATCAATGAAAACAGACCATCAGGGCAAACTCCAATGTCTCAGATTATAAAACCTTCAAATCCAAGATGCAGAAAACTGAAAGTAAATATTCTTATCAATTACCAGACAACAAAAAAGTTTTCAGTTTTGAAAAAAAGGTAATAATTATTTCAGTAATTATCATCAAAAACATTATGACACTGAATCATAATTACATGGCAGTGAATGTAACTGTCAACACAGGTCTCCCTTCAAAATGACTGGCCAGTGGAATCATAAACTTACAGCAGACAGTGTGTCCAGCACTTGGCACTGCCAGGACTGCTTGCTGCTGTCCTCCTCTGAAATTTAACCTGGACTAAACAAAGGAGAAGGTACCCTAGTTTCTGGGGTATGCATGGTAAATACTAATGTATATAATGATCTAGTCAGATTTTATTAGTTTGGTCTATATTATTAATTTATTCCTAAGGCTATTATTTTGTTCAGTTAATCAGAAAATCTGCTTAGAGCCTACTATGCAATAGACCTTTAGCCAAAAAAAAGGGCAGAGACATAGGATTCAATGGGTCCCACCTTGTTCCTCAGGAGCACCTAACTCTGCTTATGTACCCAGGCCTCAGGGGTGTCCCTAGAATGCTTGGAATCCTTTAATAAACCCAGGGTAGCCCCAGCTGTCCTTATTGCCCACTGCCCAGTCTCTGCCCTGGGGTCCTCCTCTCAGCTCTCTGCTCAAGCAGAGCCTCCCATGTGAGCTCCAGAAGGGGACCTGACCCCATGCCACACTACTGACCTCTCACCTGGTCCAGAGCAGAGTCTGAGTCCTCCCCTCCCTACACACTTGCCCTGGGGCCTGAGCTTCCAGAGCCCTCTTGTCTCTGCTGCTACCCTGATGACCCAGGTAGGATCCCTCCAGGGCTGGTCCTGCTCCTCAATCTGTGCAGAGTGATCCAGAGCCTGAGGGTTCCCACAGCAGCACCTCCTTGGAGTGGTGCTCAGTGCTGCTGCCCTCTGTCCTTCCTCCCTGCTTTATTTCTCTTTCCCATATAATGGCTGTGTAACCACAGGACATGTTTGAGCTGCTGCTCTATTTTCTGTGTCACCCACTAAATATTAACTCCAAACTGTGGAATCTTGTGTATTTTAACCACTAAAGCAAGTCGAGACCCACCAGCACTGCCACAAAATGGAACCAATGAGCACAAGACTTGGGGATGCATGTATCACCAAAGATGTTGGTCTGGTGTTTTCTCATTTCCTTTGTGGTTATGGATTTTTGTCTCCAAGTTTTTAGAAGCAGAGCTGCCTGTGGTCCCATCTGTCCCACATGCCCAACATGTCCATGCACCTGTTCAGTTCCCAAAAACATGTTTTCACTCTTAATATTTGTCAATTAGAATGTTCTATGAATGTTTTCCATTTTTTATTAGATGTCTTTTTTTCAAAATATATTTGTTTACCACAGTTATATGTAGCAACAATTGTTTTGTCACTAAGTGTAAATTGTGACAAAAAGCTGTTAATTATTGTTCTTTCCTCTTCAAAAGATCTATGATTCATAATGACCCAAATTCATAGCTGAGATACAATGCAGTCTCACTGTTTCTTTAGATGGATGAGTACAAATCTGTAAAGCAGAATATCTCACAGCAAGGCTAGATATGGGAATAAGTCAAATATAAAAATATTATAATCAGGGTTTATACAAATTTGGGGAAATAAAGGAAAAGCTTATTTCCAGAAGTGAGATGACCTAAAGAGATAAAGAAGGGGTATTATGAATTGAGTTACAAATATAAATACCATATTTGAGTTGTGTTACAAAAATTAAACTAATAAAAACTTGAAACTTTTATCAGTTTAGAAATGTGTGTATCAAAATATTAACAGTGGGAATCAATTTTAAAATATTGGGGTTAACTATAAATAACATTTCCTTAACATTAGACAAAGTAGGATATAGGGAAATTTAGACTACCTGACCCTAGACTACCTGGTTAGCATCTGGGATCTATTGATTTTAACAAATATGACCTTGAAAAAATAAAACTTTCTGTGCCTCTGTTGTTTTGTCTACAAAATAGTGATATATTGACACTTACCTCTTAGGGTTGCTGTCAGAATTAAATGAATTAATAAGTACAAAGTACTTACATGAAAGTATATAAATACCAACGTCAATGAGAACAAATGGTAAAAAATAAAATTATCTAGAAGGGTAAAGTTACTCATTTTATCTCGTCTTTTTGGTTTCTTAATTTTTTCTCTTTTTTTGGTGATGAACATCTAATTTTTGTTACTTTCAATCAGGCTTTAAATCAATCAGATTTTAAATTTCTTAATTAGATTAAATTTTTAAATTCAATCAGATTTAAAATCAATTTAACAATAGCTATAATTTTGAAGGAAAAAGAATTTATTATGCTTTACTTATATAATTAATTCTGAAGAGAATAATTAAAAGTACAGATAAGCTAAAAATCGTGAATGTACAACAGTGAAGGTTCTTTCCTAGTTGAACTGCAAGGTAGCAGTTGATTCACCCTCAGCCTTCACCTTATGGAAACTGAAATACAGGACAAGAAGAGGAAACAAACATGCTCTCTAAGGTCCTTGGGCTTTGACCTGCCTGAAATATGGAATTAGGCATGATCACATGGAGAAGTGTTAGGAGGATACTATAGAACACACAATACCTTCACAGTGTTAGAACAATGCTTTGGATGGTGACCCACTTCTAGGACCAGCAGAGCAGCCTCTGTTTAGGAGGTGAGCAGCCCAGCTCTGGGAGAAGACCCTGGCTTACTCAGCTGCAGCAGTGCCAGTGGGGAGGGGAGAGCAGGCACTAAAGGTGTGGAGGAGGCGAGGTCACTGAGGATACAGACTCAAGCACACAGGGCACTTCTGTGCCCCACAGGCCATGTCTGTGGTGAACCTGAGTGCTGAGTTGGGGAACTGGGAAAGTAGGATCCTGGCTTCCTCTGGGGCTGAGCCTGGTGCATAGTCCTAGGAATGTTCCTGCTGGGAGTCGGCAGGCAGGAAGGCTCCAGCTACCTCACTGGGTTTCCTGTGCCTGGTGTAGACTTTGTATTCCAAGACCATGTATGTGTCCAGGATGTGCCGAGATGGTTACCAGAGAAAACTGGGGCAGAATATATTATCAGATTTTAAAATTCAATTTAACAAAAGCTATGATTTTGAAGGAAAAAGAATTTATTAAAAAAGGCTAATAGAGTCAATTCATTCTTATCCTTCTTTTCTGTTTCTTTTCCTATTTATTACTTGGCTTTAGTTTTTTCAAGGAAATTAAGGCAGAAGGGAATTATGTCAACCCTATTGTGTTGCTGTATTGTGGGCATGTACAACTATGTAACAACAAATGTGATTGTTCTCTATATCACACCAATTAAAAATGGGGAAAGAGATAGAAACATATAAGCTACTATTACCAATTTGTTATCTGAATCATTCAGATACTTGTATAAAAATTCATTTAATAAAAGCTGTGTAGGATTAACAACTCATTCTAATCAAATAGTAATAAGCTTAATTTATTTTATTCTCCTCTTGTTTTGTCATGATTATTACTTAGTTTTTGTATTCATTTTTATTTTTAAAAAAATTAAAAGAGTGTACTTTCATGGAGAAAATGAACCAAACTTCAAATGATTCATTTTGCCTCCCCCAAATCAAGCTGGCCTATGTCCCTTGCTCCTGATCATCTTTGTGTTTGTTCTCACCTGTTTGGGGAACTCAGGGATGACTGCCCTCACCTTCTTGGACCCCGGCTCCACACCTCCATGTACTTTCTCCTCAGCCAGCTCTCCCCCATGGACCTGATGTACATGTACACCACTGTACCCAAGATGACATACAACTTCCTGTCTAGCCAGAAGAGCATCTCCTTCCTGGGCTGTGGTGTGCAAAACTTCTTCTTCCTGACCATGGCCGGCTCAGAAGGTTTAATCCTGGCCTCCGTGGTCTATGACTGCTTTGTGGCCTCTACTGCCCCTCCACTATCCTACACATATGAGTAAAATGAAGTGTATGAAGATGATCCTGGGGTCCTGGACACTGGGCTCCATTCAACTCCTTGGCACATACTGTCTATGCCCTTCATCTTCCTTACTGCAGGTCCAGGGCCATCAATCACTTCTCTGATGTTCCCACCATGTTGCCCCTGGCCTGTGTGGACACCTAGGTCTATGACACATGGCGTTTGTGAGCCCAAGCCTGTTTCTCCTTGTTCCTTTCCTTGGCATCACTGTGTCCTATGGATGGGTCTTTTTCCTGGCTTCCACATGTGCTCAAAAGAGGGAAGGAGAAAAGCCTTCAATGTGTGCCACACATTTACCTGTGGTGACACTGTACTGCACACGGTTTTTCTACACTTATCTCTGGCCCAGGAGTCTCTGCTCCCCAGCAGAGGATGAGTTTGGCTATCTTCTACACCATCCTCACCCCCATGCTCAATCCCATCATCTACTGCCTGAGGAACAAGGAGGTGCTGGGGGCCATGGGAAGAGTGTGTGGGATGTCCTCCCCCAGGAAGAAGTGACCATGGCCATCCCTGCTCCTCTGCATCACTTCAGAGTAGTGCTGACAAACAGAAGGATAATGCTAGCCACCTGTGCAAATTAAATATTCTAGGATGCATTTAAAAGTAAAATTAATGTAAATCTTATGTTGGTTATTATATATATCCACAATCATTATGAATATGTTTATGTTAAAAAATATTATAATGTTAATTTTAGCAACATTGACATTAATCATACATTATTTTATATTTTATACAAGATGTTACACATGTTACTATAATGCATATAATAATATCTATAATGATATCAACATGTTATCATTTTGAAATATTTGAGAAGATATTATGACTGTTCTTGTCAAGTTTGTTTTCATTTTAATTTATCAAGGTCTTGTATAAATTCTGACCTTAGAACACATGACAATTTCCACCCTACACTTGTCAAGTGTCCCAGAGAATCGGGGGCCTGTGTTCATAGAAGCACAGGGAAGGTGAGTGACTTATAGTACTCTCCTTCAGGGCCACATGAAGCTTCTCTTTCAGACAGGTATTTTTGGCCTTGGGATAAAGAATTGCATTCTCAACCCTTATGAACAACTCTCTATTTTCTTTTAAATTTTGGGTTTATTTCTTGTAGTGAAATTGAATTTTAAGTATCTTCTAGCAACCACTATTATTTATAAATAATTATTAATCCAATAAATATTTGGGGATGTAATATGTAAAACAGCTCTTTCCTGCCATGGGGACAGCTGTGACATGTTTCTTTCATTGCCATTTTCAAATTCCTTAATCCAGTGCTGTCCACTGTCCTGAATGTCATTAAGGGGTTTATATTTTTTTATTTATTTTTTTATCAGTTCTTTTTAGTTCCACATAATATCAGGCTTCATTTTGACATAATTATATAATCATGAACTATAACTGACTATGGATCAGTCCCCAGTGCTTCCTCTTCCCTTTCCCCTCCCTCCCTTATTCTCTTTCATCTAGTCTCCTCATCTTTCTTGTATTTAATTTTTTTTAAATTAGTGCCTTGTGGATATATATAAAGGTGACATTCACTGTAGTGTAGTCATGTGTATAGATAGGAAGGTGTGATCAGATTCATTCCCCCTTTCTTCCTGTACTTCCTCCCTCCCCTACAATACCCTTTCTCTACCCTCCTGATCTCTATCTTCATCAAATTACTCCCCCTTTTCTCTTTCTCTTTTTCCCTTCTGTGGCCTAGCTTCTGCATATCAGGGTATATATCCAATCTTTTGTATTCTGGATCTGGCTTATTTCATTTAGCATGATCTACTCCAGATCCATACCTTTACTGGCAAATGCCATATTTTCATTCACATTTATGGTTGAATAATATTTCATTGTGTATATATATCACATTTTCTTTATCCATTCATTTGTTGATTGCAATTTAGATTGGTTCCTCAATCAGGATATTGTAAATTATGCTGCTAAAAACATTGATGTGGCTAAATCCTTACAGTGTGCTGATTTGAGATCTTTTGGATACTGAGGACTGGGAAAGCTGAGTGATATGGTTTTTCCATTTCTAGTTTTTTGAGGAATCTCCATACTGCTTTCCAGAATGTTGCACTAATATGAAGTCCCACCAAAAATGTATGAGTGTACCTCTTTTCTCACATCCTCACCAATATTTATCATTATGATTTGTATTCTTGATCTTTGCCATTGTGACTAGAATAAGATGAAATCTCAAGATGGGTTTTGGTTTGTATTTCCCTGATATCTAGAAATGTTGAACTTTTTTCATATATTTATTGGCCTTTTGTATTTCTTCTTTTAAAAAATGTCTTTTCAGGTCTTATCCCCATTTCTTAATTAGATTAATTGTTGTTGGTGGTGGTATGTGGTGTTAAGTTTTTTGAATTCTTCATACTTTCTGGATATTAAACCTTTTTCTGAGGAGCAGGTAGCTAAGATCACCTATTCTGCACTCCCTCTTCATGCTCTTAATTGTTTCCTTTGCTGTTCAGAATGTTTAAATTTGATGTCATATACAGTATATATTTTATTGATTCTTGGTTTTATTTCTTGTACTTACAAGTTTTGTTAGGGAACATAATGCCTGTGGCAGTATGTTGGAGACCTGAGCCTATACAATTTTCTTCCAGTAGCAGGGTTTCTGATCTAATTCCTTAGTCCTGGATTCACTTTGAGTTGACTTTTGTGCAAGGTGAAATATAGAGCTCAAATTTCATTCCACTATATATGAACATCCTGTTTTTTTAAAACCTTTTTTAAAAAAAGGGTATCTTTTCTCCAGTATATATTTTTGACACTTTTTGCTGAGTATCAGATGACTGTATCTACGTGGGTTTATCTGTGTTACTTCTATTCTATTCAATTGGTCTTCATGTCTGCTTCAATGCCAATACCATGCTGGCTTTATTAATAGAGCTCTGCAGTATAATTTAAGGTCTGGCATTGTGATGTCTCCATTATAGCTGTTCTTGCTTAGGATTGCTTTGTGTGTTATGGGTCACTTATCCTTCCAAAGGAATTTTAGAACTCTCATTCTAGTTGTGTGAATAATGTCATTGTTATTATGATGGGGATTGCATTGAATCTGTATGACACTTTTGTATGGCCATATTGACAATATTAATACCGCCTATTCAGATCATGAGAGGTCTTTTTATATGCTAAGGTCTTCTTTACTTAGTGAAATATAGATCATTATAGAGGTCTTTCACATCCTTCATTTGATTAACTTTCAATTGCTTTGAGGTTATTGTGAATGGAATTGTTTTACCAATTTCCTTTTTCAGTGGAGTTATTAATGGAGTACAAGAAAGTGATTGATTTATGGATATTAATCCTGTATCCTGCACTTTGCTAAAATTGATTAGCAGCTCTAGCAGTCTTCTGCTGGATTTTTTTAATGTTCTAATTATAGGACCATGCTGTTGCCAACAGAGTTAACTAGACTTCTTTTCCTATTTCCCTTTTCTTTCCTTCTCTTACCTGGTGGCTCTGGCTAGAGTTTCAAGAACTATGTTGAATGTGAGTGGTGAGTGTGAACTCTTGCCTTGTTCCTGTTTTTAGGGGAAATGCTCTCAGTGTTCTCCATTCAGTGTGGAATTGTTCTTGGGTTTGCCATAGATAGCCTTCACAATGCTGAAGCAAGCCTTGTATCCCTACGTTCTCCAGGGGTTTAAACATGAATGGCTTCTGGACGTTGTCACAGGCTTTCTCTGCAGCTATTGGGTAGTCATATGATTCTTGTCCTTAACTTTATTTATGTGGCAACTTACATTTTTTGATGTGTCTATGTTGAACTAATTTTGCATCCTTGGAATAAAACCCACTTGTTCACAGTACACTATCTTGTCATAGTGTATTTGAATACAGTTTGTCGTTATTCCATTAAGAAAGTTTACGCCTATATTCATCAAAGATATTCGCCTGATTTTTTTTCTTTCCTTGGTGTGGATATCTGGGTGACATGACTTTTATGGAATAAATTTTGCAGTCTTCCCTCCCTTTCTGTTTCATGGAATAATTTGAGGAGGATTGGTATTAATTTTTCTTTAAAGGTCTAGTAGAACTTGGTTCTGAGTTTTTGTTAGAAATCTTTTAATAGTTGCTTCTATTTCATTTCTTTACATTAAGTTTAAGTTTTCTACATCCTCATGTCTTGACCTGGGTAGGTCATATATCTCGAGGAATTTCTCAGAATCTTTGAGATTTTCTAATCTATTGGAGAATAAAATTCCAAATAGTTTCTCACGATAGTCTGGATTTCAGTAGTATCTGTGATGATATTTATTTTTCTATCTCTAATGTTGTTAATTTGTTTCTTCTCTTCCTTTCTTTAAGTTTGTTTGAACATTTATCAATCTTTTTTCTGTTTTTAAAGAACTAACTCTTGTGTCTTGTTGACTCTTTGTATTGATTTTCTTAGTCTCAATTTAATTGATTTTCTCTATGATTTTAATTATTTCATGACTCATCTTGATTTTGGTGTTATTTTTTTCTAGGCTTTGAGGTGTAATATTAGATTATTTATTTAGTATCTTTCTGGTTTTTAATGTAGGAAACTTTCTTCTTAGAACTGCCTTTATATGGTCCCAGCCATTTTTGTATGTCTCTTTTCTTATTTGTTTTTATTTTTTTATTTCTACCCTGATTTCTTCTGTGACATATTCCTTAAGCTAAAGTATATTATACAAACTTCAGGTGTTATAATGGTTTGTTTTTTCATATCATTTTAAAATTATATTCCATTTTGAATATAATTCTCTAAAGGTTTGGTAGGATGCTAGGACTTATCTCTTTTTTTATTGTATTTGCTAAAATTTGCTTTGTGCCTTAAAATATGATTTGTTTGAGAGAATGTTCCATGTACTGCTGAGAAGTAAGTGATTTTAGTTGTCAATGAATGAAATATTATATAGATGTCTGTTAGGTTCATTTGATTAATAGTATATATATTTTTTTAGTTCTAAAGAATCTTTGCTCAGTTCAAGTCTGAATAACCTGTGTAGTGGTGAGAGCGGTGTTTTCAAATCACCAAGTATTGTTTTATCATAGTCTACTTGTTTATATTGAGAAGCATTTGTTTTATGTAAGTAGATGTACCATTGTTTGTGTCATAAGTGTGTACAATCACAATATCTTTTTGAATGATTCCTATAACCATTATAAAGTGACTTCTTTGTGTCTCATAATTAATTTGACCTGAGGTCTACTTTGTCTGAGATGAGAGTAGGTACCTCTGCTTGTTTTCAGCTATCATTTCCATGTTATATGTTTTCTCATTTTTTTCACCTGAATTTGTTGATGTGTTTGTAACCGTGAGTCTCTTGCAAAAAAAACATATTGTTAGATCTTGTTTTGTTTTTAATATAATCTGCCAGTGTAGGTCTTTTCATTGAAGAGTTTAGACCATTTACCTTCAGTGTTATTATAGAGAAATGTTTTTTAGTTCTAATGCATAATTCAAACTTTCTTCTTCTTTAATTGACTATTCTTTTGCTACAATTTATTCCCATGCTGGTTTTCATTTTCCACTTTAAAAAATATTTTTATTTGTTGTAATTAGTTATACATGACAGTAGAATGCATTTATGCACTTTGATATATCATGCATAGATGGGATATAATTTCTCATTTTCCTGAGTGTACATGTTGCAGAATCATATTGGTCATGTAGTCACATATATACGTCCAGTAATAATGTCATTTTCATTCTACTATCTTTCCTATCCCCACATCCCCTCCCCTTCCCTCCCATCACTTCCCTCTACCTAATCTAGGGTAATGCTATTCTTCCCTAGTGCCTCCCACCCCCCACCTTATTGTGAATTAGCGTCCACATATTAGAGAAAATATTTGGCCTTTGGTTTTGTGGGATTGGCTTATTTTGCTTAGCATGATATTCTCCAATTCCATCCATTTACTGGCAAATGCCACAATTTTACTCTTCTTTAAAACTAAGTAATATTCCATTGACTATATATACCATATTTTCTTTATCCATTCATCTATTGAGGGACACCTAGGTTGATTCCATAGTCTAGCTACTGTGAATTGAACTGTTATAAATATTGAGGTGGCTGCATCACTATAGTATTCTGATTTTAAGTCCTTTGGGATAAAGGTGGGATAGCTGGGTCAAATGGTGGTTCCATTCCCAATTTTCTGAGGAATCTCCATCTGCTTTCTATAGTGGTTGCACCAATTTGCAGTCCCACCAACAATATATTGTTAGGGTCTGTAAACAAGTCAGGATGGCGCCTGGCATTTTGCCAGAGGGAGTGGTTTGAGAGGTAACGCCAGCGAGTCATTAAGTGTGGAGATTCCTTATTGGTTGACTGCTATATTTAGTTTATGTTAATTAAGATAAGCTGTGTGTAATGTATATATACCCCTCCTGTCCTACAATAAAAGGCTCCCACTCCTGCTGTATCAATCTACACAAGTTCCTTGTCACCACCCCCCCCGTCCCGTTAGTTTGCCCAGCCAGCCGGGCTTCGGCAATATATGAGTGTACCTTTTTCCTGAAAAAGAACCAAACAGATATTCTGGAAGTATAAAACTCAATAAATCAAATTAAAAATTTTGTTGAAAGTATCACTGATAGATTAAATAACACTGAAGACAGATTCTCAAGCCTGTAAGAGAAAACACATAAATTTGAAAATAAAGTTGACAAAGAATATGTGTTAAGAGACCAGTACCAAAATGTTCAACACTGAGATAACACTAAGGGTCCAAATTTGAGAATTATGGAGACTACTCCAAAATACAAACAAAATTATTGCATGAATTTCTCACTGAAATAAGATTTTAAATTTCCAAATCTTAGGAATGAAGTAGAAATCCACACACAAAAGGCATTTAGAACCCCAAATAGGCAAGATTAAAAAAAAATCCTCTCCAAGACACACTTTGATTAAAATGCCTAATATATAGGACATGAATAGATTTTTTTTAATTGCAAAAAAAAGTAGCAGGTCACTTTTTGAGATAAGTCAATTAGAATTTCAACTGATTTCCCAGCCCAGAACCTAAAAGCCAAAACCTTTGGAATATTATATACCATGTCCTCAAAGAAAATGGGCACCAACCATCATTACTCCACCTTATGAGAAACTCCCTCCTCCACAGAAGAGGAAACTCAATCTAATATCAGAGTCTTCAATTTTACTTTGGTTTGAAGGACAGTATTAAATTACATGTACCCTCCAAAGTACATGTATGAAGACACGAATTGGTGTCAACATACTTTATATGCAACCAGAGATATGAAAAGTTGTTCTGTATACACGTAATAAGAATTGTAATGTATTCTTCTGTCATTTAAAAAAACAATTATAAAAAAGACCAGAAGAAAAAAAAATTACATATACCCATACTTTTCCTATTTTTAAAAAAATCATGTTTATGCCTGTGAAAAGAGTCCAGCTCAGAAACAATGGAAAGAGGAGATGAAGAGATGGACCCCTTGCAAAAGTGGACGGGTGGATTGGTGCAAGAGCAGGGCCACTTCCAGCACTTTCCAGCCCATGGAAGGGGGCTGGAGTTCAGAGGAGGCTTGCATTACTAGATTTCAGAGAATAAGAACATACTGTGACATGCCAAAGACATAAATGTGAGATTTTTGTTCCTAAGTTTGAATTTAGATTCATCAGTATGGCTTGTACTCTTCTGTCATTTTCATTATTCCATATGGATTCTGTTGTCCTCAGAACAGGCAGGAAGTGGGGATTAGCTGGGTTGGAGTTTTGCCTGTAAACACAATAGGTACAACTCTGCATAAGGGGGAGACAGGAGATATCCACAAAAGATGAACAATGGCAATAAAAAATCTGTGTGTTTATAACTGAAATCTGAAGCAATGGAACTCATTTGTTAACTTTTGTACTTCATCATATTTCCATATAATGGGTCACTGATATGTATGGGTACAATTTCCTTAAGTTATCTTCTGACATCTCCTCCTATGATAAGAGTCTCCACATCACAGATAAGTACCCAAAACAACCTGAAATGTACCATTCTCTGGTTTTCCAATCTGTATTTTAGTAAGATAATAAGAGATTGTCATGTCTATCCATTCCTACTCCTGAAACAGACACTTTGCAGACATTGGGCATGCATACGTCCAGCTAAGTCACAGAATGTCCCTCCAATGAGTTCTGTTTTAGAGATCTGGCAACAAACTAATGACTTATGAAATTGGCCTAACTCTGTCTCCTAGTCAGGGTGGATCTGGCAGGCTGGACTCCTCTCTCTTACATCTAGTCCTCATTTTATCAAAAAACTTCTGAGTCTACTTTCCACTTTAGTCAAATTGCTGACTGCATTATATTTTCATGAACCAACTGTCAACCTCTCCTCAAATAGAGAAAGTATCTTGTTATAGCATAATTTAATTTAGTCAGAAACACCAGCAATTTCCTCTGGAAACTGATCAGACTGTAGAAGGTAATTGTTCCTGCTCTAATGTAACTGTTATCCCCTGAACACTTGTATGTGTTTTCTGCACCTTGTTGATCCTGAGGTCTCTCACTTACAAAACCAGAAGGTTTTGGTGACTGTTACTAAATACCTCTTAGAGCTTTCCATCCTGTTTTAGAATAGCTGGGTTCATCCCCCCTGAGACTAATTCTGGGCAGCAGGCCACAGCAGGTTGGTGGATTTGCTCTAAGTTTGAACTGAGTTCATCTCCAAGTCAGCAGAGTCAGGTGAAATGGCCAAGGCTCCTGTCCCTGTGGGCTTGGACATTGGGGATCAATTAGAGGCAAAGGGAGGACATGAGAGGCTTGGTAGAGGAAGGTTCTGCACACCACCAGGTGCAGCAGCTCATTCTTCTGTCCCCTTTGTAGAACCCAAGTAAGTAAGTGTGTCGTGTCTTACTCTGTTTTCACTTGAACAAAGCAATAGCAAAGGAAGATGTGTGAGCAAAGCAATAATACAGGGAACACTCACAAGGTGAAGAGCTTTGTGATTTCAGCATCAAGACTTGGTGGCGGTGGGAGCAGTGAGTACTGAATGTGTTGTGAGGATTCCTTCCTGGTGCCCTTTGGCTTCTCATATCAAGAGAGCTTGGTGAGATGCTGGGGCTGCTGCTCTGTGGCAGCACCAAGATGCTTACCTGGGCAGAGTATGAATATGGCATGGGGTTTAACTATTTTAAAGAATTCAGTGGACTTTCAGCTGAGAATGTCATAGTTATGAAATTACTCCTCTCAAAGTACAAACTCAGTGACTTCAGACAAGGTGAGACCAGATGACGTCATTGAACTGAGTTGATTTGGGTTAGGTTAAACTAAGAAAAATATATTGGAGATTGGTTTTCCTATCATGAGAAAACTGTCTCTGTTTCACAATGTATGGGCTATTTTATAACAATTGGAAAAGATAAGAATAACCCTAAAAAGATCAAATAGTCTCTCTGATATGCAGATGCTAACCCATAATAAGAAGTAAGGGAAGATTAGACAAAGGGGAATAAAGGGAATGGGTGGGGATAGGAAAAGAAAAGACAGTGCAATGAATCTGACACAACTTTCCTTTGTATATACATGAATACATCACAGTGAATCCCACCATCATATACATCCACAAGACTGGGTTTCTAACTAGAATAAGAGATATTCCAGGCTTTTATGATTCTATCAAAATGGATTCTTCTGTTATGTGTAAGTAAAAAGAACCCATAAACTAAAATAAAAAACTGTGAACATGAGGTAATATAAACCTGTTAGGATTCTACAAGGTGCTGCTCTTGAGAGGTGCAACCTTAGTTGAGGCAGTGATTACTCTGGTTCTGAGTCTTCTCAATGTTTAATGTATGTAAGGAAGAGTGGAGCTGGCACACATTCAGGACACTCTATGTGCTAGACACACAGAGCTCTCTTATTTCCATCTCCACAGTTTTCATAAGAGATTTTTGACTTTAAGTTAGCTGAGGTCCAAACAATTTTCTTATTGTTCTTAGGCTGGTTGTCCATAATACTTTTAAAATTGGGTAATAGTTGTACCATTGCAAGGTAAACTCAGGGTTCAACACTTGCTATCCTTACATGTATTAAGCCCTGTCTAATGAGGTTGTTTTTTTTTTTTCTTCAACCCTGTATATTTGAGCAATGTGCCTTATAGGAGAATCAATGAAAACACTAATCTTAGACCTGTTTTGTAGCCATTGAACAATATTCTCTAAGGTATCGTGTAACCAAGAGGGAGCTGTTTCATGGGATATTGATACATGAAATAATGTCCCTTACCCAATTTAGAAAGTTGTTGGCCATCAATGGAAATAGATCCCATGTTTAGCTCCAATGTTCCAGATCCTAAAAGCTTCAAATCTTAGGTGTATGGGGACTTGAAAATAACTATGATCATCAATTACTTGACAAAATTAAAAATTTCAATTTAGAAAAAAATATTATAGGACTATTATCAATACATTTTTATGGCATCCTAAGCCGCAGAATGCCTGCCTTCAGAATGACTGGCCCGAGGAAGTCATAATCGTACAGCAGACTGTGTGCTCAGGGATTGGCACTGTCAGGGCTGCTGGGCCCTTTCCTCCTCTGAAGTTAAACTTGGACTAAACTGAGGAGTGAAGCAAGTACCCAGAGTCTATCATGCCCTGATTTGCAGAGTGTGTATGCCAAAGATTGATTTATGAAATTATTTAGTCACATTTTCTTTGTTTAATCTATATTGCTAATTTAACTCTGAGGGTCACATTTGGTTTAGTTAATCAGCAGATCTGCTGAGAGCCTATGATGCAATAGCCCCTGAGATGGGGACCAGAGACAGAGGATTCAATGTGTCCCACCCTGTCCCTAAATGGCACCCAGCTGTGCTGATGTGCCCAGGCCTCAGGGGTCCCTGGCATGCTTGGCTTCCTTTGCTAAACCCAGGGTAGCCCCAGCTGTCCTCATTGCCCACTGCCCATTCTCTTCCCTGGGCTCCTCCTCTCAGCTCTCTCCTCAACCAGAGCCTCCTGTGTGAGCTCCAGAAGGGGACCTGACCCCATGCCACACCCACTGGCCTCTCACAGGGTCCAGAGCACAGTCTGAGTCCTCCCCTCCCTATATACTTGCCCTGGGGCCTGGAGCTTCCAGAGCCCTCTTGTCCCTGCTGCTGCCCTGATGACCCAGGCAGGCTCCCCCCAGGGCTGGTCCTGCTCCTCAGTCTGTGCAGAGTGGTCCAGAGCCTGAGGGCTCCAGCAGCACCTCCTTGGAGTGGTGCTCAGTGCTGCTTCCCAGCTGTCCCTCTTTTCTTCCTCCCTGCTCTATTGTTCTTTCCCATATGAATGGCTGGGTCACCTCAGAGCATGTGTAAGCTGCTGCTCTATTGTCTGTGTCACCCACTAAGGATTAACTCCAGGTTGTGAAATCTTGTGTATTTGAACTGCTAAAGCAAATCAACCCAGCAGCACTGCCACAAAACAGAAGCAGTGAGCACATTTTGAAGGAATGAATGCATCTCAGTGCTGGGGACATCGTGGTTTTCTTTCTCTGTAGGCTCAGGAGTTTTGTCTCTAGGCCATGCTGGATGCCAGGGACCTGTGATCCTGTCACTTCCTTAGGTGCAGTGATGCTCTACTCCTGTTAGCTTCCTGAAGGTGCCTTTTTCACTCTCATTGCTTGTCAACCTTCAGCTCTAAAAACGTATCCCTTCTTTATGTTCCAAGCTCTCCTTTTCTATTTTATTTGTGTTTTGTATCAAGGAAACTGCTTTTAAGTTATTAAGATGAAGACTGCCAAAAACTATTAATTGTTCTCTTTTCCTGTTAAAAAAACTATTAATCCAAATTAACATCCACAACAGGTGGTGGTATCATTGTTTCCTTGAGATGGAAAAGCAGAAACCTAAAGTTGAAAGTCTACTAAGACTTGATGCGCAAAGAAGTCAAATACATACCAGAAATATAAGGAGTATGTCAATATTTTTCTATGAATATTTGGGAGGTTAAACAAGTGTTAAAACACAATTGTCAGCTGAGATGTTATAAAGAGAAGAAGAGAGGCTGTCAGGAGCTCGGGTACAATTGCACATTCCCAAGAAAAGGCCGCAGCATGAAAACAATCTAGGAAGGGAACTGGCTCATTTTTCTTTAAATTTTGCTTTTTTAAAATTTCTCATTTTTGTTTTACTTTCCCGTCATAATCAAGTCTGAGGAGGGCAAGTACACAATGTATAAGCTACAATCAGTAGCTCCCATTCCTTAGCTAGAGTCAGGAAGTGCCTCTGCTCAGCCTCCTTCCTAGTGAACAGAGTCACCTCCTGCCTGCTCCTTGGGAAACTAAACCGCAGGAACAGAAGAAAGAAACATCTTCCCCAAGGTCCATGTGCATGACCTAGACTTATGTATGGAATTAGGCCTGAGCTTATGAAGGACAATAATAATTACACAAATTACTTTGGTAAATCATTCACCCGTTACTAACTGTTCTGTCATGGAATGACTAAAAATATGATGTCAAGTCTGAGTCCAGTAATACCTGAATTTGAGAATGTTATTCTTCACATCCATGAATTCTTATTATTATCTGGGAAATGAAAACTTTAATGCAATAATTTGGATTTAAAAAATGCAGTGATGTGAAGAAAACTTCATTTAAATGGTGGCATCTCCAAGTTTCCTCTGTGTCTATGTGTGTATTCCATTAACCACACCCAGCTTGCATTTCAGTTACTGTTCGTACTTCTAGCTTGCCACTGTGAATATAGAATGGAATTATTGTGTATTATTTATTCTGTCAATTTCATCATGTGTAATTTGCTTACTTGAAGAAAAGGATAATGTATAAGAAATCCTACACATTTGATATTAAGCTTGTAAATTTTCCATAGATGGAAACCTCATTAGGAAAGAGACAATAATCAAGGAACATGTTAAAGTGATGGTGATCTTTTAGGGTTCTGATACCTTCACAGTTTTAAAACAATGCTTTTGGATGGTGGCCCACTTCTAGGACCAGCAGAGCAGTTTCTGTTTAGGAGGTGAGCAGCACAGCTCTGGGAGAAGACCCTGGCTTACTTAGTTGCAGCAGTGCCAGTGGGGAGGGGAGAGCAGGAACTAAAGGTGTGGAGGAGGCGAGGTCACTGAGGATGCAGACTCAAGCATGTAGGGCACTTCTGTGCCCCACAGGCCATGTCTGTGGTGAACCTGAGTGCTGAGTTGGGGAGCTGGGAAAGCAGGATCCTGGCTTCCTCTGGGGCTGAGCCTGGTGCATAGTCCTAGGAATGCTCCTACTCAGCAGAAACAGTTCCAGAGAGGGATATAAGCCACATTATGTAGTTACATTGTGTGCGTGGACAAGTACTATCATTATGTACAATTATAATGCAGCAACAAAAATATGGAAATAGAAACATATTAGCTACTGCTACACATAAAATTCATTATCTGAAGCAAAAAGATACTTGTTTGAAAAAAATCCATTGACTGTAAGCTGCAGTGTTGTAGGAATAATAACAACTCACTCTAAAAAACACTAATAAACTTAATTTCTATTATTCTCCTTTCCTGTTTTACTATGATTATTACTTAGGGTTTTTTTTTTGTTGTTGTTGTTGTTGTTGTTGTTCTTTAAAGGAAATTATAGAGTACATTTCCATGGAAAGATGGAATGAAACATCAAATGATTTTACTTTGCTGGGGTTGTTTCCTCAAAACCAAACTGGCCTACTTCTCTTGCTCCTGATCATCTCTGTGTTTGTTCTCGCCTGTTTGGGGAACTCAGGGATGACTGCCCTCATCTTCTTGGACCCGCGGCTCCACACCCCCATGTACTTTCTCCTCAGCCAGCTCTCCCTCATGGACCTGATGTTCATCTCCTCCACGGTCCCCAAGATGGCCATCAACTTCCTGTCTGGCCAGAAGAGCATCTCCTTCCTGGGCTGTGGTGTGCAAAGCTTCTTCTTCCTGACCATGGCCGGCTCAGAAGGTTTAATCCTGGCCTCCATGGCCTATGACCGCTTCGTGGCCATCTGCCACCCCCTCCACTACCCCATCCGCATGAGTAAAAGGATGTGTTTGAAGATGATCCTGGGGTCCTGGACACTGGGCTCCGTCAACTCTGTATCACACACTTTTTACATCCTTCATCTTCCTTACTGCAGGTCTAGGGCCATCAATCACTTTTTCTGTGATGTCCCAGCCATGGTGCATCTGGCCTGTATGGACACCTGGGTTTATGAGTACATGGTGTTTGTGAGCACAGTTGTGTTTCTCCTCCTTCCTTTCCTTGGTATTACTGTTTCCTATGGACGGGTCCTTTACGCTGTCTTCCACATGCGCTCAAAAGAGGGGAGAAAAAAGGCCTTCACCACATGTGCCACACATTTAACCGTGGTGACATTTTACTTAGCTCCTTTTGTCTACACTTATCTCCGTCCCAAAACTCTCCGCTCCCCAACAGAGGATAAGATCCTTGCAGTCTTCTACACCATCCTCACCCCCATGCTCAATCCCATCATCTATAGCCTGAGGAACAAGGAGGTGCTGGGGGCCATGGGAAGAGTGTGTGGGATGTTCTCCCCCAGGAAGGAGTGAGCATGGCTGTCCCTACTCCTCTATATGGCTTCTCTCCATCTAGACTGGAACATGCTGGATCATAGCTGACCAATAGGTGTATAGTGAGATCTGTGTATGTAATTAGAGCTTTCTAGTGACACATATGTAAAACTAATTGAAATAACATATTGATAATTATAAATTAATATACTAACAATATCTTTAATTGAAAATGTTAAAATCCATTTAATATTAACAATGTGAATATTAATTACATATTATTTTGTATCATAATAATTGCATATAAAATACATTATATGTTCTTACATCTGTCAGTCAATATAAAATATTTTATACTGATATTGAAAAGTTATCATGTCTACATGTGTCATGAAAAAATATTGTTGCTTGTATACTTTGTTTTTATTCTATTTTGTCAAATCCTGTGTGTAATTTATACTTATAGCCCATAGCTACTTGAACTGTAGAAACTTCAAGTGTCCCACAAACATGGGGCCAGTGTCCCCAAATCACAGGATTTCTGGGTGATTCAAAGTCTTTCCTTTAGAGAAAGATGTGACATCTTTATTATATGATTCCTGGTCTTGAGACAAAGAATTGTACTCTGAAAAATAGCCATGCATTTCTTTTAAATGCCTTAAAATAGTAATTTATTTACTTTAAATCTCAGTTATGGATATATGATACTCTAAGCAGCTCCTAGAACCCACCATCACCCACATCTCTGATCATTCTCCTGGCATGTGCTATGTAAAGAGCATTCTATGCCCTGGGCAGATGCTGCATTTTTCCTTCACTTCCCTTTTCAAATTATTTGACCAGCAGCATCCATGATCCTTGACTCCTTTAGGAGGTTCTCCTTGGCTCGTATCACCAGTGCCTCCTCTAAGCAGCTCTTTGGTGTCTTCTTTCCCACCACCTGGGCAGTCAACACGGTGTGCCTCTCTCAGGTGCATGGCTGTGTCCTCCCCAGCCTCACAGGCAGCCTGTGTCTGCAGGTATCACTGGGTCTCGTGCTTTCTAATCTGCCTGCCTGGTCAGTTCCATGAGCCATTGGCCACATGCCCAGCTCCATCCTAGAGGTAACTCTCCATCCACGTTCTGTCCCATTTCACCAAACTGGAGCTTATGGGATTTATTGAGGTCACTTGATCTGGTGGTGTGGCATCAGCACAATCATCTGCTGTTTGGCCAGGGGACATCCTCTATCGTTCTATCTCACACATGTACTGAGGATGTTCTTGATGTGTACACATCCAGCCTGACTGCTCGGTGTTTCTGAAGACTGTAGGGGCCATCAGATACCTTTCAGTATGTTTTTTTTTCTGTCTTAATAGAAATTAATTTGCTTCATTCCTTTCAATTAAGAACCCTGGCTGACACAATCAGATTCAAATATCAGTTTGAAAATATTATGGAAAGCGAGAGCAGTAATTATACTAATGGAGATGGACAGAAACATTAAAATACTTAGGAAACAATAAGATTATAATTATAATTACCTAGATTGGTGGCAATTGGATGAAAGTGCTCATCCTAAGGCCAAATGTCAAACTAGCCTTCAATTTTATTCATTCATTTTACTCATTCATTCATTCATTCATTCATTTTTTTTCTTTTTTTTTTTTTTTTTTTTGTACCAGAGAATGAACCCATGAGTGCTCAGCCACGGGGCCACAACACCAGCCCTCTTTCCTTTTTAATTTAGAGACAAGGTATAATGACATCCGATTTATAGAATACTTAGATTTACCTGTATGTCCACTACAATGCTATAAATACTCTGTATTTAGTGGCTGATAAATCACCTACTCCTTGAAGTAATTGCTTCCTCAGGTTCTGAGACTTATTAATAATCCTGACTAATGTTCCCACACAGAAGTTCATCTAGAATTGAACGTTTCCCTTATTTTAGTTATGGTTGCTGGACATAGTTCTAGAGTACATATTCAAGACCCTGGGTATTTCTATAAATTGCTGAGAGTTCTGTGCCTCATTTTCTACACAATCTCATCTATTGGTGACACTTTCAGTTGAATTCTATTGGCATCATTGTGCCTTGCAATTCTAGGAATTCTGATGGGCTTTCTGTATTCAATTTTATTATTTATTTATTTAAATGGTCTTTCACTTTCTGTATTTTTCTTCATTTATTCTTTTGATCTTAGTTTAGCTCATTAAATATACAAATAATTCTATGGTCTTTATCTGGAATGTCATCCATTTCCATATCTGCAGGCTCCTTTCTTGGGGTGTTATAAATTTTGGGTGGGAACTTGGTTATTTCCTCATGTTTTCAGAGGTCTTGGACTTGTGATCCGTTGAGATGACTCCTGTTCCTTGTGTGTGTGTGTGTGTGAGCCCTTTTGTGTGTGGTTATCTTTCACATATTAAGTCCTGTGTTGTTGGTATCATTCACCACTTAGCCTGTGTTGAAGATTCTGTGTCTTCCTGAGGACAACTGGATTCTGAACACAGCCCTGACGATGTGGCCATAGGACACCAAGATGAAGACCAGGGGAGACAGCACGATGCCCTCCACGGCAGCAGTGCTGATGCAGGCCAACCAGATCAGGGCGGGCATCTCACACAGGAAGTGGTCCACCTTGTTGTGCCCACATCGAGGTAGCCACAACGTCATTGGTGACATGATCAAAGAATTGGCCATCCCACAGCCCCAGGCCACCGACACCAAGCCCAGGCAGAGTTGTGGATGCATAGGCAGAGGTGTAGTGCAGGGGCTTGCAGATGGCCACAGATCTGTCATAGGCCATGATGGCCAGCAGCAGACACTCCACTCCACCCAGGCCCAGGAACAGGAAGAGCTGGATTACGCAGCCCACATAGTTGATGGTCTTGTCATGGCCACTCAGGTTGTGGAGCAGCTGGGGGATGGAGCTGGTGGTGAAGCTGAGGTCCAGGAAGGAAGGTGGGTGAGGAAGAAGTACATGGGCGAGTGGCCGGGGGTCCAGCCAAGACACCAGGATGATGGTGCTGTTGCCCACCAGGGTCAGCAGGTAGGCTACCAGGATGACCACAAAGAGGACCCTCTCCAGGTGGGGGCGGTCAGAGAAACCCAGGAGGATGAAGTGGCTCTGGGTGCTGCCGTTGGTCCTATCCATCTCTACTGCACCTGAGGAAAATGGAATTTGAAACAAAAAAAAAAAAAAGAAAAGAAAAGAAAAAGTAATTCCCAGCTTCTCTGCACCTTGTCACATACTAACACATCTGGAACTTCTAGTGAAAACGTGTCTGTCTATGTGCATCACTTACTGGGTTAACACCAGAAATCAATAGTGTTTATACATCAAGGGTAAAAAAAAAAAATGTACTCAAAACAAAACGTAAAACCTAAATATCACTTAAAAAATAAACAGAAAGTTTGTGGGAATTAAAAATAAATATATTCTTAAAGAGAGAATATATTTTAAAACACTATATTGTGAACATTTTGCTAAAAATGGATCAAATTTTTTGAAGGTGAAAACATTTTTAAGGTTTACGGAAATAATTTTTAGGGCAGAAAATTCCCTTATTTTTCCTTTAGACCTGAACCCCCTGAATCAGGCTCCCCATGAACAAACAGAGCTCCTCTGTCCTCTTCCTCAGCCCAGGAGGAAAGTAGAGACATGGTACCAGGGTCGGAGTCCCTCCTCTCTCTGTGAATGAGCCTTCTGAATGCGCCTGAGGCTGGGTGGACGCTGTGGCAACTTTTGTCATCACCAATCTTTAGGAGAGGTTGGCTCCTGCCAGATTCCTCAAAGAAAGGAAAAGAAGAAGGAAGGAAGGAAGGAGGAGAAAAGAAAGGAAGGAGAAAGGGAGGGAGGGAGGAGGAAAGAGAGAGGGAGGAGGGAGGAATAAAGGAAGGAAGGGAGGGAGGGAGGAAGGAAGAAGGAAGGAGAAGAGAAGGAAGAAGAAAGGAAGGGAGGGAGGGAGGGAGGAGGAAGGAATAAAGGAAGAAAGGGAGGGAGGGAGGAGAGAAGAAAGGAAGGAGAAAGGAAGGGAGGGAGGAGGGAGGAATAAAGGAAGAAAGGAGCAGGAAGGAAGGGAGGGAGGAGGAAGGAAAGAAGGGAGGGAGGGAGGAAGGAAGGAGGAGGAAGGAAGGAGGAGAGAAGAAAGGAAGGAAAGACAAAAGAAAAGGGAAAGAAAAGAAAGAGAGGGAGGGATTCAGCTCCACATTTTGGCTTTTCCACATTATGGCCCTTCATCTCCAAGACTGATGTGAGTTTTCCCGCCTGTCTGATTCCTCCAGGGTCTGTGATTTCAGTCACCCTTAAGAGGCTGAGTCTGAGGATTTGGTGTCTAACTCAGGCTTACGACGGGATACTGTTCCATCGTAGCAGGTGCCATGTGACTCTCTTCTGGAGTTGCCCCCAATCTCCTTTCAAGACAGTTTTTGAAGACAGAGATTACGGTCATTTCATCCTATGTCTCTAGTACCTGTGTTCAGCTTGAGAACTTTGCATTTTATTAATGAAATGGTTACTGACTTCCCTATGGAACCAGAGAGAGGTATATTTTAGCCAGATTTTTGGGGTTTGGTGATCACTAAATGTTTATAAGCAGGTCTCAGACAAACGTTAATGAGATAAGCCTGTCCCTTTTCCACCTCATATTAGAATGAAGAAGTGTGCCCTTGGCAGAGGGGACTGACCCTCTTGTGCCTCTTTTCCTTCCATTGCTGTAGGTTCCTTGATTGTGGAACAAACTTCACTTCCGTTTTCCCACTCTTTGTATCATTTATTAAAACCACTGCTTCCTAAGACTCCATCTACTGTCCAGGTAGGAGGAGGTCAACTTCAGTCCATAAAACGCCACCTTGAAATCTCATAGAACTTAAGGTGCTATGATTGCTTCTTAAATTAATGATACCATTTTCAAATATTTGAAATTTAAAGGCTTATATAAACCAAAATTTTAGACCTTATGCCACAAGTACTAAGCAAGACACAGATCTTTTCACTGCACTAAGATCATAAACCTAGTGGGAGGTCACGAGGAGCTGGTGCTTCACCCTGGGGAGTTTCCCACTTCCCTGCGTATCCACGGTGCACACCTCAGCTGACTGTGCCTGCCCTTGCGTTACCTGGACCACAGCCTGGATTTATGCTGAGTGTCCCCTCTGCTCTTCCCTCCTCCTCTAGTTCCCCCACTTCTTCCATTTCCCTACCATTGTCCGTGACCTTCAGTCCTCTGCTGAATTACTACTCTCCCCCTGCAAAGTTCAAATGTTTCCCTTTGCTCACCTCCTGATGACTCCCAGCTGCCTTTGCCTGCTTTCCAAGAGCCCTGCTGTGTGCATGGGTTTGCTTCCAAACCATTCCCTCAACAATGGCCTATGTGTCTTCTGTCCCAACTTCTACTCTCCAGGGCTGAGAATTTTCCAAACTCTGTGGCCTGCATGTGGCCATTTGCAGCATGCAAGCCTGCCTGGCCCGTCAGCCCTGGGCACACTCTTCACAATGTCCTTCAGATTTACCTCCTCTGTGCAGCTCCTAGGACTGCTCAGATTGCTTGCACTGACCCTGCCTTGGCAGCCTTGGTCTCCACCTGTCCCCTGGGCCTCCCTTCTTCCTACCTAGGCATTGATTTCCCCTGCTGCACACTATCTCTCATTCTGCCCTGAGGTTTTATTCTGTGGAGGTCGCTGAGCACAAGAGGATGTCTGGTTCTCCCTCCTGCACTGGAATCAGGCACCCACGTAGCAGATGTGCAGTAGGTAGTGCCAATAGGTGTGACCAGCACAGAGCAGGTGAGTGGCAGGAGCTCTGCCCACCCCCTCAGGACCTGGCTGTGAGGGCCATTTACTCCTCTCAGGAAACAGCACTGTTCCTAACCCTGCTCTAGAGCACAGTGACTCCGTGGGATCCTGGCGCCTGGTGCCCACCACATCAATGCCAATGCTGGCGGTGTGTTCACATCACTCCAACATTCAGTTCTCATACCTCACCCTTGGTCTTCCTCACATCCAGATTTCCTACCACAGCCTGTGTTGGGCTGAAGCTGATGACAGAGTGTTTTCTGTTACCTGTCTGGGTTGGGTTTCTTCTTTCCCATCCTATCTCTACACCCAGTTTACTTAAATTCAGATGAAAGTGTTTTCTGCTGGGTACTGCCCTTCATTAACTTACTGCAGTTCAGTATCTTCTTTACCCTATGGGCCATTGATATGAACGAATTTTTTCCATTCTCTTTTATATCGCTATGCATATCCTTGCCTATTATTTTATTTGAAGAGTAGCTCAAAGTGTATTTTCTATAGCCTATGTTCTCTGGTTAACTAGCAGAAATGAATTCCAGACAGTTGGCTGTGCATGGTTTCCCTGCTGTGAGACTTTGAGTAGGTCTGTGTGTGGCACGCACTCTGCAGGTGTGCATGGGCATCACTCTATTAAATTCTCTAAGAACAGAGACCATGCCTCTCCTTCTTTGGCATTACCTGCACACTCTGGATGGTTCAAGGAGGTCGGTGGTCAGCATGCCAATGCACAGAAGAAGGAGTGAAGAATCAGCAGAGAGGTTAGGCACATACCCTGCTCACCATTCCTGGTGGCATGTCATGTTACCAGGGCAGCTGAGGTTGGCTGGTTGTGGAAGGAGGAAGAGGGGTGGTCTGACTCCAGCAAAGCCCTCTGCCCTGTGATTTCCGATGCCCATTTGTTTTGCTCTTTCTCCAGAATATGCCCAGCCTGAATGACTCTCCTGTGCCACAAAGCAGCAGAGACACTAGGAGAGAAAGAAGAAGGGACCCTGGAGCTTCCCCTTGCCTACTGGACTCCAGTGAGCCTCAGTGGCCCTGAGGACAAGGGTTTTGTGAAGCTGACATCAGACAGGTAGTCTCCCCAGAGAGATCCTCAGAGACAGCGGGAAGAGGACCCAGAGTAACAGGGCTTGGTACTCCAGGGCATTCACATTCCCCATGGGATCCCTAGGCTCAAGGGAGGGACGGAGGAGAAATTACAGGGAATCAGTCACACTTCAGTTTTGTACAACCACGTTTTTCCTTTGGCCTGTTGACAGAAAACAAGAAAACCAGAGTTGTATTTTTTTTCCCCCTTGATAGGAAATGTCCTCATCAGCTTCTTTAAACCAAAAATGTGGAGTAATCAATAATTTTCATAATTGTTTTTAATACCTGGAATTGAACTCAGGGGCACTGGATCACAGAGCCACACTCCCAGCCCTACTTTGTATTTTATTTAGAGACAGGGTCTCATTGAGGTACTTAGAGCTTTGCTGTTGCTGAGGCTGGCTTTGAACTCTAATCCTCCTGTCTCAGCCTCCCCAGTTGCTAGTTTTCTAGGCATGTGCCACCACACCCAGCCTCCAGTGTTAATTTATTGTCACAAGCCTTGCAACCCACACCTGTGGGCAAAGAGGTGAGAACAATGCTTCCTCATCTCCACTTTCTTACTATGCCCAGGGCAGATGAAGGCTTCCCTGAGTCTTCCCATGGACTCACGTGGGCATCAGCAGGCATGTTCTCTGGGGAGCAGCATGAATACTTGAGGCTAATTTCTTCCCGAAATGAAACAGCAAAGTCAGCCCACATCTGTAGTTTAATTAACACAAAGATTCAGAAGTTCACTAGGAAATGTTACTTAAAAACTTACTTATGTAAGTATATTCCTAATTCATTAATACGAGTTTGTGGCAACAAAAAAAAATAAGTAAATAAAGTGATTTGCCAGTGGGATTGCATCAATTTCATGAAAATGGAATCATCAAATACATTTCTCAAATGAAACCAGGCAGAAAAATCAATCAAAATCTTCAATTTGGCCAGGCACTGTAGTCCTGCCTGTAATCCCAGCTACAAGGCTGAGTGACACAGGAGGATCACAAGTTTAAGGCCAGCTTCAGCAACTTAGCAAGACCCTGTCTCAAAATAAAAAGGGCTGGGGATGTGGCTCCATGGTGGACCAACCCTGGGTTCAGTGCCCAGTACTGCATGCAACAAAAACTAACAAATCACCTTGCAATTCCTATGCTTCCAAGCAAACAGAAGACCCTTGGCTGTCTTTTCCTGCTCAGTTCAACAGACAGGCTGCACCAGGAGAGACAGAGAACACAAGAAACAGAGAACATGCTAATTGCCTGACAGCAACTAGAAGCAGAGGGCTTAATGAGTCCCAGGGCTCCCAGTTCTGTCCCAGGAGACTGGGGGCAAGTTCGTGCTCTAAACTTGCTGAGCACATTCTCTCCAAAACAGGGATCTTGCTGCAGTTCCTTTGTGTAGGTCCCCAAACATCAACTGTCCATGCTCTGAGCACTGAGCTTCCCACACAGTATGTGACGGGAGCATTTAGTCATTTAGTCTTAGTGTCTGCAATGGCTCCCTCTTCTTCCCCTTGGTAGATCCCAGAGCAGAGTTCTAGAGCACAGCTTAGAAATACTGAAATTTATTCTTATTTCTCTAATATTACAGCAAGAAGAACAGTATACCTCACATGGAAAAACTAAGATTGTATCAGAAAGAAAAGAAATACTGCTACAGACAGGAAATCAGCAGAATATGCAAAAATGGAGAGTTGGATATTCCCAACAGAGGATTCAGTGCTTATAAATCACCAGAGTAAAACATATAAGGCCACACAAATGTGGGCTGGGAATAAATTATTTCATTCTCTTTAGAGCAGAGAGAAGGCATTTCAAGTTAATGATCATGCACAAACATATTTCACTAAAATTATACCTTGAGAGTGTGAAATCTACAGAATAACTATTGCCTAACTTATCTACACCTCAGAAAAGTCACCCATCAGGTTGTATATGAGTCTAGACTGACATCTGTGTCTGCTGGGATCAGCTCGGCCTGCTCCACCCTGGTGGACTTCCTCCACGCCACAGGCACAGCCCATCTCAGCTCCCAGACCTTCCCGGCTGCTTGTTGGACCTGCAGCCCCTTAACTCACATCTTCTTCCCTCATATTTTCTATTTTTACAGAAACACAGAGTCTTTTAAAAAGCTTCCTAGAGAAGTTAGACTTTTATGACCTTAAAAATATTTATTTTAGCCTTTCTGTGAATGACATTTGGGTTAGCGACAATATTCTACTTTGAAAATCTCCAATTTCAATTTGTTGGTGAGAAACTGAAAGCCATTGAACTTCTGGTCCTTTTAGCCTCTGCAGAAGCTTATGGAGAAATTGCTTTCCTTGCATGTTATGAATAGTAAACCATCTTCACCACCTTGCCGTGGTCTCAGAAAGCACATTAATGTGGTAATACCTGACTTTCAGATGGTAAACGCTGTCAATCAACTGATCCCATTAGTGATTCCTTTCCTCTATTTTCTACTTTTATTAATATTTATTTTTTTAGGTGTAGATGGACCCAACACAATGCTTTATTTTTATGCTGTGCTGAGGATGGAACCCGGGTCCCACGCGTGCTAGGCGAGCGCTCTGCTGCTGAGCCACAATCCCAGCCCCAACTTTTAAGACTACTGTTATTACTTAGTGTTCCATCTTCCGTATCAATTTTCTGTTTTTTTTTCTCTTATTTTCATTTCTTTCTGATTATAGATTGCTTGCTGGACTATTTCCTCACTCTGATCATCGAGCCCTTCTGTTGGATTTCTTACCATATTTTCAATTAGCAGGAATATATTTTACTTTGATGACTGAATATCTCTGCACAGCATATTTTTATTTCAGCACATATCCTCTCTAATACATCTTGAAATTGGCTTCCTGAAGCCAGTTCTCCTTCCCACCCTCTGTGTGCATCTTTCCTTTCCCTTGCTTGGCTTTGCTGTTTACTGTTGCTGTTTGGGGCCAGTTTTATGAGCACAAAGTGCCTCACACATGGCTGGCCCTTGCTTCCCTGCTCTCACATGCCAGGGGGCCTCCTTCAAAGTTGTGAGGAGCAGCAAGACCTTTTCACAGACAGCTACATGGTATGTGTCAAGTGTGGATTCCCCTTTGATTTTGAAAATTTAAGAATACTGCTGTCTGGGCTGTCCTACCTGAAGGCCTTAGTCAGCCATCTCCAGTCTACTCTCTGGGGCTCTCAGCTTGGCTGTCCGTAGAGCTGTCACACTGAGGGATGAACCAGTCTCCAACTCAGGACCTCAGGACAGCACTCCTCTGCTGGTGACTCTGCACCATGGCCATGCCTGGGTCACATAGTGAAGAGACCTCCGACTAAAACTCCCAAGGAGATGTGTAGGGCTTCCACAGCACACTGTAGCTACCTATGTCCACATTTCTTCATGCATTCTCCAAAATAAAAACAATGAAAATGAAAGCAATCAAAACCACCAGAATTTTATGATGGCAGAGAAACAAATTCTTTAAATTTTTTTGTTTGTTTTAATTGGTTCTACATGACATTAGGATGCATTTATGCACTTTGATATATCATATATAGATGGGATATAATTTCTCATTTTTCTGAGTGTACATGTTGCAGAATCACATTGGTCCTGCAGTCACATATATACATACAGTAATAATGTCTGTTTCATTCTACTATCTTTCCTATCACTACATCTCCTCCCCTCCCCTCCCTTCACTTCCCTCTATCTAATCTAAGGTAACACTATTCTTCCCTAGTGCCTTATTGTGAATCAGTATCCACATACTAGAGAGAATATTCGACCTTCAGTTTTTGGGGATTGGCTTATTTTGATATATTCCAACTCCATCCATTTACTGGGAAGTGCCATAATTTCATTCTTCTTTAAAGTAATATTCCATTAAATATATATACCACATTTTCTTTATCCATTTCATCTATTGAAGGGCACCTAGGTTGGTTCCATAGTTTAGCTATTATGAATTGAGCTGCTATAAATATTGATGTGGCTGCATTACAATAATTGCTAATTTTAAGTCTTTTGGGTATAAACGGAGGAGTGGGATAGCTGGGTCAATGGTGGTTCCATTACAAGTTTTCTGAGGAATCTCCATACTGCTTTCCATAGTGGTTGCACCAATTTGCAGTCCCACCCAGCAATATATGAGGGTACCTTTTTCCTCACATCTCACCATCATTTATTGTTGCCTGTATTCTTGATGATCACCATTCTGACAGGAGATGAAATTTTAGTGTAGTTTTGATTTGCATTTCTCTAATTGCTAGAGAAGTTGAACAATTTTTCAAATATTTGTTGATCAATTGTGTTTCTTCTTCTGTGAAGTGTCTGTTCAGTTCGTTAGCCCATTTATTGATTTGAGTTATTTGTGGGTTTTGGTGTTCAGTTTTTTGAGTTCATTATATATCCTAGAGATTCATGCTTTATGGGAGGTGCACATGGTGAAGAACAATGTCCACTTTGGGGATGACCCTGGAACTGAATGCAAGTCAGAAGACAAAGAGCACTGTGGGTCACCATGCAGAGTGGGCACAGTTATAGTTGCCCTTTGGAAAGAAGGCCCAGCAGGAGAGAAGAACTGGGGTGAAGTCTGGGACCTGTCCATTAACACCTTGGCTGCAGGAAATAGAGAAAAGTTTATATGTTATATGTTATAAATATATGCTGTAAAATGTGAATAAATAATACTACAGCAAAAACTGAGCAAAAGCCCCCCCACCCCCAAAAAAAACCCAAGCAGCAGACAAAACCTAACATAGCCCATAAGCAAAGGTGACAGCCTGTTTAGCACCCTCTTCTGCAGATAGGAAGTGATTGTCATGACAGAAGCTCATCTCACACCCTGAGCAGGTTTCCTCCTCCATGCCCTTCCACCAAGGTGATGCTCTGCCCCACCTAAGACCCACCCAGAGCAGTGGCATTGGCTGACCATGGACTAAATCTCTGAAACCATGAGCCAAGATTAACTTTTTGCTCCTCTAAGCAGTTCTTGCCAAGTATTTTGGTCTCAACATCAAGTTAACACAGTAGACTTAGTAAACCTCCAGACTGGGGTTGGCCAGGGTGTAACTAGAAACACAGATGTGTGCCCTCTGCATGCTGGAGTGAGGGACAGTGGCTGTGTCAGGACTGCACAAGGGGAATGGAATTGGGGACAATCAGCTGTGCTAGAGAAGGCCTTCAGAAGCCTACAGTGTTGGCAGACTCTTCCCAAGTGGGTGCCTTGGAAAGAAAGAAGAATCAACCAGATGTTGGGGCTCATCACATGCCATCCTAAATTATAACTCTAAAGACTAAAGTAGGCCCCCCAATATGCCTGCTGGCCTATTGATTCCAAGGTTGTTCTTTTGAGCAACTGCAGGCACAGGAGTGGCTCTGAAGAACCTCATTTGGGGAGGAAATTGTATCAGTGAAGGTGTCTTCCAGGAAGAGGGCTGAACCCCACAACGCTGACACTCGCAGACCTATCTGCACATCAAGGCCAACCTCATTCCCTGGATGGCTCCCTTCCCTCCACCATGCCAGACGCCCACGCCCTTTCTGTAGCTCAAGAGGCTCTGTCATCTCAGTTACCTGGCCCTTCTCTAGGTCTCGAGGGCGACTCCCACGCACATGCAAGTCACTGAATAGCTTTTCTCCCTTAATCTGTCTCTTTTTGGTGGTGCTGGGGATTGAACCCAGGGCCTTGTGCATGTGAGGGAAGCCAGCCCTCTACCAACTGAGCTATATCCCAGCCCCTTTCCCTTAATCTCTGTATGCCAGTTTAATCCCCAGACGGCCTAGAGGACCCTGGAGCTGGAGGGTTTCCTTCCCAGCACCTCCTGAGGCCTCTCTCTCTCTCATACCTCTGCAGTCTCTTCTTGCGCTCTGTGCTGTGCTGGGGTCCAGAAGGCTTCATCCAGTTTCCTGAGTTTAGAACCCTGTCCTTGATTCGGTGGGATGGTTTTCTACACTCCACAGTGAGCAGAGTGCCCCCTGCTGGCCATCCTGCGTATGGCCTCTGATTTATGGTGGTCCTCCCCGAGTGTGTCATCTGAAATCCGCAGGAACATATGTAGGGTCGCCCCGGCTCCTGGACTGTCAGATATCTGTGTCGGTGCATTTGCTGCTGTACGTTGCTTTCAGGGAAAAACAGGCATTTCTGTTGATATCCCTTTACTAGTAAATCTACCCATACTGATATCTTCCTTTCCCCAAAGATCATTGTTAAAGGTTGTCAGTAAACTATTCCTCCATGAAGTTAATAAAATAATAAAATGTTAATAAATAATAAAGGGCCACTTTAAGAGACACTGCGTTTCTCCCCTTCCAGGTGCTCATTATTCCAGCTGGCATGTTTTCTCCATGGTCTCTGGGAGAAGGCTCTGACAGTTTTACATTATTGTGATGTTTTTGCTGAGAAGAATCATTCAGTGATAGTAATTAACATGAAGTAGAAAAACAATAGATAAGGACCACTGTGCTGGACCTTAGGGCTCGGGCCTGAGAGGGACTGGGCTCAGCTCTGAGTGAGCAAGTGGGGATGGAGTGGTGCGGGATCTGTAGGGAAGGTGGCTAAATCCAAGCACCAGCCTAAGGGACCTCTGGCTAAGTTGACCTAATGGGACGATTTCTGAAGCCTGCCCAGGATGGTCAGTGGCTACCTGTGGGAAGGTGAGGGACCAGGACCCTGATCAGGGATCAGCCCAGGAATTTCTACCTAAGCTGATGTAGCAAGGGTTCTTTGCTATAAGTGCATTTCATAAGGATGAGTCATAAGCCTGACTAAAGTTTGGCTAAGCAAACGTCCATGTCACCTGCAATGGAGCTGTAACACCTGTCCTTCACATCAAAGCTGAGCTTCATTGGTACACCTATGATCAGCCCTATTTACACTACCTGAGGACTGTGGGCTTGCAGGAGAATGAAGAAAGCTAAGGAGAAGTGCTCACTTCTCCAGCAGCGATCACCGCCACTGGGTTGCTGATGACACACTGTAACTTCTAGGTCTGATCCGCACTGGAAAAGTGAGAAGGCAAGTGGGGACACTGCAGCTACCTCGAAGTCACACCTGCGGACGGTGGGATGAAGCGCTATCTTCGCTACTTCCTCCAGGTGGCGGTGTTGCATAGCTTTTGGCCACAATCGCCTTTTCTATGCGTCAGGGCATCCATAAGAGCATTTCTGAGTCTGGAGTGATGGAATTTAAGTATAAGGTCATAACCTTGTGTCTTTCTGTTACCACTATGTGAAATCAAACTCTTTTCCACTCAATGTCCCTGAGAAGCCAATAACTATTTATCAGTGTTTGCATGCATTATTCCATCCAATATGTGCTCTTTTCTCCAATATGTTTGTCCATGTCCACAAAAGTCCTCCTTGAATAGAGTCAGGTCCAGCTCTGCAGTAAAACTGTGGAGGAACATGAGGTTTGACCTCACTTCTGCTGTAATTCTCCAAAAATTACAGGTCCAAAAAGGTCCAAAAAGCAGATGAGATTGCGATCATCTTTCAGCTGGTTCAAGTCAGACCTCTTTTCAGCAGACCCCAATTATTCTTGGTTTTATAAGCCTGGTGGGAATAACTTAGATGGCCCGATCATTCATTAATCCTAACCTGGGATCAACTGACTATATGCACAGGTTTCTAGGTTCTAGTATCTAGTAGGCACAGCGTCTGTGCCCAGCCATGCTGCTGATACCACGGGTTAAGGATGGTGAGTTCTGCTCCCTCCCATGTTGAGGTATGGCATTAGAGAAGCACACCAAGGCAGGCATATAAATAGGGTTTATTTAAAAGGGGGTACATAGACTTCTGCAGGAGGGAGTAGGGGGCTATAGCTGGTATCCTGGTATCCCAGGAAGCGAGGGTCTCCTGCCTAGGCTTCCTGAGTTCTCCTGCTCTCTTCCCCTGGTCTCTCCTTCCTACATGCCTGACCAGGCCCAGGAGATGCTCAGTGGATGGCCAAAAGGTGAGAAGCAGATGAGAGGGGAAGGGCCAGATGGAGCAGCCCAGGAAATATTAATCAACAACTTTCACAACACCCTGTAGGGAGGGGCAATCCCTGGGACCGGTTACCTCAGCAGGTTGTCTTGATAGGGTGGAGGAAGGGCTCTGAAGGCCTTTCAGTCCCTCAGGGGACAGTCTCCAACTTCCCAGACTCACTCAAATTGGCCTTCTTGATGCGATCTGACTTACCTGTGTATCCTGACTGCCTGTCTGATTCTGGCTTCACTGCTACCTGCCTGTCCTCGCATCTTGACACCCTCTGTCCCTACTAGAATCCAGGAGCTTTCTTTATTACAGGTTCTCTTCAGTGTGCCCAGGACAAAAGGGGAGCTTGCTGAGGGCTCTTCAAAGTGCAAGGAACCAGCAGAGGAGGCAGGAAGTGGGGGCAAATTATTCGGGACTCCGTCCTCAGTGAGCACCACCCCATCTCTTGGAGGAGGTCCGTGCACTTCCTGTGTTGTCGATCCAAAGTCAGAAGGTGGCCTTGAGCAGGATTCTGGAAACTTCCCTGGGACCCCAGTAAAACTAGAGGGCAGGAGGGGCATGCTATCCTCCTCTCTGGGAGGACCCTCTCTCCCTGGAGACTGTCCCTTTTCCCTTTCCATCCCTCCTATTAAATCTTGCCCGATACTCTGAGCACTCTATCTGAAATCTTTCTGACTTGATGGCAAAAATCAGGGTTTGAAGGGAGTTCCCAGGGCCCCAGTTTCCCTGAAGGTCCCTGCTCTGAAACAGAGTTAAGCAAACCACGTTTGTTACCTGCCTGGTCCTGGCCAGCCCGGGAGGTCTCACTGAATTTCCACCCGCCCTAATCCTGTACAGAGGACAGGCTGCTCAAGGCCAGAGCCCTTCTTCAGGGGCTGGTGAACCTGAAGTTAATATGCTGACAGCAGACCACCAGACAACTCTGACGTCATCACAATGACACACTTGAATGTCTCTCCCCTTCGCAGCCAGCCCTCCCCCTCATTCCTTTTATCCTATCTTAATTGCTGCCCCATCTGAAGGGTGAGAAGTTCACTTAAGAGTCCAGCTTTTAATCCTCCTGTTCTTAGCCAAGAATCAAATTCTCCTTGGCTTCTCAATTGGCATTTGATTAGCTCAGCTTAATAAGCTCAGTTCTTATTCCCATGCCAATTCAATAACGAGGACACGGTTTTGAGAAAAGGGAAAATAAGTGTTATTGCTTTGCTGGCAAAGGAGAAACACTGGGGACTTCAGACCCAGAGGCTGTGATTCTGCCCATCAGCAGGAACAACAGGGGGACTTTAAAGGAGCTATTCAAAGGCTGCATTCCAGGAGTGCCCTGAGAGGTGATCTCCGGGTGCCCTAGGGGTGTGTTAGCATTCACTTGTTAATTTGGGAGATAACCACTTCCTAGATCCTCTGGCCGAAGTTTGGCTTCTGTGAGAGACAGATAACTCAAAGATAATCTTGTTCCCACCCCCAGTTGGCGGTGGGGGGGGGGGGCGCAAGAAGAGGAAAAGGAAACCAGTCCTTTTTAAAAATAAACCTCAGAGCTATTTCAAAAGGTGCCCAGTCACTGTTACACTGTTGCTGCTTCTACAGTTCTGAGTGAAAAAGGACCAGCCTGGGGTCAAAATTGGCAACACTTTGTTCTCTCTGAGATATTTTTCCAGAGGCTGGGAGTTTGGCACCTTCCAAGCTGCCTGGGGACAGGGAGCATGGAGTCCACTCAGAACAGTAGTGAGCTTCTTCCAAAAGGAGGAGGGTCCCAGGGGTCCAGGGAGCTCTGCCCCATTCCCAGGAACCCCTCCCAGGGCTAGCCCAGCAGGATTCCTGGGTTTCATTCTGGGGAGGGTCTCACAGGGAGCCCAGTTGCCAGTTCACCCTCAGCCCGGCCACACCCTTAATCCTTTATACAGGGGACTTGCCTATTCACACCCGGGTTCCCCTGAAGCCCAGGAAGCCTCCCCTGGGAGCTCTGGTTTGGTTCCACTTAACCCCACCCCAGGGCTGGTACCTTGTGACTTGTGGTGTGGAGAGAAGGAAATGAGAGGTGAGGTGGGGACAGCACAGGCCAAGGAGGTCTGGGAGGCACAGGGCTGGGAAGTGCTGTGGTGGCAGAGGAGGCTGGGCCACCTCCCACCTCCTTTCCCTGGTCTGTGCTGTTGTCCTGGCTCTTCCCTAGAGGTGTCTGCCCTCAGGGCAAAGGTGACCTGCCCCTAGGTCCTCAAAAAGTGACCTGAGTCCCAGTAGTGAGTGTCACCTGGGGGATGAGAGAAGTGCAGACCCTCAGCCCTCCCAGGACCCCTGAATCAGAGTGTGCCTCCCAGCTCTCAGGGGATCTGTGTGCACAGCAAGTGGAGGAGCCCTGGGGAGTCTCCACCTGTCTTACATGGGATTTCTGCCCATGCTGAAGAACATTTTTCACTTTGAAAGTTTCTGTGCAGTAGGAACCTCAGGGATTGGAGTCAGAGAGGCCCTGGGTAAATCCTGGTTCTTTCTCGTCTCCTGAACAAATCTCCTGATGCAACCTCCACATCTCAAGCACCAAGTGGGTACAGTGGGAAGGGTGCCAGTCACACTGGACTCTCACAAGCACAGAGGTGAGATGAACTGAGCACCAGGTGGGAACCTGGCAAACACCAGGTGCTTCTCACAAGCAAAATTAAAACACAACTGCAGAATCATCATGCTTCAAGAGTTAAATGAGCCAAAATTCAATGTCATTGTGAAAATCTTCATGAATCCAGAGTGTTAATCCAGACATGAATCCAGACATCAGGGACTATGACCAAGTTTGGGGAAGAAGATGTTACAGGTGTGAGGCCTTCAGGGAAACTGAGGCACGGGAAAGACTCCAAACTATCAAACCCTGACTCTGTGATCACATCAGAAAGGTTTCAGGCATGTCAGTCAGAGTAACAGGCATGAGTTTACTGAAGGGATAGGAAAACGGGGAAGGGGACACTCTCAAGTGAGAGATTCAGTCCATTCAGAAAGGAGAGGGACAGTGTACCATTCCTGCACTCCAGTTTTATTGGGGTCCCAGAGAAGTTTCCAGAAAGACCAGTCCAGGTCCATCTCTTGACTTTAGATTGAAAACAGAGTGACATAAGACTTTCAAGTCCCCACTGTCATGGCAACCCTACGCGACCTTGGCCCATGCTGACCAGTTCTAATTGGATACTTTTTTTTTGTACCTGGGATTGAACTCAGGGGCACTAGACCACTGAGCCACATCTCCAGCTCTCTTTTGTATTTTATTTAGAGACAGGGTCTCACTGAGTTGTTTACAACCTCACTTTTGCTGAGGCTGGCTTTGAACTTGTGATCCTCCTGCCTCAGTCTCCCGGGTTGCTGGGATTATAGATGTGCGTCACTGTGCCCAGCCTGGATTCTTAACTATACATTGTTACAGGTTTTATGGTTAGGAGGAATTATGCTTATCTATCAGAATCTGGCCTGTGAAAAGGGTCACAAAAGTCACTCCCTTCAAACTCTCTTGGGTTCCTCTCATCTATGCTAATTCCTATCTGCATTTCCCTGCAGATAACAGGTAGTTTGCTGATGAATTTGACATATCCTGTCCACTTAGGCCAGGGAGGGCTGCAGGGAAATTGCTTTTTCGCAAAGAAAGCATGGGGGGGTGCGGTTATCAGCCAGTGGTGAAGCCAGATTTAAAGTTAGGTAGTCAGTGTAGTTAGGTAAATCGGGTTTAATATTGAGTGAGATCTAAAATGGAGGCCATGCTGAGAATGATTCCAGGAAACGCAGGACAACTCATGAAATGTCAATGAAGTCCTGAAAAGGCCCTAGGCCAAAGTCCATCCCAAAAGGTGATAATTAAGCCCACCTGTGTCCCACCCCTCGGGCCTCCAACCTACATTCCATCACCAACACTATAAAAAGGGGAAACAACCACACTTCCACGGATTCCACCTCTTGGGTCCCCTTCTTCTTCCGGGAGAAGTCTTTTCTGCTGTCCTTTAATAAACTTCTAATTTCTACTCTGACCTTGCCCCGGCGTGCTTCTTTGGTGTTAATCTTCAACATCGGGGAAGCAAGGACTCGTCACCAGTCAACAGCGGGAACAGTGGGCCCATCTTATAGTCATCCTCTTAAACTTGTGTACCCACCATACTCATCTATCTGTCCAACAAAGGGCAGAAATACCATGTAAGTCTGTGGTGCAATATGGGAGAGAAAACACCAAACCACACTGAACTCAGCCTTTGATGCCATCCAGGAAGAGACAGTGGTTCACACCAAGAGCCCGGATAGAACTGGGGGATTCTAGACAAAATGCCTATGTGAGAGCACAATGTGAACTAACAACAAACTACAGAAGCAGAACTCAGAGCGGGGCTGCTTCCAGTGAGGTTCTGATAGGAAGGGTGAGGTCTGCACACTTGGGTGTGGGTGACAGGCCCTGTGCTGTTCTCTTATAAAACACACAACACTGTCCATAAACAGGTTTCAGAAGGCCAGCCCTGCTAGGATGCTGAGAGCTCCAGGATGAGACCAGTTCTGCTCCACAGCTCAGAGGCCAGCAGTGGCCCTACTGTAGCTGACCCTGAGGCTGGATGCTGGGCAGTCCAGGGCCTTACTCCTTGCCTCCCTTTCTGTTCCCCAGCAGCAGCCTTCTCAGTGCCCCCCTCACCTCCTTGTTTCTGAGGGTGTAGATCAGGGGGTTCAAGAGGGGGGTGACAATGTTGTAGAAGAGGGTGAGGAACTTGCCCTGGTCCTGGGAGGACCTGCTTCCTGGCTGCATGTACATGTAGATGATGTTCCCGTAGAACAGGGAGACCACGGTGCGGTGGGAGCCACAGGTGTTGAAGATTCTGTGTCTTCCTGAGGACGACTGGATTCTGAACACAGCCCTGACGATGTGGCCGTAGGACACCAAGATGAAGACCAGGGGAGACACACGATGCCCACAGCCAGGACAAAGACAGTGCCTTCTATGGCCACTGTGTTGACGCAGGCCATGCGGATCAGGGCTGGCATCTCACACAGGAAGTGGTCCACCTTGTTGTGCCCACAGCGGGGTAATCGTAGGGTCACTGGAGACATGACCAGGGAGTTGGCCATTCCACAGCCCCAGGCCACCGACACTAAGCCCAGGCAGAGTTGTGGATGCATAATAGTCATGTAGTGCAGGGGCTTGCAGACGGCCACGAACCTGTCATAGGCCATGATGGTCAGCAGTAGACACTCCACTCCACCCAGGAACAGGAAGAGCTGGACCACGCAGCCCACATAGCTGATGGTCTTGTCACGGCCACTCAGGTTGTAGAGCAGCTGGGGGATGGAGCTGGTGGTGAAGCTGAGGTCCAGGAAGGACAGGTGGGTCAGGAAGAAGTACATGGGCGTGTGGAGCCGGGAGTCCAGCCGAGACACCAGGATGATGGTGCTGTTGCCCACCAGGGTCAGCAGGTAGGCTACCAGGATGACCACAAAGAGGACCCTCTCCAGGTGGGGGCGGTCAGAGAAACCCAGGAGGATGAAGTGGCCCTGGGTGCTGCCGTTGGTCCTGTCCATCTCTACTGCACCTGAGGAGAGGTGTCAACACCAGTAGTGGCACCTGCTGATGCTGGAGTATGGACTCCTCGCCAGGCTTAGAGGAGCACAGAGCAGGTTTTTTTTAACTCACCTAAGCCCTAAACAGTGGTGTGGAGACTCTGCTATGATTATTATCCCCAAATTATAGAAAAGGAAACTGAGGCACCTGTGGGTTAAGTAAATGTCACATGGAGAGGCAGAGCTGGTCTGCCCCAGGGAACATGCCTGACATCTTCATCCCTGTCTACCCCTGTGCTCTGTCATTCCAGAGAGGAAAGGCATACACCTGCCAAGCTCCAACCTCTGCTTTTTCCAGAGCCACAAGTTCCAGAGCTCCTGTCAAAACTCAGAGGCACCAAAGAACACCCCAAACAACCACCTGGTAGGGTTTAGAAAATACCAATTCAGCTCATCCTTGAACATTAAGGTTCACTTATGAACAGATTTAAAAAAAAAAATATATATATATATATATATATGGATATGTGTAAATATAGAAGTTTCTGTGTGTGTTAAATAAAGCTGATGTGTCATGCAAGCAGAGAACATAAAAATAAGCCTTTTTTTAGGAAAAAAATTCTACAAGGAGAAATCGTAGTAACATATATCTAAGCATACCTGGAAAATACAGGAATTAAAACATGAGTGATATGAGTGACGTGACATTTGGGGCAGAGGAGGGTGTTGTAGCTCCCTGCTGTATTCCTTATGCCAAAACAAACCAAATTACATATTTAAACATTTTAAAATGTTCAACTACTGCAAGAAAGTATGATGGCTTTTCTCTTTTCCTCCTCATCTTGGACTTAAGTAGATTTCATAAGCCAAATTTCAGTCCTTAAAAATGGTGAAATAAAATATGAATAAATCTGGATATATTTTTTAAAAAATCTCTGCTTCTCATGAAGTCTGAAAAATAATGACAGTGTAGAAGACTACTTTGTAAATTTTTTTTTTCAAAACGTTGGCAAGAAAAACCTATAATAACATAGAAATCAGAGATGACTTGGAATAGCTCACTAGACTATAAGTGATTCACAACCCAGTGACTTGTAGGTGCTAGGAATGTTCCCACTGATGACTGAGGCTATACAAATTGGAGCATAAGGTCGTTTGCTTTTTTGATAGGTTAATCTAAGAGTTGAAAAATGTGGGTGACACCCAGAGCTTAGAGGAGCAGACTCATGACCCCTGTTGGGAGTTACCTTGGAGTAGTGCCTTTGGTCACATTAGTTCAAATTTGACCCAAAAGTCACTTTTCAAAAACGGGAAATAAACATCACCTCTTTCTCTCCAAAATAAATAAATAAATAAATAATCAATCAATCAAAATAAATCCAAGAAGAGGGGCAGGAGCACCTGTCCTGCTGCCCACACTTGCCTCTCTGTGGAGGAGGGCCCCTAAGGAGTGCAGGGCTCCTTTACCTTATGGGAAGGACAAGTGTTTTCTTCCCGAATCCTCACTCTAGAATAAAATGGATCCTCTATTCCCTGCATGGAGAGGTCCCTTGTGGCCACTGGCCCAGTCCTCTTGGCTCTCTGCACCCCAGCAGTTTGCCCTGCAGTCACCTTCTACCATCCCTGCCAAGGTTATCCTATTAAATAATCGGCCACCTTTTCCTGCACACGATGGGTTTCTCTGTATTTCTTGTGGACTGGTCAACACTCTTCCATGTTCTCCCCTGGAGAAAGGGTAGATTTCCCACAGCACTTTACATCTGGGCGCAGTGGGCGCGCGGCTCAGGGAGCCCCCAGCTGGTGACAGCGGTGGAGCTGCAGCCAGGGCTCCCTGACCTTGGGGAAGCTCTTCCTCCTCACGGAGCCAAGCGAAACACAGCCAGCAAAGCTGCGCACTAAACTGGTGAGCGCTCCCCGCCAGGTGCCCACCACGGTGACAGTGGAGAGGCCAAGAACCGGCTGCAAACACGGGTTTGCCAGACAGGGCGCCCCGCTGAGCCCGCAGAGAGTGGGGCGCCCCCTGAGGCAGGAGGCCCGGCGTTAGGAACACACCTGCCCAGCTGCGGGCGAGGATTGGGGGCCAGGCCACTCGCTGGTCCTGCGGGCCGGGGGCTTCGGGCTGGTCACGAAGCGGGAAAGCTTCCCCGAAGTACTCACTGTCTCAGAAAGGGCCACTCGCAAGCCACAAGTCCAAGAAGTGCCCTTTTCAGTTCCTGGAGGGGGGAGGTAGTTATATGGTTGAGTTTTTCTAGTTGATCTTAAAGTTAAAAAAAAAAAAAAAAAAAAAAAGTAGAATTAAAACTAAATCATTTTTGTTTGAATTTTAAAAATAATTTTACTTTGTAGCATTGAGGATTAAAGAACTCAAAATTGACAGAAATTATGAGTGCAATGACAGATGATGGAGAGTGAGATCTTGTTTTCAGAGAAGGGCACAGACCCCCTCAACCAGCACCGGCTGCAGGCTCCTCAACCCCACTGGAGCCTGAGGACCACGCCCTTTCCATTGTTTTCAATAAAATTCATGTCAAAGATTCCATTTTCTTAGTTCTGCCTGTCAAATCTCAGTTCTTTTTTTCCCCAACAAACTCCAGTTCCAACAGTAAAAAAAAAAAAAAAAAAAAAAAGATTTTGTTTTTCACGAGTTACCTTCTAAGCAATTTTATACCTAATCCTTTAATAAAATTTCGCATTGAAAAATTTACTGCTTCTTCTACTTAAGTAACTTGGGTTGGATATGCATGTTCCTATGTGCACCTGTCTTTGATGTGTCTGTCATAGTCCATAAACTCTTCAAGAGGAAGCTCTTCATTTTCTTTCCTTCCACACCTTAGAGGCAGCCTTGAGAAACTGAGACCCTGCAATCAGCAAGGCAGTGTCAGAGAAAGAGCAGCTAATTGATTTCCTGGGTGACTAAGGGGTCAATCAAAATGCTGCTCAGGTACTTTGGTAGAGGTGGTGGAGAGGGGCAAGGAGACCACTCCGCAAGGGCAGAGAGCAGCTTGCTCTGCACCGAGCAGCCTCGCTCCGCCTCCCCTGGGCAACAGGACCGACCCAGCGGGGTCCGGCAGCAAGCCCGAGAGTCTCCCGTGGAAATGGGAGGCTGGTGCCGAGAGCGGGCGGTGTAATCAGTCCCGCGGCGCTGACTCCTCTGCCCTCTGGGAGCTGGGAGTTTAAACCAGTCCCTCCTCGGCGGCGAAGGGGCTGTTCATCTCCCGTCCCACCAGCTCCAGATGACCACCGCCCAGCTGCCTTCTCTCAGGCCGTCCCCACTGCCCCGAAATGGCCGCTTAGCTAGTTCTCTCGACGGACCTGCCTCCTGTTTCACTAGAGAGGGACCTGAGAAGAGAGCTTACCTGTCAAATTAGTGACTTCAGTGATGAACCCAGACTTCTGGGAACACAGACTGTGGCCCAGCTGTGCAGCGCTACCGGGAAAGTGAGCGCCCGGGATCTAACAGGGAGGATTTCATTCTATTTTATTCGTATTATTTTTTATTTTATTATTTTTTTAATTTTATATTTTATTTATTTATTTTATTTTATTTGTATTATTTATTTTATTTTATATTTAATTTCATTTTTATTTTTTATTTTGTTTTGTTTTATATTTTATTTTATATTTCATTTCATTTTTTCATTTTTAATTTTTGTATTTTATTATTTTATTTTTACTATTTTTAATTTATTTTATTTTATTTATAGTATTTTATTTTATTTTGCTTTATTTTGTTTTGTTTTATATTTTATTTTATATTTCATTTCATTTTTTATTATTTTATTTTATTTGCATTATTTTTTGTTTCATTTATTTTATTTGTATTATTTTATTTATTTTATTTTTTATTTCATTTTATTTTATTTTGCTTTATTTTGTTTTGTTTTATATTTTATTTTATATTTCATTTCATTTTTTAATTTTATTTTCTTATTTGCAGTATTTTTTATTTTATTTATTTTATTTTTTAATTTGATTAATTAATTAATTTTTATTTATTTTATTTTGTTTTGTTTTGTTTTATATTTTATTTTATATTTAATTTATTTTTATTTTTATTTTTAAATTTATTTTATTATTTATTTATTTATTTCATTTCATTTCATTTTGTATTTCATTTCATTTCATTTTTTAAATTTTTAAATTTTATTACTTTATTTTATTTGTATTATTTTTTACTTCATTATTTTTTATTTTATTTTTTATTTATTTTATCTTATTTTGTTTTGTTTTGTTTTATATTTTATCTTATATTTCAGGTAATTTTTAAAATTTTTAAATTTATTTTATTTTTTAAATTTATTTTATTTATTTTATTTTTTATTTTTTTATGTTTTTAATTTTTAAATTTTTTAATATATTAATTTTTTATTTTTTACTTATATTTATTTTATTTTTTAATTTTACTTTATTTTTTATTGTGTTGTATTCATTTTATTTATTTTAGTGCATTGTATTGTCTTGTATTGCATTTTATTGTATTTTAGTTTATTTTAATATTGTGTTTTATTTTATTTTATTGTGTTTTATTGTATTGTATTGTATTGTATTTTACTTATTATATTTCATTGTCTTGTATTGCCTTGTGTTGCATTTTATTGTATTTATTTTATTTTATTTATTGTATTGTGTTGTATTTTATTTTTTGTATTGTATTGTGTCGTATTTTATTATATTTTATTTTATTGCATTTTGTTGTATTGTTCTGTATTGTATTTTACTTTGTTTTGTATTGTATTGTATTGTATTTCTTTTATTTTATGCTATTGCATTTTATTTTATTTTATGGTATTTTATTTTTTTGCATTGCATTGTATTGCCTTGCACTGTCTTGTATTGCCTTTTATTGTATTGTATTTTACTTTATCTTATTGTATTTTATTTTTTTTATTTTATTGCATTGTATTGCCTTGTATTGCATTTTATGTATTCTATTTTACTTTTTTTAACTTTTATTTTATTTTATTTAATGTGTTTTATTTTATTTTATGGTATTTTATTTTATTGTATTTTTTTCTAAAGATAGAGAGAGAGAGAGAGAGAGGAGAGAGAGAATTTTTTAATATTTATTTTTCAGTTTTCGGTGGACACATCTTTATTTTATTTTTATGTGTTGCTGAGGATCGAACCCAGCGCCCCGCTCATGCCAGGCGAGCTCGTTACTGCTTGAGCCACATCCCCAGCCTTATTTTATTTTATTTTATTTTATTGCATTGTATTGCCTTTTATTGTATTATATTTTACTTTATTTTATTTTATTGTAGTGTATTGTTTTGTATTTTATTTTATTTTTTATTAATTTATTGTATTGAATCATATCATATTTTATTTGATTTCATTGTATTTTTTTGTAATTTATTGTATTGTATTGTATTTTACTTTATGTCATTGTATTGCATTTTATTGCCTTATATTGTCTTGTATTACCTTGTATTGCCTTGTGTTGTCTTGTATTGTCTTGCTTTGCCTTGCATTTCTTGTATTGCCTTGTATTTTATTTTATTGTATTGTAGTTTACTTTATTTGATTGTATTTTATCATATTGTATTTTATCTTTTTCATCTTACTGTATTTTATAGCTGGGACTTGGACCCAGGCCTTTTAGGGAATTTGATATTTATTAGGGCTGCATTTAAGGATTTGTCAGAGAGAGGAAAGCCAAAGTGATGTGAGTTAGGAAGAAGCTCAACATACAGCAAGGAAAAGGAAGGGCAGTGGAGGGAGCCCGAGGCGAGCAGGGCAAACCCAGGAGTTTGTTTCTGGAGACAGCACTCTGCCCTGACATTCAGAAAGAGTCACACAGAGGGCCTAGGAACCCACTCTCCAATGACAAGGTTTAATCCATAGGCCTTTAGAGCGGGTCTCCAGCTTCCTGGCTAGAGTAGTATCTTGAGGGATGGCTATGGAGCAAGAGGGGTGCCTAATGCAAGGGTGTCTCATGAAATCACAGGGAGCTGGAATGGCAGGAGGCTCCATGCCTTGTCTAGGATGCGGAACTCCTGTGTGGCTGGACTGCAGGCGCTCTTCCAGATGGGCTCTGTCACACTGTCTCTGTACCTAAACACTGACATTGCCATTGAGCTCCTGTATTGAGCTTTACTGGAAACCAGGCTTGGTGAGACAAGTCCTGTAATCCCAGCAACTTGGGAGGCTGCGGCAGGAGGTTCTCAAGGTCAAAGTCAGCCTCAGCAAGTTAGCAAGGTCCTATCTTGAAAAATAATTTAAATAAACAGACAAACAAATAAAAGGTTGGATATGTAGTTCAGTGCCACAAAACTCCTGGGTTCAATCCCCAGTACTGCCAAAAAATTAAAAAACAAAAACAATAACTTGAACCCTTTATTGGACAATGGTCACTATCACTGCTAATGATAACAAAACTAGTTATTACATTTCACAAAACACTTTCAGATCCATAATTTAATTCTGCTCTCCACAAAGTCAAACATTTATTCATTCATTCAACAAGTAAGCATTCAGTGCTGACCACGGGCAAATGTGTTTGAGGCGCTGGGAATGTGTCCAAGACTTATGTTGTCCCTAGATTAAACACCTCTGGCTCTGGGTCCTTGCATCTGCCAAATGAATAAACTAATAAATTAATTCTAAAACAATATTTAAGGGAACAAATAGAAGCTGACATGCACCTTGTTGGAAAGGAAAGAGCCCCTGTGCCCTGGAGCCTTCCAGGCGGGGAGTCCAGGGGCTGTGGGTGAGCACAGCTGCTCCCTCCTGCAGCTGCTCCCTCCTGCAGCTGCTCCCTCCTGCTTCCCTGGGAGCAGGATTAGAGTAGCCCAAAGAAGGGAAGAAAGGGAGTCCTGGAGGCCTGAGGAAGGGGACTGTCAAGCAGAAAGAGTTGGGCAAGGCCCTGGGCAGGAAGTGAGGCTACCAGGGATCTTTGTCTCTAAATGGAAGGAGCAGCCCCTCCCCCTGATACACACACACACACACACACACACACACACACACACAGGGTCTGGGAAGGGTCAGGGTCAGTTCATCCACTGAAGCTGAGAATGAACGGGAGGGACTGGGACAGCCAGGACTGAAACTGTTAGGATTCACTTGTTAATTTGGGAGATCCTCACTTCCCAGATCCTCAGCAGGCCTCTTCCTGTAGTGGGTGTGTTGGGGCAGTTAACTGGGGAAGAAAAGATGACACATCTCCCCAATCTTGTTAGGGAGGGGGAGGGGAGAAGAGCGAGAGCAATGTGGGCTACATCTAGAAGGTGAAGGGACCACTGTTACATTTCCCCACTGTTAATTTCTACCTTCCATTTCTATGGAAAAGGGGCTACTTCCACATGTCCAAGCTATTTCGAGCTGAGGATGGGCAAAGTTGGGGGAAAGTGACCAAAGTCCTTGTTTTCTCTAAGGTGGGGTATGGACAGTTAAGGATATTCAACACCACAACACTCCAGAGGTCCATGGTGGCAGCTGGCAGGTGACTGAACAAAGTATCCATAGGCAAGGTTTATGCCAGGACAACAATAAACATGACAGAAAGTTTTACTTTTTTTGGCAAACAAGTACAATGAAAACAATCGGTATTTCAGCCAGTCTCTGGAATGCAGGACAGCCTGTGTCTCTGGAGTCCTTGGTGATGGTTAAATATTAGGCACTTTCCTAAGTACCCTTCCTTTACAGCCTCCAGCTTTCCTTAATTTTGGTAGGGCTGACACAAGTGTACATCTTAAGTTCTATTAAATATTTATTTATTTATTTATTATTTTTGTGAATGTCCCTGTAGGACTGTGCTCAGGTGTTCAAGACTAACTTGGTCAAAACTGACCTTGTTCCCATCTATTCTTAAGAGTTAGCTAAGATTCATCAGCAATCACTCTTGGGGACATGGCTGAAGCCTCCTGGCTCCTTTAGATTTTCTCTATCAGTGGTGTCATGGGCCAGGCTGGGTCAGGTTAGAGTCTTGATGACCACACATGTGGCTTCTCTTGGAAGCTTCATGCATTTCACTCTCCAGTGACCCTCCTCTTTCCAGAATATGCACCACCAGTTGGCTTTCTGTTCTCTAGGTCCTCTCCATCTCCCTTATGGCAGGTCAGGTGACTCACCAGGGTTTCAGAGCCCTTAGAGGGTCTCATGATTCCCTGTGGGCTGGCTGACCTTAGAGGGCAAGGGCCAAATATTGGCTGTTTTTTCCTTTGCCCTTTTACTTCCTTGACTTTGGTCTCCAAATTTTTGGTTTTAAACACCCATCAAACCAATTGCACCAGTCTTAAAGAGGGAGTAACAGGTTATAGCATTAATATCTGTAAGTTTACAATTACCCCTTTCACTTAATTGGGTTAGTATTAGTACTGCAAGTTAGCATTTTATACTATTTATCCTAAATTAACCCGAGGTTTTTGTTTTTTCCTTTTTCTTTTAGAAGCAGTACCTCTGCAAAACACAAACAGGCAACACTTATAAAGTTTACAAGGAAAATTTAAAAATGAAATTAACTGAGCAAAAACATATTCAGTTTGTGTAATAGCTATGAACCAAGAAAAATGACTTTTATAATCTTGAACCTTTACATAGTTATACATTCTATCCCCTGTTTGAGATTACAGTTATCTTTACAACAAAAATCAATCTTTTGAACACAGAAGTTTAGCTTCTTTTGGAGCCATTCTAACATGGAATAAGGTGGGATGTGGGAGGCTATTCTTGCATGTGATTCGAGTCACCTCCCTGGCTGGGTGAGAGGTGCTTAGACACATCTTTGTTTTCAGAGCTTTCCCCACCCTTCTCAGGTCCAAGGGCTTGTCCTTGTGGAGGTGTGCCTGACCACAGCCCCTGAAGACTCAATTGTCTCACCTGACCTTGGGACACTGCCCCCCCTTAATCTTCATTGGATGGGATTTTCCCCAGAACTTTTTTGTTCCCCAATAAAAGTCCACTCCATGGAGTCTCTCTCTCTCTCTCTCTCTCTCTCTCTCTCTCTCTCTCTCTCTCTCTCTCTCCCCTCTTCAGCAAACCTCGCTGCTACTCTAATAGGTAGCTCGAGGCTAGGGGTACGAGCTGGTTTAAAGGTAATTAGAGTCTGTCTCTTTAATTCAAACTCCCTTTGGATTCCCAGGTATTGAACCTTCACCTATGACACCTGGCCTGCCCAAGGGCTGAAGTGAGAGCCAGAGCCTTATCTAAGGTAGGGTGGGGTTCTTCATTATATCTGAAATATGAATGAAAGAAAAGCTTAGAGAGCTTTTAAAACCCTTTTTGTGGAAATCAGTAAAATGTTTTCAAGTTTTACAATATTCACCTTTAAAAAGATCAGTCACTTATTATCTTTTAAAAATACATTTACCCCAGTGTAAAAGGTAGCATAAGGGTTGTGCTTGTGGCTCAGCCATAGAGTGCTCACCTGGCATGCCTGAGGCATGGAGTTTGATCCTCAGCACCACATAAAAATAAAGATAAAGATATTGTGTTCAACTGGGAAAAAAACTAAAAATAAATAAATAAATATTTTTTAAAAAGTAACAAAATTATATATATGTATATCTTATTGATAACAAGTCCTGTTACAGAACATTAAATGACATTAAGAAATCTCCAATTAAATTTGCTATTTCTTTAAGTTTAAAATTACCATTTCAGACAAATTTAGTTTGGAGAACATTAGCTTGGTAAAGTGCTTTTCCAAGCTTTATATTTTAAAACTTGTATATTAGAAGAACATGAGTATACTTAATATGCAGAGAACTAGTAGTTAGCATCATGATTACACAGATGTCCTTATGTTAATCAGACTTAATTTTTTACAGTAAAATTCAGAATTCATAGATCGTTACAGGTTTGCAGAGTTTGCAGCATTACCAAAAATCAAAGGACAGCCTTAAATCTCTTATACATTTAGAGAACAGTGTTATTTGTCAGAACTAGACTTAGTTAAAGCAGACAGATTTATATCAGTTTCTCAATTGGCAGTGTGGCTCTTTTATGTCAGATGCAATATATAAAAGATAGCGCTTGTTGGTTAAACCTATATGAACTTTATTTTTATAAACTTCTACAGAACACTTAGATAAGGCTCAGACAAACATATTTAGTTTCAGATGTATACATATCTCTAGTGACACATATTCAGGTTATTCATGAAAAAAATCAAGCCTGGCCAAAATTGTAAGGTATCTCTTTCTTTAATAAAGAAAAATGCTAAAAGTAATGGGCATCACACTTTAATATTTTAGAGCTCAAGCCTTGCACAAACTGTTACTCATTAGGGTGGAGTTTTTTTAGCAGGCAGCATAGGCAGAGTAGGAGATCTGGCAAAGCTGACTCAAGTCACATTTCCAACAACCGTCCAGAAGAAGATGAATCCCCATTAATATCTCTCTCTTAAGGGGTTATCCCCTCCTCCTCAAGGGCAAGTTATTTCCTCCTAAAATAAAATTGTGGTTGAGAAAACATTGATCACTTTCTCAGGGTCCTTCTGGTCTGAAAAGCCTCCTTCTCTTCTAGGAGACCTCCAGCAGAGAGGAAAGCACTTGCAAATGAAGTTGTTACTCTTTGGGTGAGTGAGCATGTTATCTGTACATTTAATAGCAAATTTTATCCCAGGAAAGGGATCAGTCTGGAATATTTAAAAACAAAAATCTGTGCCTTAATCTTTTTCCCTTCCAGTTTGTGCTCAAGAGGTTGGGGCACAGGTCATCCTTGTTTGACCAGTCTCCCTTATCATCATCATAATGTCATCAACTTTAAGTGAGTTCCCCACTGTCAATTGGACCCAGAGATTCTCTCTACATATGTATGTATGTATGTATCTAGGGAATTCTGTACAAGGAAGGGCACATTGACTATACAAAGACTGTTAGGGACCTCTCTCTGCAGAAATCAGCAGGGCCAAGACATAGGTGCTTAGGCCCTTGTATTTTAGCTTTTTGGACAACAGGTAGGGCTGCACCCAGAAGTGTCCTCTGGCCAAATAGGACATGCTTTCAGAGCTTAGAAAGGAGAGACTATCTTCTCCCCAGGTTATTGTTTTATTGAAGAGTACTGGAACCCATTGCCCTTTCCTAGTGACTGGCAGCTTTTATTTATTTATTTTTTTACCCCCCATTAAGATAGGCTAGTTAATCATCAGACAATGAGTGTAATGGGCTCCAGATAAGGCTATTTATTTATTTGTTTATTTTTCCCAAATGTAAAGTAAACCCAGTGAGGTCCAGCATTCCAGTCCACTCCTTTATCCCCAGGGTGGCAGGAAAAGGGAAATGGGGGTGGACCCAAAAGGAGGTTGCAAAAAAAAAAAAAAAAATCAGACTTCAGGGCTAAAGGCATTCAACCAAATAGAAAGTCACGGCCAAGCCAATAACTTTCATCCCTTCCCAACATCCTACAGCATAGATTCCAACAATTAGTTTGAACGCTTTTAATGTCTGTTCAGCATAGACCCTGATCAGAACCTTTATCCAGTAGCCTTAAGTTCCCAGACTAGTGTACTCAAGTGGAAAAGCTTTCAGCCACTTTCTTCCTCACATGATGGGGAATTTCATTTCTTTTTCCTCACTCAAAAATAATTTAAAAAAATTTTTATCCTCTGCCATCATCCATGGATTTCATTCTTTGAACCCATGAGACAAGAACACAGAAAGAAAATCGGTGAGACCTATAGCCAGCATATATTTCATTTGTCTTCAGAGGCAGCAAACTGAGCCCTGTTCTCAAACTTTTATTCCTGGGCAGAGTGGCTAAAAAGCAGAGTAGAGGGCAGATCTTGTTCACCCATTTCTCTACAGACCAGGCAGCTTTCTTGAGTTTTATTTATTTATTTGTTTATTCTTTGATCCAGAACTGGTGATCCTGACCCACAGCAGGATGATTTGTAGTTGCCTGGGGCCAGGCTGAGAAGGTGCTCAGACAGTCAGCACAGGGTTGAAAGGAAAAAACTTCTTTTTTTTCACTCATTTTTCATACATTAGGGCAGCACCTTTTGCATCCAACTTAGTTTTGACTGTTAAGACTCCTTATTATGTAATGGCATACATGTCTGTATATACAGAATACTTATTTTATCTCTGACATACCAACTCCCAACTGCACAATAATTTAAAAACCATTCAAAGACCAGATTGTCACAGTAAAACATGATTTTTTCTTAGACACATTTACATTTATAGGTGGCCCATTCAGCCAAGATATTTCCCAAGAAACAATCTATAGGATCAACACCCTATTGCCCATGTCTTAAAGGGCCAGAAACAGATACAAACAAAGAAACAAAATGACAGAGAAACAGAGAGGATCCCCAAACCATGGCAGACAGACGGGGACCTTTAAAACAGACCAGATAGGGGGAAAATCTCCGCAAGTTTCCAACTTCTGCTTAACCTTGACTCCTACATCAGTGGCTCCTCAGATGTTCCCATGGGGGGGAACCAGGTGCTCCCACAAAGGGGACCAGAAGTGTAGAATCAAAGGTCTCAGTGTGCACCGGGCAGTTTACCAGGTGGCCAAGGTGCCAAAACTTGACTGCATTCAGTTTCCATTTTCTCCAAGTAGACCAAGATGGAGCGATTCTTACAGTGCAGGGAAGGAAGACAGAGTTCCCTGGAGCTCAGGGGCTTCAGCAGCTGCTGGGAGTCCCTCCATCCTTCCCTTTAACTTACAGGAATAGCTTCTCTGGTTCAGTTCCACCCGAGGCCCACTCACCCCTAACTTTCCAGGAGCTCTCAAAAAGTTCATCTTACATCTTCAGCATGGAAGTGCAGTTCATGGGGTGCCAGGACTGTCCAAGAAACCTAGAGTGGGCTACTTCTCGGGTCCCATCTGGGGTGCCAAGATTTGTAATCAAAAGCTCCGTCCCTGTACCCAAGGCCAATTTATTAATGAGGCCAAGGTTTTGAGGAAAAGGAAAGAGATGCTTCATTGCTTTGCTAGCAAAGGAGATAAAAACATTTTTCAAGGGTTTCATTCCAGTAGGGGGCCTTCAAGTTGCCCTGATGGCCTATTAGTATTCACATTTTGGAGATCCTCACTTCCCAGATCCTTAGCAGGCACCCTCTTCCTGTAGCAGGTGTTCGAGGGCAGTTAACTAGGGGAAGAAAAGATGACACTGTCTTCCAAATCTTGTTAGGGAGGGGGAGAGGGGAGAAGAGAGGGAAATTTTTTTTTTTTTTTTAATAAACCTTAGAGCAATGAGGGCTACATTCAGAGGTGAAGGGACCACTGTGAGATGAACCCAGTGATCTAGAGGGAGGGGAAGCTCAGACTACCAGGATGGGGGTGGGGAAGGGCTGACTGGACTCTGGTCCATGGGAGCCAACAGGGTGTTACCACTGAGGGATGGGAGCTGGAGTGAAATGCAGAAAAGAGTCACTGAGGTGTTTGGGCTACGTGACAGAGAAATGAGCAGGCCTCCCTTCAGAAGGGGAGGGCTTTAAATATCTTTTTATCATTTAGGGAGACCTGGAGATATTTGTGGTTAAGATTAAGGCATATAGACATATAGAGCTTAGAATATCTATTTGTGTGTGTGTGTGTCTGTGTGTGTGTGTGTGTGTGTGTATGTGTGTGTGTGTGTTGGGATTGAACTCAGGGCCTTGTGCATGCAAAGCAAGCATTCTACCAACGGAGCTATGTCCCCAGCCCCTAGAATATCTATTTTGATGACAGGTGGCACTTGACTGTGAAAAGCTAAGGTTCAGGAGAAAGAATGAAGAAGGTCAGGAATTAGATATGGATTTAGACGATTTGGTGGATTTAGAGGATCTGGCAGGTAATGAGCCAGAATCCTAGGGGAATGGTGGGAACCTTTTAGGAATTGGAAGGAATGAAGAAGAGGTTGCAATAGGAACTGTGGAGATCCCTGAAGCTTAGCACACTGGAGCTGAGAAGGACTGACATTTAGTGGCCCACAGAAATCAAAATAAAACCCAGGAGGTGACAAGTCTCAAGGTCACTGTTGAGACAAGGCTGTCAGGTTCCAGGGCAGGCAAGGGGTGTTCCTGAGGCTCCCCTTCACCCTGCACAGAGAGCAGAGGCTTGTAGACTTGCCACTTCCCACAGAGAAGGCTTCCTGTCCCAGAGAATGGCCAGGTCCCTGGAGGTTTCACCCCAGAGAGCCTTTGTCATCCCAGTGGGGAAGGCTGCACTGCAGAGCTGTCCCCTGCACTGCTTGCACATCAGAGACAGCTTGGTTTCTACAACATCTTTCTACCTCTTCTGTTTGCAAATGAGAGGCAGAGGGCAAGCATTTACTTGTCATCAAAACAATTAAAAATCTGAAAAGAAAGTTGTCATTCACATGATTGCAAGGCCAGGGAAGGACAGTCGCAGAAATCTCCAGGAAGAAAAAAAGCATCTTGAACTTTGAGATGGAGTTAAAAAGGAAGAATACACTTTGGACAGATTATCAAGATAACATTAATTAAATTTGCTCATGATTTATATTTGTTCAGCATTTAAGCATTTAACATTAGAATATTACAATATTGGTTTAGCAATTACATATTAGATAAAAATGAAGACAAAGGTGGCAGAATAGGGGGTCTTCCATGACTTTTAAAGGATTTTGTTGGAAAGGTACAGAATATACTTCAAAAATAGTTATTGTTATCCTTTCATTTTCAACATTACCATTTTATTTAAATAACACAGTTAATTTAAACTAGTCACATCAATCATGACCTTAAATACCTACCCTAATACTGTGAGGGCCAGTAAATTGTTCCAGGCACAGGAGACCCTGAGTGAAGGACACCTGCTGTAGTCCTGGGTCCAGTCCCAGGAGCAGGCAGGAGGCTGCAGCTGTCCCCTGGCCCCATGAATGGGCGCAGCCCTTTGGCAAGCTGATGCAAACCTTCCTTAGTCCCTCCTGACCCTGAAAAAAACCAGTTGGATCAAATATCTAGGGCATTCCTACTTTTACAAACATATGCAGCAATATAGAGAGAAGATCGAAATCCATATTATGGTTGGAGCAATGAATTTCACGACCCTCAAGAACTGTTCCCAGAATAAAGACAGAAAGCAAGTGAAGACTGTGACTGGAAACACACACACACACACACACACACACACACACACACACACACACGAAGGATGGTTTTGAATATGTTGATGTAAAAGGAAATGAAACTTTAAACAACCCAGAGGTATCTAGGGGGGAAAAAAAGGCGCGGGGGGTGGTGGTGGTGGTGGTGGTGCGGGGGTGGGGTGGGTGGGGTGGGTGGGGGTGGGGCAAGGAATGAGACAGAGGAGGAGCTAGCCAGGAAGGTGAGGGAGGGTCGGGAGGGAGCAGCCTCAGCCTGCGCGGGCCCCCTGCAGGGTTTCCATCTCTCAGCCCCGAGATTCAGCGTTGGGATGGGAAGATACTGAAGAGAATGGAAATTATAACGAACATACAGAACTTTTTAATAGGAGACTATTAATTTGAAAGAAAAGCCATTGAGTAAGTGGGGGGCCATCCGGGAATAGTTTGAGGAGACCCTCCAGGTCCAACGTTCCCGCATACACAGCATCTCCTGTCTGCTTGGATTTCAAGGAACCTCCCCAACCCCGAGCAAGAGGCTGCCCTGAGCTGGGCACTTGGTGAAGCTGTATGTCCGTCCTCCTCCGCTCTCCAGGGCCCTTGGACAGGCTGTGGGAGGATCCTGAGCACAGCACTTCAGGACTGAAGGTCGCCCACGAGAGGAGGGTCAGGGTGGCCCCCGGATGCCCAGGTCCCTGCCTCCGCTTCTGCCATCGGTGGCAAGATCAGCGGCGCCTCGTCGCAGACGAAGAAGTAGGGCCGGAGGACACCCGATGACACCTGGCTAAAGCTGTAGATGTAGGACCCGTCCGTGACGTTGTAGAAGGACACCTCGCCGGCCTCGTAGTCCAGGAAGATCCCGATGCGGCGTGGCCGCTCCAGCTGCAGCAGGGGCGCGGACGGGGAGGCCAGCACCATGTACTCGCAGCCGCGCAGCAGCCACAGGGCCCAGACGCCGTTCTCCGGGGACGGCGTGGCTTCCCCCTTCCTCTGCACCGAGTCCTGGCAGACGCCCAGGCCCCACTCGGCCCGCACTCCCACCACCACCTCCCAGTAGTGTCTCCCTGATGAGAAGCTCTGCAAGCCCAGGATGCAGGGCCAGGTGTCGAATCGCTCGGGGTTGCGGGGCACGTCCCTCCACAGCTCCCCGTCCTGCACGCTGCGCAGGTCGGCCGTCAGCAGGAGGCTGGGGTGCGCTGTGGAAGGGTCCAGCTTCACGTCCACTGCAGAGAGAGTGATGGGACACGTGAATGCACGGGAAGGACTAGACGCCCTGGGGGTGAGCGTCGGCAATGCCCTCTCTCAAGACTGCCCCAAGTAATAGGCCTTTCTCCAGGGTCTGAGCACGTCTTTGTCTTTGATCTGCTGGGGCGCCCAGGGCGGCCTTAACCAGGCCATTAGGACAGCAGCGCTGTCAGCTTGCTGGGAAGCCAAATACCCAGTCGAAGGCAATTTTGCATTTGCACCCGGAGCTCTTGGGTGCACTTAGGATCATCTGCGCTTGGCATGAAATTTATAAACTGCTTGGGGATTGTTTTTCTCAAAACGTATAGGATAATTTCATTAATATGAAATCCACTACTTTCAAAGTGGTGTGACTGGTGGGGGAATTGTACCCTAGATGCCCTGACTCCACGCCCTGGTGTTATTACCTTCGTGATTATGTGACATTCTAGGACAACAGAGGCTATCTGGGAGGGTCTGACCTAATCCCACGAGCTCTTTAAAACTAGAAAGTCCTCTAGCTATCAGGATGGTGGCAGAAGAGAGTCCTAGACTTGGCTCTGATACAGCCTTGCCAGGGTGGAAGGGGAGGAGGGTCACATGAGGGGAAGGTGAGAGCACTCTGGAGTAGAGTGGCCCCAAATGATGGCTTGCAGGAAAACAAGGACGGTGGTGTTGCAGCTGCAGGGAACTCTAGCTGGAAAGTCCTTCCCCAGACTCCTCAGAGAGACTCAGTCCAGCCAACCCCTTGGTTTTGGCCTTCGGAGACCCTAACCCAAGCAAGGGAGCCAGCTACTCCCACCTGCAAGTCTGATCTTTGGACCTGTGAGCTAACTAGTGGGTGTGGTCTAAAGTGGCTGTTTGTAGTGATTGGTTCCACAACAGGAGGACCATCTAACATGTACTGTGGAGTCCCAGCAAGACTGATGCAGGACTGACTCATATACATAGTAGACAAACGCATCTACATCAAAACCAGAGTACTTCCTTATAAGTACTCAAAGGTAGTAAACTCATTAATAGACCTTAAGGTCATGGCAAAAACAGTTACTACTCGTACTAGTCTAATTCATCTTCAAGCCACACGTCGTGAACTTCTATGGATACCTAAACCTGACTGGCCACATCATTAGGCTCTGTGTGTTCATTACCTATGTTAAATCAGGAAGCCACCTTCTTCTTCTTCTTCTTCTTCTTTTTTGGTACCGGGGATTGAACTCAGGGACACCCAACTATTGAGCCACATCCCCAGTCCTATTTTGTATTTTATTTAGAGACAGGGTCTCACTGAGTTGCTTAGCACCTCGCTTTTGCTGAGGCTGGCTTTGAACTCATGATCCTCTTGCCTCAGCCTCCCCAGCCGCTGGGATTACAGGCATGTACCATCAAACCCAGCTAGGAAGCCACCTCTAATGTGGCTATTACCACCCCACAATATTGATGAGGAGATTCAAAGACTGTACCTGGTTTCCCAACTCCAGAGGAAGCAAATACCAGCCTGGAATGTAGCTCCTGTGGGACTGCTGGGTTCATTTAACATGTCACCTCTTTGCACAATGCTCAGCTCCATTGTTAGCCAAAGAAATCTGTGAATGAACTTTGACTAGTTCTTCCTGTTCCTTTCTCCTAAACCTAGCTATCAAGGATAATGGGACCATTGCGCACAACAAACTGTCCTGTCCACCTGCCCAGTGGCCACCAGGGTGGTGAAGGGATTCTCCTGTGTCAGTCGGCACCATGAGGACCTGACTGTCCTGGAGAGACTCCTACTCTTTTCCAGACTCACCAGCGCCCATGCTTCCCTCCTTCTTGATCTCCCCTCTCCTCTGTCACTGCCCCAGGACAAGCTGCAGTGCCAAGTTGGGGACTTCTTTCTCGGCTCATGCCCTGTGGTTATGGGTTGGCTCACTCAACACTCCAGTCAACTCCAGTCCTCTCTACTGATTGCAGTGCATGTTGCCAGCCTGGCCTCTCCCCTGAAGGTCCTTATTGTGAACTCATCTGCCTCCCTGGCCAGTTTTGGATGCTTAGTACCTGCCACAGCACCAACCTGCCCCCAAACCAGTCGCCCTTCTTGGGCCTTGCCTGCAGCATGGCCATCAGCACAACCAGCCGTTTTGTGTGGCAGTTCTTGGGATCCAAGACCCTGGGTCCTCCTCTCTCTCCTCTCACCACAAAACACAGCTCACCCAGGAGCAGATCCCAGCAGCTCCGCCTCCATTGCCGCCCAAGGATGTGGCCATCTGGAACCTTTCATATCAACACTGGGGGTCACCTACACTCATCTGCCACTGAACAGTGACAAAGGACACCAGCTTCTGTCTTGGTGACTTTAATTCATCACAATAAAGCACCCGGATGATGTGCACACCATGCCACTCCTACCATGCTGTCTCCCCAGGAACACCCTGTGCTCTCCCACTGAGTGCCATTCACAGAAGCAGCCCACCTCTCCAGCCCTGCTGCCTTGTCCTCCTTGCCCTCCCCCTGGGCTGCCCTCACCATCCTGTCCTCACAGTCCCAGTACACCTGCCGCACTTCCTGCTGCCCGACGCTCTGCTCCTCTCCCTGTCGCGCAGCTTTTTCTTTCTATTATTATAATTATTAACATGCACCAATTGTAGAAATTAGTGGACATCACTGTTTCTCCTCATCTAGTTCAAACTTGGAGCCTCTGGCCACCCTCATCACACTCTACAGAAGCCCATGTCCTCTCCTCATAGCCGGTGCCTGGGTAAGTGAAGTCAGTATTTGCACCGTGAATCACGGGTCATAGCACATTTGATTTGCTTTTGTTCTTCAATGATTCACTCCACTGGTAGAAAGGGCAGCATAAACTAGGCAGCATGGGCTGGATTCATTCACTAACTATTTCATTCGGTAAAAAGGAAAAGCATAGGAGGTGACAGAGTCTGGGGCGTGTGCTGCGAAGGCCCTCATCAAGTCACATGGCTAGTGTATGTTCACCTATCCACCAAACGGCGGGGGGGGGGGGAGGGGGGTCACTGGGCGCTACAACTGAGGTAGGTTTTCTCATTACAGGACAAGACTGTCCCTGGGAAGCCACAGTTTGTATTATGTGGCACAAAGTAGATTTTAAAAGGAAATAGTAAAAATATTGAATCGTCACCATTTTAAAGAACAACATGATTGGGTGAACAAAGCCATTTCATGCAGACCCTCTGGGTGTCCCTGACTGGCATCTGCTCGGATTGTGCACAAATGTCCCCTCCCCCTTCCTGCAGGCAGGTGCACTGCTCCACCCCTTCACAGCCAGACTCACCTCAACACTGAAATCCTCAGGAAGGCCAAGGGCAGTGCATGAGTCATGGTGAGAGAGTGCAGTATATTTTTGGTCTATGTCCCAGGTCCTGACACACCAGTTCCCAAAAGTCCTGAGACAAGGGACTCTTTTGCATGCTAATGAGATGGCTGGTGCTTGCTGGCCTAGATGGCCCCAGGATGGGCTCTGGTTTTCAGAGAAGCCCCCTGGGATTAAAGGGACAGAACCTTCAGTCCAACATCCCCCTACTTCTGGGAGGAGAGTGGGGCTGAAGCTCCAGGGGCCAGCAGTGGCCAGTGGTGTCATTGGTCATGCCTGCTAAATGAAGCCTCCATAAACCCAAAGACAGAGCTTGCCAGTGGCTGCACACAAGGAGATCCTGCAAGGAGCACCCAGAGAGGGTGTGTTGCCCCTCCCCACTCCACCCGGCTATTGGTCCCCATCCTCTGCAACATCCTGTACAATAACTGACCAAGTGTGAGTAGGGTTTGAGTTCTGGGAGCTGCTCTAGCAAACAAACCACGCTCATAGAGCGGGTCCCGGGAAAGCTGTTTTGCAGTTGGCTGGTCAGAGGCATAAGCCACAGCCTGCTTGTTCCTTGCTCCTGAAGCAGGGCACAGCCTTGCGGGACAAGGCCCTCAACCTGTGGGATTCGATGATGCCTGCAGGTGGACAGTGTCAGAATAGAGTGAGTGGGAGCCAGCGGGGCAACCCTGGAGAACTGACCGACTCCTCGAGGGAGACACCCACATGTTCTGCTGGGCAGGGCTGATGCACTGTGCCCCGGGAAGGAGCTGGAGGTCTGCCAGGTTGGGCCCCAGGTGAGAGGCCGCGACACCCTGAGAGCACACTCGCACAGTGAGTCTCAGAGACCTGGGGCTCTGCTGTGGCTGCTCTGCTGTGGCCACAGGCCAGGGCAGTAAGGGCAGCAGTAAGCCCCACACTCTCAGCATCAGTTCCCAGGCTCGGGGGCTCCACCCACCTTGGAATCTCCTCAACATTTCCCGCATGCCAGGGATGCGACATGGGGTCTTCAGCTCCATGGGGATGGTCTCTGGTTCCAGCCGCATCACAGCCTTACTTCTGAGAAGAGCAGAGAACCCAGAAATGTCCGCATGGCCACACCAGCCCTCTCGGCCTCCCCCGCTCCCTCACTGGAGCGGAAAGTACACTTACCGGCTCAGGGCTCCTTGCACACCCTGGAAGTAAGAGACACAAGCAGGTGTAAGTGCTTCCCACAGTTGACTGGGGACACACCACAAAAATGTCTTTAGAATGTACTGGAAATAATTAACAAGCAACATAAGACTGCAGGTGACAGTGAATCTCTGTTAATTAAAGGCAAAAAAGGCTATAATTGAATTCTCACATGACTCTCAAATTTAAAAATCAGGCATATAATTAGAACAGAGTCAGACTACACAAAGTTTATATTAATTCCCATGAAACCTATCCATCAACTATGGATTGTCAACTGATAGCTCTAGTTATTGGGCTATTTTAACAGTTACACTCTGCATTTTATACAGATAGAATTAGGGTAAAAATCCTACATGTTTTTGGAATTTACTTGAGGAACAGAGATAAGTACGGCATAGATCCTGGGATTGGGCATATCGCTTATGGTCGAGGGCTTGCCTGACTTGAACAGGGCCCTGTGTTCTGTCCCAGTACTCCAGAAAAAGTCATCTTCAAATTCGAATTCTCTGAACCAACAGACAAAGCTACTAACTGTCTAAGGAGATAAGAAAGGAAGTCATTACTATCCAACAACAGTGTATCTCAAAGTGGGTAACAAAAAGGTCACCTCCAACACTTGTCTTCTTCCCTAAAAGTGGTCAACAGTTGGACAAATTTCAACAAGGCATGAATGCAGAGAAACCATTTGCCTTGTCCTTTATGGACATGATCGGCCTGGGTCTTGGCCAGTGGGGTAAAATGAAGATCATTGGTATCAGAGAAGAAAGAGAGAGGACACAGACAAAAATTATGTAAGACTATATATTCTTACTATGATTTGTACTATAAACCATTTTAACATTTATATGGTGCAAAGAAATACTCATTTTAAATGAGATGTTATCTGAGATAATGCAGTGAATATTATTTTTGAAAATGCCAACGTTCCTGTGCTTACTTGCCACCTATACTTGAAAAATTAATTTCTTTCTGGCTCTCTGTTTACTCATTAGGAAATGAGCACAGCCATAACATTGGTAATGAAGATAGAATGGGCATATTAAATAAAGTGCTTGGTAGATAAAAGCGTTTCATGCAGTTACTTAGTGATTCCCCATCAGATGCCACAATATTGACAACTGTGTTTGCAAATGTCCCAGGACAGCGACTGGGTTTATGTGTCTGGAACTTGCAGTGTCCAGAGGCGAGTCAGTTGGGACACTGTGGGCCAGCTGCTCAGTGGGGATCTGCACTCTCTTTTAGGTTAGAATCCTCGCCTGTCACTGGGGCAAGGTACAGAGAAAAGTACCAGGTGAATGACTTTCTGTTGCAGGCAACCCTGTGAACAACACCTGTGGGGCGGAACAGCTGTGTCTGTGACCCTCAGACCCTGAGGAGGCTGGGGCAGGAGGGGGTGGTTCAAGGCCAGCCTGGGCCTCCGAGTGAAACCCTGTCTCCAATTAAAACTTTAAAAAGGCTGCTCTGAAGTCCCAACAGATTGAGAAATCAGCACAAGAGTCCATATACTCCCACCATACACTCCCCTTCGGACTTAACACGGGAATTTCAAGCTGGACTAGGTGAAGCACTGCTCATACTTCTGGCTCTTTTCCATGAAATGGGCTGCCAGAGGCTTTGGGGGTTGAACATTCATGAAAATCAGCAATATCATCTTTGACAAAAGGATGGTTTCTCAGCCAGAATGGTACAGCTTGTCCTTGCCCCACGATTCCATAAATAATTAATTTTAACTCATCATGTATTGAAGTTTTTGTCTTTTGCATGAGCTAAATGGTCCTCTGGGTGCCTCCTGACTCAGGGTCCAGTATTCGGTCGTAAGATGCCTTCTAAGGAAGTACTGCTGAGCTCTGTCCTAGAGAGCTGGGTGCCTTCCTGTCCCATGCCAAGGCTTGTCCCCATCCCCTCAGCCTCTGTAGGCCTGGCCTCCTGAGGCCGCCTCACCTCCAGCAGCCCCAGGGCTGGGCGCTGGCACCTCTCCTCCAGCTCCTCTGCCAGCTCCTTGAGGGCCTTGCTGTGCTGGGCCAGCTGGTCCTTACTGTCCCGCAGTCTCTGCAGGGTGGCTCTCTCCTCCTCCTCCAGCCTCCGCAGCTGCAGCTGCTCTTCAAGGGCCAGAAAGCCGCGGTGCTTCTCAAACTCCAACCTGAAGCGCTGCCGCTGGATCTCCACCTTCTCCTGGAGCAACAGGAGACCCCATCAGGGCTGGGGCAAGGTGTGGGGGGCCTGCCTCACTTGTGGGACGGGCAGCCAGAGAAGGGACGTCCCGCATCACCTCCCACCCCTGAACCCCCCCCTTGCTCTGCACCTCTGGGGAGGACCTCAGAAAAGAGGCCGGGAACAGGAGAGGTGGCCGGTGGGGTTTTCAAGCTCAGAGTCTGGGAAGACTGTGGCTGTGGGCCCCCTTGTGCTGCAGGGCCGGAGGCAAGGCCTTCGACGCGTGGGTTTCAATATCACGAGTCAAATGCAGCAGAAAGAGAAGCGTGGGGATCATCTGGGCACCTCCGAGAGCCTGAGTGGCCCCACAGCAGAGGGCTGGCTCTCCTGCTGGATGGGTGGCCAGGAAGAGCAGAAGGCCTGGGCTGTGAGGGACAACGTGACAGGAGAACACACAGATGTTCTCTTGTCCCAGGAGAAGCAAGAAACCAGCACAAGGCCATGTCCTCTGCAGAGCCCAGAAGAACTAACTGCCACGCAGGCCACTCACTCCAGGCTAATACACCAGCCCCTACCCAAATCTCCCATCACGGGCTCTTGTTGTTGCTTTCCTGATGCTGAGGACAGAACCCCTGGCTTCACTCAGGCTGGGCAAGCGCTCTGCCCCTGAGGCACACCTGGCCCTCACAGGGAGATGTCTGACTGAACCTAAGGATCACAGTGTGCACAGGGGATCGCATCTAAATGTTATTCTCTTGAAATTAGTAGCTAGAAACCCAGCTTTAAACTGAGCATGAGCGGCAAGTCACCCTCCCAAAGCATCTGCACCTTGGGTTGTCTGTTTTGTTTTAAACCTGATAGTTTCTTGGTTTAACTGAAAGACATAAATTATCATCAAAATTATTATAAAAGATACATATTTATATATTTGTATCCAAATAATAGTTCTCCCCAAATGTCTGGAGGTACTTTGGACTTTGGATCGCCCCTCTAGGAGAGGTGCCGCCTGCTGCTGCCATCCACCGCAGAGGCTGAGTGCTGTTGAGCAACAGCCTGCGGGGACAGCGCCTACTCCTCCTGACAAGGAGCTGACGGCCCACTGGCCACAGCGCCAAGGTCTCCCACTTCCTTTGTCCCATTTTGCATTCCTACCTCCTTTACCATTTTCTAAATCACTGATTCATACACTCTTGGCTTCCTCCTCAGGGACACTGACTTTGCATTCCACATTCTGATTCCTGAGAGGTATAGAAATGCACATTGTCTCCCAGGGCAGGCTGCTGGAGAGAGGGCTAAGCACTACCACAGGGAGGGGAGTCCAGGGGTGCACCAGGGATGACAGGGTGGAGGGGCCGCGGCAGCCCAGCTTCCTTCACGTCACCCTCTTGAGTGCCACAACCTCCTCTGGATATGAAGGAAAAAGAAGTGCTGCTGCAGAACTTAGAGCTGGTTTCCATCAAGCCTGTGCCTGATGGTTCTAGCTCATGTGAACATGAACGACCAAGAAGTTCAGACATGGCTACTTGCCTCTGAACGAGATATTTTAGCATCACTTCTATGTTATGACATGCATTGGAGGTTTTAAAATGCGGGAATTCAGATTTTGCACTTGGGTTCCTGATTTCATAAATCTGTGGTCAGGCCAATATTTTAAAAAATTAAATATTATTACCTTTAAATAATAAAGATTGTGAATCAGTGCTTAACTTTACCTATAATAGACATAGCAATAGGAGAAGATAAGACTTATTTCATAAGAAAAATGTAGCAAAAATGGTCCTTGTGAGCCAGGTACAGTGGTGCACTGTAATTCCAGTGACTCACCGAGGCTGGAGGATCACAAGTTTGAGGCCACCTTCTACAGCTTAGTGGGACCTGTTTCAAAATAAAAAGTAAAAAGGGCTGTGGACGTAGCTCAATTGCAGAGCACCTTGGGTTCAATGCCCAGCACAATAAATAAATAAATAAATAGAGGTCCTTATGAAAATATCTGTATGAAGATAGTGTATCAAACTAAATTTTTGAGGAAGAAAATAATATAAAGAATGATTCTAGCAGGGTGACTTGGAGGAGAAAGAAGAGGAATATTCTATAAAATATATCTGATCATGTTATATACTGTGCTGTGTACCTAATAAACCCATCCAACATGACACTATATGTGGTTCACAGCCTTGGCACTGTGGCAGGTTTGACCTACAATTCACCGTTGAGGGGTGCAGTTGCTGCTCTGGGCACTGTAGGGTGCCAAGCAACATTCCAGCCTCTGCCATGAATGGCAGCAGCAAGCCTGGTGACTCAAAGCCTCTCCAGCTGTGGAACTGGAGAGGAGGGCATGTGGTCCAGGTTCACAGCCACTGTGAGTAAATGAAATGTAGGAGAAAACCAAGGGGGGAGGGGCTGCTGAGGTGCAGAAAGAGGGGACCGTGGATGGATGACCCAAGGAGGCTGAAGGCTCCAATTCCCTCCCTGTATAGATGGTCCCTGGGAACTGCACCACATCTGTCACCAAGCCTGTGGCATTCATTATTTAACTGTCCGACAAATACAGTTTGACACTATAGTAGCAGGTGGTGGCACCCACCCCAGCAGTGAGTTTCACAGTAAGATCAAGAGAGTAAAGCTATTTATAATCTGGATAGGGTCCTGCTGACAGAGGAAAAAACAAAAATGAACAATGTCATTTGGGGTCTGGGACAATTCAGGATGGCCATGAGATGTTTCTATGGAGCACCTAAGTAAATGGCAAGCTCGCTGGAGAATGAATGCCGCAGTCTGGCTGGGCACAAAATAACCGAGCCGCCACACAACCTTGTAGGTTCAAACAGCAACCTTTATTCTCGAACTCTCACCAGCACTCTACACACACTTCCAGGGAACACACTGCCTCCACCAGGCTCTGCGCTGAACCCGCGAGAACTCAAAAGTAACTCCAAAGGAACTCCAAAGTAGCAGGCCCCCTAACTAGAGGCAACAGGATCTGCCCTAATCCTGGAGCCGCCCTATTCCCAGCAGGATCCACCCTAATCCCTGGAGCTGCCCTAATCCTGGAGCAGGGTCACCTTTCAACCATTCCATCTGGCAAAAATGCCAGGCCTCATTCTGACTAAACTGTGGCTCTCAACAAATGGAGACTCAGGAAGAGGGTGGTGCCTGCAGCTCCCCAGACTCAAGCCCCCCTACCTTCCACAGCACAGTCTTCCTCCCCATGTTGGCTTCCTGCATCAGGGCCTCCTCCATCTCCTTCCTCACCAGCTCCAGCGCCATCTGCAGCTTCACCTGTGTGGAGCAGACTGTGAGGACCTGCAGGATCAACTGGAAAACTCCCTAGAACGCAGGTGGACACCTTCACTGGTAACTCAGTTAATACCAGATGCAAAGATTCATCTAAAATCGTGCTCCTTGCACCATTAGGATAGTAAAACTACAATGACTAAAATGTAAAAATGAGTGGCAAAACATTTTACATCAACACGATAGAAAACTTAATGACAAGAAATAGAATTACAATGTCAAATAAGTACATTTTATAATGGTGCCAGTTTTGAAAAAAATGCTTATAATGAATATGTAAAAAATAGATGGAGGGAAATGAAGACATCATTAGGTGAAATGTCATCTATTGGTGCTAGGTTGAAGAGTGATACAATTTCTTATTAATTATGATGAGAAAAGTGTGTTTGTTATTAGTACTATAAGTCATGGTATTTCACCAAAAATAAATCTTGTTGGTTAAAATATGTTAAATGATGTCAGGTGCGGTGGTGCATGCCCATAATCTCAGCAAGTTAGAGGGTAAGGCAGGAGGATCTCAAATTCAAGGTCAGCCTCAGCAGTTTAACACTGCCCTAAGCAACTTTGTGAGACCCTATCTCAAAATAAAAAAATAAAAAGTCTGAGGATGTGGCTCAGTGGTAAAGCCCCAGGGTTCAATCCTTGGTATCATTAAATAAATTAATAAATGAAATAAAAATAAAATATTTTAGGTGAAAAACACAATATTCTGTACATATTAAAAGGAGTAAAATAAGTATAAAAAAGCCTACCAAACAATCAAACAAACAAAAACCCAGAAATTACATCTCTCTTCAATGATAAGAGCCTTCCAAGAGGCAAATACATGCCTTTCTTTTTAAAACAGGAAGCTCCCATAAAAACACATACAGAAATATGTTTTTAGTAGAAAATAATACAAATTCTACCTTTAAACTTACTCAATAAATCTTACATATATATTATTCACTTTAAAATATTATAATACTCTATATAAAGTACACATAAAGTAACATTAGAATTCATGGTGGCATCAGAATAAAAAGAGGCATATGTTTGGTGTTTGTAAGGAATAGAGCCATTCTCACATGTAGATGGAGGAAAGCTCCCTGGGACCAAAGACACTGAGCAAAAGCAAGGAGGTGAAAGAAGAGGCATGTTTGGGGACAAGAGTGACTAGGCTAATTTTGCTGGGTCCCATGTTTGGCTTGGATAAGAGCAGAAGGAAGGGGACTTCAGAACCTAGAAAGTCGTGATTGACAGGCCAAGGAGTTTGGATGGTACTTATTTTTTATCTAGTTGATTACTGAAAACAGAGAATATCTTTAGCGATATCACAGCAGCCATGTTCTGTATGGTACCTTGGGGATTTAGACAGACAGGAGCATACTTGACTTTTCAGGTAGGCTAGAAAGCGCCTAGTACCTGTAATTTGCAGAGGATAACAGAAATCAAGAGGAAAAATCAAAAGAGAAATTTCCAAGATTGTCCAGATGAATGTTGACTGGTGAATACCCCAGTCCTTAACTTAAAACAAACAAATAGAATAAATAAATGAATGCTTTAAGAAAGCTGGTGCTTGGAACTTATTACAGTGTCACAGAGTGCTTTGGCCAACTGTGCCAGTAGATTAAAAAGACAGCTTTGACCTCTTCTGTGCTAGCAGCTGTTCCAGATGCCGGGACAGGCACGTGTTTAGAGTATGTCCCAGGACCTGTGGGCACCTGTGGGAAGACACCTGGGCAGAGTCCCTCGGATTGCTCTTGGGGTCAAGCACCTTCTTAGGGGAATGCTCAAGTCCTCGGTATCCAGACCTTCGTGTGGAGTCGAGTGGCCCCCTCCTTCAGGGAACCCAGACAGTCCAGGCCCGAGCAGACGCTATTCCTCACGAAGGTCTGAGCCAGAGGGTGGCCTTAATGCCCGTGTTAAGGGACCTAGACAGACACCCGGCAAACGCCGTGCCCCAGGAATCCCGTCAGTGGAAGCGAGTACGACAGAGGTGCAGGGCTGTCACCGAGACTCACGCACAGCCCGCCCGCTCGGGATCGGGAAGACCAGCTTGAAAGCCAGGGATGGAGGGTCCTGCGCTCGGCAGCCGGTCCCGCGCTGCTAGCCGGAGCCGAGGCAGGACGACCCGGCGGGCCGGGAGCTCTGTGCCCCGGTGCCTTCCGCCCTACACGAGCGGCCCGCGGCCCCGCTTGGCACCCCGGGCTCCCGCGCTCACCTGGTAGCTCCTGGCGGCCTCCCGCAGCGGCGCGGTGTGGTGGCTCTGGTGTTCGGGCGTGGTGTCGCAGACCCAGCACAGGAGTGCCTGGTCCTCCTCGCAGAAGCGGCTCAGGTCCTCGCCGTGCCGCGCGCACTGGCGCGCTCCCGTGGGCTCCGCGCCCATCCCGAGCTGCCGCACGCTGTCCACCAGGCTGGCCAGCTGCCGGTTGGGCCGAAAGTTCTCGGGCCTGAAGGGGCCGCGGCACTGAGGACAGGCGTACACGTCGCCCTGCGCGCTCTCTGACTTCTCACAGAACTCCGAGATGCACCGGAGGCAGAAGCTGTGGCCGCAGTCCACACTGATGGGGTCCTGCAGGAAATCCAGGCACACAGAGCACCGGGCCTCCTCCCGGAGCCTCTCCCCCGGCGCCCCGGAGGCCATGGTGCTGGCCTCGCCTGGCCGCGTGGCTGCCGCTCCCCCGCGGCGCCGGTTATCTCCTCTGTCGCCTGGCACCAAGAGAAGGGCTCATGGCCAGGATGGGTTATCGCTGGCTGGGGTTCAAGACTCTTCATTAACCACTTCTGCTGATGATTTACAACTCAGACACCGTCAACCGCAGGGGTGAAATTGACATTCAAGTAATCCTCACCTCCTAGGAAGCTGAGCTCTTTCTCTCTTCCTCATTCTTCCTTCCACGGAATATTTTTAATTGAGTGCTTTGATGTAATGCAACATTTAAGTCATCTGAAAGGGAAACATTATTGAGATTTGACTACTTATCTCAAAAGTTTAAAAGTCCAAATTTTAACAAAATTTTACAAAAGTATACTGAAGTGCATCGATGAAGGGAATTAGCCGATTGTAGCCCGGTTCTGTGGTCTGCAAGATATTCCAGGTGAACTTGACACGGAGGCACACACGTGCCTAAGGGGTGAACCCACCCTGAGCCTTTCTCCCTGGAGTCCAGGCCGTGCACCTTCACAGTGGAGCAGCTATTAACGTTTCCAGGGTCTGGAGATTTGAAGAATAACTGAGCTCCTTCCTCTCCTTATTGCTGATCCACTCCATGGCTTCCTATAGCACAGTCATTATTTAAATCTTTTTCTTTATATAATATGCTGATTTTTCTTAATCTTCTTTCTTAATCTTCTTAATCTTCTTTCCACCGAACTTCAGTTTTTCTATCTTCTGTGAATTACCTAATGATAAAGAAATGAGACCACTGAAGAGGAGATACTGAATGGATGCATATAATGATGATAGATCTACAGCCCAGCAACAATTCTGAAGGTTTAAAAAATGTGGCACCGGGACAGGACTGAGGTAGAGCACATGCCTAGCACGTGGGAGGCACTGGGTTCCACCCTCAGCATCACATAAAAAATAAATATTTAAAAAAATGGCACCCATTTGCTGACTGGTGTGTTACAATTGGGGCAACACATACACTGGAAGTGAGAAAGAGGTCATCCAAGGTATTTGTTGGAAAGGACACTTGGGGGACTGAGACAAGAGCAGGTAGGGGATTAACCAAGGACCTGCTCCCCCAAGGGGAGGAGTACAGTGAGGTCTTTAATGTCATCCAGAAGGCTGGCAGGTGGGTAGGAGTGTCTGTCATCTGAGCAAAGTGTAATTTCACTATGGATGAGTTTTAAGGTGACAGTGGGTCATGCTTCTGGCAAATCAGTCTGTCTGTGCATGTTTGTGTTTATTGGTAGCCATGGAACCCTGGGGCCTGAGGTGTGAGGATGAGGAAAAGAGCCAGGACCTCATCTCTCAAGCAGCCTTGAGGTCCACTGGGAGAGATGAGCACAGAGTCAGGCCAATGTGTCATTACAAGTTATTACCTGGGAGAAACATCACCCACCGGTCCTGCAGGAATATGGCAGAGGACTCTACAGTGGCCTGCAGGGTCCAGGCAGACCTTGCCAGGTCTGCTGATGTGTGGGGGCGAGTGAAGCTGCAGGTAGATCTCCCACCAGTGCACACAGCGGGCTGTGGAGGAAGGCAGCTGGGGCACCAGGTGGCCAGAGGCAGCCAGCCAGGCTCATGCTGGGCCTGAGGAGTGGCAGCAAGATAAGTTTGCAGGGAGTGGCTGGGCCAGATGACTCAGGCCCTGGCCTGTCCTCCAAGGTTCATGCCTATGAGCACAAATCCTGGCCTGGGCTTTGGGAGTCAGTGGGGTCTAAAGGACCCTGAGGTTGCCTGCCCAAAGGTGAGGTGGAGAGGTGAAATGGATTGGCACTTCAGGTGCGAGCAGGACACTGAAGATGTGAGGTTTGAGAAGAAAGGGAAAGGGCCGCGGGCCTGGAATTTGAGAAGCCGACCTGGTTCCAGGTTGCAGGCTGTGCCACTTGCTAAGAGGCTGGGACGAGCTGGGTCACTTTCCCTGCTGCATTTCATCTCACACTGGAGGTCAGGGCTGCGGCCCTCTTAAGAGGCTTGGCAGAGGGTCACATGAGCTAAGAGGCACCACATGCCAAAGAGAGGTCCTGGCATAAGCTGGATATATTTAACTAAAGACAGAAAAAGAGATGACAAAATAAGTGGAGCAAGGATAATGAGTCAGAAGATGAGCTGCCTCAGATCGAGGCCGGCTCCTGTTTTCACTGCCATGTGCTCGGGACTTCATAGAGTGAGTGGCACATATGACACTCAGCAAATACTAGCAAGCGGGGGTCGGGGGGCAGTTTAGAAGGTGGGAGAGAATTCAAAGGTGACCATTATTCATCCAACATGACATCTGTGTCATTCTATGTGTTACTGTATGATCTTGTTCTGTCCCCATGGCTCTGGCAGAGGCTGGAATATCTAATTCACAAAACTTGAAATACAATAAAGCAACTATTGGCTTACGTGCATGGATAAGTTGATTATTAGGGTCATTTGAACCCAGACACCCTCATCTGACTGGCAAGCTAAGGAAAGGTCACCATTTCTGGTGGGATCATGGTGGTTTTTAGGAGGTTGAGGTGAGGTAGGGGAGCTCACTTACTGTTTTAGAGCTTTTAAGCACAAAGCTCAAAGTGTTTTCTTTCTTTTCTTTCTTTTTCTTTTTTTGGCACCAGAGCTTGAGCCCAGTGGTGCTTAACCACTGAGCCACATCCCCAGCTTTTTTTTTTAACATTTTATTTGGAGACAGGGTCTTGCTGGGTTGCTTAGGGCCTCACTAAGTTGATAAGAATCGCTTTGAACTCCCAATCCTCCCATTTCAGCCTCCCAAACCGCTGTAATTAGGGCGTGCACCACAGGGCCAGGCATAAAATTGCTTCTTAAGCTTGTTTTCTGACACTGGGAGGCTAATGAGGTCTATAACATTGTTCTTAAAAACAAAGTTCCCTTAGGAGTGGGCCAGTGGTGGGGTGAATGATAGTAGCCCCATGGGAAGCTCCTCCTGGGCATCTGATTATTTAACTTGAATTCCTGTTTCTCACTGTCTCTCTTTCAGGCTGAACAATCTTTGTGCCAATACTCCTTGTTGTTAACGTGTTTCTGATGCTCAGCCTCTCCATTCCTGACCCTAATCCTGACCGACTCAGGGTGCAGAGTTTAGGATCTCCCGGGGGGAACCCTGTCCATCCTCCACTCCTCCTCTAGCCTCCCTGGCCTGCCTCCTCTGAGGCCATCAGCTGGCTGGAATACAGAACCCACATTCTCCTCTGCTGCTGGCCTTAGCCTCCTTCCAGGGGTGGGCTCCTGGTCTCTGCACAGCCTCCTGTTTACGAGGAGCCCTATTGGCCAAGGCCCTCAACTCTCCCGGGTCCCACCCTCCTCTCTGCTTGAGGGATCCACAATCTCCCAGCCCCACAGCCTGAGCTGAGCCCTCAAGAGCACCAGGTATGACTCAGCATTTCCCTCCAGCTTGGGGTTGTTAAAATGTCTCTGTTTGTTTCCACTTAAGCAATTGCACCCTGCCTTTGTAATCCTGACATTTTTTTTTTTAATGGGGTGAAATATACTTACCAAAAAATTTACTATCCTGGGAGCTGGGGCTGTAGCTCAGTGCCTACCTAGCATTTGTGAGACACTGGGTTCAAGTCTCAGCACCCCATAAAATAAATAAATAAAGGTATTGTGTCCAACTACAACTAAAAAAATATATTTTTAAAAATTTACAATCCTATTTTTAACATAGAGTCAGTGATATTAAATACATCAATATTGTTGAAAACAATGATAATCTCCTAAACATTTCACCGTACACAGCTTTTGTTAGGTGACCCTAATTAGGCCCTTCAAAAGCAATATTCATCCAAAATTGAACTTTACAAGTAAAATTACTCTGAAGAGCTGATCTTCCTAGGTGCATGTGGTGGTGACAGCCCTGTCCCAGCAGCTACATCCGGAAGCCATCCCTGCCCTGGTGAATGCCCTTTGTCTACCCTGCCCCTAGCAGGTTCACCACCTGGTGTGGGGTGGCCCTGCTGTGCCTGCTTTGGCCTCTTCCCCGTGGGCCTCCCTTACCTCCTAAGCTGCCTGGTGGGATGGGACCTTGAATGGCTTGTGTAACCATCACTAGTTCTCGTCCCTTGGTATCCCTTGGAGCTTCATTCTATTGATGTAGCACCTGCAATCCCGTGACTGTCCCAAGAGCAGTTTGAAGCTGAGACTTAAAAATCCCATATTCCCATCTGCCCCTGCAGTGACCCTGGTGCTCACACGGACTTCTCTGCCTGTGCCCTGTGGTGACATGGCTTCTACGTAAGGCGTGGTGGAAACTAAGAGTGGAGATTGTAGCTCTGATGTGACCCAGCGGATGGTTTTCCAAAGACCGGCTCCCCAGCCACAGAACACCATGGGAGAAAGAAGAGGAAGTGCAGGTCTCTGGGGACACTGTCGTCTACAGGGGCTAATTGTTCTGAGTTTCCTTATCTCCAGGGTGTGTTCCAGACAGAACTGTTCCTCTGTGAGGCTCCCTCTCTAGTTATGAGCCCGGTGGTGACAAGGATAACAGCAAGTGGGCTGCCAGTTTCAGGATGTGACTGTCCTGGAAAGAGTGACTGGTGGTTTTGAGCCTGTTCATTTATCCTCTGTGGCTGGTTGCTTCAGCTAATTCACTACTTTTACTCAGTTACTTGATTCCAGAGAACAGTTCTAATTTTTAAAAGAAGTAATTTTGCCCAATTTACCCTGGGACATTAACATATTGATAAAATACAATGTCATCTGTCACTCTTTTGGAAGAATGAAAAGCATTATTCATAATAGCCCAGGGGATCAAATAGGTACACAGACAATGCAGCAAGAAATGACATAGACTATTAAGATAATCACAGTCCTTTAAAATAAAACAATAGAAATAAAAATAATATATGCGACAATAATTCTTCCAATAACTTAGGTTGCAGGACTTGGACATCTAACGTACCCATTGCACATCAAGCCCTCTCTGCAGGTTAGCAATGGTGCAGTGTTAGGATGAGGGGCTGGGGCTTTGGGGCAGTAAAGCCTTGACTAGCACTCCTGGGAAATCCCTCCCCTGCGACCCTGTGCTGAGGCAATTCCTATACTGACAAAGTTGAGTTTAGGTTTGTCAACAAACTGTGTACCCACCTTAGTTCAGGATCATTTTGTCTATGAAATTATAGAATTACATTTTAGAAAACACTTGACTGCCTATCCCATCTATCAAATCATCTGTCCTTCTGTAATACCTAAGCAAGGGATAGTCTTCCACGCAACTTCAGGCTGAGTTTTAGAACATGCTTCCTTTTATTGAACCAAAATATCTACAGCAGTTACCACAACATAGCTAGGCTACTCATAATATCACCAATATCATGGTGCTAACTCATTTCAGAATTTCAAACTTCTCTGCGCAGCAATAAATTAACTATGTACCTATGAAGAAAAAATTTTAAAATTTACTGGAAAATATTAAAAAATTAAAATATTAATCCAAGATAAAATTTAAATATTTACACATTAGTAAATGTATTAATTTAGTGTGATGCACAAATGGATACTTATTTTTAGTTCAACAGTGTAACCTTGTGTGTGTATGTGTGTTACTGAGGATTCAACTCAGGAGTGTTCTACCATTCAATTACTTCCCCAGCCTATTTTTAAATTCTTGTTTTGAGATGGGGTCTTGCTAAGTTGCTAAAGCTGGCCTAGAACATACTATCCTCATGCCTCAGTTTCCCAAGTTGCTGGGATTACAGTAGACCACACCATACCCAATTTCACAACATAATTCTTAATTAATATGCAATTAAAAAATAAGTGTGCCACGTTCAAAATGAGAAGCCAGTAACAGGACGCTTGATCCACTATGAAGATAATGACTATAAATGAGCATTTCTTAGGATATATTACTATTTTAAGTCACTATCAGAAATCATGGTGCACACAGGAAGAAAAGATTCTTGGAAAGAATGACCATGTGACTTGGGCTGGGAGGAAGAGGGGAAGATGAACGCATGAGTTCATTTTGCATTACTTTAACATGATACATGAGATGGGCTAACTTTATAAGGAAAAGAACAATTTCACTGATACTTTTCGTGACTGGAAATCCAAACAGCTGGCACAGGCTCTGGCTGGGCCCTGTTGGCTGTATCACCATCTCTCTGGGGCTCACCCACACTCCCAGCAGATGAACTCTTGAGGGACAAGTAAGAGCCACACCATAGCAATGACTGAGTGGGAGAGGAGCACAGAGCAGGGCCTTCCAAAACTAAGTTCCCGTAGCCTGTGGGTGCACACATGTTGATGTCTTTAATCCTGTGGGAACATACAAATGCACACTGTGCCCTGCACTTTATACATTTCAAGCCATGTCAATATTCCCTTCCTTCTAGAGATGATGTGTCTCCATCTGCAGGATAGGGAAGCCCACCCTGTCATGACATGGCGGAACATTGATCGGTAGCTTCCTGATGCCCTGCCCGCCATGACCAGCTCTCACTGGGCAGCTGGGCTGACTTGTGCAGCTGATACATTCTGGTGGTGGTTATGCACATTGCTTCGTCCCAGGGCCCCTCTGGCCTGTGGAGGTGAGCTGAGATGGTCTTTGAAAGCCTGCAGCTGGCCTTCTCCTTTTCTCCAGCTGGGCCTGACCTGCACATGGGTCTGTCACCTTATTTCTGCAGTTGACAAAGAAAGAATACACAATCTGCTTTGCAGGCCCCACCAAGCCTCTCTCTGCAAGTACTCGGGTCTTAGAAGAGCTATAATGGCATCAGATGGAAATGGTCCATCCTGAAACAGGATCCATAAACAGTATGTTAATTTTCCCACTAGAGAGAAAAGGCCTATCACAGACATTAACTATTATTATTATTTTGGGAGGGAGGGGTATCCGGGGCACTTAGGGGCACTCAGGGACACTCGACCACTGAGCCAGATCCCAGCCCTATTTTTGTATTTTATTTAGAGTCAGGGTCTCACTGAGTTGCTTAGTGCCTTGCTAAGTTGCCAAGGCTGCCTTTTTTTTTTTTTTTTTTAAGAAGGGTTTGTATTAATTTTCTTTCTTTTTTTATTTTTATTTTTTAATATTTATTTTTTAGTTTTCGGCGGACACAACATCTTTGTTTGTATGTGGTGCTGAGGATCGAACCCGGGCCGCATGCATGCCAGGCGAGCACGCTACTGCTTGAGCCACATCCCCAGCCCCCAAGGCTGCCTTTGAACTCACAATCCTCCTGCCTCAGCCTCCCAAACCACTGGGATTACAGGCATGTGCTACCACGTCAGGCTGGATATTAACCATTAAAAAAAAAAAAAAAAACCTGCAGAAAAGCCAAGCTACAGACTATAGACTAGAATCCCTGCTGTGTGACCCAGTAGGTGGGCCACATGAGGAGTGTCTAAGGCAGAGCACCAGGGGCCTGACTCTGGGTGACAGTACTCTGGGTATTTGGAAATATACATTTTGTCTGTAGTTTCTTTCATTTTCCAAATTTTCTAAAACTATACATATAAATCATATTTTTTTAAAAAAACTGTCAAATCAGCATCAACAAATAACTAATGATGTAGCCTTCTCTGTCACATTATTTGTGTGATTCTCTTGTGTATCCTAATACTCCAAAGAGGTCAAGGCATGTAGTAGGTACTTAAATTAATGATTGATTAAAAAAGCAAAAAAAAAAAAAAGAAGTTTCTATTTTTTAACTTCTTTATTCAATACTTCAACATTTTCTTTTAAACTGAAATATTCAAAATCACTTTCACTAGAAGTATTAACAAATTGAATTTTAAGTAGACAGACTTCCACATACTTAGATTAAAAATAAATCCCGCTATACTTAAGACCTGGGTTGATAATCTTTTCCAATTCGTCTGTAATTCATATGTTGCATTTTCTTAGATTGAGAGATTCACTAAGAATGATTTTTTTTTTTTTTTTTTTTTGTGGTGCTGGGGATTGAACCCAGGGCTTTGTGCACTTGAGTTAGGCACTCTACCAACTGAGCTACATCCCCAGGCCAAGAATGAGCTTTAAGCTGGGTGTAGTGGCATACATCTGTAATCCTAATGGCTCAGGAGGCTGAGACAGGAGGATCAGGAGTTCAAAGCCAGCCTCAGCAATGGTGAGACACTAAGCAACTCAGTGAGATCCTGTCTCTAAATGAAACACAATATATGGCTGGGGATGTAGCTCAGTGGTCAAGTGCCCCTGAGTACAATCCCTGGTACAAAAAAAAAAAAAAAAAAAGAATAACCTTTTGCAAGATTTCTTTAATTGAATGAGTTAGTTTGAACATGGAGATATATATTAGACATATGTATATATATGTATATATATATATATATATATGTGTGTGTGTGTGTGTGTGTGTGTGTGTGTGTGTATGTATATGGTCCTACCATTGCTGTCACATACATGTAGATATGTACACCTATACATACACACACACACACACACACACACACACACACACACACACACATATATATATATATATATATACATATATTATAGCAAAGGTGGGACCCATTCTAAGGCAAGAAGAAATTAAATCCATCTTATAAAGAATGTACGAATTGCTTCTATCTCAACATTTTATCCACAACAAAGCCTCAGTGGACACAGAGGAATCTCAGAAGTTAGCTTTCTTTGTTTACAGACTTGATTGGCAAATTATAGAACACATTGGGGAAAAGGATTCTCGGAAGGGCCAGGTCCCCAAGATACCCAGGGTTACTGAAAGGAGAAGTCTGCTCCACCCAGAGCCAGACTTCAGCAGGAGAGACAAGTTCCAGCTCTCACAAGGAAAATGTAGGCGGACTTTGGGTCAGAGGAGGGCAAGGCAGCTTTCAGAGCAGCAGCCCTTGGGTCTCCATGTGATGGCCACAGGGACAGCAGGGGAGGCGCGTGCAGATGAGGCAGCTTTTCAAGGAGAAAATCAGCATGGTATGTGTTTCACATCCAAGGGCACAGTCTCCTGGCTATGGTTGTGGATTCCTCCTTGTCAAGGCAACTTGCTCTGCCTATGTGGAAAGAGATGGTCTTGCCTAAATGTGCTGGGATATAAAACTGTAATGACAACAACAACAAAAACTTAAAAAGGCATCCTGAGACATCAAAGCCATTTAATGTACTGTAGGCAGATGGCATGTAAGAACAATAAAGGGGCTGGGGTAAGAGGCTCAGTGGTAGAGCACTTATCTAGCATGTGTGAGGCACTGGGTTTGATTCTCAGCACTGCATATAAATAAACAAAATAAAGGTCCATTGATATCTGAAAAACATTAAAAAAAGAACGATAATATTCTTGATTGTGTTTATTCTCATATAATTTGAAAAAAAAAAAAAACCTACAGAATTAGACTTGAGGTTATGATGGTTGCCCTAGTACTGAAGCAGGCAGCAATCTTTATTATTTTCAGCTAATGTAATGAAGCTAATCTTTTTTTTTTTTTTTTGTACCAGACATTGAACTCAGGAGCACTCAACCACTGAACCATATTCCCAGCCTTACCTTGTATTTTATTTAGAGACAGGGTCTCACTGAGTTCTTAGTACCTTGTTTTTGCTGAGGCTGGATCTAAACTCACAATCCTCCTGTCTCAGCCTCCAGAGCCACTGGGATTGCAGGCATGCGCCACCATACCCAGCTAATGAAGCTAATTTTAAAAGTTGGAAATAATATTTAAGTAATTGTAGTGAGTTTATTATTGAAAGTATTTAAGCAATGAATGATGATTAAATAAGTTCAGTTTCTTTTTGCATTTGAACATACAAGAGAAAGTTTAGCCAGAAGCTGTGGTGTACTTCTGTAATCCCAGAGGCTCAGGAGGCTGAGACAGGAGGATTTGGAGTTCAAAGCCAGCCTCAGCAACATCAAGGTTTCAAGAAAGTCAGTGAGATCCTGTCTCTAAATAAAATACAAAATAGGGCTGGGGATGTGGTTCAGTGGTTGAGTTCCTCTGAGTTCATTCCCCAGTACCCCACCCCCCAAAAGGAACTTTAACTGGGAAACTGAGCCCCAAACCCTGTAAACTTAGTCTAGTGGGATGCTGTGCTTGTTTGCTTTTATTGGGGTCTCACAAACCTGCATATCATACTTCCCCATGGCTAAATGATTTATTTTTAATTTATTCATGATCAAGGTCAATGGTAATAAACATATGATATAAGCTGTATATAAGGGTCTGTAAAAGTGAGCGAGATAAGCAGGATATTACATTTAAAAGAAACAGTAAATAGATTTACTTAATTACATGATAATGTCACATACAAAAAGTGAGAAAGCCAAGGCAGGAAAAGACCATGTTCCAAGATCGTGTAGTTAATAACTATAAGAATCTGGGGGCGTAGCTGTATCATGGCTGTGTGCCCAGACAGCTTCTAAGTATCGCCCAGTCTTGGAGCAAATCCTTCTATGTGGTTAAATTCCAGCATCCAGCATCCCCTGGTTGTCATGCGAAGGTCGGAGGCAGAACTGCTGGGATATGCTCTTCAGACCAAGGGGCAGCGCTTGCCTTGGATGGTGTCACCTGCTGACACAGGTGACCAGCTCCTCCAGACTTCAGGCAGGAAGTGGTCTCTGACGGGGCAAAAGGATGTGGGAAATGAGCCCACAGACATGTCCAGGGACAATATCCCAGGGGCCTATGAAGGGGACAGAAAGCCAAGATCTGGGTGACTAGAAGAACCCAGAGGAGATAAGAGTCAGGAGCCAAATGGGCAAGGAGAAGAGCAGACCCAGGTGTGAGAGGCAGGGCAGAGGACCCACAGGGCCCAGCCAACCAAGAATGCCCTGGGGTCCCCATGGCCTCGTCTTGAGCTGGATTTAAGAGATCCAGTGTGTGCATGAGGCTTCCTGCTCCATGCTGGGCTCCTGAAGGCAGATTCATAGAGCTTACGATGTCGTCTTCAGTCCATGTAAAGTTTCCTTGTTCAGTGGACATAGCCTTCCTGATGCTTTTGCCCAGGCATGAGAGGAAAAAACAAACACAGCAACAAACCTAACTGCAGTCTTAGAGATGATGAGCCAAGTGGCAAATCAGCAGAAGAGAGGGTCCTCAGGGGAGTGTGTGGACTGGCCAGTGTTCTGTTCACCAACCAGGGACGATCCCCAGCTCCTCTGTGCCTCTGTGTAAGATGCGCTTTCACTTCCTCACAGAGACTGAGTCACTGAGTAGGGCACGGTGGTCATGGAGGGTCACAGGGAAAGCGTTGCAGCTATCAGGGTGAGAGATGGTGGCACCTATTCCAGGCAGCAACAAAGTGGGCGGATAATAGTGATCCCCCTGGATCTGGAAATAGTTGCAGATGGAGCCAGCTGATTTTGCAGAACAGTCTAATATTGGGTCAAAGTCAAGGTTTTCTGGTTGAGCGACTGGTGAAGAGTGCCCCCTAGTGGGGGTGGACAGCTGCACCAAGGGTCTGGTGGACAGCTTTGGGAGGTGAGGTCACAGAAGCCTCAGGAGCTGAGTGGACATCTGTGGTGCATTTCAGATGGGACAGCTGTTTGCACACTAATATTCAAGACTGACCCGTGAAATTGAGGGTTAAGAGCCGAGAGGCTTAACCTAGAGTCAGGCTAGCAGGAGGCCCGGTGTAACCCCAGCACCATGAATGAATGAATGAGTAAAGTCAAGAGCTGCATACTGAGCTGCTGTAAACCCTGAGAGTTTGCAAACATGAAGATCCAGCTATGGTGGAACCCAGAGAAGGTCACGGATATCAAGTGACGAGCTGATCAGGAAGAGGGAGGGGTCCTGAGAGCAGTGGACAAAGCAAGCAGAGGAGCTGGAGGTGGTGGTGGTCACGCCTGTGATCCCAGCTTCTCAGAGGCAGAGGCAGGAGGGTGGCAAGTGCCAGGCCAGCCTGGGCAACTGGTGAGGCCCTGTCTAAAATCAATAGGGCTGGGGTGTGGGCTGGGGATGTGGCTCAAGCGGTAGTGCGCTCAGTGCGTGGCATGCGTGCGGCCTGGGTTCGGTCCTCAGCACCACATACAAACATAGATGTTGTGTCTGCCGAAAACTAAAAAATAAATATTAAAATTCTCTCTGTTTCTCTCTTTAAAAAAAAAAGGGCTGGGGTGGAGCTCAGAGGTAGAGCACCTGCCTTGCATGAGTGAGGCCCAGGTTCAACCCCCACTACAACAAGCAAATGCACAAACCAACTCATAAATGAAGCAGAGGACTAAGGGCCACTGAAGGAAGGGATGGTCTCCACCAGGGAAGGAGTTCACTGCGGGTGGGAAGCCCACGGAGGCAGCACAGCTGAACCTTGATGGTGTGCTTCACCTCTCGTTTACAGGGAATGAAAACCAGGCTTTTGGTAAACTGGAACAACTCCAGCAGAGAGGTGGCCACTGCTGGCCAGGAGAGGGTGAGTTGGAAACCTGCAGCACCTCCCAGCATGGGGAAGGACACAGCTCAAGTGAGGGACTAGCTGAGACCCATGCACACCACTCCTTCAGGGTACAGACGAAGGGTAGGTGGGGGTGTTAGTGGCCTAAGCCTGCACGTGCTCCCATGGGGACCCCAGGCTTCTGATCAAATAGATCACTTGCTGAAGGTACAGAGAGACAAGGCCATGCTGAGGTTTGAAAACAGAACACATTTGCAATCCTCACTGAGGAGACGGAGGAGTGACTGGGTCAAAGCGTGGAATCATTGATCTGCAGATCCAAAAGTGGTCAAATAAAAGGAGCATGGGACTGTGCATTTGAACCTCCCAAGAGCAGCACATGCAAACCTAAAACAAAACAAAAAATCCCTGAAGGTCCAAACACCAACGGTCATTGCACCCTGTGCTTTTCATACATGTTTTCTGCACTCCCTGCCCCCAGACGATGCAAACCCCAAATGTGTCTGTGGTCACCGAGTTTCAGCTGCTCGGATTCCAGACCCTTCAGGAGTGGCAGACCCTGCTCTTCACCATTTTCCTACTCATCTGCCTCCTGACCCTCACCGGGAACATCGTCATCATCGCAGTGGTGAGCCAGGACCAGCGCCTGCACTCCCCCATGTACACGTTCCTCCAGCACCTCTCTTTTCTGGAGATCTGGTACACGTCCACCATCGTGCCCCTTCTCCTGGCCAACCTAGCCTCCTGGGGCTGGGCCATCTCCTTCTCCGCCTGTATGGCTCAGCTTTACTTCTTTGTGTTCTCTGTGGCTACTGAGTGTTTCCACCTGGCCATCTGCAGTCCACTGTACTACCCCTTCCTCATGAGCCCTGACACCTGCAGGCACCTGGTGGCCCTCTGCTGGTTGACAGGGGTGGGCACAGGCTTTCTGCCATTCATGATGATTTCCCAGCTGGACTTCTGTGGGCCCCACCAGATCAACCACTTCTTCTGTGACCTCCCACCGCTCATGCAACTCTCTTGCTCCAGTGCCCACGTCACCGAGATGGCCATCTTTGTCCTGTCGGTCACAGTGCTGTGCGTCTGCTTTCTCCTGACCCTCATGTCCTATGTCTTCATTGTGTTCTCCATGTTGAGGATCCCTTCAGCTTCTGGATGGACGAAGACCTTCTCCACCTGTGGGTCTCACCTGGCTGTTGTCACCATCTACTATGGGACCATGATCTCCATGTACGTGCGCCCCAGTGCCCACCTGTCACCCGAAATCAACAAGATCATCTCTGTCTTCTACACTGTGGTCACACCACTGATGAACCCAGTCATCTACAGCTTGAGGAACAAAGACTTCAAGGAGCCTGTTAGAAAAGTCATCATAAGGCAGTGCGGCCACTGGTCCCTGAAGGATTCCCTTGCATTTGCACAGCCTATGGACAGGCATTTCTAACCTCTTACACACTGTTGGGAAACTGGCCTTGCACACCTCAAACCTGATGTGTGACAGCTGTGGCAAGAATGAATGAAAAAGGAAACCAAGACTTTGGAATTGTGTTTTGTCCTGCATTATCTCCTAGTGATAAGAGAACAAATAAGGATTTTTTTTTTTTTTTTGGGGGGGGTGTAGGGATTGAACCCAGAGCCTTATGCATGTGAGGCAAGCGCTCTACAACTGAGCTATATCCCCAGGCCCAGAGCAAATAAGGAGTTTTGAAGTGCCAAACATTTGCCTTGGATAAGTTAGACTTTTAGTATTTTCTGCTTAATGAAGTTTCAGGGAAGGAAGGAAGGGGTGAAGGGAGAGGAAGATCAGAGTGCTCTCTGCTATAATGGGCCTGGGGTCAGGCCCCCAGCACAACACAAATCCCCTCCACTCAGCCAGGATTTAGGAGATCTCTGCCACTCCCCCCACCCTCCACCCCCACAGGTTCCATTTGTTAATTCCACAAATACTTTTAATCCCCTGAAGTAAGAGGTCTCCTGCTGCAGTCTGCAGTGCCTGGAGATACAAGATATAGAAAAGGTGAGGAAGATTGGCCTCAATGAAGCCTAATTCCAGAAGGCAAGAGGGCTTGAGCCCTATAGAGAATAAGGATGTGCTTCTGTTTCTCTAGATCACTGTGGGACAGAGAGTAGGCTGGGTGTGAAGGCAGACCAGCAAGGCCTGCATCAGCAGGGGGTTGGGGAAGCTCTGCCCACCTAGTGCTTAACCTTCACTGCTGGGAGGAGGAGAGCAGAAGTGGACAGAGAAGTCCAGGCTGAGATGGTGGCATGCAGGACAGAAGAGGGAGGCAGAGTGACTGGGGAGGTGGACAGAGGTCAGCCTGGAGAGGGGTAGAGCCTTGTTCCTGTGGATCATTAGTAGTCCTGTAGAGGTTTTGGATTTTGCACTAAGAGAAATGATTGATTATTGGAGGGCACTAAATATAGAATTGAAGATGAATTTTGCATTTACAACTATTTAAAGACTATTTAAAGAAAAGACAGAGAAAGAACTGTTGGGGTCAATGCAGCAGCTCATGGGGTAGAGGAAGTTGGTTTGAGTTTAGATTTGATAATGAAATTCATGAAAGCAGGTCCCTTCAGGAAAGTGCAACCAAAAAAATCAAGAGAGCAAAGACAGAGGAATGGAAAGGAATGGAAAATACAAAAAGGTGGGAGGAGGAACCCCATGTGGTAGGAGATGCCAGGAGGAGGCTGAGCTAGCTGCAAAGCTGGTGGCTCAGGGGCAGAGCTGGCAGGAGGAAGGGACAGCAGGGAAGCTGGAGCCAGGGGGTTGCACTCTGCCTGACCCAGAGCACTGCTGTCCCGAGAAGGCAGTGTCTTTGTCATGCAGGGGGTGATACCACAGGGGGCAGTGCCCCAGAGAATGCTCCGGAGGGAAGGGAGCAGCTTTGATTGCAAACAGTTTTCCTGAAGGGTAGTTGAAGGGGTGAGAGCCAAATATCTCACGGGAGGTGTAGTTGTGTTTTTATAAATTGTAAGATGTTAGCACCTAGGTCGATTCCAACGCAGGTGGGGAAGGCCATTAGTGTGCAAAAGCCTGAGAGGTCTCTAGTATAAGTGGCACCTGATGTGATAGTCAAACCAAAGTGACTTCATTTTGTTTTGTGACTCCATTTTGTAAAACAACCATGCCAAGTGGAAGGGTTATTATGACTGTGGTAAGATGTTCTTTTCCTTTTGCTATAGAAACATTTAAGAACATGAAACTACCTAATGGGGCATTGTTTCTATAACTAGGGTAACAGGGCTCTGTTTCTGTAACTGGGGTGACTGGGCTAATTGTGATTGGCTAAGGGTCCTGCCACCTGACTACACTCGCTCGCTTCTGTAACCTGGCTTGCTTGCATTGGCTAGACCCCCAAATGTCCCTTTTGCGGTTTTCAGGCTTATAAGGGGCGCCCTTGCAATTGTTCGGGGCTGATCAGGGTAACAGCTTTATGTTCTGGTCAGCCGCCACCGGTGTGCTTCAATAAAGGCTTGATTCGATTATAGGTGAGTGGTCTGGAAGTCAGTTTAGGAAACCCCGGGAGGAAGCTTTAACTATAACACTGAATCCTGGGATTGGGCAGGATGGGGTCCAGGACAAGTGTGAAGTGGCAGTGCTCAGAGGGAGAGAACTTGGTTCAGCCTCAGGGGCAGAAGGCAGAAGTCTTCCTTGGATGAGGTCTTAGAAATGGAGATAGGATTGGGCACTTTCACCTGCTTATGTTTACAAGGTCGGTGGTGGTGCCCGTGGTGCCTAGGGCTCTTGGCTCTCCCTCTGGCAGTGCTGGTCCTCTGTGTTCTCCATCTGGCAAGTTTGGGGCTCTGTGTTCTCCCCCTGGCGATCTGGGGCTCTGTGTTCTTCTATTGGCGTTGCTGGGGCTCTCTTTCGACAGTAGCCCCTCTAACTGAGTGTTATGTTGTCTCCTGTGGTTTTGATTTGCATTTCCTTGACAATCAGTGATGTTGGGCGTTTTTTAAAAATACTTCTTGGCCCATTGGGTATCTTCTGAGAAATGTCTACTCAGGTCACTTGCCGGGTTTTAAGTGGGATCATCCTTTCTTCTTGCTGTTGAGTTGCTTACATTCTTACTTATTCTGGCTGTTAAGGCCTGTGGGGTGAGTAGCTTGCAGGTGTCCACACCTGTTCTGTAGGGTCTCTGTTGCTCTGTGGATCATTTCCTTTGCTGTTGAGATGCGTTTTTAGTTTGATGTCAGAGCATTTGTCTGTTTGTGCTTCTGTTTGTTTGTGGAGTCACATTAAAAAAAAAACAAAACAAAACAAAACTTTGCTCTGAACAATATTCTGAAGCATTTTCCCTATGTTTTCTTCTAGTACTTTTGTAGTTTTCAGTCTCACATTAAATCTTTGATCCATTTTGAGATGATTTTTTTTTGAGGGGAGGGAATAAAGTGAAAGATGGTGGTCCAGTTTCTGATTTTGGATATCCAGTTTCCCAGTCTCATTTATTACAGAGATTTTCCTGCTGCATTTGTTCAAAATTAGCTAGCAATAAACATGTGGATTTGTTCCGTTCCATTGTTCTCTGTGTCTTTTCTTAAGTCAGTACCATGCTGTTTGTGGTTTTTTTGTTTGTTTGTTGTGCTGGAGATTGAACCCAGGGCCTTGTGCACATGAGGCAAGCATTCTACCATCTGAGCTATCTCCCCAGGCCCCTTGTGGTATGTTTTGAAGTCATGTATTTTAATACCTCCAGCTGTAATTTTGAATTTATTTAACTTTATTCAAATTTTTAAAATTTATTATTGCCCCCCAGAACTACTTTGGCTTTTCAGGATCTTTTGTGGTTTAATACAAAATTTAGGATTATTTTTCTTTTTCTGGGAATAATATCATTGGTATTTTGATAGGAATTACACTGAACATGTAGATAGGTAGTTTGTTTTTTTCTTGCTACTTTCAAGATTTCCTCTTGTCTTTCAGCTTTCTTATTCTTAGGTGTCTGCGGATCCCTTTGCATTTGTCCTACTTAGCTCAGGGGTGGTGATGGGAGAACAGACCTCACAGCAGCTATCCAGTCAATCACTGCTTAGCCAGCAGACCAAAGACAGAAACCAGCCCTGGAGTCGGGCAGGAGGGTGCTCCAGAATCAGGATGCTCCTCTATGGTACAAATCCACCTCGAACATCCTGCTGGACACATGTTGGCTATTTACATTGGACATATGTACATGGGGTAGGATTTTATGGAATTTGCTCATGTAATGTGGAGGCTCTGCAGGTCCAAGCTGTGCAGAGTGGGCCAGGGGAGGACAGCTTTGTTGAGCTTACTGTATATGTAGAGTTTTTCAATAAATTCAGGAAGTTTCAAGTCATTGTGTCTTGGATGTTTTTCCACTTTTCCTCTCTTTTGGTGCTTCTGTTATGCATGGGTCACAACACACGTGTGTGCCTCACAACTCTCAGTTGGTCTTTGGTTTCTTCTGTCCTTTACCTGTCTGTCATCTGGGTTTTACTACCTCTGCCAGCCCACCTTCAAGTTTGTTAGTTCTTTCTTCTGCTGCTTCACATCTGCTACAAAATGCTCACCGCCACAACTGCCCTTTGCAACTCCAGAAATTCCATCTGAGATTTCTATAGTTCAATTCCACAGTTTCTGCCCTTTGGTAATACGACTCATGTGACATTGTCATTGCACCTTCCTTTAATTCTTCACCAATTTCCTTTGGTTCTTTGAACAGATGTCTACTCGGGAGATGGTTTAAGTCTGACGTCTTGGGCACATGTGAAGTTTACCTTTTCGTGTCAATTTAGCCAGTCCGTGGTGCCAGGTATTGAGGTATGCCTCCTCAGGTGGCCTTCAGAGGATACAGCTGCTCCGGTCGCCTTGATGGCTGCTGCTGTGGCCACCTTTGCCAGACCTAAGCGGTTCCTAACTCCCCACCTGCAGGCTGGTTGCTCAGTCATTTTCAGTCAAGTCCTGGGTCTCCATGGCCTCATAGTTATGTGATCAAATTCACTCATTGGAAGGGACAGTTCCCAAAGCCCATGTTTTAAATTTGTTCTGATTCTAGGAGGGCTCTTCCAGGTGTTTCTTTCCTTGTATTTTTTGGAAAACGAGCAGTCCTACAGTTTAGGCTGTGTCTATCCTAGTCAGCTTGGTGCGTTGTAACAAAATACCACAAACTGGGCGATACTAAGCTACAGAACTTCTTTCTCCGAGTTTTGGTGTCTGGTAGTCTGAGGTTGCTCACCAGCAAGGCTGGGTTCTGGTGAGGGCCACCTTCTAGGTTGTAGATGGGTGACTGCTCATTGGACCTTCACACGAGAAAGGAGAGCTCTCTGGGGTCCCTTTGATAAGGGCAGAGTCCCACTCACGAGGGCTCCACCCTGCTTATCTATGTACCCTTGAGGGGCCCTGTCCTCAGTACCATCACAGTGGGGACTGCATTTCAATATGTAAAGTTTGAGGTGACATGCGCCCTGCAGCCATGGAAGTCTCCAGTGACATGTTAGTTCGGTTGCCTCCTGACTGCCCTTCCCTACAACCTCTGCTGTTTCTTCTTGGTGTACCTTAGACTTGAACATTCCCACATATTATAAATGAAGTCTGTTCCTTTGGAATGGTTTACTCACAGGGAATCTAACTGCCCCTGATGGTTGGGGGCTTCCTCACTCCACCTCTTACTACTGGAAATGTGGTGGATCAATCCAGGAGTGGGCTAACCAGACCCTCGGCCCATGCAGGCCAGTGCTGCAGAAGTCCTCAGCCTGCATTGGTGCATGCCAGGAATCTGTCCGTAGCATTCAAGGGTCTGTAAACATGGTGTGAAAAAGTCTTACTTTCCCAGTCCTATAAGAAATTTAGCCTTGACAGGTGAGGAGACACACACCTGTCTTTCCCAGTGACTCAAGAGGCTGAGGCAGGAGGATTGTAAGTTCAAGGCCAGCCTCAGCAACTTAGCAAGGCCCTATCTCAAAGTAAAAATAAAAAGGGCTAGGAACTTATCCCCAGTACCAAAAAGGGAAGAAGAAGAAGAAGAAAAAAAACAAAAAACAAATTTAGCCTTGTCTTCCATGATGAGGGAAGGTTGTCAAACAGTGGGTTAGGAAGATTGGTGATTTGGTTGCCAAGAGAGACCACAAGTTCTCTTAAACCACAGCTTTTTTGAAACTCTAAATTTCATTTATCATCACCATGACTTCAAAGTCACTAGTTATTAGGCCTTCCTCTAAGCTTATTCTTCAAGTCAATACAGAAGGTCATACTACCTTTTAAGCTGTATTTATATATATAATTAATTTATTTTATGAGCCGATGTATCTTATTTTATACATTTAAAAAATATTCTGAAAAGGGGTCTCTAGGTTTTACCCAATGGCCAGAGGAGCCTGTGGCCAGATCAGGGTGAAGCATGTCTGTCTGGGCCCAGCTGCTCCTCAGAGTCCTTGACTCTTCCTCTCCGAGCCTCAGACTGCCATCTTGAAAATATCCTGCCATGACTCATCTGGACCTGTGATGGGTGCAATGGGTGGTTTTATCTGTAAACTTTCCTCCACAAGGTCATATAGTCAGGTTCTTGGTAGCCAGACCCACCTTCTCCCACCACATTGGGACCAACTGCCTCCCCCAAACTCCTCCTCCAGCCCTGCCTTTCTAACTCTTCTGCTACTGGAGACCCTTTATTCCATGTTGACTCACTGTGACGAGCCACACACCTTTCTTACTTCTCAGCTGGATGTACTGACTGCTTTTAGACCCACAGAATAACTGGAAGCATTTTCCTCTGGTTTTCCAGATATTAATCCAGTCTGCATTATATGCTTGCTTGGGATGCCGGCTGGTAGGAACAAGACTGGTCAACAAATGAATGTTCTCCCTTATCTCCAAGTTCATCTCTTCATTTTGTCCCACTCCTCTACCCTTAAGACGAAGTCTTCCCTATAGAGGTAGAGGTCTGGGAGAATTGATTGGCGTGGCGGGCATATGGCTTATACCAGGACCCGTCCTCCTGAGCCATCTCCTTGAAGGTTGCAGGGATTATGGCTGTCCTGGAGGAGCAGGGTCGCCTTCAGGGATCCCTGCTGGAACAGGGTATGCTCTGCGTGCTTCTGATCACTTCTCATGTATCACACAGTCCACACCAAAGCTTCCTTGATGTTGCAGGGGCCACAGGACAACAGAATCAACACAGAACATTCAGATGCGCAGCTCCTTGGGAACCCTTAACTTGTAAACATGGCTTACAAAATAGAGCCCTCTCCACTTTGCCATGTCTGCCACGTTGGCTGGATGGCTGGTAGTAGGTGTTTGGCTACTTGTTGGGGAGGGCGATGGGTTCCCTTGGAGGTTCAGAGAAAAAGTGTCCTAATGGATTAGTGGCATACTGATGTATTCACACACACTCTGCATGTCAGTCAGTCTGTAAACGCTAATAGGCTACCTAAAGCAGAAGTTTGTCATGCAGACGTTGCTAATTCCCACTGATAGCTGGTTCCTGTTTCCTTTTGGAGACTTCACTTCCAGATACCTTTAAATAAAGTGGGGCCATGTGACTAGCTCTCACCGGTTGATTGAGAAGGAAAGTGACATTTATTTCCTTAGCATTGAAAAAGGGTCAGAAGGGAGGTGAGATTTCCACATGTGCTTTTCTCTTTCTAGGAAACTAAGACCTCCTATTCCAGAAGACTCAGTTACAGTGGAGTCTCCATCAACAAGGGATCATGAGTGATTTGTGGAACAGACCTACCCTCCTATTTAATAGCCCTCAACACTTATTTGATGTGTACTTTAAGGATGAAGTATTTGTTAAGCCAGTGAAATGTTGAGGTTTATTTGTTATCTCAGCACAATCTCCATGTCCTGACTAACATAAGTCTATTGAAATAAAGAAGGGGAAACGAGCTTATGCTCATCTTGAGGATTTTATAAGCCAGGGGCTGTCAGGATGGGGGAAAATCATTTTAGGAATGCGGGTTGTCTGGACTCTGTGGCAGGTCCTCAGCTTTGCAGTTGTGGAGTAAAAGCAACTGTTGACAATAAGAAAATAGATGGATGTTTCTGCATTCCAATAAAACTTTATTTATATAAATAGGCACTGACTGTGGGCTATAATTTGCTGCTGATTCCTGCACTAGATGATTCTGACCCTATGACCCTTCCCTGGGTTCTCTGTACTGAGTTTCCACCCCAGACTGCATGTGAATGTCTGAGGAAGATTAAAAAAAAAAAAATTAGAGCCCCTCTTCTTCCAGTTCATATGTGTCTAAAGATCTCCGAATGATACCTACAGCTATGGTTCAGGAAATTCAGTCCCCCAAATTTCACCTCAGATCAGGACTATAAGTGATACATTCTGGGGACATTTGTCTTATGCCCTCCTAAACACACAGAATCAAGGGACCAAATATTCTAAGATGAGAGGAACTGCAGGCTGCCCAGAGGAGGCAGAATCTGGCTCTCAGGTTGGAGAACCCAACATGCACCTGTGCCCTTGGGCTGCTTTTCCATGGGAAAGGGCCTCCCGGCTGTCTGACCTTGTCCATGCCCTGCCCTGCCTTGACCATTGGAGGCCCTGGTGCTGAGGCATTCCCAGAGCCAGAGCATACACTCCCCTTGGCAAACCCTTGCTTGAGCTGACGCCCACAGCATGTCAACCAAGACCCAGCTGAGTCATCCCCTCCCCTGTTCTCTGTGTGTGTGTCACTTGTGGATGTTTACCAGGTCACCGGAGCTGGAGCTCACCTTACATGGCTCAGAGTTTACCTGCTCATTTTCTCAGTGTTTCTGATGGACACATGCTCCCTTCAAAACCTGAGTTAGGCTGAACAAGCCAAAATAGAGAATGTTTCTGGCAAATAGAGAAAAATAGAGAATGTATGGATAAAAGGAAATAACCCATCATATTAGAAGTGATTTTATTTTGTATTAAAAATTTATATTATTTAAAAAAGATATCTTCCATTTTTGAAATTTGTGTCTAAATAAGCAAAAGGGCTATTTACACAGATTTCACTTAACTTCTTTGATTTCTTGACACAATTATATCTGTACCTACTTTTGACAAAGAAATGGAGTGGTATTTTGAGGCAGATTTAATCCATTTGGAACAATGGCATTTTTGCTGAAAAAAATTAATGTCAGATGACACATAAAGGAAAGCTGGATGGCACATTTCCCCAGGAGAATGATGCCTACTGCTGGACATCTTCGTCAGAAGGTGATTTCTCCCAGCTGAACAAGTTCATGGCTTCCAGGGTCCAAGACAGCACAATTCTGAAAGGAAGGAGTGAATCCATACTCAAAGGAAAAATGGTTGTCTGTATAAAGCTGGAAGTCATCTTCTGCCAAGTTCATTCCAATGTTTGCTCTGTTTTTAAATCGAAAAGTTGGAATTAAATCAAGGCTAAAACTTCTTCATTTTGAGAAACTGATGTGACTCCATTATTGTGAAACCAGCCTCTACCTCACAGCAAAGCCTGTCCAAGGAAGGGGGCGTGACCCTTGTCCTTGGAAAAATCCACTGCACTCCTAGGCACACACCCACCCTGCTGAGTTGTTTGTCTACAAATAACAGGAGAGATCTGTAGCACCAGGTGTCCCTGACTCAGGCTAGGTGAGGATCCATAGCAACTCCCTAGCAACCACCAATAAGCTTGAGACAGGGAAAATACCTGGGATGCCAGATGAACCCTGCAGTAGTTTATGGTGGTTGATAACATGTTGGGAAACCATGTAGTTTAGCATGTACACCCCTCGAGGCTTAAACCAATCAGTTCAAAGGAATCCCCCTCTTGTACTAACCAATCACCCTTACCCAACTTGTTCCTGCCATTGAATGTGCTAATCAATGTTAAGAGCTGTTGTTTGATTTTCCTGCAGTATGGAATGATTTGCTGTGTGATGTTGTGATGCATAGAGTATCCCCCCAAAACCTAAAAATCCTCATTGAACAAAGGACCGGGGTTTACTCCCTGGGACCACTGCATTGGGAACGGTTGTGAGTCCAGGCTCGAGCTTGCAATAAAGACTCTTGTGGCCTGGGGATGTGGCTCAAGCGGTAGCGCGCCTTCCTGGCACACGTGCAGCCCGGGTTCGATCCTCAGCGCCACATACAAACAAAGATGTTGTGTCCGCCGAAAACTAAAAAATAAACATTAAAAAATTCTCAAAAAAAAAAAAAATAAAGACTCTTGTGTGATTACGTCGGATTTGGCTCCTGGAGGTCTACTAGGGTCCCACGAATCTGGCATTACAATTTATGAAGACCAAGTTTATTGATAGAGCTATAGAATGACCAGAGGGTCATTGAAAGGAGGGTCTAAAAAGAAGGGAGATTTGAGGACAGCCCCTACCAATGATGTGTTCTCCACTGACGTCTACAACTTCCTTGCTTTGCTTTGACTACAGGTGCAGACCCAAGGCTTCCAGTTCAGCCCAGCACCTGCTGCACTAATCTGGAGGAGGGTAGAGGTGGCCCCTGCTTATCCTGGCCGACTCCCCAGCACCCACCCATCCCACGCCTGAGCAACCTGCTGTGGCTCCTTTTCCTCAGCCTCTTTCCTGCTCAAGAGTCAACACTATCATGCTAAATTGACTTAATGTTCACTTGATGTTTACTTCGTTTCATGTTAATTGCATACTAAGAATACTTTTATGTATGTCAATGATTAATGTTAATATTAACAAACTCAGCCATAGTTTCTTTTTTTTCATGCTATTATTGATTTTTAAAATACCACCTGATGGAAAAAGATTATTACAAGAAATACATGCTTGTTGCCAAAAACAAAATGAAATAATAAAAACCAAAAACCAAAACAAAACATTGGAGTATAGAAACAAATACGCAAAAAGTGGATTTTCCCCTCTGGTGGCTTCTATGTCCCATGATTGTTCTCTGGGATGGAAGGTTCTGGGGTGAGGACTTCCTAGAGAAAGAACTGCTCTTGTTGACCATGAAGAGACAGTTTACATAACAGCTTCCTGACCCATCCCTCCCTGAGTTCAAATCCCACTACTTCTGTACCACTTCTCCCAAAAAGGGTGCATTACTGTAGCTCTCGGAGCATTGCTTCTTCTTCTTCTTCTTTTTTTTTTTTTTTTTTAAATATTTGTATTTTTCAGTTCTCGGCGGACACAACATCTTTGTTTGTATGTGGTGCTGAGGATCGAACCCGGGCCGCACGCATACCAGGCGAGCGCGTTACCGCTTGAGCCACATCCCCAGCCCAGGAGCATTTCTTCTTTACTATAAAATGACAATAGTATCTCTATCACATTTCCATGAGGATCAGATGATTTTGTGCACATGATAAGTCTTGACCACCTTTTACTCTGCATCTTTCTGCCCACTAGAGTTCCTCCAGTCAAGGAGCAAGGAGCCATTACAAGTTCAAGAAAGTATACTAGCCAACAGCCCTGCCTCAGAGGCGATGGAACAACTTCACACAGGGCTGGGTCTGCCGGGGCTGGGTCTCCTGGAGCAGCGAGATGCTGGCCATTCAGGTGGGCAGCTGGAAAGATGAGTGTAGAGAGGCCTGGAAAAGGGGATGGGTATAGCCTGGAAATGTCCCATCTCCACACTCCCTGAGTCTGGGGCTCTGCCCCGCCTGCCTTGCCCTGCTGTGCTGGTCCTTGTGAAGCAGAGTGCATGCAGGTGCTGAAGGGCAGCAGCTGGGGTGACCCTACCTCTGCCTGACTCCTGTCCTGTCACACCCCCACAGTGGCCACCCCCTGTCTTCATGGTCTGGGTCCCCCTGATGGTCCCAGGGAATCATGCTGGGGTGAGTTCACATCCACCGCCCTAACCATGGTGCTCAGGCCATCCTGGAAGGAGGCTTCTGTGAGCCACAGCCATGCAGGGCATGATGCCTCATTCCTCAGACCAGCAGCTGGGCCCAGTGTCACCAGGCTGTCTCCACATCCTCCCCCTCTGTCTCCTCCACCTCTTGGATAAGTGATGGTGGGATTGGAATGACATTCATCGCTGGCCCCATGAACCATGGCTGCCAGTCTCTCCCTCTTGAACTGGATCTGAGTGGGACTAGGGGCTGGGATGCTCACCCTCGCTCTGCTGGCTTCTCCACACCCCACACCTGCCTCTTCCCTTTACCTCCAGAGACCAGGGCTGTGGCCCCACCTGCATCTCATTTATCTTCCAAGGCTCAAGTTCAGAGCCTCCCTCCCTCACTAGTTTTCCTGAACCAGGAGAGCTACAGTGTGTGGGGGGTTGTGGCCACAGTTAAAACTCAGGCTGAGTCACATCAGGGGCTGTCGGGGTGCCTCAGGCTTAGCACTCACTCTGGGGTCTGTGTAAGACAGGCTTTTACACTTCCTTCAGGTGGGTCCATGAGGGTCCCGAGGCCAGCAGAGCTGCCTAGCCGCTGCCCTGCTCTGGGATGGCTGTGCCCTGGACATCACCCTTCCCTGGCTCCTCACACTCCGACCCAGGTCATTTTGCACCTATTTTCCATGTCCAGGAAGGACAGCATTTTGACAGGTTGGCCGGCTGCCAGGCACATAAATGGGTGCCATAAAGAGGGACTGAGTATGTTTGTGCAGTCCTTATTTCCTCCTCCACCTTTGCATGACACAGGTCTGACCTTGAAAGACATGCAAATGCCATCTGTCTCTTATCAATGTTTGGCAGAGGCATTCGGTACCCTGAGGAACTCTGTTATCTTGGGTGCAGGCTGCTGGGAGTTGTGGTGGGCTATCCCAGGCTGGGTGGGCAACCTGACAGCCCTACCCTCCCGCATGCCCTTGGCCTGTCCATCTGCACATTGTGAGGAATAGACAGAAATTACGTCCCATGTCCAGGTAACAGTGATTGGGAAACAACTTGCCCTTTTCCGACTCCTCTTCCTCCCTGCCCCTCTTTAGGAGGAGGAGATGGAAGGGGCCCTCTGAGCTAAGGCAGAGCCTCCCTCAACAGGCAGGGATGCGCCCTGGAACATGCCCCATGACGGCAAGTGGTGCTCTTCATGTGTGCTTTGCCCCTGCTTCCCAGTGGGTTACCACCCCAATCTGGTTCTGCATCTTGAGGTTTCCAAGGATAGAAACACACCTTCTGCCTTTGCATTAGGCAAATGCCTTAGCATGACCTTTCATGGCCTTTAACCAGCAGTGTGGACAGGGCTGTGCTGTCCTGTGAGTCGGTCATCACAGGCCAGGCCAGGTAGAGCTGCTGTAACAAGTGGTCCATAAGTACCAGGAGTTATAGCACCAGAGACTGATTTCTTGCATGTCTTTTCTGAGGCAGCTGCATTAGGGTTTCATGTCATCTGAACTTGGGAGCCAGGCTGATGGCAAAGACCCTGTGAAGTATTGCTGACTGTCGTGGGAAGTCAGAGTATGAACCAGACTCACTCGTTCTTCAGGCCTCTGCTGTGAGGCAAGACCTCACTTCCCATGTTTCACTCATCAGAGTGTCATTTCACCAAGTCTGACACCAAGGACCAGGAGCATAATCAACCCCAGGAAGGGCCATGGAACCTTCTCACAGCCTCTCTGCCCCTGCCTGGATCTAAGAGCAAGCCTATGGCAATTCCTCTCAGAGCCAGGAAGGTGGGGCAGCAGTCGGGCAGCATGGCTTCTTCTCCGGGCCTCCTGACATTGGCAGCAGTGGGCGAGGGCAATGGGCAGGAGAGGAAGTCGGCCCCTGGCCCTACCCTCCTTTACTTTCTTCCGAGGTCTGCCTCCTCCCTCAGCCCCAGAGTCTTCATCTGGAAAACAGAGGACTGCAGTGTAAGTGCTAAGGTCGCACTCCTGGATCTGATCGTGACAGCAAGGAACCCCAAAGCCACTAGGCAAAGGGGCCAAGGCATGGGCCACGAGACCAGAACATGGCTGAGAAGCAGCAGATACCTGTGTGTGACCGGCACCTGCATGTGACATGGGACCTGTCCCCAGTCTGAGGTCTCAGTCTGTGCCAATGCCATGGCTTGGTCTCCCGGCTGGCTTGCTGTCCCCTCTTCATTGTTCTCTGCTGTGGGCCAGTTATTCCTCTGCAGTGTCCTCACAGCAGGGAGAGCATATTGCAGGTTTCTGCACTCATGTCAATCATGTCTTACCTTCCCAGTGGCCTATGACTTCCGAAGGTTGTGGCTATGTCTTCAGTGTGTTTTCTGAGCCACCCCCTGCTTCCACCCCACCTGCCACCTGCAGCTGCGAGAGGGAGCTGAGCATTAATATGGAGCCTCTGATAGGCCAGGCTCACGTAGAGTCTCCAATGCATGCTCATCCTGGAGCACAGGAGAAGTAAACGGTGGTGTGTGAGGCCACAGGAACTTCTGGGGGTTGCTGCTGCAGCATAACTTAACCCTGTGGCTGGCACTTTAAAACATCCTTCTCTAACTGTTGACACATCCTGGTGGCTGTGGGATATCAGTGTCCATCTCCCCACAGGCCGCTGGATGCCCTTTAGTCTATGCAGTCAACATTGGTCTTTCCATGAGCCGAGCTCTCTAGCCATGGGCCATTAGTTCTCTGCACGGGGCACCATCCTGGGGTGTTTTAGCTTGAACATCCTCACAGTTACTGTTAGTGGAGTGGCTATTTGTGTCATTTCATGGCCTGTCCATGGATAGGAAGGCCAGATGTCCTGTTAATACTTATTATAGTAAATATTTACATTCTTACTAGATTGGCATAAGCATATCTCCAGTGACTACTATACTACTTTGGGGACAGTCCTGAACAGGAAAAAATTGGCTCACATCCCGAGTGTCTCCGAGTTGTTCAGAAGGACACTCACTTCAGTCAGAAATGTATGATTACTGGGGCTACAACCTAACTCAGGCTAACATACAAACATGACTAGAGTGCATGTGTTTTGGACTGGATTATCCCAGAAGGCACCTGTTATTGACATGTATGCGCAGCATGTTTTCAGGGAGGGTTGGACTTCGTTGCTCAGGACTTTGCGGGCAGACTTTGCTTTGGAAATCCCTGTCATTCACAGCAGAGCCATTCGTGGTGATTTGAGGTACCAAGCCATCCCATGTGTCCCAATCAGCCTCTGTCATTTCAGATGTGTGGTGACGTGTGCCTATACACAGCTGTGCATGCTTAGCTCATATTCAAGGATGACAATTGTAGCACTCCTCCAACATGCATCCTCCTAATTCCAGTCAGCCAGCCTCTGCGAAAGTCTTCTCTTCCAGTTTTGCCCAAACATCTCCATCCTGAAGCACCCATTTTTCAACTGCAAATGACCCTGCATTAGTTCACTCTACAAATGCCCAGGCTGGGCTGTGTGAACACTGTCTCCAGTGGCAGGCCATCCCCGGGTTCCGCCAAACCCTTGGCGGCACAGGAGACTTTGGGCCTGAGCCAGTCTGGAAATTAGCACCAGACCCCATTGCTCGGTTGTTTCCTGAGCACTGCTGAGCCCAGAAAGACAGGTACCCCTCACATGCAGTACTGATACTCAGGCCCTCCCAAAGAGGTAGAGAAGCCGGACCTCAGCAAGTGTGTGGCCTCCATTCTGTATGCTTCACCTGACGCCTTGCCTCACGTCCTCAGCTCCGCCTCCTTCACCTCTTCTCCACCCAGCCTCTTCAGGTGCCTCCTCCGCTCTGCTGGCCCTGATGGAGGTACGGACAGCACAGTTCCGGACAGCACAGTTCTGAGAGTCTAAGGAGAAAGCGTTGACACCAGCTGCTCAGGAGCGTGAGGGACGTGTGCAGCCTGGTGCTTGTCATGTATCACCTCAGAAGTTTTCAGGCTGCTCAACATTGTCAGTCTGGTTCCCCAAGGCTGTGGGCAGGGGACACTGCCTCATGGTCTCATGGCAAGGCCTTGCCCAGGACCCTAACCCACTCCCCCAGCTGGCGCAGACCTGCACGGGGCTCGGGGCTCGGGGCTCGCAGCGGAGGATGCATGTGGGCTGCTCTGCAAAAGTAGCTTGTGGGGATCCTGCCGTCTCCATGCGCACAGAAAGCTGGACAAATGGGGGTCCCCCGCCCTGTGTCCTGGGCCAGCGTGCCTCCTCCCCGAGCTCCGCCTCCGCGACCTGGGTCAATTCCCAGCCATCAGCCACTCCCTCCTGGAAAGCCCCAGTCCAGAAGTCCACTGTGACAGGTGGGCACCCCTTAGGAAAGTCCCTGGAGAGTGACACAGTGTTTGGCACATATGCATATCTTCTGGGATGACTAAGTGTAGCCAATCAGCGTATCTATCACCTCATAACCTGATATATATATTTTTTTATAGTGAAAGCATTTAAAATCTCTTCTAGCAATTTCTAGATAGACATTATCAGCTATTGTCACTGTGTTGTACAATAGAGCTCCTGGATTTATGAAAGGAAGATGGAAGACACCAAGTCCCTTGGCTGGGGAGTGGGCAGCTCCAGTTCAGAGTGTTGAGAATGCAGATCCTGATGGCTCCCATGCTAGTTGTGATGGGAGAGGGAGGCGGGCAGCTTCTGGGGTATGTGTGTCAGTGTGGGGCATGGGCGGCTGGTCAGACCCTCTTTGGGCACCAGCTATGGAAGCCCCTCCTGGTCCAGTGGATTCTTGGGACAGGTGCACATAGCTGTTGCCTTCTCAGGTGTTCACTGTGGGCACTGGTGCCCTTGCTCTGAGCTCTAGGCTGGAGTCCCCGAGAGTTACCCTGACCCACACCACCCCGGGCCTGACTCCAGAGCAGTGACTAGCCAGCATGAGGTGCTTTTGCTCCACTAAACGTGGAACCTTGTGGGAGCAGGGCAGAGATGGAGGTGCAGAGAGTGGGACAGTGCAGCGGACAGGCCACCACAGAGCAGGAGCAGATCCTGGAGGAGGAGCAGGGCATGTGGACGGCCCCTCTGGTTCTGGAAAGGAGCCTCTTTTGTGCTCAAGCAGAAGGACATAAACCCCAGCACAAGAAAACCGTGGGCTGCAGCTTGTGCTGGCACAGTGGGGAGGCCCCAGGGTGGTGAGCACTAGGCAGAGGAATTTAAGGTGACTTCTGGTTTCTGGCCTGACAGCTGGTTGATTATGGTACCATTACCTACCATGGATGGTGAGATAGGAAAATAAAGGGTTTTGAGAAGCAAACTAGGGGTGAGATAGAGCTTGGCTGGAGTCATCCTGGGTTCAGTCACCGGCCAGCCTCTTGCGGTGGGGGGGGGGTCATGGATACAAGACGGGCACAAGGATGGGAGAAGGGCGTGACAGGGAGGCCAGACCTGAGGAGGACGCCCACCTCGATGCGGGGAGACTTCGGTTTAGGCTACTTAGCTGTTATGTGTTAGAAGTTGCTTTGAGCATGCCTCACCTATCATTGGGGATTTGTAGGAAACGTCACAGTTGAGAGGACTGCCCTAGAAGAAGGCACCGTGTTCTGGGCTGTCAGAGCATGTGTGTGTGTGTGCACGTCCTTCTCCAGGTGATAGATGTGGACACCAGCTGACAGCAGTGCGTCCTGAGCACCGCAGCCCTTCATCCCAGCCCTCGATCACACGTCCAGTGAGGAAGCTGTCTTCTGCTCCAGGCTCTCTGCCCCTTTACAGGGCGGGAACTCCTGAAGGTGGACTTCTGTGTGCTAGCCTCCTTATTTTCACAGTAACCCCGTTATAAACATACAGAAAAGTGCTATTAATGATTAACCTGCTCCCCTCCTGCCCTTGGCATTCACTGTGATCCATCTCCACCAGAACAGAAATGGGACAGGGAGGGGTTAGGGAAATCCACCCTGGCTAAGCTTTCCACAGAAGCCTGAGATCCATGCCAAGGTGGATAATGTGTGTTGGGACTGCTGTAGAATGTTCTGGGGGCCCAAGCTGTGTCTGCCCAAAGAGTGTTGGAGTGGGATGGGCGTTGGGGGCACAGTGTGAGCTGGGCTTGGTGGTGTGGAGTCAGGGGTCTTGCTTTTGAGTCCTGCTTCTTCCCCTTCAATCTTTGAGGTCCTGGAGGCTCTGAGCTGGAGTCTGTGTTCTTTAGAAAGGGTGCTTTTATGTCCATGTGGCTGTGCAAGGAAACTTGTTTTCAGAGACCCCTTCTGAAATATGCAGGGAAGAGGGGGCAGGATATCTTGTATTGGCTCTAAATTATTTCTACAGCTGGAGGCATACGGGGATGGGATAGTCGGAGGGGATGGGCTTCTCACTTCTGATGTGGTGCCTGCCCTCCCACTGGCCAGCTTGATTGGAAGAGTGGGCAAAGCATCCTGGGAAACGTGGCCTTTAGGGCAGCCCCTTTGGGATGGGAGAAGGCAAGGATTGGGTCTGTCAGCAAGCAGGCTCTGGAAGATGAGACTGGAGATGAGGCAGCTAGGATGTGGAAAGACGAATTCAAGGGACTTGGTGACCATGTAACACCAGGACAGCGTGGGAGAGCTTAGCTGTGATCGGACCACTAATCTCAGGACACCAGAATCTCCTCTGATGAGGTTTGCGTTTCAGGAGAAATGAAAGGAATTGAGTTCCTATGTTATTGAGATGACTTTTAAATCGTGCCTTTCCGTGTTGCTCAAGAGCAGTTTTAAGTGAATGGAAAAATTGGGAATAAGATACAGAGGTTTCCCTCATCACCTCTGCCCTGCATAGGATGAGCCTCCTCCCTGTTCTCAAACTCCCCCAGGTGATGTGCCTGATCTGGCCTGTTGCTGCTGCCTGAGCCCATGGTTTCTATCAGGGGTTCATTCTTGGTGGTGGGTTTTCTACCATTATAATCTTTATCTACCATTATAATCTCATGCATTATGTCTCTGAATCTCCCCCTTAAAATGAAGGACTATGCATTCTTATCCCTGGAATTCAGGACTTGTGCACACCCTCCCCCGGATGCAGAAATTGAATGAGTTGTTGGAATAATTGGGACAACCATTTCGGTTTATAGACAAGGAGCATGAGATCCAGAGAGAACCACTGGTGATCCCAAGACCACACAGGGAGTTGACCCTGAGTCTGGAGGGAGATGCCTTTCTTTCCATCATCCAGAGTACCAGAAATTTCTAGAGAGTGGTCTACACAGTCAGCTGTGATGGCCAGGGTGTGGGGCTCTGGAGGCTGATGTGTTGAACAGCTAGGGATTTTCCTCACAGCATCCCTTTGTGTGGGAGACGGAGACCTGTCCCCTTGGCCCTGGGTGAAGGAGTGGGGATAGGCAGGAGTTACCCCACTTGAGACATTAAAGCCAAACCTGGGAAGATAAAGGGGCATTTCCAGGGATAGAGTTGCATCCTCTAGGCCCTGAGCCAGGCTGGCTTCAGGGGACACTCCTATCCCCTTCCCCTCTGCCCAGTGTCCCTCCTACTCCGTCCAACCTTGCCCTGTGAGCTCTGATAATGCCCTTCCTCTCCCTGCTCCTGGATCCTCCATCCTCCCAGCCTCTTTCCCTGAGAAGGAAAAAGGTGAGTGGATGTTGCCCTGGTCCTTCCTGGAAGTCATTGAAGTGCCCCTTGTGATGCCTAAGGCCCATGCCTGCTGTGCGAAGCCTCTTCCCTGGTCTCACATCCCAGGACCTTTCTAACAGTGAAGCATGGACGATCCTCCAGCATCTGTACACAGATTAGACAATCCACGTCTCCCCGATGTACAAATGTTGGTGGTAAAATTAACAAAGCACCCCAGATATTTCATTAGCCTCTCAAGTTAAACACAGCATCTCATCAAATGCTCCAGCCGGGTTGGAGGCAGGAAAAGGTGTGGGCCAGTCAGATTCCGAAGCCCGTTAGCATGTGGGTGGGCGTGCTCCTCCAGCACCTGGTGCCACTGTCCACGGCTGTCCCTCTCTTGTCTTCTTTCTAGTCCTGCTTTTTCTCAGGACTTGTCTCACTAAGATCTCAGAACTCCTGCTCCTCTCCATGTTCTGCAATCTCACCAGGACTTTAAAAATAGAAGCAGCCTCCTACCTGCCGTGGTCCTGGGGCCTGGGGACAGAGCAGAAGCAGGTGTGTGGTCCCAGCAGATTCTAGACGACTCTGTGATCTCCACTGGGCCATTCAGTGTGGCTTCCCAGGCCAGGCTGTTCCCACACCTACCCTTTTACCCCTCCTGGTCTTGGCCAGTCAGCCCCCCAGCTCAGCACCACGTCCCTCCAAGCCTGATCCACCCAACAGGAAGGGCTGGTCCCCCTGTCAGTGCCAATGCCCAGGGCCTCAGCATTTCTTTAGTCAGCAGGGGCCTGGAAGGGGCTGATTCCCAGGAGGAGGGGACATCACAGAGCTGGACACTGGCTAACTTCAGGACAGATTCTCACCATTTGTCTGTGACAGGGAAGGGTGAGGCCAAGCTGAACTTGACTTCATTTGTGATGCCTAAGGCCCATGCCTACTGTGCGAAGCTACTTCCCTGACTGGGAATTTTAAAGGGAGGTGGGGAGCAAGGAGGGACGTGACTGTGACCAGGGACTCGGTAGAGAAGAGATGTTAAAATTCAGGGGCTGGGCCCAATGGAATGCACGTGGTTTGCTGAGTGAAGCACCCCCCCCCCCCCCCGCCCCACAGAGGCTGGGAGACTCTAGCCCTGTCTCCCAACCTCCCTCCAGGTCCCAGGTCTTAAAGAATCCACCACCTCTCGCACCACCACACTGAGGACCGAGCTTCCAACATGGGCCCTTGGGGGACGCTCTCAAACCACATCCAACCATGGCATGTGCCACCAACACATCCCCCTCACCCTTCGCCTGGCCAACACCTATTCTGGTGACCCCTTGTCAGTCAGCACAAGAGATGGTCCTCAGATGGTCCTGAGGAACCCAGAGTTGTGAGTCAGAGGGTTAGTGATCAGGAGGCTGCTGGGGTGCAGGGCTGAGGGCAGCTGCTGCCTCTGCCTGGGGATGGGCCACTTGCTTGGGTGCCTGCTGACGCTTTTTGCAGTGCTCTGGGCCAGTCAGTGAGGCTCTGCAGGCCAGGCTGTTCTTACACCTACCAAGGTGGCATCACATGGCAGAAAGGATGTAACAGGCAAAGACAGTGACCCAGGGACCTAACCACTTCCCACAGGCCCACCTTCTAATACTGCTACACAGGGGGTTAAGCTTCAGTGTGAGTTTCTGAGAGACACAAACTATACCCATCAGCAAAACTCTATTTATAAATTTTTGTCCGTATCATATTAATCAGTCCTCCTGTGCTGCCCTGGCTGGCCTCCTCTGCTCCCGGGGACTCAGGCCAGCCTAATGATTCTCCTCAGTTGGTCCTGACACACTATGGGGTCAGCATGCAGGTCTTGACTAGCTTGGTAATTACTATTGTTGCAGCAAATGGATGACAGCCTCTCTCTAAGTCTGGGTCCTGAATGCCTTCCACTTATTTCCTCTTTTAACCTTCACCTTGACCCTGGGAGACGTGCTGTTATTATTCCTGCAGCACAGAAGGGCTAGAGAGGCACCGAGTTCTTGTACAACCTGGTCACACTTGCAGAGCAGAGCTGGGGTTTGAACGGAGGAGGGCTGGACCTTGAATCTGTGGTCTTTCCTGATGTCTTTCCATCACTCAGTATTGGTAAAACAAACGCACACAAACAAAAGCTAGAAAATATTGATTTTATTTCAAGTGGAGCTAAGTATTATTTTGTGAAACTTTGATTTCAGTTGTATGTATCAGAATATACAAAATCTATTTAAGTTGGTCACAGTGAAAAAAATTTGCAATAGCCTTATTGACTAGAAGGCATTCTGTGTAGTGTGAATTTCAAGTTATCTGGCCGAGCTCACTGCAGGTTTTGTTTCTGGTTTGACCCTTGGATGGCAGTGTTGATGCTGGTGGTGACAGAACACGTCGTAGCATGGTAGTATGGCAGAATGCAGTGCTGTGTGCTGGGCTGAGGTGGCAGCTGCCATTTTTGAGGGCATGTTGCATGCCACTCACATTGCTCACCTCTTCACAGGTCAAGGTTGTGTTGGTGGAACCAGGGGATGACCTCATCTGGCCCCCTGGATCTGCCTTGTGGGGCCGACCTCAGTACACTTGTGACTTCTCTCTGGCGACGCAGCATCTCAGAACTCTCTTACCATATCCTGCAATTAGGTCTGCAGAAGAATAGCCCAAAGCACACCAGCCTTGGAGCAGGGCAGTACCTCTCCCTGTCTGTGCCCCCAGCCTCCTCGGTGCTAAGAGGTCCTACCAGCCTCAGGAGAGAAGGTCCCACGTGCTCCAGCACCTGGAAGGTGCTGGTTCCTCTCGGAAAGGCCCAGCCTGGCTGAACTTGAAATTAATAATTATGCTTACCTATCTTAGAAGACTGCTGCCAGTGTTTATATTTACACAATGTGCTAGTAAGTGTGAATATCCTGGAGAAGGATTGCTACAAAAAAAATATTAGTTCTAAACAAGATGGAGTCTCCAGTGCCCAACACGATGTCTTGAACACAGGTTGCTTGGTTGGTGTGAATCTTTCTCTGTTATAACGTTTTTGAGTTACAATTCAATAAAGATAACAATTGAGTAAATTATGCATACAACTCACTCATGGTGTACAGTGCAGCGGCTTTCATATATTTTCAGAGCCGGGCAAACATCACCATGATCACTTTTAGAATATTTCCCTTCTTCTCAAAGCAAACCCCATGCTACTTAGCTCTCAACCTCAGCTCCTTTCCCCAATGCTGGCAACCACTTATTTATTTGCTGTCTATAGATTTTCCTTTTCTGGATATTTTGTATAAATGGAATTGCACAGTTGTGGTGCCTTGTGACTGGCTCATTGTGTGTAGTCTGAGTTATGGATCCAAAGCCATTTTCTATAATGTGGCTATTCAGTAATCCTACCTTCATTTATTGAAAAGGCATATTATTTCCTTATCGAATAAACTTGTGGCTTTGGTAAAAATCACTTGACCATATGGATGGTCACTGGACCTTATGCCAGGCACTATTCACAGTGCCTAGCATAATGGACATAGCACACTTTTTTGTGACTTGTATATTTCACCTAGCATATGAGTTAAAGGTTCATCCACATTGTAAGCATGTCTCAAAATTTCCTTCTATTTATTTTCTTACTTGGCACTGGGGATTGAACCCTGGGCACTATACCGCCGAGCAGTTCTTTTTATTTTTTTATTCCGATGCAGGGTCTTGCTAAGTTGCCCAGGCTAAACTCTAACCTGTGATCCTCCTGCCTCAGCTTCCAGAGTTGCTTGGAATAAGGCACACACCATTGTGCCTGCCAGAATATCCTTCCTTTTTAAAGGTTGAATGATACTGCACTTTGTTCACCCTTTCATCTATTAATAGACACTCGATTGCTTCTGTCTCTTGGCTATTGTGAATAATGCTGCTCTGAAAATAGGTGTGCAAATATCTTGCAAAGATGCTGCTTTTGATCCTTTGGGTGTCTGTCTAGAGTCGTCTGTTTGAGGATCCACCTACCATACTGTGTCCCATGGTAGCTGCTATCTTGTGTTCCCACTAACAGTGCCCAAGGATTCCAGTTTTCTCCACATCCTGACCACTATTGTTATTTCTGGTTTTTTTTTTTTTTTTTGTGTGTGTGCACACATGCATACTCAATAGTGATCCTATTTGTTGGCATGAAGTGGCATTTACTGCAGTTTCAATTTGCATTTTCTAATGACTAGTGATACTGAACCTTTTTTTCACACACTTGGTGGTCATTTTTCAATCTTTCTTTTTTTTTTTTGAAGAACTATGTATTGAAATTCTTTCACTGTTTTCATAGTGGTCTTTGGGTTTTTATTATTGAGTGGTAGGAGTTCATTACATAGGCTAGGTATTAACCTTTCAAACATATCATTATTAACTATTTGCTCCCATGGCTTGAGCTGCCTTCCACTCAGCTGACTGCATCCTTGGACCACATGAGCTTTGAATCTCAGCAAGTCTAATTCATTTTTACTCTTGGTGTCTATCCAACAAGTTACCATGCCCAATACCAGGAAACATTTTTCCATCACTGTGTTGAAAATGCTTCTTCCACTGGGCCCAGTGGTGCACACCTGTAATCCCAGCTGCTCAGGAGGCTGAGGCAGGAGGATCACAAGTTCAAAGCCAGCTTCAGCATAAGCAAGGTGCTAAGCCACTCAGTGAGGCCTTGTTTCTAAATACAACATAGGGCTGGGGAGGTGGCTCAGTGGCCAAGCCCTCCTGAGTTCAATCCTGGGTACCAAAAAAAAGAGAATGGTTCTTCCCCTGTGGAGTAGTGCTGACCCCTTATCAGAGATCACTGGGCCACAGACACGGGGTCGTGTTTCTGAGCCCTCTGTCATACCCCACTGGTCTACGAGCCCGTCTTCACAGTCAGTAACACAGTGTTGGTCACTGTAGCTTTGTAGTAAGTCCTGAACTCAGGAGCGTGGGGACTCCCACTTGGTTCTTCTTTTTCGAGATTGCTTTGGTGATTCAGGGTCATATGAACTTTAATAAGGTCTATTTCTTCAAAAATTGCCACTGAGTTTTGACAGGGATCGCATTGAATCTGTAGATCACTTTAAGGAGTATCCATGTCTTAACAACCCTTTTTCCAATTTTCGTAGACGGAATGTCTTTCCATTTATGTTCTCTTTCTTTCATCAGAGTTTTGTAGTTTTCAGTGTGCAAATCTTTTAGCCTCTTGATTGGTTGTCCTTTAATTTTTTAAACCTATTAATGAGCATACTAATAGGTTCAGTGTGATATTTCAGTGCCTACTTTCAATGTGCACTGATCAAATTAGCCTTTCTTTACCTTCCCTCCAATTGCCTATGTGCTGATGACCACTATTCTATTTTCAAGTCAAGTTTTTTTTTTTTTTTAAACTTCCACATGTGAGAGAAAACACTTGGAATTTGCCTCTTTGTGCCTGGCTTATTCCACTGCATGTAACGTCACCCACTTTGCTGCAAAGACAGGATTTCATTTTTAATGACCAGATTATATTTTACAGTGTAGCTGCACACCACGTTTTCTTTATCCATCCTTCCATCTGTGGGCACCTAGGTTGAGTCCACATGTCGGCTGTATAGACAGTGCTGTGATACTCATGGGTGGGCAGGTGTCTTTTTGGTATGCTCATCTCACTTCCTCTGAATTGAGACTTAGAAGTGGACAGCTGCAGCGAATGGTGGATCCACTTTAGTTTTTTGAGGAACCTCCATAACAGTGGAAAGTCCTCCATAACAGTGGAAAGTCCTCCATAACAGTGGTGCTAATTTATTCCACCAACACCTATGAGAGTGCCCCTTTCTTTACATGTTCACCAACATGTATCATTTTTTAAATTTCCTTTTGGTCCCAGTCATTCTTCTGGGGTGAAGTGATATCTCATTACAATTTCGACTTTAATGTATCTTTTCTTTTCTTTTCTTTTTTTTTTTAGAGAGAGAGAGAGAGAATTTTTTAATATTTATTTTTTAGTTTTCGGCGGACACAACATCTTTGTTTGTATGTGGTGCTGAGAATCAAACCCAGGCCGCATGCATGCTAGGCAAGCGCGCTACTGCTTGAGCCACATCCCCAACCCCAACAATTTTGACTTTAATGGCCCTGGAGGCCTCTGAAATTTTGTTCCTTTTGATGCTATAATAAATAAAATTGCTTTCCAAGTCTGCTACTCAACTGCTTATTGTTGGTATGCTATTCTTCATGTAACTGTAAGTAAATTTTTCTGAATTTTATTATTGTCTAAATATGCAAATTCTTTTTGCATATACATCTTTTACCCTAAAGTTTTGAAAAGCTATTAGCACTAATAGTATTTTGTGGATTCTTTAAAGCTTTCTCTACATAAGAACATGTCATCTGTGATTAGAGATAGTTTAATTTTTTTTTCTTTCCAAACTAGATGCCCTTTACTTGATTTTTCTTCCCTAATTTCTCTAGATAGGATTTCCAATAAGTTAAACAGAAGAGGCAATTATATAACCTTATCTTATTGAAATCTTCCTGTCTTCCATGATTAGGTTTGATGTTATGAGTGGGTTTTCCATAAATTGCCCTCATAGGATTGATAAAGGTCCCTTCTATTCTGAATTTGTTGCGTCTAATCTTGAAACTGTGTTGGGTTGTGTAAAAGCCTCTTTTCAGTATCCTTAAAGAATATCAAGTGCTTTTTCTTCATTCTTTTAATATATTGCATTCATTTATACACAATATGCTATATTGAGAGCAGTGTTAGGTTTACATAAAGATGAGCAGACTATCCAGCAAGTTCCCATCTCCCTGTGGTTTCCCCTTAGCACCTTGCTATTGTACCAGGCTTGTTACTGCTGATGAATGGATAGTGATACATTGTTGCTAACTAAAGTTCACAGTTTATACTAAGTTCATTTTTTCTTCTGTGTCTGTCATTATAAAATCATGGAGTGCGCCTGCTTGTATAAAGGCCAACGCCACGAGGCGCCGCTGGAGTGGCCTTGTCCAGCACCTTTTTATTTCCTCGTGTGGTCACCGCCCCGCTCCCTTCAGCCTCCGGACTGCCGTTTTTCTTGAGACCAAACACCATGCCTTCAACTAAGTTGCAGAGTTCTGATGGGGAGATATTTGAAGTTGACATAGAAATTGCCAAACAATCTGTGACAATCAAGACCATGTTGGAAGACTTGGGAATGGATGATGCAGGAGATGATGACCCAGTTCCTCTACCAAATGTTAATGCAGCAATATTAAAAAAGGTCATTCAGTGGTGCACACACCACAAGGATGACCCCCCTCCTCCTGAGGATGATGAGAACAAAGAAAAGCGAACAGACGATATCCCTGTTTGGGACCAAGAATTCCTGAAAGTTGACCAAGGAACACTTTTTGAACTTATTCTGGCTGCAAACTACTTAGACATCAAAGGTTTGCTTGATGTTACGTGCAAGACTGTTGCCAATATGATCAAGGGGAAAACTCCTGAGGAGATTCGCAAAACCTTCAATATCAAAAATGACTTTACTGAAGAGGAGGAAGCCCAGGTACGCAAAGAGAACCAGTGGTGTGAAGAGAAGTGAACTGTTGTACCTGACACTGTAACACTATAAGGATTGTTCCAAATACTAGTTGCACTGCTCTGTTTATAATTGTTAATATTAGACAAACAGTAGACAAATGCAGCAGCAAATCAATTGTATTAGCATAATATTGTCCTTATTGCATGTGTAGTTTGAGTACAGACTCCAAACCTATGGCTGAATTTCTTTTAGTGTGAGAGAAAGTTTCTTTTTTTTCTTTACTCTGAATAAAACTGAACTGTGGGTTCTCTGTAGAAAGTGGCATTTTGGGCTTTCCCTCCTTTTGTAAAGCGATTTCTGCCTAGTTTATTGTCCAGTTAACTTTAGTGAGCTTTTAAAAGTTGGCGTTGTAAATAAAACAACTTGCAAAAAGTTTTCTGAAATAGAATTAACAAAATATTATCTTTATTCATGAGTTGGAAACTGGAAAAAGGCTACTTGAAGTAAATGTTCTGAGTTGGGGTTGTTAGGATTTCTTCCAGCCTCCTGGAGTCCAGCAGTACCACTGGGATAGATTTGCCTGTATGTAGCAGGATTCCCTTAATTGGACCGAAGGACTCGGGTTTTTTGTTTTTTTAATCAGCTTTGAATATGTTGCCTAGAGACTCAGTTATTACCCAGTTTGTGGATTTGGAGGGGAGAAATGTAACTAGACAGTTTGATAGCTTTTCAATTAAAAAAGACACTTCAAAAAAAAAAATCATGGAGTTGTTTCACAACCCTCAAAATCTTCTGTGCTCCACTTATGAACCTCTCCTTTCTTTCCCACAAGACGCTGGTGACTGCTGATCTATACACTGTCTCTATTTACTTTTGCCATCATCCCTTTCCTGAATGTCATATAATTTGAACTACAGTATGTAGCCACTTTCAAGATGCCTCTTTCATTTTATAATATACATTTAAGATTCCAAGACCCTGTCTTTAAATACAATATAAAAAGGGCTGGGGATGTGGCTCAGCAGCTAAGCACTCCTGGGTTCAATCCCTGGTACCAAAAAAACAAAACAAAACAAAACAAAACAAAAAAACATCCTCTATATCTCTTTTCCCCTTCTTTTCTGAATAACTCTGCTATAAGGATGAACCAGCTTGTTTAGCCATTCATCTGTTGAAGGACATCTTGGTAGCCTCCTAGTTTGGGCAATCAAGAATAAAACTGCTGTTACATTCATGTGCATATTTCTATGGTGGACATAAATTTACTCAGGGAGTGCAGTCCTCAGGTCATGTGGTAAGACCACATGGGAAGGGTAGCTTGGGGGCGGGGAGCCTACAACCCACCTTGGGAAGTGGTGATGCCTTTTGCGTTCCTGCTGCTCCACGTCCTCATCAGTGTTTGTTATTGCTGGTGTGTGGACTCAGAAAAGAGACTTGAACCCAGGCCTGAAACCCAAGGTCTGGATCCCGTTGCAGTGGTGCACCTGAAGCCAGAGGACTTCCCCATTCACCAGTCTTCCTGGGGTCCAAACAGGACAGGGGCTTCGGTCAAAGTCACACAGCTGGTCAGAACTGAAGTAACAACCAGACCTTCATTTCACGGGCCAACATCACCCTTTGACACCTCATTTAGTATTTCCTGAAACCGTGTGGTGGCCCTTTGCATGAGGCATGAAGATGTGGCAGGACCCGTCCTGGGCTGGGGTTAGTTGATGCTGCCTGGGAAGCAGGTGGGGAGACTTCCGACCTTGTCTGGCCTGGCTGCCTGGGGCTCATTTCTCCCCTGTGGACCTGCTGGTGCCCACCATCCTCCATTTCTGCTGTGGCCTTTGTGACAAATGGAATGGAGGAACCCAGTGTGTCTCATGGCTCCCGCACACACACGCTCACTGCCATAGGCCTGCAGGGTGCCGGGTGGGAGGTAGGTTCTGATGAGAACACAAACTCCACCACCTTGGGCTGCCACTCAGAGGGCTGCAAGGTGATGCCATCCCTTTTGAAGTGGGTGGTCTTGTCCTGTCTCTGCACCAACCCAGGAAGGGCATGGTGCAGGTGCAGCCCATCAGGGTCTCACTGAGGTGGGAGGAGGGCTGAGGACCCTGAGGACCCTTCTTTCTTTGCTTCTCCATCTTCCTCTCTCCTCCTGAGTCCTGCTTCTTGGCTCTGCTCCTGCCTCTCCCCAGGAAGGACTCCTGCGTCCCCAGGGGCACAGGGTACCCATCCTCTCTTTGTCTATTTGACTTTGGTTTCCTGTTCCTGCACCAATGTCTTGAGTTGTTTCTCTTGCGTTGTCTCCCAGTAGTTTCCTAGTTTCAGGGTTTATGTTTAGACCTTTGATCAACTTTGAGCTGAGTAATATCTGGGGGAGACGGGAGTCTCATTTCATCTTCTGCATAAAGTTATCTGATTTTTCCTGCACCACTCTGAGTGGCAGCCCAAGGTGGTGGAGTTTGCGCTCTCATCAGGACCTGCCTCCCACCGGGCACCCTGCAGGCCTGTGGCAGTGAGCATGTGTGTGTGGGAGGCATGAGACACACTGGGTTCCTCCATTCCATTTGTCACAAAGGCCACAGCAGAAATGGAGGATGGTGGGCACCAGCAGGTCCACCGTCTTATCTCCACGGTGGTTCTTGGCACCTTGGCTGTGGAGATGTGGGTTCATGTTTGGGTTTCTTGTTCTCTTCCATTGGTGTCCATGTTGGTCTTTAGGTCAGTGCTGTGGTGTTCGGGCTATCATAGCTCTTTTGTATGTTGTTCCCATATTTTTATGGGTGCATTATTGTATATGTAACAGTGGATTCGCTGCTGTGTGTTCATATATGCACACGATATTGTTGAATGTTTGAGCTCAGGTATTACAATACCTCCAGACTTCCATTTTGCTCAGAATTGCTTAGACCACTTGAAAACTATTGTGGTTTTACGTAAATTTTGGAATTGTCTTTTGTAGCTCTGTGAGGAGCGCCTTTGGTATGCCATGGAGATTGCATTGAATCTGGAACTTGATTTGGGTTGTGTAGACATTTTAATAATATTAATTCTTCCAACACATGATCATGGGAGGTCTTTCTAATTTTTTTTTTGTATTCTCTTTGATTTATTTCATCAGACTTTTACAAAATTTTTCAAGGTAGAGGCATTTATTTCCTTGGTTAAATTCATTACTAGACATTTTACTTTTTTTTTTTTTTTTTTGGTAGGTATTGTGAATATTATTGCTTTCTTAATCTCTTATTCTGCAAGTTCATTACCGGTGTATAAAAATGCCAATTTCAAAACTCACCACTTTACAGAGAAGGAAACTGTAGTCAGGAAGAAAAGTTAACACACAGCTCATAAATTGCAGGACCACGTGCCCAAGGAGTCAGGTGCCTTTTTGCATATTGTCTGCTCTGCTTATGAGAAGAACCAGCAGGGAGGACTGATGGGAGCCCAGGAGGGAGGTGGAATGCTGATATTGTAGTTAGCTCTTCAATAAAGTGGCTGTTCTTCCATAACCTCTTGAGTTCTGTGGGCAAGGCACTGTCCCTCCCCAGTGGGACTCTTGCTCGTGGCTTTTGTCCTCTTCCTGGAGCCGTCTTGCCTTCTGCCCTCTCATAGCGGTCTCCTGAACCAGTCTTAGGCACCCACCTACTTCGGCTTCCTTTCTTTTTCCCTCACATTTCAGTTTGCATTTATTTTTATTTCTTCCTTCTTGTTCTATAAATCTGTCAACTTACCTGCTTGTAGTTGTTCTTAGTGTGAAATCACAGGGAGGGCAAAGAGTTCATCTCTTGTTCCATCTGTGCTGGAACGTGGCATGTCGGACACCAGTGCCTATTTGCTGAAGACATAAGTTTAAGCCTCACCCATCCAGATGCAGGAGGGAGCAGGCAGCAGAACTCTGTCACCTGAGGGCTCTGCAGGAGGGAGGGGGCAGCAGCACTCTGTCACCCGAGGGCCCTTACTCACAATAGGCCCTTTGTTCTGATGGTGACAGGAGCACCTCCAACCAGGTCACAGTTGTGGACAAGAGCAGCCTGTGGGGCTCAGTCCTTCATCGCCAGCCCAAGCAAGGGCCACTCCATCACTACACATGGTCTCCACATATTATCTTTTCACATGGAACCATATCAATTTGTGCAATTAAGACAATAATTGATAAAATACTGGCTTTCTAATGTTGGATGCAGCAATTTTTGAAAAACACCAGATATTTAGGGTCTGAAGTTTCTGGGGGAAATTGTATCGAAAATTCCCTGAGATTGTGGACAGATCTGCCTGCCACCAAGGAGTGTCATCTAACTGCTCATGCCTGAGTTAGTGATAACAATATCAAACTGTCAGGGGCTGGGGATACAGCTTAGCTGGTAGAGTGCTTGCCTAGCATGCACAAGGCCCTGGGTTCAATCCCCAGTACAAACAAACAAACAAACAAACAAACAAAAAACCCAACAACTTAAACATGCAGTAAAAATAAATAAATAAATAAAAATATTGTACTAACTACAACTAAAAAAAAAGTTGAAAAAAAAAAATAAAGAAAGAAAGAAAGAAAGAAAAGGGGCCTGGGGCTGTAGCTCAGTGGTAGAGCACTTGCCTTGAGCATGTGAGGCACTGGGCTCCATCCTCAGCACCACATATAAATAAATAAATAAATAAAGATATTATACCAACTACAACTAAAAAAATTAAAAAAAATATCAAACTTTCATGGACCAAATTTATGATCTATGCACTGTGCCAAAAACAAAATATGTCTTCTCTCTTAAGCTTTATTTATATATTGATATAAATTTACTTTACTTGAAGGAATGGTGCCAATGGAAAATCTTGAGTGGATGCTTTGGTATCACTTATAGAAATTCTAAAAGTAATCCCAACATGTTTTAATCTTTCTAATACATTAGGTATTGTAGCTGTCACTTTGTCTCAAGAGGAAACTGAGACCCAAATTATGTCCAATCTCCCAGGTCACTCAATTGGTAGGGGCAAAAGTGCATCCCAAGGCTGAGCTTCACCTTAGACCACTGCTCTGTGTCCACAGGGTTCCTCTGCTCTGTGATAGTCACTGGGGTGAGCTCATGAAGCCATGGCAGGAGACAGCCACTATTTCCAGGGCTCTGTATAATGTGCTACAGGTCTGCCCATGTGGTCTATTAACCCTTAGAATAACTTCTAAAACCTGGTGGTGCAATGGAGTTTCATTCAGCCATAAAAAAGGATGAAATTGTGTCATTTGCAGGAAAATGGATGGAGCCGGAGAACATTAGGCTAAATGAGATTAGCCATTCAGAAAGCCAAGGGCCTCATGCTTTCTCTCTCTAGGAAAGCTAGAGAGAAAAAAGGAAAGAAAAAGGACCCCAGAAAAAGAGACCAATAGACTAGAGGAGGGAGACCTGGGCAAGGGTAGAGGGGAAGAAAGGGGCCCATTTTGGAGTGAAATAGGCCGAATTATCTTGTGTGCATGTGGCATATGTCACCCTGAGCCTCATTACTCTGTGTCACTGTAACGCACCAGTAAAAAGTTTTAAAAAGGTGAGTGGTAGTACTCCTCTCATTGGAAACACAGGAGCCCAGGACTCAAGGGGTCATCCTTTTACACAAGAGCACAGACTAATGAAGCTCATCTTCCAGGGCATCCATGTTTCCAATGTGCAGTGGCTGGTGGTCAGGAGTATTGGGGACAGTCATCTTATCATTTTCCAACTGATCTTACATCTCTGAAATGGAGAAATAAGTCAATCAGTGAAGCTTCCAGAAGCAGGAGAGAAGGTGGGTGTTCCCGATGGGACCCTTTGCTGAGTTCTCAGTGGACTCTCCCTCCGTGGAGATGGAATTCCTGCTCTGATCTCCCTGTCCTGACCCTGCAAACCTCTGTGTGTTTATGGGGGCACCTCTGGGAACACCTCCATGCTTTGCTGGAGGTGAAAGGACCCTGGAGACCCTTCCACAGTGGCTCCAGGTTTGCACAGCAGTGTGACTGTGGGGTCCTGGGCTTGCCTTAGTGAGCTAGTTGTAAGAATAGGAAACTGGCACTCCTTCATGGAGATGGCACTCAGGTGCCTGAGGTGTGCCCAGTGCTTCCTAGATGCAGGGTGGCAGACCTGGCTTCTCCTGGGTCCCTGGACTTCTTGGCTGATCAGAAAGAGGGTCTGCTTCTGGGAGTTGTGTTCTCATAGCTCCTCCTGATGATCCAGGTCCTTGAACCCCACACTGATGACAGAAAGGTGACCGTGGCATGGGGAGAAGCTGAGGTAAGCTGGTGTTTCTCTGTTCAGGGTAGAGGGTGGTGCCATCTGAGCTGAGTGGGAAAGCAGGATTGTGGCTCAGCTGTTTGAAGGCCCTAGAGAAGACCCCTCTGGGCACCAGTTTCCTCATCTGTGAAGGGTATAACGATACCCCTGAGCAGTACCCAGGGCCTCCAGAAGAATGGACGGGGCTGCTGTGAGCAGCTGTGTGGACCTGTGCAACCCAGGCCAGGGGGTGTTATTGTCTTCCATGTTCCCATTGATAGGGTCCTGACTCAGAGCACAGTTGGTGGACACCCTGCAGGAATGCTGACAGGTGGAGCTGGGAAACGCAGTGGCTCCTGGTGAGGACTCCAAGAGCAACAGACAGCATATGGTTCTTCAGACCTGAGGTCCCCATTCTCTGGGCAGCAGGCAGGCCTGAGAGCCAGGTAAGGAAGTCCGGTGCATGACAGGGGCAGGGCCTGCATGCAGGTCAGAACTTGCCGGGTGCTTTGAGCTCATTTGCTTGGGCACCTGGTGCTTACTGGGAGGAGGGGATTTGAATAACGTGGGTCTCTGCTTTTGTCCCCAGCCTGACTCTGGAGGGGCCTCCCCAAATTTCTGTCTTAATCCTGGGGACTCAGGACTTCCACCTAGAGCTCAGGAGGATATGCATGTGGGACCCCTCAACACCCACGTCCCTCGGCCACCCCGGCCCTGTCAGATGGCAGAAGTGAAGAAGTGGCTTACCTGTGGTGGGATCAACAGGATTCTGTCAGGGAGGGACCCACCTTTGCTTAGGAAAATGCTGTGGTGAGCAGCCCCAGGGCCTTGGGAGCAGGGCAGGGAGCAGGAAGTGGCTGAAGTCCTGCTCACAGGAAGAACTCCCACGTCAATCCTCCTGAGGCCGCCCCACCTCCCGGATCAGACCAACCCCTGCCCAGCACCGTGGCTGACCCTGCCCTCTATGTCGGCACGGCACCCTGGCCTCCCCTGTGCTTTGTTTGCTCATCACATTTATTCAGGCTCTGTCTCCCCTGGTACCTTCCAGAATGGAGCCTCCTCTAGGCTGGCAGACCCTAAAGCTCAGTGAGGCTAAGATTTGCCCTGGGGCTGGGACACCCTTTCTTAGCTGTCTGCACCCACGTGGTCTGATTCTGAGTTCTGAATGCTGACCCTGCCCTGGCACTGTGCCCGTGGGCACGTCTGTGTGTGTGTGTGTGTGTGTGTGTGTGTGTGTGTGTGTTTCTTCTGTGCCTCGGTTCCTCTTCTGTAAACGAGGTTCTTTTCGGGAGTGTGAATGGACCTGTTTTACGAGGTACAATGGACCATGGGCCATGGAGGAGGCCTAAAGGGAACGGCTGATGCCGGGACACTCAGCAACATGGCTTGCCCTTGCACATTTTGTCAAAGGCAGCCTTGGAGAAAGTCAATTCCAATTCGGGAGGCTGTGGAGAGGACACCGAGGGCTGGCGTAGAGAGGGTAAGTGTCACATCCTGGTGGCTGGGCAGTGCAACCTGTCAGCCTGAGCCCTGGTGAGGCCCCTCCCAGCAGACAGCTTTCCCTGCCATATAAGACCCGTTCCCACACCTGCTCCAGCCCTCTGCCAGGATCCTCCTTCCTCAGGACAGTGTCCAGCCCAGACCCAGCAGGTGAGCCCCTGCCTCAGCCTGGGAGGAGCTGAAACCAGAGGAGAGCACCCAGGGCCAGCTCAGGCAGCCTGCAGGGGCACCAGGACAACTGTGGCAGCGGGGCCCCTGCTGCTGCTTTCTGAGCAGAGGGAAGGCTGGAGTAGAGGGCGGGTCAGGGCCAGGAGTGTAGTGGCTTGCAGTCGGCTCTCTGTTCTCTGTGTGGCCCTGAATCTTCAGAACCTCTGGGCTCCGGCTTCCTGCAAGATGAGAGCAGCGTGGCAGGAACTTGCCAGACTGTTGAAGATTTGGTGGCAGAACTTCACGGGCAGGAAGAGATTTCTGGGGGTGGACAGAGGCTGCTGCTTCTCAGGCCCACCCAGGCCCTGACTTGGCCTCCAGCCTCCCTGCTGCCTCTCACTCACAGGGAGGCTAGCAGGCCCTGGGTCCCCCTGGGGTCAGCTGCAGGTTCTGCCTCTGCTGTGTGCTGGACATTTGTGACCCTTTGGCCTCTGTCCCTTCCCTCTGGTGGTGGTCGGTCTGTGCCATATGCTGAGCCTTTCATATTCTCACTGTGGCTGCTCTCATGTCTCTTCCTTTCCTTCCTCCTCCCCAGGAGGCCCACCAGAACCTCTCCCTTCCCAGGTCTGGAGGAGTGTCCCTAAGTAAGGAAATGCAGGGTCCAGCACACAGCCCTGTGCCTGGTGCCCTGCTTGGCCTTCCCTTGGATCTCTAAACAGTGGACACTGAGGAAATGTGCCCCCATGGGCTATTTCCCCTTCCTTTTCACCAACCCCGACTAAGTTGGGTGAGGACCAACTTAGTCCTTAGTGTGTGTGTGGGGGTGTGGTGCAGGTGACAGCAGGGTTGTGCTGTGTGCTGGGCTCCTAGGGTTGCAGGGCCGTAGCTCCTGGGTGAAGGTTGGTCCCTCCTCAGTAAGTGCCAGCTCTCATGGTGTGGCATTGTTGGGGCTGGGGGACCTGGGAGGGAGTCCTGGCCTTGGCCCTGAGCTGGCTGCGCCTGGCAGCTTCCTCAATCCTTGGACAGCCATGTGTGATGGCCACTGTCCAGGAGGACTTAAAATGATGGAGAGCTCCATCCATGCCCTGGTCAAGGCGGTGGCCTTTTCTATGGGCTGCTGAGCGCTGGAGATGTGGCTCTGAGAAAGGGGACGCTCATTTGACCTGACCTCAGGAGTTGGCTCAGTAGCCAGCGTGGCCTGCAGCTACCATGAGAGGGCCAGCGAGGTGAGGGGGGGTGGCTTGCTCTGTGTGAATGACAGGCCAGGGGAAACTCTAGAGCTCTGACTTGGGATCCTAGTGACGACAGCTGAACTTAGCCATCCTCCAGGCTCTCATCAGACACTTGCAGGTACAAACGCAAGGTGCAGAGGGTCGAGTGACACAGGACGCAGAGTGCTGCAGCCTTCACTCCAGTCCTAAGGTCACAGGCGCCCAGGTGCTGACTCAGTACTGCCATCTGGTGGATGGCAGGTGGAGTGACGGTGAGGGGCCAGGTGTGACCCCTTAGTGTGAGAGCATTGTTTTCCAGGTCCCCAGGTGCTAGTAATAGTGGCTGCATGCTGGCTGCGGGGAGTGAATTACCCAGAGTCCTACGCTGAAGGGCTTGGGGTAGAGTGGCTGCTCATCTGCATCAGGGTGGCAGTGGCAGCCTCAGGAAAGCCCCAGGGGTAAGCATGGATACAAGGAGACACTGGCTCTGGGAGGGCGGGGACACGGGACTCCAGCACAGCTCTTTTCTATGGTACTTGCTGCAGTTTGGGTCCTCAAAGTCCCCTGGAGTCCCATGTACTGAAGGCTTGGTTGCCAGTCTGGAGACCCAGGTGGGGGGAGCCTGTGGGAGCCGGGGCTGGTGGGCAGAAGGTAGGTCATGGGGGTAGCCCTCAAAGGAGATGTTGGACCTGAGCTCCTCCTGACTTTCCTTTGTGCTTCCTGCCTACCTCGAGGGGAACAAACCTCCTCTGTCACACGCTTCTGCCATGATGTCCTGTGCCACCACAAGCCCAAAGCAACAGGTCCAAGTGACCATGGACTGAAACCTGTGAAACCATGAGCCAAAATAAACATTTCCTACTCATAAGTTGATTCTCTCAGGTATTTTGTCACAGTCGTGGAAACTACCTGACACAGATCTTATCCTCAGTGGGACAGGAAACTGGCTTATGTTTCCCCCTTTGGACCTGAGGTGGCTCCACAGGATGGGCTCAGGCTTTTCATTCTGCACGTAGATGCTTCTGCAGGATTTGTGCTATGCCCTTGTTTTCTGAATCTTGAAATCCTGGAGAGGCATCTGCGCTGAAAGCACAGCTGTGTGCTCCTGGGACAGGACTCTGATTCTTTCTGTCACAAATATGGAGCACGTATGGGACTTGTTAGAGCATGATAAAACCTATCGTGGATGACAGAAATTTCTCCAAGCCCCTGGGTCGGCTCTCTTTGTGTCCTTCAGGCTTCACCCCTGGTGGCCCACCCTTGGGAAAGGTCAGCATCAGCACCATGAAAGTCGCCCTCAGGGCTGCCATCTTCGCAGCTCTTGTAACTGCCACTGCAGGTGAGAGGACTGCAAGGCTTCTTTGGGGAAGAAGGCCCTTCATCTATTTGGCCTGGACCTTCTTGGTCTTTTGCTCAGGGGACCTCTCACATAGCCTCTGGTGTCAAAGTGTGGTCGGTGGAGAGCAGGGGACCTGTCCTTGTACCCTGCATTCCAAAGGGCCCCTCTTTGTCATCGATTAAGTTGGGGCTTCCTTTTGGGGAACAGTGGAGAAAAAACTAATGGGTGTGTCTCCAGCTCACAGTAGCAGGTGTGGGGGTACCCACGGGGCAGGGCTGCCAGTCCGTCTACATCCTCTACTGTGCCCAGAGTATGCTCTACCCATGTCTACTGAATTTTGACTGACGTTGGATACTTTGGGTCCCCAGAATCCCTGAGTTGTGTGCAGTGTAGCTCGTGGTCAGGAGTCTGTGCCAATGAGAACGCCACACAGTGTACTTCAGGAGCTGACACCAGCTGCGTGAGTTCCTCGGCCAACTTCTCTCTAGGTGAGCAGCAGGTCCATCTGTGTGGCCCTCAGCTCTGGGGCTTGCTCGGGGCTGGAGCTGAAGAGGAAGAAGGAGGTCCCAGGTAGGGCTGGGTAAGCAGGGAGACAGGGTTGAGGTGGCTTTAGGGCAGGCAGCACGTGGCTGAGCTGGGCAGCAGTCAGATGGGAACACAGGGCCGAGCCAGCACAGATAAGCCTGCATATCACAGAGAGGCCACTGTGGCGGGGACTCCCTCCAGGCCACAGCAGTGTGTGCGGAGAGAGGCGATTAGTCACACAAGGAGGCAGACGGCTTGCCCCAGGTAAATGCAGCTCCTGCAACCCTGTCCCCTCTTGGTTTCCTTCTCTTCTAACAAACACCCCTCCCTCAGGCCTTGCTCAGCAGGCACCTTGACTGTTGTTCCCCACTCAGAGAAATGGAGAACGGGAGAGCCCTCGCACCTGCCCCATGTCAGCAGCTCTCAGCCTCCCTGTGTCTTGCCACTCACTACTGTATTCTGAAGTGTGTGCGTGTGTGTGACATGTATCTCTGTGACCGAAAGCTATTTGTCACCTGCCATTTCCCTCATCATGAGTATCCCACTGTCCATCCCTGATAAGACTTGTAAGGTATGATTGCTGTATCATAATCACACCAAGAGATTAGCTGTGGTCCCTTAATATCCTCCAACCCCGCGCCTGGTACAGTTTCTCAGCTGTCTCAGAGATGCCATGTGCTGTCAGCTGGCGTTAGAACGAGGACCCTCAGCCCACACTGAGATCCTCCCTCAGACCTGTTCCGTGGGTCTTGCTTTATGACGCTCCCCCCAGTTTTGTTGGGTCCCCTTGGTTGTTGGGGGGAAGGGCCTGCTCCCTGGGGCTGTCCTGTGTTCTGTCTGTGGTGAGGACTTCCCTGTGGTGACCTTCAGCTTGTCTTCCAGTTCCTGGTATCCCTGTGCCCTGCCTGCTGCTGTCTAGAGGCCTCGTCCTCAACCAGGGGACTGTTCATGTCAGCATGGTCCTGCACGCTGCCTGCAGGTGGCTGTGGAGGCTCTGGGTCACTGGTGATATGGCTAGTGTGGCTAAGGGCTTAATTGTGAACAGTACTTAATTGTAATTAATCTAGATTCACCATCAGTCCTGCATGGAGCCAGGGCTGCCTTGTTGGACAGCTGTGGTCAGAGGCTGCTGGACTCAATTCAGGTTCTGAGCAGGGACACAGGCAGTGCTGTGGTGTCTGGGCCCCCAAGTCCACCATATCTACTTCCTTGGCATTATGGAGGTTGAGACTGACAGGTGGCCTGGGTCACCAGCACCCCCCACCTCCAGGCCTCTCTCAGCCTCTGCCGGTGTTCAGCTGGCCTCTCTGGGGCTCCTGGTCGGTCAGGGCAGAGCCTGAGGGGAGCCTCCAGACCTCCAGACGCACTGAGCTGGGGTAGCGGCTTGTGATTCTGCAGTGGCTGTGGGGAGCCTTGCTGGAGCCTCTGGGCCCTGGTGATGAACTGTGCTTGCCTCTGTGCAGGAGAATTCCTCAAGCTGTACCAGGACATGTCCTGCTCACGACAGAACTGCACGCAGGAGCTGGACCCCTTCACCGTCCACGTGGCTTCTGGAGAGCACGTCCACTTCGCCAGCCAGTGCTGCCAAGGACAGCCCTGCAGAAATGCCAGCCATGTCCTGGGTGTGTACTGGCCTGGGCTGCTGCCCACCTTCTACTCCTGCCTTCTGTGCCCACGCCCCTTCCCCTGGTGTGGGACCTCAAGTCCCAGCACTTCCTGCATCTCTTGGTGACGTTCCCTTCTGATGTACAACAATTACGTGAGGAACCAGTGTGACAAACTGGCCCTGCTACCATGCTGTCCCCCCTCAGTTTTGGACAGGTGCTAAGAGCACCCTGATGTGCCAAGGGCAGTGGATATCCTCAGTAGTTCTCAAACTTCTTCTGTGAAGAAGCTGAGGATCCCAGACAGCTTTTATTTATTTATATTTTATTTATTTACATATTTCTCTGTCTTAGAAGTCAAAGCTGAGAAAATACAGAAATCATGTACAATTCACTCAAAAAATAATCAGACAACAACACAAGTATGGTTTTAGGTAGAAATACTACATTTTACAAAACGAAACCGTTTTGCGGGTGGAGTGGTGTCCCTGGGTGTCCTGCAGAGCGCTTAGTTACTGGGGCAGCCGGCTTGGCCGCCTGCTCCAGCTGCTGGTCTGCTGAAGCCCTCATCCCACGGGCTCTGGAAACCCCGTGAGGCTCAGAGGTGCCCTCACGCGGCCTGCATCTACAGACCCAGGGCCAGTTTGAGCATTGCTGACCTAACCAAAGGCCTCCTTCTGAAGAGACAAAATGTGGCCCTGAGGCAAAGTTCATGGCCACATCACAGAGCCAGTGAGCTCAGAGCAGGGCTGGTCTCTGTGCTTTCTTTCCCTCTTATCAGGATGATGAGTCAGGGCCTGCTCCTGTGTTCAGGGCGAGGCTTGACCTCAGACACCTGGTGGCCAGGCTCAGTGCACTTGGCTAGTGTTGCTCTTGGTTGTCGATGCCCCCTTCCTCTTCTCAGTCTATCCCTTGTATACTGAAGGCGGTGGCCTGCCAGTGCTGATGCGTGAGGGCATGGAGTATGGACACAGCTGAGACCTGTGTTTGGGTCGGGTCCTGAGTCCAGGATCGGGGACTGCTTATTCTCATGTGGGTCCCTTCCCTCAGGGCAGGGACACTTTCCATGTGGTCACAGGTCCTTAGTAATGGTTCTCACTCTGCCCAGTCCCTGTCCCAGATGACGGGTCCAGCAACACCGTGTGCCCTGCTTGCTATGGACTCAACACGACTTCCTGCAGCGAGAAGACCCACAGGTGTAGTTGGGGACAGCAGTGTGTCCAGATAGAGGTGGACTTCACGAACGGTACGTCTAGGAGTCCAAGGTCCTTCATGGATTTGAGCTGAGAGCACGTCAGGCCCTGGGTCACCATCCACACAGGGGCTGGGGAGTGGGATGCCTGACAGGGAGCTTGCTGGGGCACTGAGCCCTCTGTGATTTCTGCCATCAGAGTCCAGAGCTCCTTCTCCTGTGCCCCCCTCAGGCCCTGTCCTCCTGTGACTGTGGTCCAGCCAGGCTCATTAATGGCAGCAGGAAACTCCTCACATTGCTTCTCTTCCTGGTTGCCCTTGGTCTGTGGTGTAGATGGGGCCACTTTTCTTCCTCTAAAACCTGCACTTCTCCACTCCACTGTAGGGTGTCAGGGCACCAACACCTGAGTATAATTTGACTTCACTTTTTGCCATATGTCATTTCTAATGCTTGACTGTGATCATGGATTTTTGACTGGGGTCGAACACCAGACTAATCCTGAGTTTCTTTGTGCTTCTTCTTTCAAATAGAATTTACCTTTCAGAAAATGTTTGATCACAGCAACATTCAGAGAAGACAGAGGTTTCCCATCTACCCCACATGGCCCCCCACTGTCACCTTCCCACAGAGGGCATGCTCCTTACCAGGGATCAACTTGCACTGGCACGTCCTTGTTCCCAATGTCTATAGTGGACATCAGGAGTTTCTCTGAGTATGGACGATGCTGGGGTTTGAACAGGGGTGAATTGACATGTCCATGACCCCACTGCAGTGTGGACAGAGCATTTTCTCTATGTCCCTGGATCCCAACCCTGAGGCCTCCGTCCTTCCCCAGGAGACTATGGTGACTGCCGACCTCTGCTGTCCCCGAAGGTTTCCTTCCCTAGAATGTCCTGTGACTGGCCACACAGCACGGGGTCTTCTCAGAAGCACTTTGTTTTCATAGCAGGAGCATTTCAGGCTCTTTTGCTTTGTTTTGGGGCTGCTGTTGACCCCAGGGCCTCACACGTGCTGAAAACACGCTGTGCATGGTCCTGCAGCCCAGCCAAGGCTCTTTCCCTGCCCGTGACTCGGGGGATCTGCGCTGCTCTGTTGTGATTTTCCAGCTGGGTCTGGGCAGAGGCTGCAGGGGAAGAACTGTCCCACTGGGGCCCCCAGGCGTGACTGAAGTCCAGGCCAGCCAGCATGACAAGGCCCTTATGAACAGAGCTTTTCTTACTTGCTTGTCCTGCTCAAGATTATGGGTTTTAAAACTCTAGAGTCTTCCTAGCTCATTTTATTACCCACTCCAGCACGATCCTCGCTCTAAAACAGCCATGGATTGCTTTCCACACTGGCCTTGGGAGGTTCCCTACTTTTCAGAGAAAATCAAGAGTCAGCCTTGCTCCCACGCTGTGGCCCTGCTCTGATAAGAAGCCCCTCCACTTCCCTGAGACCCTCCATCCTGACAACTGCTCTTCTCCCAGGGTGTGGAGTTGTAGGTGACGGATCAACAGGGCCACATAGTAATTGTTCAGTAAAAGGTAGCACAACTGTGGCCACATCTTATATGCACGTGTCCTCGACCTTATTTCTGGAATCTAAATCTCCAACATGGAAAAGCATTGAGAGCCCTCAGGTTTAGAGTGGAGATGCCACAGTCTCCCTACATCCCTTCTATTGCCTTTTCCCTTTTTTTCCCTCAGGGAAACCTCAGGCAGGGAGAGTCAGATCCAGAGAAGGGGGGAGTGAAAGCAAACCCTGGAAGGGAGGGGAGCTCAGGGGACCTTGGGAGTCTGAGTCTGAGCTCTGGCCCTGATGTTGAGGCGGGCTCAGGACAGCTCTCACAGCCTCAGGGTCCTCAGGGTAGGCGGAGGAGGGGTCTGGGCCCCTGAGGTTCACCATTCCTGTTCCCTTTCTCTTTCTGCCCTTGACTCTGACTCCTCCCTGCTGCGTGGGGTCAGGAGCAGACAGCTGCAGGTTGAAGCTGCCAGCAGCAGACAGGAGTCAAGAGCAGGGCAGATGCGGGGAGTGGAGGGGTGGTGGACCTGACCGTCCCTTTGCCTCACAGGCCCCGAAGTTCAACACCTCCTGCTGAAAGGCTGTTCCGACATCAGTAACTCCACCTGTCAGCTCCTGGGCACTGCCCACCAGACAGTCGGGGGAGTCGTCTTCCGACAGGCCAAGTGTTCACAAGCCTCCTTAGTCCCCAACACCAGCGGCAGCTTCAAAGCCTCCCTCAGCTCCTGGGTCCTTGGTAGCCTCCTCCTGCTGGGACTGCTGCTCTGAGGTCCTGGGACTCTGCCTCACTTGGGGACACGCCCACCCTTCTGTTCTCCTCCCTCTTCCTTTAGCTTAAGACATAGGGCCTCTGGGTAATGCCAAGGGCCACGTTGACCTCCATGATTAAAGCTTTAGTTTATCATCTGCCAAATCCGTCCTGATGCATTATGGGCTGGGGTTGGTTTGAGCACCACTTCCTGCCTCTGAGCTGGAAGCAGAGCTTGCTGTTGAAGTAGGTGCATGTTTGTCTCAGGACCTGGAGTGAAGTGGCACCCCCGTTTCTCCACAGAAAAGTCTTAACTGGGCCTCTCCAGAAATCTTCACCACGGCTGATTTTTAGGACTGTCAGCAAAAGAGTCTCTGTGAGAGTCCAATGTAGAAAAACTTCCTATTTCCATGTGGCCCTGTTTACTTGGCCACCGGCCGAGAAGATACCAGCACTCCAGGTGCTATACTGGATACGTTTTTCACAAATGTATCCAGTATAGTACTTTGAAGAAATGTGCAACAAGGCCTCTGGCCTTGAGCTGGGCTTCACAGAGATGTCTACATTTTAAAGATATGTTACCAACTGGGCTCCATGGTAACAGCTGGCAGGGGGGGAGGAAAGAAAGTGGGAGAAGAAGCTCTCCCCTTCTCAGGTGTTGTCCTTGAAGAGTTAACTTGCCCAGAACAATGAAAGAAAAAACTGCTTTATGTGAACTTCTGCAGACTTTGAACTTCTGAGCCCCTCCCCTTACATGCTGGGTATAAAACTCTGAAACTCCCTGAACTCAGGGTTCAGGGATTGACTGATTACAGCAAAAGCTGTGCCCTCTGAACCTGGCTACAGCCAAATAAAACTGTTTCCTGCTGTCTTCGGTGCCTTGCCTCCTTTGTCCCTACAACAGGAGGGCGTCCGTGCTCCTGGTCCATCGTGCTTCTGAGAAGTTGGTCCTTCATCTCTGCTGGCATCTTCCACTTGTTGCCTTGGGCCTCCCGTGTCCCACATGACACTGTCCCCATGCTCACAACTATGTGCCCCTCTGATTCCCACAATGCCCCATGTTGACCCCAGAGATGACACAGCAATTCCAACAGCTGACATCTGGCTCTTCCAGAACTGTCCAGGCTGTGGTCACCATGGAGGCCAAAAGAGGACTGCTGAAGACCAGAGCTGTCCCCTGGCTAAGCCTCCCCTGGTGGGGACATGATCAGGTGTTGACGCTCCCCGTCTGGCTCAGTGCCTGTACACTTGTGCAGAACAAATGTGGCAACAGAGCCCCAGTCCCTTTCCTCAGGGGACTTGCAGTCAACACAAGGATGTCAACTGTGTCAGAGACCCAGGGAGGAGAAGGCCCTGCAATCCAGGACATGACCGTGTTCAGGTTTAGAAAGTAAGGTGGCCTGGAGTGCCCTAGGTGGAGTATTGCTGTAATAAAGAGTTTAAATGTGCAGATCTGTGTATGTCACTACTGTCTGGATTGCTGACCACACATCAGCAACAGAGTCCCCCCCAAGGCCCTCTGATGGCGCTGCACCTCCACAGGCATGCTCACTCCCTTCTGCCTTTATTTTAAAATAATTTCCTACTTACTGGAAAGTTGCAAAAGCAGCACAGAGCTGCAGTCTCCCTGCCCCGGCCTCCCCTGGAGTTCACTCTTAGGAACCAGAAACAGTTCCAGAAACTTGCACCAGGATCAGGGCAGCAAGACATGGTGCTGTTGGCTGACAGGCTGCCTTTCTGAGTCAGCAGTTCTCCCTACTGCCCTCTGTCTCCAGGCAGTGTGGAATGTGCCCTGGGCCTCAGTCCCCTGCTGAGAGCCGCCTGCTGGGATTGGCTGTTCTGGACCCTTGTAGGTGACAGCAGGTGGCGCCTGCTGCTGGGTGTTGACTGTTTCCCTCTCACAGTGGTGTTCTTGAGATCCCTCCTGTTGGTACCTGTACCAGAGGCTCATCCATGGATCCCACCTCTCTGTGTTGTGGTTTCTTTCTAACACATTTGTAACTTTCAACCAAGAGGCAGCACACTTGGTGCCTGGCAGAGTGGCACCCACCTGTAATCTGAGACTCAGGAGGCTGAGGCAGTAGGACTGCAAGTTTGAGGCCAGCCTCAGCAACTTAGTAACACCCTATCTCAAAATGGAAAATAAAGGGTCAGTGGTGAAGCATCCCTGGGTTCAATCCCCAGTAAAAAATAAATAATAAAAGAGTCAGTACAGGTGGATCTTTGCTGTTCTGTGCGGATTACCTCTGGGGCAGCTCTGCTGGACATGGCAACTCAAGGTCAGGGTCTGCCTGTGGACCCTGTCTCCCTCTGTGCATCTGAAGCCCCCACCCTGCCGTCTTTCCTGTGGCCAGTTGTCTGGTGCATCCTCAGGGCCACTGCCTGTCCAGTGACTCCAGAGCACCCAGGTGACAGTGCCAGATGGAATGTTCTGCTGGAGCATTAATGTGCAGATCTGTGTAGGTACCTACTGTCTGGATTGCTGGTTTTGCCTGGTGCCTGGCACAGCAGCCTCTGGCTGAGCACTGAACCCCAGGTGGCTTCGCCATCTGCTTTCCCACCCTGAGCAGCTCCAGGCACTGCTGTGGCAGGTGGAGAGCAAGAGGAGCTGAGGCTGGAGGCCCACCTGAGCCTCCCCTGCAGATCTGAGTCCTTTCTGTGTGCTTGGAGGCCCAGGAGCTCTGGGGCTGATGGAGGGCACCCCACAGAGGGAGCCCTGCCTCTCAGGCTCTGCAGGCAGTGACACACAGCAGCAGGAGAGGAAGCCCCTAACATGACACTGTCCAAGGGCCTGAGGCCAGGGTCCACCAAGGGGGAAGGAAGGTGAGGGGCTCCTGGGGTGGAGGGTGTCAGGAGGGGTCACCTGTTCAAGTGACAGTCACCAGCAGCAGGATGGGCTGCTCCTTAGGAGCTGGGCCCTGGAAACTACAAGGCCTTCCCAGTAGCCAACAGTTGCTGGTCGAGATTCCTGAGGGAGGCTAACCAAGCCATCTCCAAGTAAAAGTTTGAGTTTGGTGATGGTGGCTTTGAGCTACTGGTCTCAACCTGTGGGGAAGAAATGAACCAGCTGGGCCACACACAGAGGCCCCATTGGCTGGTCTGGGGAACACCCTGCTCCCTGGGTGGTCCCATCTGGCCTGTGCCCAAGGAGACCCACAGGATGCAGCCTTCACCTCCTGCAGAGACATTTTGCTTCCAGGGCTGGTGAAGGTGGAGGCAGTAAAACTGAGGCAGGAGATGGCAGGGCATGGAAGGCAGGCCCCTGGATTCTTGGTTTCGTGGGTAGTGAAGAGGACTTGGGGAACTGCTGCAGGGATCCAGAGGAGGAAGCAGGGGCTCTGCTGGGAGCCCTTGAGGTGCACTCCATCCATGGCCTCTGGGAGGCTTCTGCCTCTGTGGGCCTTAGCACCAGGTCGGGTCTCCTCAGTGGGTCGGTCTGCAGCTGGCACCTCAGGGCCAGCTGTGCAGAGGGAGCAGCAGCATTCCTACTGCTCCTGCCCTGCCCTGTGTCCCCCGCCAGCCTACCTGGTGCTTTCCAAGGAGCACACGGGGCCTGCTGTGTGCTGTGTTGGACACCCCAATGCCAACCTCACGTTTCATCACGTCCCTCTGGTTGGGTCCTCATTGTAGGATGGAGGTCAGGGCAGAACTCTCCTGAGGGCCTGTGTTGAGAACTGACAGGGTTAGTATGCAGAAGTATTTAGAATGTAGCGGTGCTCAATTAAGACTAGCTAAGGAGATTGTCATTGTTAACCTGCCAACTCCTTCTTTTCCCAAGTAAGGGCATTAAAGGTCACACTCCACTGTCCACTCCACCAATCATCCTCTCAGGCCTCCTGCCTGCCCGTGTCTCCCACAGCCCATTCTGCACAGAGCAGCCACAGCTGCCCACGACCCTGGTGGCCAGGGCACACACACCTTCAAAACCTCCCAGAGGCTTGAAGTACACTTGGCAGCTCTTTCCAGTCCATGGGTCCTGCAGGGTACTGGCAGGCCTGTCCTGGACCTTCCCAGGGCTCTGCCCCTCGGTGTCTGGCTCCTTGGCAGCTCCTGAGCTCGGCCGCATTCTCGGGTCCTCTGTGCCCAAAGTGCTCCGTACAAGGGTCTTCCCTGGGCCTGAGCCTCGAGGTCCTCACTCTGAGGATCCTGCAGGCTGTCTCAAATGCAACACTTTGCGGAGACCTTTGGGTCCCCCTCATCATTCCCTGAAACTGGGACTCTGGGCCTTGCCCTGGGTGGCCTGGGTGGGGCCCCTACACAAGGGTGCTCTGTCTCTGGATCCACTGACGGCCAAAGGGACAAGTAGGGACACATGGGGCACCTGGGAAATGAAAGCACATCTTAGTGACAACCTGCAGGGTGAAGCACAGGCTTGAAACAGTAGGTGTCCAGGAGCCAGGCCCAGGCCTTGGGTGGACATTCTGGCTCACACCTGCAGGAAACCTCAGACACTGTCGCCACAGTGGACACTTCTCTTCAAATGTTTGTTGCTTTCTACTATTGTGCATTATTTTAAAATATTTTAAGTATAAGTTGATTTATTCAGTCATGTATATGTTTTTAAACCTTCCAATTGAATATTGAAAATTACAGGTAGAATATAACGACCATGAACTCTCTTGACATTTCATTGTCAGCCAGACACATCTTCTCAGTTGGAACCCACACAGGTCTGCATTGCCCTCTGATCCTGAGTGGCCTGGGCACCTCGCCCCCCCATGAGCACCCCCACCAGCGTCTTCAGCCTTCCTTCCAGCCCAAAGTCTGCTCATTCCCCACTGCTGAGCATGAAGGCTGCCTCTGCAAAGGTAAGATGTCCTAAAGCCACGAGGCACAGGGGACTAACTCAAGAGGTGACCTGACCACTACCTACCTGAAGACTGTGGTCAAGGAAACCAGGGGTACCCGCCCATCTCAGCAGACAGAGTTCCACAATTGATTCTGGAATTGCCCAGCCTGTCCTTTAAGGCACAGCCCCACCCTGCCCAGGCAGGCTGGTTCCAGGCATGACTCCCAGGTCAGGATGCTCCTCCCCACTGGGTGGGGCAGCTTGTTCAGTTCATGCTGCCCTATTCATGAATCATTTCTGTACTCAGATAAACCCACTTAAAGTTAATCTTTCTACAGTTTTGCGATTAATATGCCCACTCACTCTGCATGGGGGTTGTTAGCCCAGTGAAGTCAGACAGGCCTGTGGCAGGGTGCTGGGGAGGCATTTCTTGCCCTGGTGGCAGTAGATCCTAGGCACTAATGGGTGGCTTGGCCTTGGCTCACCCTGCCAGGGGAGGCACCACACAACCCCAGCTCAGGAGCTTCTAGCCCTGCAAGGAACCTCACTCCACCTGGGCTCCTGCTCTGTGCCTGAGCTCCACAGGCTCCAGGGCCTTGGGCCTCTGCCTAGTCCCTGCTCTGGGTCACTTCTTCAGGCATAGCACCTTTGTGACCATTAGAAAGTAGAAGCTACCCAACTCACATCAACCAACAGATTTGAAAAAGGTAGTAACCATGAATTGGAATAGTATTCAGCCAGGAAGACATGGAGCACCGGTACATGGGCATGGATAAAATTTGAAAACTTGAGCTAAATGGATGAAGCAAGACCCCATGTGGTTGATTCCACTTATAGGAAGCACCCAGACTAGGCATCTCTGTGTCAACCTGCAGCAGACTGGGGCTTGTCTAGGGTAGTGACAGAGGTGAAGCCATGCCTAATGAAGTCTAAGGGGAGAAGTGCAGCTGTTTAGTGGAAAGAAAATGTCCTCAAGTGGGCTGAATGTGATGGCACAACTATGAATAACGAAATATCATAATTATGTAGTTTGAACTGGTGTATTGCATGGTGTGTGAATGATGTCACATAGGAAATTTTTATAAAATTTTCACTCTACATCTAAAAACATAAGAAAATAGTAGCGAGGAAAGGAAGCCATGCAGGTCTGAGCATGTCCCTGCAGCCCGTGCAGGCGATGCATGCTGCTTCTTGCTGACCTACCCTTGGTGCTGGCTTCACAGAACAGAGGCATTTACTGGAAAGGGCAAGGCTCCCACACATTCGGGAGGCTCCGTCTGCCCTCTGGTATCTGCACAATAAACACATTAACAGTGGGCTTGGCTCCTTTCTAATCACATATCAGGTCTCACTATCACTTTCTAACAGGAAATCTGCCACGCCAGGCGGGAGCTCTGGCCAGCTGCCTGCAGATGGCACGGAGGACTCCCCTTTCTCATGGGCTTGGCACTGTCTTGTTACCCCTTTAGCTTGGCAAAGTCCTTCGACTCCATCCCTGGGTTCCCAAGCTTCTGAAGCAGTTTTGTAGGACGTCTCAGCTTCTATGACTCAAGCTCCTCTGTAGCTCACAGGGACAAAGGCCAAGGCAGAGTGCAGGCACCCAGCTCTCTTGCCAAACTCTGGCTCCTGAGCCTTTGGTGTTCCGAGTTTTGGTGACACGGAACCTGCAGATTCAAGCTTGTCACTGGGATAATGAAGGGATTCCCAGGCTTGAGGAAGCTGCCTCTCTTTGGTTAGGGCTTAGTGTCAACCTGGAAGTGCCCAGCTCATTTCCACCAGTGTGCATGGCCTCCGAGTCACAGCGTTGCCTCCGAGTCACCGCGTTGGCGAGGCAGAAGTGCATCTTATGACCTGGGAGTCAGCCTGCTCTTCATTTTATGGATTTTAGTTTATCCAGCATTTTCCTAAAACCTCAAGTCTTTTTTGAAGTTATTCTCTTTCAATTCCGGTTCCTGGAGGTCTTGGTTGTCATGGGCTGCCATGAGTCACTGCCACAGGCCACATGCATCACAGCAGAAACAGTTTCTCACATCCTGCAGGAAGCCAAGTGAGGCCTGCTGTGGCACGTTGGTTTCCCTGAGCCCTGTCTGGTTGGGCTGTGGGACCCTCATCTCCCGTGTTTCCCAGACTTCTCCTGCACAGGTCTGAGCCTTACTTCTTACAGGGGCACCTGCTGCATTGGATGAGGTCACACCAATGCCTCATTTTCACTTAGTTACTTTTGAAAATATCCTGTCTCAAGACAGGTCATTTCTCAGGTACTGGGTGTCAGGTCCTCAACATATGAATACAGGGGCACAATTCAGTCACGATAACCCCTAGCTCCCACGTTTCTATGGGCCTGTGCATGTGTTTGACATGGCCTGTGAGCTCTAAATGACTGTTATTGCATGATGAAGAAGGAGCTGGGGACTTGATGGGTCAAGGTTTAGGGCTGAATCCGGGAGTTTCTGAGAGGGTTAGGTATTCTTCCAACAGTGGATGAGCCCAGGATGTGGTGCTGTGTTTGAAGCGCCATGTCACTCAGCCCTTCCAAACAGCTCAATGCTGGGGAAACAGGAGCTGGACCACTCGTGGCTCTCGCTCAAGTCCTCTGCTAAGGACTGACCCTTAGAGCTGCCTGTCACTGTTGCTGCAAGCTTGAGTCCTGCTTCCATTTTCTGTTTCTTTCTTGTCCACTGTGAACAACGTTCTGGAATTGCTCATCTACCTTGAGAGAAGAAGTGCAATTGTGCAGACCAGCCGTTCCAGAGACAGCGAGGGTCTGTGTCTCTCCACCACACTGGGCACTCTCCTAACTAGCCTCATGCCCTGGCAGCAACGACGTCAGGTGTCTCAGGACATTTTTGTATAGAATCTATAAGACAGGAAGGTCCATTTCCTGGCCTTGGGACCACCTGCATGTTGCCTTAGGAAACCTGTCTGCACAGTGGGCATCCCAGCCTGGGTGGCCAAGATGCCCATCTTTAAGTGAAATTTTTCCTTTTCCTTGTTCCCCTTGGTAATGGGGTGACTGAACCTGATCAGGAACGATGCTGGGGTTGGACTGGTGGTCTCGGTGCATCCTCCTTCCCTCCCTCAGCCATCATACCCCATCTGTCCTCTTTCTTGTTTATTTTACTTGTTTTCTTGATTATTATAATTTTTCTTTTTACATCTTGATACATACCAGTTCCTTCATGGGGCACTATGTGGTATGTTGATATATGCATATGTTGTGCTGGGTCCGCATCTGAGTGAGTGCGTCCATGGCCTCAAACATTGATCGCCCTTGTGGTGAAGGCATGAACAATTCCCTCTGTATTCTTTTAATGTCCATGTAACATTCCATTTCTACGTCTCACTATTTCATGGTTTTCTTGTTTCATGAAGTTTTCAAAATGTCTGTGGACACTGCCTCTCCTGTGTCCTTCCCTCCTTTAGCTCACAGTGATGTGTGTGGGGGATCGTGTAAGTGTGTGAGCATGCAACGGAGTGTGTCGCCCTCCATGTTGAACGCTCTGTGTGAAGCTCTTTGTGTATAGACCAAGGTCTTTTGGGTTCTGTGGGAATGGGGTGGCATCTGTGGGTTGTTTTCCATACTCTGGTGACAGGGTAGGGCCAGGGTTCATTTGCCTCTGCTTCAGCTGGTGCCAGCGATGTCTTTGAGGAGGCTCAGATGGGAGGCTCTGGAGTAGAGCCCGTTGCTGAGGGCTGGAGGGCTGTGTCTGTGGCCATGAGGGTGGTAAAGGCCTATGTCACTGCTGTAAGGCACAAGTGCAGGGGGGGTCTTGCAAATATATATGTATATACATATTTAATCTTTCAGATATTAGGATGCCTTGACAGTTTAGAAACAAAACAAAACAAAACCCCTTTTTTCTGGGAAGTCACGGGCCCTCCTTTGTCTAGCCAGTTCTTGGGTCACACAAGGCCAGCCTTGAGTGTATCTTTGACGTGTACATGCACCATTTCACAGTGACCTCAGGTATCTGGCCTGTATCCCAAAGGCCACACTACCCTGCCTGATCATCCCAGGGCCAAGAACCTGGGACCACGGTGCAACCCAAAGCCCCCAGGTCATTTGATTAGCTGACCTAACCCATCACCTGCCCTGTGTTGTCCTTCCCATTTGGCCCTGTGTGGCCTGGACTCTGCCTGCTCTTGGACCCGAGTGGATAATGCTTGTTTTCCTGAGCATCTCTTGTTTGCTCTTAAGGAGCCCGACTCTCCACATCATCCACTCTCCACTCTCCACACTGCTTCCAACACTCAAACCTCCAGGGACAGCCTGTCAAGTACGTCCTGGGAGTCAAGAAACCATGCTTGTATTTTATACTTCTTTCAGAGAGATGTCAAAATATTAAAGGAAGAAGAGGCTAAGACCAAGAAAAACATCCTATAAAGCTGAACTCTTATCACACAACATCCCATGTCATTTTCCATGTTTTAAAAGTTAAATAGCAGTAGAAATTGCTGGTTTTTTGATCAGGAATAATACAAACAATCATTCACCAATGAAAATCACCAAGCACCAGCTAGATGTCAGCTTAGCAGGTGCCATGGATCCAGGAATGTGCAAAGCAGGAGAAAGTCTCAACCCAGGGAACTTACAGAGTAGAAAAGCTATAAGACTGGTTTATATGACAATAAAGGACACTTGAATCAGAAGAAATTTCACACATTGAACGTTCTACAATAGACCTTGAACCACAAAAAAAGAAACAGGCAAAAAAAAAACCTCAATGCAAGGTTGCTGTCTTTATATAGAAGCGATAGATAATGTACATGTCCCTGTTTTATGGAAATATGTGAATATATCCATGTCATATAGGAATGAAATGATCGTCATAAACTGTTAATAGAAGCTGTTTACACAAGATGATCGAAGGGCTTGAGTGAGAAGTGAGTGAGAGAAAGTGAGACCTCAGAGGTGAGGCCCTGCTCTCTGGCCTCCCTGGGACTGCTGGATACTCGGAGGTCAGGTTTGGGGAAGAATGGCCCTTGTTCAGAACAGCAGATAAAGCTCCCTGTGCCTGGGTCATAAAAAGAGCTAGTGAGGCACTGGGGAGGCTGGGAAGGGCCTCCTGCCATACCTGGTCCCCAGGGCATGTGCTTGCACCTGGTTGTCTCCACTGGGCTCTTGCATCCAGCCTCAGAGGCTGCACCTACAGGTGCTCCCACCCAGCCTCCATGCCTGGGGTGAAGCCATAGACCTGCATCATGGACGACAATGAGTGGATGCCCCCTGTGAGTCAGCCTGGCCTCTCTGGGGGAGCACCCCAGCCATGTGCTGCCCTCCACTCAGTCTGGCCCGTGGACATGTCCACCTGGAGGACAGTGATTTTCCCTGGGAGATGTCCTGTCTTCCAGGGAGGGCTCTGCGCTGTCTCCAGAGCTTCTAACCATCCAACCATCCATGAAGGAGTCCAATATGGACTCCTTCTGGGCATGTGCTCCTTCTGTCCTGCCCTGAAGCTCCACTCAGCACAGGGCACCTTCCTCATCAGAGCAGACTCTGGGGCGAGCTAGAGGCCAAGGAATTCATTACCAAGGGGAGGAGCGAGTCGGGAGGAGGCTTTCGGGGCCTGAGCCCATGTTTCCTCCTTGCTTGGCCACAGCAAGGGCCTCCCCTGACACCATTGTCCTGTGGCTCACCTGGGGCCATGGGATGACAGGCCTCCCAGGTCTGTGGCATTTATCCCTCCTTTCTGTGCCCACAGTCCCTCACCCCATGCCACCTGACTGTCCGTAGCCTGGGAGGGGGACTCGGCACTGGAACCAGGAGGGTCCTCAGAGAAGTTCAGAGCTGGAATGAGCGGCGTTCAGAGATCCCAGATTCCAGAGCTTGACTAAGAAAAAGAGGCGAGTGGGGGGCCTCAGATTCTGCGCCATGCAGCTTTCTCATGCAGCAGGACCAGGGGGCAGCAGGAACTTACCCAGGAATATGCTCTCCTTCTGGGCCTATGTCCCTCCTGGTGTGCCCCTGCTGGCTCCTTTGTTGTGAGGAACCCCACTTCCTGCTGCTTTTGTCCCCACTGTCCTGGGCGCTGCTGTCCTGAATCTAAAGGCCATAGCCAGGGTGGGCGCTGCCCTGCCATGGAACCCAGAGGCTGGGCCCAGGTCTTGCTGATGGCAGAGGCCTCCACTGTCTGTCTGTCAGCTTGGCTGGGCAGTGCCCCTCTCTGCTGCTTCCTCTGCCTTCAGCCCATGACCTCAGGACCCATTGGCCATTAGGAATGGGATATGTCACTGGGCTGGATGCACTTTGGGAATGGATGCTCAGCCTCGTAGGAAGCCAGGCTCCAGTGTGGCATGAGCCCTTCATCTCCAAGCCTTCAGAAGGCTCAGCCCTGGGATCGGGGTTGGGCACCATCCAGCCCAAGTACAGCCTTTTCTTTCGTCTTCCTGCTCAGACCAGTGAGGACTCATGGCTCAGGCCTCTGATCAGAGCAAATCCCTCAAGAGGAGCTAGACCCCATCCCAGGAAGGGGCTTCTCGGGGTTCTCACTGGTCCAGACCTTCCCTTCAGCCTGAGGCTCCCCAGGTAAGAGGACTAGGCCTCAGCAGGTCTGGAGTTAGTGGTTGTCACCGTCTCTGGACAGCTGGACCTCAGCAGATGCCTGTCACTTGGCATCCAGCTGATCTGATGGGGAATCTGAATCCAATTCGTGGAACAGTTCAGGACCTCGTCAGGAAGCAAATGCTGCCTATGAAAGGTGCTCAGTCTTGAAGAGTAAAGAGAATAGCATGGAGATTGCCGGTGTGGCAGCTGGGAGCTGTTCCTAAGGAGTGTGTGGACTCCGTGGACTCCGTGGTCCTCACACAAACCCAAGAAGGGGGTCAGGTGGTACCGCCTCTCTGCTGAGAGGTGGAGACCGTGGTGAATGATTTTAAGGAAGAAAGATCATTCAGTGACATTGAAGATGGCAAGGATGGCTTCACTAAGGGAGGCTGGGCAATGCAAAGCTGTCCCATGACAGTGTCCACCTCAAGAATACAGTCCTGCTGCTCTGCCACTGCGACTAGTTCTTAAACTAGGTTCTCTCTGCTCCACTCTCCCTCCTCCTCCACCATCTCTCCCCTTCATAATCTGCAGTCCTGAGGGACAGGATGACCTTTCTTCCCTGTCCTAGGCAGAGGTATCTGTCCTTGAACACACACCCACCATAGGAAGGAGGGGCCATCTGAAGCTAAGCTGCAGGGACACAAAGCCAAGACAGCAAACAGGAGACTGTCCCTAGCATGCTGGCCCCTCCTCCTTGTGCCCAAGGCAGGCCTCTGGCAGCTTCCCCTCAGTACCACAGGGTGCCAGGGGAGGCTTGCTGAGAACCTTCCCTGGAGGCTGTGAGTTGGCACAGACACGGGCAGTGCCAGGCTAGCACCAGGTCTGCTCTCTTCTCCACATGACTTGAGAGTGGCAGCAGGGACTCCCGGGGTGACACAGTCAGCTCCTTCTCTGGCTCTGCAGAGAGGCCAGTGGACAGCTGAAGTAACCAAGATCATGTGAGCTACATCTGGCCTCCTGCCTCAGGACTTCTGAGCCAGAGCCACCTAGGCAGGCCAGGAGGTCCAGATGGTTAATAGGCTGAGTTAAACAACAATAAACTATGTAGCCTTGGGCTTTGACCTGGATCTCTGGGAGCAAGAGCTGCTGGCAGGTAGAGGTGGGGCCAGAATTCCACAAGGTGATGAGGCCTGGATTCCTCCCAGGTTGCCAACATTCAAACAGGCTCTTCCAAAGCACCTTTGGTGACACACTTTTAGAAGGAAAGCCAGGATCTGTGTAAGGAACCAGGGGCCAGAAAGCCCTGCTGACCTCTAGGCTGGTCCTGGGCCCTGTCCTTGCCTCCTCCCTCCACGCCTCAGGCCTGAGTGCCTCTCATATTCTTCTTTAATACTCACTTCAGTTGGCTTCCAGGAGGGCCATCCACAGGGCCTCGGTGTCCTGGATTTCAGAGTATGTGATGGACAGTCCAGTGCTAGGTGGGAGGGCTGCTGGAATAGAACTCATTGAGAGTTCTTTCATTTAGCCTCCCTTCCCATTTCAAACACACAGCCTGACATGGAGCTTCTGTCCCAACCATAGATGGCTCACAAACAAGGCAGAAGGAGGAGGGGACTGTACAGGAAGATACTCACAGTCTCTCTTCTAGAGAGAGGCCAGCGTGTTTTAGGGTGGCTGTGGGGAGGAGGGAGTTAGGAAGGGATGGAGTCTAGAATCTGCAGTAGGGCACTTGAAGATGCACCACTGTGGGTGCTCACCCTCACATGGCATCTCTAAGTGCCCATAGGATTTAGGGAGCCAGGCTTGGACCTTGCTTGGTTGGATCACCAGATGCCCAGAGGCGTGTAAGCCAAAGCCCTTCCTATTTTGCCAAGCTGAGGGCCAGGAACAGCTATTTACACAGGGAAGACAGCCGCCCTTCCTCAGAAGGCCTCTCCTGCAGTGGGTGGAAGGTGCTGGGGCTCCCTCCACACAGCATCTATGTAAAAGGTATGCCACTGTGTGCAGTAGGCTCTTTGCCAGGGTTATATGTGTTTATGATATTTTGATTGCTAGTTTGACCTTCTATAAAAGCAAAGGAAAAGTCAGGGCAGGGAGAGAGCCCGCCCTCCTTGCTCACTGTGACATCCACTTCTGCCTAGCAGAGAGTGCTCACCTTCCTCTCCACCCAGAGGAACTGGCCACCCTATCCTGGCAGTGAGCACGTCGAGTGTGGCTGGTGACACTCATGTGGTGGGGCTCTACTCTTTTAAAGGGTGACTTTGGGACTGAGAAATCCATATCCTCAGCTGAGGGCCCTGGGGAAACACAGCCTGGACTTCCCAGCCCAGGAGAGACCCCATCTGCTCCCTGGATGGGGGGTTCCCCCTCTTGGCCCCGTCACCCACTTCAGCTTTGGAGGGAGCCCCAGCACCTTCCACCCACTGCAGGAGAGTCCTTCTGAGGAAGGGCGGCTGTCTTCCCTGGGTGCCTCGGTGATGGAAATAGCCACTTTCCTTCCTGCATCCCTGACAGGAGCCACACCTGGAGCTGTCTGGCGTTTGGAGGGCTGGACTCTAGGCCAGAGCACGGTCCCTCTGACCCTTTGGCCTCTGCAGTGTCCTGGAGTCAGCATGGTGACCAGTGTCCAGGCCTCCACCCTGAGGAGTCTCTCCACTCTCTGCACCTTCGTGGCCCTGGTTTTCAGCACCGTGGGTAAGGACCAGCAAGCAACCCTCTCCCAAGGGTGGGAAGGTGGGCAATAAGCCCTCAGGAGGGAGCCTGGAGGATCACCTAGCCCACAGGGAGAGGGATGTCCTGTCCCCTCCATCCCTAGGAGTGTCTGTCTACTAGAAAGAGTAACTCCCACCCTTGCCAGTTTTCCCTCCTGAATGACTTAAAATGGTGCTACTGAAGCCCTGCAGTTTTGCATAACTGTGAGGCTCATTTCATGCATGTACAGAGTTTTTGCTGATTCAGTGTTCAGTGCTCCATTCCCTCCCCTCCTCCTTCTTTCCCCTACACTTTGTTCTTCCTCCCATTAACCTATCTTTAAATTTCTCCAATGTAGTCATGCATAAAGAGGAATTCACTGTGGCAGAGTTGCCAGTATACACAACATAACTGGATCAGTGTCCCTTGGTATTATTTCCCTCTTGTAGAGAGTTACATGTGTATTAAATGCAGCGGGGAAAAATGCAAGACTGACCAGGGTACCTGTGAGACCTCTCAAAGCTGCTTCCATTTGCAGGACCTGTATACCTTACCAGGTGAGCCCTGCCTGCCACCCACCCTTGCTGCTGCACAAAGGACCTGGGAGGGAGGGGCTGCTCTGCTCAGGACTCGGTATAGTCCCTCCCTCCCCTCTACTCCTCCACTCTACCCTGGCTCCCTCACCTAAGGTCATGCCAGGATGAGGCTGAGTGTGGGCAGGGGAGGTGGCAGGAGTGGGCACTGTGCCAAGTGAAGGCTCTCAGGGGGAAGTGCTGAGTGACTCCAGTCCCCACATCAGTCTCAGGGGTGGGGGATCAGTGAGAAAGGACACCCCTGCCCCAATTTTTTTTTTGTGATGCTGGGGTTCAAACCCAGGGTCCCACTCATACCAGGCAAGCACTCAAGCAGCACCAACAAATGGTTCCTCCATGGGTTAGTTCTATGAAGGGGACCATTGGGGAGGACTCTTGGGAAAGTCGAAACACTAAGGACACAGGGGTGCCCTTGCAGAATTCCTTGATACTGGCTGTCCGTCTGGGCACCCCACTCTCTAGGGCTCAGAGGGAACATTCTCTTTGGTTCTGGTTCTGTACAGATGGTTCACTAAAACTTATGCAGACTAAAGGCTGCTCTGAAAAGGAGTGCACTCCCCTGGCCTACTCTATCACACTGGGGAGGGGACGGATACTTGGGTACGATATGAAGTGCTGCTACCATGAAAACTGCAACCAAGGGAACTCAGAACGTGAGTGCCTGCTCTTCCCCCTGCGCCCTTTTCTTGCCCACCTGCTCCTGGGCACATGGAGTTTCTCTCTGTCTCAGAGGTACATTCCCATGACCTATCTCTGCTTCTGAGAAGCCCAGAGTTTTATCTTTCTGAGGGTCTCTCCTTTCTCCTGAAGGGTCAGGTTGGACCTAAGTCTTTTCTGCATGGGAGACGGGCAGCTGAGTGGTGGGACAGGCCTGGGCATTTTCTCTACGTGTGGGTCTGTAAAGCCATGTGCTTTGGGTCACCATCCCAGCAGACAGACTCTCCTCACCTATCCCACTCCTCATCTCTCTTGTTCTGCTTTGCTGAGATGGACTCACACTATATTCTCACACTGGCCTCCAACTCCTGGGCTTGAGCAATCCTGCAGCCTCAGCCTGTAGGGTGGGGATGGCTAGGACTGTGGGTCCTAGGCCACACCTGCCTGTCCACCACTCTGTTAGCAGCTTCATTTCAGGCTTCAGATTACCTTCTGCCCCATTATCAGGATTGTTCTCCAGCCAGGGAGAGAAAAGTCCTTGAGGAAGGGGGAAGATAACACTAAATCCCTGCAAGCTCTCTCTGATTACAATTTCCAACCTGACCCATGAATCCTGTCCCTAACCCCTCCTATGCCAATCTAACTGTGAATGGTTTGAGGGATTTTAGAATATTCACAAATTCAGGGGATAAGAATTCTCTCAACTCTTCTTTTTGCCCATTGCTCACCATGAAAACTTTCTCTCTTTATTCAGTGTCTCCAGTGTCCAAGGAAGAAAATGGCATTGTATGTCCTGCCTGCTTCTCTGAGAATGGCACCTTGTGTAGCCCACAGCCCCTCAAGTGCACAGGGACAGAGACGAAATGCCTTGAGGTTAAGGGTATGGATTTTCCCTAAGCATTTTGGGTCATCCTCTTAAAGGGCACAAAGTGTCAGCCATCTATTGCTGTGTATCTAATTACATCCAATCTTAACAGCTTAAGAAGACATGTGTCACCCCACGGTCTGCAGGTGGCAGGTCTGAGAGGGGCATAGAGGTGGTGCTGGCTCAGGCTGTCTCCTGAGCTGTGGTCCAGCCGGCAGCAGGGGCTGAGATCGCTCAGAGCCAGGATCTGCTTCCAAGCCCATGCAGCCTCCATTCCTCTTCCTGGGCCTCTTCCTAGGTCTCCTGGGGGTCATGACTGCCAGCTGGCTTCCCCCAGAGCTGGGATGAGAAGTGGGTGGGGGAGCTGAGGCCCTTCACAGCTCATCTGAGAAGAGACACTGCTTCATTTCTCCTACCCTCCCAGTCACCTAGAACCACCCTGTTACACCTGGGGAGGAAGGCATGGAGGCTCCGTCAGCAGGGGTGGGACCTGCAGCTGCCCTGACAGTGCCTGACGCCCACAAGCAAGTGGTGCTAGAGGTCCAAGGGCCAGCGTATCCCTCCTAGGATTGCAGGGAGCCATGGGGCAGGAGACAATTGAGCAGCTCAGAGGAGAGCAGAGGAGAGAACTGGGAACACACGGGCTGTCATGTTGTCCTGGAAAGGGACCATGTCTCAGTGACATGAAGGGTCAACACCCACAGTCCTCCCTGTCACCCTCAACACCATTACCTCTAAGAGCAAACCCTCAGGGCCAAGCACTGACTTTCTGCATGGTGTCATTCTGACTCCAGTGAAGGTTTTCGAGTTTTCCTGAGTAGGAGAAAGCTTGTGTTTGTGGTCAGGTGCAGGAGCCCCTCAGATGGGAGCAGGAGAAGTCACCATGGGGTGTCCTTTCTAGACTGGACAGCTACCTGGGGCACTGTCAAGTATTTTCTGATCAACATGTAAAGGGTTCCCTGGAATTAGTGGCATTTGAAGAACTCAATTAAAGTTGGAGCTGAGAGTTTGATGAGAATGAAGGTTTTTCATGGTTTTTTCTTTCCTTTTTTTTTCTTTTTTCTTTTTGAGTAATTTGGAGGAGGGTCTGAGACTAGCAGGGAGGGCCCTATGTCTAGCTGAGCTGACCTGAATGAGGGAAATGGGTGTCACCTGGGATACAGAGGAGAGGTGGGCTCTCTGTAGTGGGGCAGCCTTTCTGCTCCAAGTTTCTATAGCATCTGTCAAACCTGGGCAGAGGGGACCTCATCTACAGTATTTCCCTCTGGGTTCCCAAAGGAAGTGAAGGTGCAGAAGAGGACAGGGATCCCAGATGTGTCCAGCCAAACTCTTGAGGTCCGACCTCCAACCTCCTTCCCTGCCTTTATCAACCACATCTCTCCTAGGGAGGTCATAGAGGCTCTGTTCTTGCCTCTTATACAGCAGGGTACTTTTAACATCCTTCCACCACTGGAAAGATGGTGGAACCAGAGGAAAACTCGATTGGTCCCAGGATGGAGGTGCATGATTGTCATGCCAAAGGCAGAGGTTAGAGGTCAAGGGCCATTATGATGAACTTTGTCCTTCTCAAAGAAAGTAGAGAAATTGACCTGAAGACAGGGGTGAGGAAGAGAGACAGGGTGACAGAGAGTCTAACTGCCAATCTTTCTCCCACAGGGGTGACTGGTGGTAATCCTCCTTCAACACTGTCTGTTATGGGTTGTGCAACTGAAAGTGCTTGCAAATTGGGAACGTTTCTAGAATCGGATGATGAATTGGAGATCAACTGTGTAAAGCCCATCAGTGGGAGCCCCCCGCTGACACCCATTATCTCGTCCACTCTGACTAGTCTTCTCCTACTCAAAGTCTTGCTTTGATTGCTCAAGGGTGGCAAGTTCATCATTCCACAACCTGCAAACGTGAATGTCTTCTGAGGGTCCTTCTCCAGCATACTCAACTGTACAGATTTAAAAAGCTGAGGCTTACATACATATGTATATGCTTACTTGTTTGTACCTGAGGTTAAAATGAATAATAATTGTTATTTATTCTCTCAGGGGCTCTTTCTTCACCCAAGTACACATTTCAGAGGAAGTCTGAGATGAGATCTCTAAGAATCTCTATGGTCCCTCCATGGTCTCAATGCATGTTCTCGGCCACACATCTAGGAATACACCTCTTTTCTGAAATCCTCAGCCCCTGCCCTCCAATCCTCAATTTCCTTCTGCTAATGAAAATGCTCTTGAATGAATGATTCAGGGTGCAGCAGGGTGTTCTCCCACAGTTTGTAGAGTCTCGGGTACAGCTGAATCTCCCTACCTCAGATCCACTTGTGTGGAATCCTTGTCATGCTCTCTGGACACTTCTGCTTCCAAAGATGGACACAGGCATAGGTGGTCTCTGAAGATACTAAGAAGGAGATTGGGACGTAACTCAGTTCGTAGAGTGCCTGCCTCGTGCACAAAGCCCTGAGTTTAATCTCCAGTACCACAAAAAATTAAAAAAAAAAAAAAAGAGAAAAAGGATGAAGATTCATCATCAGCACTCAAGACAGGTGTGTTTCATCTTTATAAGGCAGGTTTGAGGCTATGGTGGCCACTGAACACCTCAGATGGTACCTGTGAGGAGGTGGGGGATCCAGGAGAGGAAGAATCTTTACAGAAACCTCCTGGTGCTGACCCACCACAAAGTGCCCCTGCAGCCTGCTCAAAGGGACACCTTGGTTCTCTAGCTCTCTCTCCCAGAGGGTGCAGCCTCCTCCTGAAGTTGGAGCAGCGTGTCCCAGCAGGTATTTCTTTCTTGGGCGTTTGTAAAGCCAAGGATGTCCTTGCCCAGGTCAGGCCTTCCTGGGTCTCCTCTTAGTAGGTCTTCTTTTCCTCCTGGGCACAAGCCATGCCCAGCTCACAGCTCTCTCTGCCATTCTCTATGGGTGAGGGCAGTGCACCTCCAGCCTGCTCTGTGGAGCCCTTTGGCACATGCCCACATTTGTTTCCTGCACTTGCAGCTGTGTGCAGTGGATCTGAGACCCAGAGGAGGGCTGAGTCTCAATAGGAGAGAAGATGCCCAGTTAGAACTAGGATTGTTGATGGACAGAGTTGATCTGGGAAGGGATGTATGGGTTCTTGTTGGACCTTGTAATTGAGGAGCAAGAATTAATTCCTTCTGTTCCCCATGAGAAGGGATTGGATTTCAATGATGATAAAAAGGCATAACACATGTGGAGGGCTTACTGTACTCCAGCCACCGTACTACTCACTCCATATGCATTGACTCCATTCTCACCAAATGCAATGTATGTATTATGGTCATCCCCATCTCACAGATGAAGAAAGAGACAAGGTCTTCCTCTCCCTCCCCACCTGCCTAGGGCCTAAGGGCAGGAGAAGAGCAGCCCAGGGTACCCATTCTCAACTCTTGTGCTGGGAGGATGGCTTCCCTGAGGTGTGAGCTATCTACTTCCTTTTCTTTGATAAGTAGCCAGTTAGCCCCCATCTTTCACACTAGATCATTTACTATCTATGCTGACCCCCTGGGCTTGGCCTGTGTCTCAGTACTAGTTATAGAAATTTAAAATTTGGGAACATCCTTCTTCATTTTTTATAAGTGGTATCAGTTTTTAGGGCTCCCATAACAAACTATGAAAAAAACTGGTGGCTTTGAGCAACAATCCATTCCTCATGCTTCTGGAGGTCAGTCTGGCTGCAGCCCAGGTGAGTGTAGGGCAGGTTCCCTGTGGGAGTAAGGGGACGTTTGGGCTCCATGTCCTCTCCATTCTGGTGGCCCTCTGTACAGCTGCACAGCTCTGACATCTTCCAGGGTCACCTGTTGGCTCTCTGCCTCTGTCAGCATGTGCCCCTTCCTGCTGGTCCTCTTATGAGGCCCTTGTGATAACATGGGGCCACCAGCCAAGTTGGCATCGTTTCCCCACCACAAGATCCTTAGTCCCAACTTCAACGGCTCTTTGGAAGATATATTCACAGAACTGGGGATTAGAATGTGTACTTATTTGGAGGAAAATATTCAGCCCATCACATAACTGAACTATTTGAAGAAAAAAAAAAGGGGGGGAACTATTGAAACTCTTGTGCATTGGGATCAGTCATGGGAAGGGTCCTGCCCAGGAAACTCAGTTAGGGCTGGACTGCCTCTGGAGAGGACTTGACTCACATGAAGCCCCTTGGACCATCTCGGGAAGTAAGCCCAGGGAGGTTAGTAGGAGACTTTCCCAGAACACTGGACATCCATGATGGCGTCCTACATGAAAGCTGACAAAAATATAGACACTTCTTCTGTTGCTTTCTGATGAGACCAGAGGGTAAGGCACAATGCAGGCCACTGCTCCAAGATGCAGGTGTAGGGCAGTGTGTCTTGGGGGCCTAAGTGAGCAGAGAGGAACTTGTGTCTCCGCAGTGACGTCCCTTCTCCTCTCACAGATGCGGACCTCACAAACTTCCAGTCCCTTGCTTAGTCCCCATCCTTTGTGGAGGGTGGGTGTCTACGATGAATCCTCTCCTGGCCCAGTCCTGAACGCCTTCATGACCACCCAATGTCCAGGCCCAACGCTGCTGCAGTGTCTGTGCCCTTGGAATCCACTCCACAAGCCCAACACCAGAAGTGCCCTGCCCCTTGTGCTTGGGGACCAAGCATTCCGCAGTGTGGCCGCTGTGTTCAGCTCTAGGCTGCTCACCACCTGGCTCCTCCGCCCTTGAGCTCATAAAGACCCAAACCCCTGCCCCTTGTCTGTGCTGCCCCCTCAAATAGGCCACTGCCCCCCTCCCGCAGTCCTTCAGCTCCTGGCCTGCTCTCCTGGACTGTCCTGGCTTCTCCTGTCCGATCTGCTCTGTTTGTCTATGGTGTGGTGTGGGGTAGTGCATGTTGGCACGTCTCAGAGAGAAGCCCACATGGACACCCCCAGCATGGGCCTTCTCCTGGAAGCTTGCTATGGTCTGTATGGGAGATGTCCCCCTAAACCTCCTGTTAATGCAGAAATCTTCAGAGGTGAAAAATTACATGATGAGAGCTGCAGCGTATTCAGGGGATTAATCCTGATATGATTAAGTGGGTAGTAACTGTTTGCAGGTAGGGCGCTATTAGGGGAGGACAGGGTGGGCCTTGGGCTTTCTGTTTTTTTCCTCATGAATGGAGTCTCCCCTGCTCTCTGATGCTGCCATGAGCTGCCTGCTTCCCTCCTCCACACTCTTCTGCCATGACGTTCTGCCTCATCTCTGACCCAGAGTCCTGGCGTTGGCCCTCTATGAACTGAGACCTCTGAAATTGTGAGCACCAAATAAATTTTTCCTCCTTTGTATTGTTCTTGTCAGGTGTTTTGGTCACAGCCATGGAAAGCTGACTAGAGCAGGGCTCTATGAGGGAGCTGGGGACAGACTGTCATATCCTTCCTGAACTTTCCACCATTTGAGGAGGAGCGCGGACAGGTGTTAATCTCCCTGGGACTCACTGACTCTTCTCACCTTGCTTGTTTCGAGTACTGACTCACTATGATGCAAAACCCAGAAAACACAGCTCTCCCTCAGGAGCTGACCCTTGCAGAATAGTGTCAGGATGCACATCACTGCACAGAATTCCAAGCACAGCTGGCCAGCAGGGACAGGGACACCCAGGGAGGGTGAGGACGTGCCCTCTGAGCTGAGGCCTTCTGGCAGTGAGCTTGGGGGTTGAGGCAGCATGTGCATGAGGACCCCACTCCTGTGCAAGCTGGAAACTGGTCAACAATGGAGCCCAGACAGGCAAGAGTTAGACTAGCCTTCAGGGAGTGAGGCTCTGCAGGAGGAAACTTGGGGCAGTGATGAGGACTCCAGCTGGTTCCAATGCAGAGGGGCTTATTTCCCAGGTCCCAGAGGCTGGTGATCTGAGACCAAGGTGTCAGTTGGTTTCTTCTGAGAAGTCTCCTTGGGTAGCAGATGGTGGTCTTCTCACTGTGTCCCTCTGTGGTCTTCCTTGCATCCTAATCTCCTTATGAGGACATCAGTCACCCTGATTAGAGCCTGTGTGATATGGTAACTCAGTGAGCTCTGTGGAGAGGCCATGCTTGGGATACAGGGGCTGGGACTTCAACATGTGAATTCCAGGGGTGCAACTCAGCTGGTAGCTAAGGGCTGGAGAGGAGGCCTAGGGAGTGGTCATCAGGATGGCTCTCAGTGCTCACTTCACACAAGCCCCTTCTCTTTTCCTTCTCATCTCTACCCCTATCTTCTCATTTCTCACTCAATTTTCCTTTTATTTCTCCATGAACATTTCCCAGTGCCACTAGTGTTCCCTGCATTTCTCTCCTATAATCAGCAATCTCAGGGACTGAGGTTTGTCCCTTCTCTTCACCAGGGATGAGAGCAGCCTTTGCCCCCGCAGGGACCCTGTAGTCAGGGCACCTGGGAGAACAGTCCTGCTCTCCTTGGCTGCCCTGCTTTCCTGGGGTTGGAGGGAGGAGCGGTTAGCTTTCTTCTTCCATCTTTTTCTCCAAGATAACAGGTGAACCTGGAGCCAGGGCCACGTGATTCAGGGACTTCCATTGTAGGTGAGGAATCGTCTGCTGGGCTTGGGGGGAAAGGTGTCCAGGAGCTGGCGGCCAGGGCACATGTGTGCCTGGAGATTCTCATGAAACCTTGGGCCTCAGGAGCTGCCAGCAGCAGGAAGGTTGTGTTATGACCCAGGAAAACCTTGGCCACCTCTGAAGGTGAGCTGCAGGACAAGGAATTAGTTTGCTTACAAAGTTAATAAAAATAAATCTCATTATTTGACCCATATTGCTGTTCCATTTAGAGGAGCTGCCCTAGGAGGTGGGGGGATATTCTGTCATGGGCACAGTGGCCAAAAGCAAATTAACTTAGTTTTATACAAATGATTTTAGTATGGGGGCTGGGGTTGTGGCCTTGTGGTAGAGTGCTCACCTAGCACGTGCAAGGCCCCGAGTTCGATCCTCAGCACCACATAAAAACAAATAAAATGAAGGTATTGTGTCCAATTGCAACTAAAAGAAAATTTTAAAAAATAAAAATACTTTAAAAAATGATTTTAGTATAAAATGCAAACATTATGCTTATCTATTTTTAAAGTAAGGGAACATTATTGATCTATAAAAGAGATTTTAAAAGTGGGGTAGGCTAAACAGAAAATAAAAATGAAACATTTACTTTGGTTCTCCCTGGTTACACGGGACACAGCAGCTAACAGAAGGTATAAGCACACAGATGGAGCCATGGTGGGGGGCACAAGCCCAGGTACCAGCCAAGGGAAGAGCAGGGCAAGCCGTGTTTGGGATCCTCCCTCTGTGGCCACTGCTCACCACTGACCTGGCCCTTTCCTGTGTCCACCTCTCAATGCAGTCATGATCCTCTGTGCTGGGCTCTGGCACCAGTGAGGACTTTCTGTGCAGCTCCAGGCTGAGGTGGGTGTGTGCCCAGGGGACCCCATGGCCACCCTTGGGCCATCCTCAGTGACCAGCAGGTGGTGGCTTGGGCCCTTCATCTCTTCTCCTCCCGGGAGCCTCCTGGCTGGCTCATGGAGCTGGCAGCACTGGTGCCTGGTGAGGTGCCCTTGAGGAGGGGCCATGGGCCTGAGGCACAGTCATGGGAGGAGGACACCATGCTGGGGGCAGCTGACCTGCACTGTTGCTGAGAGTGTGAGAGATGGGGCTCCAGAGGCCTGAGTGGAGCACTGTCCTGTCCCCCTCTTGGTTTCCTTCTCTTCTAGAACAAACACCCCTCCCTCAGGCCTTGCTCAGCAGGCACCTTGACTGTTGCTCTCCCCTCAGAGAAATGGAGGACGGGAGAACCCTCGCACTTGCCCCATGTCGGCAGCTGTCAGCCTCCCTGTGCCTTGCCACTGTATTCTGAAGTGTGTGTGTGTGTGTGTGTGTGTGTGTGTGTGTGTGTGTGTGTGTGACATGTGTCTCTGTGACCGTAAGCTATCTGTCACCTGCCATTTCCCTCATGAGTATCCCACTGTCCATCCCTGATAAGACTTGTAAGGTATGATTGCTGTATCATAATCACACCAAGAGATTAGCTCTGGTCCCTTAATATCCTCCAACCCCGAGCCTGGTACAGTTTCTCAGCTGTCTCAGAGATGCCATGTGCTGTCAGCTGGCGTTAGAACGAGGACCCTCAGCCCACACTGAGATCCTCCCTCAGACCTGTTCCGTGGGTCTTGCTTTATGACGCTCCCCCCAGTTTTGTTGGATCCCCTCAGCTGTTGGGGGGAAGGGCCTGCTCCCTGGGGCTGTCCTGTGTTCTGGCTGTGGTGAGGACTTCCCCGTGGTGACCTTCAGCTTGTCTTCCAGTTCCTGGTATCCCTGTGCCCTGCCTGCTGCTGTCCAGAGGCCCCGTCCTCAACCAGGGGACTGTTCATGTCAGCACGGTCCTGCACGCTGCCTGCAGGTGTCTGAGGAGGCTCTGGGTCACTGGTGATATGGCTAGTGTGGCTAAGGGCTTAATTGTGAACAGTACTTAATTGTAATTAATCTAGATTCACCATCAGTCCTGCACGGAGCCAGGGCTGCCTTGTTGGACAGCTGTGGTCAGAGGCCGGTGGACTCAGACAGGTGGCCCCGGGTAACACCTCCTCAATGGCCTCTCCCCAGGCACCCGTGCTGCTAGCTCTTTGAGCCAGCCAGGAGGCTGTCTGGAGGAGGGAGGAGGAGAGACTCAGAGCCCAAACCGCCATCTGGTTCTGAGCAGGGACACAGGCAGTGTTGTGGTGTCAGGGCCCCAAACCCACAACATGTGCTTCCTGGGCTTTTCGGAGGTTGGGATTAACAGGAGGCCCTGGGTCACCAGCATCCCCCACCTCCAGGCCTCTCTCAGCCTCTGCCTGTGTTCAGCTGGCCTCTATGGGGCTCCTGGTCGGTCAGGGCGGTGCCTGAGGGGAGCCTCCAGACCTCCAGACGCACTGAGCTGGGGTAGCAGCTTGTGATTCTGCAGTGGCTGTTGGGAGCCTTGCTGGAGCCTCTGGGCCCTGGTGATGAACTGTGCTTGCCTCTGTGCAGGAGAATCCTTCAGGCTGTACCAGGACATGTCCTGCTCAGGACAGAACTGCACGCAGGAGCTGGACCCCTTCACCGTCCATGTGGTTTCTGGGAAGCACGTCCACTTTGCCAGCCAGTGCTGCCAAGGACAGCCCTGCGGAAATACCAGCAATGTCCTGGGTGTGTGCTGGCCTGGGCTGCTGCCCGCCTCCTACTCCTGCCCTCTGCACCCACGCCCCTTCCCCTTGGGGGGGATCTCAAGTCCCAGCACTTCCTGCATCTCTTGGTGATGTTCTCTTCTGACGTACAACAATTACGTGAGGAACCAGTGTAACAAACTGGCCCTGCTACCATGCTGTCCCCCTCAGTAAGGACAGGTGCTGGGAGCACCCTGATGTGCAAAGGGCAGTGGATATCCTCAGTATTTCTCAAACTCAGGGTCTCAGGTCTTCTGTGAAGACGCCGGGGATCCCAGACAGCTTTTATTTATTTATATTTTACTTATTTACATATTTCTCTGACTTAGAGGTCAAAGCTAAGAAAATACAGAAATCATGTACAATTCACTCAAAAAATAATTAGACAACGACACAAGTATGGTTTTAGGTAGAAATACTACATTTTACAAAACAAAATCGATTTGCGGGTGGAGTGGTGTCCCTGGGTGTCCTGCAGAGCGCTTAGTTACTGGGGCAGCTGGCTTGGCCGCCTGCTCCAGCTGCTGGTCTGCTGCATCTCTCCCCCCACGGGCTCTGGAAACCCCGTGAGGCTCAGAGGTGCCCTCATGCGGCCTGCATCTACAGACCCAGGGCCTTGGACCCCAGTTTGACCACTGCTGTCCTAACCAAAGGCCTTCCTATGAAGAGACAAAAATGTGGCCTCGAGCCAAGGTTCATGACCACATCACAGAGCCAGTGAGCTCAGAGCAGGCCTGGTCTCCATGCTTCCTTTCCCTCTTATCAGGGTGATGAATCAGGGCCTGCTCCTGTGTTCAGGGCAAGGCTTGTCCTCAGATGCCTGCTGGCCAGGCTGAGTGCACTTGGCTAGTGTTGCTCTTGGTTGTCGGTGCCCCCTTCCTCTTCTCAGTCTATCCCCTGGGTCCTGAAGGCGGTGACCTGTCAGGGCAGGTGCCTGAGCGCATGGAGTATGGACACAGCTGAGACCTGTGTCTGGGCCGGGTCCTGAGGCCAGGATCGGGGCCGCTTATTCTCGTGTGGGTCCCTTCCCTCAGGGCAGGGACACTTTCCATGTGGTCACAGGTCCTTAGTAATGGTTCTCACTCTGCCCAGTCCCTGCCCCAGAAGACAGGTCCAGCAACACCATGTGCCCTGCTTGCTATGGACTCAACATGACTTCCTGCAGCGAGAAGACCCACAGATGTAGTTGGGAACTGCAGTGTGTCCAGCTAAGAGGTGGATGTTACGAATTGTACATCTAGGAGTCCAAGGTCCTTCATGAGATTGAATTGAGAGCACATCAGGCCCTGGGTCACCATCCACACAGGGACTGGGTTGGGGGGATGCCTGACGGGGAGCCTGCTGGGGTGCTGAGCCCTCTGTGGTTTCTGCCCTCAGAACCCAGAGCTCCTTCTCCTGTGCCCCCCTCAGGCCCTGTCCTCCTGTGACTGTGGTCCAGCCAGGCTCATTAATGGCAGCAGGAAACTCCTCACGTTGCTTCTCTTCCTGGTTGCCATTGGTCTGTGGTGTGGATGGGGCCACTTTTCTTCCTCTAAAACCTGCACTTCTCTTCTCCACTGTCCCCGCTGAAGCGCAGTGTAGGGTGTCAGGGCACCAACACCTGAGTACAATTTGACTTCATTTTTTGCCAAATGTCATTTCCAACACTTGACTGTGATCATGGATTTTTGACTGGGGTTGAGCACCAGACTTATCCTGAGTTTCTTTGTGCTTCTTGTTTCAAATAGAATTTACCTTTTAGAAAACGTTTAGTCATAGCAACATTCAGAGAAGACAGAGATTTCCCATTGACCCCACATGGCCCCTCACTGTCACCTTCCTGCAGAGGGCATGTTCCTTACCAGGGATCAACTTGCACTGGCACGTCCTTGTTCCCAAAGTTCATAGTGGACATCAGGAGTTTCTCTGAGTATGGACGATGCTGGGGTTTGAACAGGGGTGAATTGACGTGTCCATGACCCCACTGCAGTGTGGACAGAGCATTTTCTCTATGTCCCTGGATCCCAGCCCTGAGGCCTCCATCCTTCCCCAGGAGACTATGGTGACTGCCGACCTCTGCTGTCCCCGAAGGTTTCCTTCCCTAGAATGTCCTGTGACTGGCCACATAGCACGGGGTCTTCTCAGAAGTGCTTTGTTTTCATAGCAGGAGCATTTCAGGCTCTTTTGCTTTGTTTTGGGGCTGCTGTTGACCCCAGGGTCTCACATGTGCTGGGAAGAGGCTGCAGGGGAAGAAGTGTCCCACTGGGACCCCCAGGGCATGACTGAAGACCCAGGGAGGAGAAGGCCCTGCAATCCAGGACATGTCCACGTTCAGGTTTAGAAAGTAAGGTGGCCTGGAGTGGCCTTGGGTGGAGCGTTGCTGTATAAAGAGTTTAAATATGCAGATCTGTGCGGGTCCCTACTGTCTGGATTGCTGACCACGCTTCAGGAACAGAATCCCCCCCAAGGCCCTCTGATGGTGCTGCACCTCCACCCGCACACTCACTCCCTTCCACCTTTATTTTGAAATAATTTCCTACTTACTGGAAAGTTGCAAAAGCAGCACTGAGTTGCAGTCTCCCTGCCTCAGCCTCCCCTGGAGTTCACTCTTAGGAACCAGAAACACTTTCAGAAACTTGCACCAGGTGCAGGGCAGCACGACACGGCACTGTTGGCTGACAGGCTGCCTTTCTCCTTCTTGCCCTCTCCTAGTCCAGGATAGGATTCTTTGTAATTATTCCTCATGTATCTTATTCTCCTCCAGCCTGTGGGTGTTCTGGATTCTATTTTGTAAGACCTGTGTGAGTAGGATTATTGGCCATTATTTTGTAGAATGTCTCTCTGTCTGACACTGTGGCCTGGTGACCCTGAGGTTACACATTTTCGGCAACAATGCCACAGCAATGCTGTGCCCTCTGTCATCTTGTCAGGAGGCCCGTGCTGTCACTGTGGCCTATTGCTTATGATGTTATCTCAGCTATTTGTTTCATGTGCTTTCGACCAGGGGTTACCCTCTGTAAAGTTACTATGATGTTTGAATAATAGGCTAGATTTTGCCGCTGTAATAGACAAATCTCAGTAACAACTCATAATGGAAGTTCGTATCTCAGTCACCTGAACTCTGTATAACGCTGCTGATTGACAGCTGTCCTGGGTGGCTCTGTCCAGGTGTGAGGAAAGAGCCAGGCTTCATCTACTCCACAGTGCTACCATCCCGGGGACTTGCTGGACTCTCCAGTAGGTGTTCTGCATGTGGTCCTCGGGTGGGCAGAGAGAGGGCCTGGAATGCGGTGCCAGATCAGTGACGTCCATCACCTAGGCTCAGATCTCAGTGATTATTGCTATCTCAATCACACAGCCTGGGAGAGGGCAGTTTATCAGGGCCTCCCTGCAGCCTCTGGGACAGAAGAAACATTTCTCAGTGGTCAGCGCATGGTCTTTAGAGCCAGAGTATGGGGACAAGTGCATGGAGTACTGCACACATGGCATATGTTAAGTGCATCTGAGTGGCAGGCCCTTCCCCTCATGCTAGGCGTGTGAGCAGCAGGCTGCTTATCCCATAGGCACAGACCTGGGTGTGAGGTCATGTGTTGCAGTCCCTGTGCTTGCTCCACAGCCCACTCCTTGATTGGTCACTGCAAGGACAGTTAGCAGACATTGCATTGGTGGCTGCCTGTAATCTGCTTAGCTACTGCCTGAGTATATATACATGGTAACTGCACACTAAAATCAGACCTGCTTCCTGCTTGGTCTCTGGAGGTCTTGATTAGCGACTCTTCAGCCCCACTCTCCTCTACCCTGTTCTGTGGACCTCCTTGCTGGATGAGAGAGAGCTCATCAAAGAGAGGCTGACCTCAGTCCCAGCCCTACACTTGGACAAGCAACCTTCCCTCCTCATGCTTGCTGCCCCCTCTCCTGCCACAGGTGCAGGGGGTGGTGGCAATATCTACCTGAGGTCCTGTCCTTCCCAGGGAGCTCTCAGCACAGTGCTTGGCCAGGAGTGACTGTTCGTGTTTAGTGGGTGTCTATAGTTTGGAAGCTGCTCCCTGTGCAGTAGGGAGAGGGGACACACTGGAAGCCATCATGTGGAAAGGTGCAGTGCTGGTCTGGCCCATTGCCCTTTGACATCATCAGCCTCATTGAGGCTATGGCTGCCTCTGTTCTGCTCAGACTCCCCTGTCCTCTCACTCTATCCCCAGCCCCTCCAGGGATGGACACCATGCCCAGGCATCTTCTCTGCTGCCTCCCTTCACAGAGCCTACCTCCTCTCAAACCCTTGGAAGCCTCAGACAGGCTCATCTTGGCTGGGATGAAGCAGCAATGCATTTGAGGACCCCAGAGTCACACAGGAGAGTGGCCTGCAGATTCTGCAGTTCCATATCCCAGGAGGTCTCCACAAGAGTGCCAGTGACTCAGGAGTGTTAGACTGGGGTCCTGGGGATAAATGAAGGAGAAGAAGTGGGACTGGGTGTCCATTCTGGAAGCCTTCCAGGCTGCAGGGTGTGGGAGAATGATGAGGAAAAGATGGGATAGGGAGAGTTAAAGTGGAGCAGTGGGGGCTGGCCCAGACAGAAGTCTGCCATCCTTCCCACAGCAGGGCATTGGGCAAAGTGCTTTTCCTGCTCAATCCTGCCTTCGTGTTCCTGCCTGTTCATGCTCAACTCCCTACTCCTGTCCCCAGCTGGGCATGGGCTTCCTACTGAGGTCAGATTAATTTGCTGTCAATGTTTTCTTCATCCAGCCTGGCTCAGAATAAGCTATTGCATCTGAGAAGCTCCTCAGACTTTGACATTCATGTATGGCTGGGTTAATTGCAAATCATGGCCTCAACTGTCAGCAGCACTTTATAGTTTGTAAGTCTCTTTTCCCAGAGTTCTTATTTTCTTTCTGTTTCTGTTAGTGCATCATAAGTACACCCAGTCATGGGTTCACAGGGACACATCCAGAGATGCCCAACTCATAATCTGCTCCAATTCTTTCCCAGGGCCTCCGTTTTTCCTTCTTTCTTCTCTCTTTCTGCTTCCCTTTCCTATTCTTCTGGTCTTTCTTCTATTAATTTATGTGTATATTTTTTCTTGTGCACGCATTAAAAGTGGGATTCATTGTGATACACTCATACAAGCATAGAGCATTTTAAAAAATTTTATTCCCCATTTTTTTCTGGTCCCTATCCTTGTCCCTCTTGTCCTCCTTTGTCTCCCCTACTACTTTTCCCTTCAATTTTATGAGATTTCCCTTGTATTTCTTCATTATCTGAGTTTGGCTTATTTCACTTAGCATGAAGTCCTCCCAGTTATTTTATTTTGAATAACTTTGGGCATGTAACTTTTGCATACAATCATACTGCATGCATGATTCATATACAATCAGGTATATGTGCAGAGTGAGATACTTCAACAACCATCCCCATGTTACAGCTTCCCCTGGCAGATAAGGAGTCCCACCCCTAAAGCACCCCTGGTCTCCTCATAGTCCACCTCCCTCTGGCCATCTGCCTCTCCTGGAAGTGACAGGCATCACAGTCCGTTCAGCTGAGTTATTACTCAGAACTACTCTGGGTGAGAGTGGCTCTTCCCAGAGGCAGCCCTGTGCCATGGAGTGGGTAGATCAGCTGTCTGCACAAGACTCAAGCCCTTCTGGCCCAAATGGCTGCTCACCCAGGAAGAGGGGAGGGGATGCCCTCCAATCTGGGCTCTGGGCTGGATGTAGCACCTCTGCTTGGTTGAATTGTGATCAGAAGCAAATTTCCCAATAATCTTTAATCTGAAATAAAATTGAACCAAAGTAAAACCCACTTCTTCCTCCAAGTGTCTTCTGTGTACTTTTTAACTACACAGTGGATCTAGAAATCTTTTGTAGAGTCCTAAGCACCCAAGTCTGGTTTTGGATCTGAGCATCAGCGTGAAGAGGGTTGAAAAAGAGCTGCCCAGCAGGTGTCAGTGGACTTGGGACAGAGTTGCTGGTAGCCTGGGGAAAATAGGTACTGCATCAAGTGAATCTAGAAATTTTATGTCCCCAAAAGTGTTCCCACCAGGTAAGTTGCAGAGTAAGGGTTCAGGAAGAACAGTGCCAGGAAAGAGGAGGACTAATCTGTGCCCGGTGCTCACAGGGGATCATTCTCAGAACCAGGGCTCTTATTTTTTTTATCATATTAATATTTACCATAATTTATTTAATTAAAAACATTGAATGCATACAAACTTATACATACTCATAGGCTGCTGTGTGATGTTCCAACACATATGCCTGCATCGTGTAAGGTTCAGATCAGGTGAGCACGTCCTTCTCCACACATTCTCCCTCCATCTGGGGAAAGCATTCAGGGTCCTTTTCTCTCACTCTATAAAACAGGCAGTGTAGTGTCACACTCCTGCACAACAGAAAGCCAGACCTTGTTTCTCCAGACTGGAACCTGCCCCTGTGGACTGGGCTCCCCACTTCCCTGCTCTCCCCAGGCTCCTGGGGAGCAGCTTTAAAGCAGTAATTCCCTCTGGATCCTCTCAGGGTCTCTGGCACAGGACAAACTGGGACCCTAGCCCTTTGTCAAAGGAAGCCAGAAATTACTTTGGCAAAGTCAGGTGATGAGAGACAGGTTTTCTGGACTTCAATGAAGCTCAAGTTTAGGGAGACAGCCCTATATATCCGATAAACATTTTTCCTGACATGAAGAAAACTTGAATTTTCCATCACTCAGGTGGGAGCTTCTCTCTGAAATCAGTGTGTAGATCAACCCCTAGTCGACATACTGGGAAAGTACAAATGATCAGTAAATGTCCTCATTTTCATGTGTTGTCAGACCCATCCTCAATGTCTTCCATGAGAGAAGGCCTTAGGAATTCACCTACTGAGGAAATCAAGAAGACCCCCGCCTCACCCCACACACAACTTAAAACCAATAAGAACAAATTCAGGGAGATATTTGGAGGATCTAAATAAATATCTTGGGATGTTTCATAACTTATGCCAGGTGCTTGACCTCACCTGGAAAGATATCATATTATTACTTAACCAAACGTTAGCCCTCAATAAGAAAAAGGCCACCCTAAAGCCAGTAGATAAAGAATTTGGGGAAGAACCTACATCTTGCCCATGCCCTAGCATCACAATCTAGAAACAAACCTAATTATTCATCTAGAGCACAAGCAATTCCCTGAAACAACCCTGACTGGAACTCAAATGATGAACAGAAGCTTGGAAGATCACACATTTCCAAATGTTGGTCCTTGAAGCCATCAAGAAGATCAGGGAAAAGCCCTGAGATTTTCATGGAAAAACTCAGGGAGACAATAAAAACACACCACCCTAAATCCTGAATCCATAAAGGGCCACTTACTTTTAAAGGATAAATGTACCAAAAAAGTTTTCCCTCTGTGTTGTGAAGCCTTTAAGATGTTAAAATTGGGCCTTATTTTGAGCCTGTTCTCAACTTACCTATGGAGCAAGATTTAACCTGTTTGCTGCTAAGGTTGTAGGAATGGTCACACAAAATAATGGAACTTCTCAACAGCCAGTAGCTTATCTCATTAAGAAGCTTAACATCATAGCTTTGTTCTCAAAATTAATAGAAAGCAAGATATCATAATTTCATCATCCAAATCTGTCCAATTGTCAACTATCAAAAAATGATTAAAATGCCTTGTGCATGAGGTTTCTGTTCAGAATAGCAGTTTGTCCAGCTCCTTTTAGACTTCCTCAAGGACTTACATTGAAGTGCAAATGGAAGAATCCTGCAAGCTCAGTTGGAGACTGATATGAGGCCCAAGGGGGGTGGGGCAGGGAATTAAAAGTGTCTTTTACCTGAACTCAAACTAGACTAAACCAAAAAGTAAATTGTAAAATACTTTACTAATTACTGAATTACTGCTGGGCATTTTCTCTAAGACTTTTGCTTTTTCTTAGATTCTGTATTTTTTTTTAGCTCATGATTTTGATCCTACAGACCTAGGTTAATGTTTTTCCAATCAGTCTTATTTTTTATTCAACTATGGAATTTTTAAACATTGCAATGGAAATTTCACCTGCAAAAAGCTACAAGGCCTTTACTATTGTGTTATGTGTGCATTATTGTGTTATGTGTTGTATGTCTGTACTTGTGTATATCCTTATATACATGATATAAAAATTGGCAGATATATAAGGAGCTCTCACAAAATTATAGAAAATAGATCCACCCTAATAGATCACCCGAAATTCACATGATTTAAAATGGTTCGATTTAAATTGGGTTAACAAATGAAAGTAAAGATGTCTTTAAAATTAAACTTAACTCACAAGTCTCTTTAGGTGGTTAAAAAAAACATTAGAATGTTGATGTCTACAAAATGTCTAATATCACTTGGTTCCAGGTCTTCTCTTCAAGAAGAAAGAAATGACTAATACTGTTTAATACACTTGTCTGATATTTTGGTAGAATAAGTAAAGTAGATTTAACATGGGTTTATTCATATTTATGAGTAGTTTTGTTTGTTATACATTTGATTAATTTACAAGGTTAAATGCTCAATGTTAAATATGCCATCAAATAATATTAACTTCTTGAATTCCATTGATGACATTATTGATGTTTCTATAAATTGGTAAATGAAGAAAAAAAGGGCTTAAAGTTGCTTTGTCATCACTGAAAAGGGTTACTAAAAATTTAAAGTCCCAACAAGTATAATTATATATACTTAAACATTATGTTTTCTTGGAATAGTAAACAGATGCAATTCCATATACAAAAGTTTATAGAACATTTCTATGTACAAAAATAGCAAAAGTTTCAACTGTTCCAATTAAGAGTACTATAAATAACAAAGTATTTTTTATTAAAATAAAATAATTTGCCTAGGGCTGAGGTTATGGCTCAGTGGTAGAGCACTCATGTAGCATGTGTGAGGCCCTGGGATCAATCCTCAGCACCACGTAAAATAAAGATATTTTGTCCATGTAAAACTAAAAAATAAATATTTAAAAAAATTCATTTGCCTAAATTTAGAAGGATTATTTCAAATTGTGAACAGAAAAGGGGGTTAACAGATGGGAAGGGAAAATTAGAAGGTTCTAGGTATGAAAACCATATTTAATAGAAGGAAAAGAAAATGTGTGTGGATAAGAAAGTTTTTATGTGATGAAGTAAATAAGAGGGTTTAAATAAATGATAAAGAAGATCTAAGTTTATTTTTACAATCAGACATATGTTAAAAGGACAAAAATTTCTTAAAATATTAATTTATCTAAAACATTGTGTTTACTGAGTTTTGTTTTTTCTAGAGCAAGTAATCTTAAAGAAATTAAACAACTGGTTAAACAACAACTGTTATTTTAGAGCATTGTACTATGTTATTTCTTTAAAAGTTAAACTTGGTTAATATAAAAACATCAGTATAATTGAGAAGCTAATACTCTTCTTTGTGTATTAAATGTTCATATCTTCCAAGTATAAAAGTCTTTAAGGTAGAAGCTTTAAAAGAGCATTATATCAAGTGGTGTTCTCCAAACTAAAGTTATATGATAATTTTAGGCTTATAAGAATAACATTGGAGATTTGTCAATAAGATACTTTAGACACTGGGGTACAATTTATTCATTTTTAAAATTTTTTTCCAGCTTTTTTTTATTATTAGTTGTTCAAAACATTACAAAGCTCTTGACATATTTCAAACATTTGATTCAATCGGATTATGAACTCCCATTTTTACCCTGTATGCAGATTGCAGAAGGGGGGATAGTGGAGGATAGGAAGGCAGCTGAATACAACATACACTAGTATGGCAGTATGTAAAAAGTGGATGTGTAACTGATGTGATTCTGAAAATGGGGTACAATTTAAATGTATTTTTAAGTTAATGAGAGCCTAATCTATGTAAAAGTTAATATTGTAAAAAACAAAAGGCTAAAAGCTCTCAGTTTTTCTTTAATTTGTGTTTTAAATGTAGTATATTGTGTTAGCTAATATTCATGTGAACTCAAGCAACAATATATGTAAACTTTGTAAAATGATATTTAAGAATCAAAGATCAGCTTCAGAACCTGCCTCACCTGAGATAAGGCTCTGCCTCCCACCTTACCACATGTCAGAATGACTCCACAGTAGTCCAGACTTCAGTTCATTTAACATTATGTTCAAAAGATTGATTTTTGTTGTTAACTTACTAGGATCTTAAAGAGGGGGGGGTATAATGTATAGCTCATCCAAAATTCAAGGTAGCTATTATATAAACTAAATATGTTTTTACTCTTGTTAATTTTATTTTGGATTTTCCTTATAAACTATATAAATGTTGCCTGTTAATGTTTTGCAGAGGCATTGCTTCAAGAACTCACAACCTGGATTTAAGATAGTAAGCCATCACCTACAGGACAAATAAGATAATACAGACCCCAGTTCATCAAAAGGGGTAAATGACCATAAAGTTATAGATATTAAAGTTAAAGCCCAGCACTCTTAATTTAAGATTGGTGAGACTTATTTTCTAGATGTTTAAGATCAAGACTTAAAAACTAAAGTTAAATTAAAAGGACCAAGAAAATATTTGGCTCTTGCCCTCCAAGTCAGTCTGAAGCCAGGAAACAGGAAATTTCTCTAAAGAGCTTTGCAACTCTGGGCCACTTAACCTCCTGATCAGGGAGATTAATGAGACCCCTGGAGAACAGAGAGCCAATCAGTGCACCTGCTATGAAGAGGAGGGTCATTGAAAAAGGAAGACATCCTTGATGCTTCCAAGAATAGCCACATGGTCAGCAAGATCTGAACCCATTCTATAGCAAATGGCACTAGCAGAATTAAGAAGCTGCTCTCAAGTTCCCCCAGAAGTGACTCCCATGGAAACTCAGCTGACTCTTAATGATAGGTAGAAACAAAGGTCAGTTTGACTTGCTTCATCTTAAACAAAAGCAGTTAAAACCAAAGCACAGTCATTCTTGGACATTTAAAAAATAGATAAATGTAATTTAAGGTCTTGTATTAGCCCCCCAAGAATAAGTAAGACTGGAGGCTACGAAAGAGAGAGTCTTAGTCAGGAATGCCTGATAACTATAAAAAGAAACTAACCATCAAGAGGATCTATCAGAGTCAGTAGTTTTTATTTGAAGGTCTACAGATATTGCTAACTTACACAGGTAGACTTGATGTTTGCTACTGTGATTATTCAGCCCTAAGTAATAGAAATAAAGGGTTCTCTACTAGACACTGAGGTCACACTAGTAGAAGGATTTTGTAAGATCAGATGACATTAAGTTATTAAACTACATCTTATGGTCATGGACACATTAAAAATTATTTTGTGTTTAATTATAAATTGTGTTTACATTCCTGATAAATTTGGGGATGTTAAAGATCGACATTCCCAAATGAAGGCCTTGTCCACTCTGGCCTTATTATGGGGACAACTTCTCAGCTCTCACACCTCCTGGTGGCAGATTAGTGGCTGCTATCATCTTCATGGTATACATTGACATGTCCCAGATGCTGCAACATTTACTCAATCCTCATCACGTCTGTTTCTCTATCATAGAAGCACCCATCCCCAGGAATTGCCCCTCCCTACAGGGAACCATAAGGTTGTTAATTAATGTGTCCTTGGCTGCTCCATCCTTCAGCCCACCAGTGTCCCACCTTTGGCCCATCCTTCCAAGGATTCCTAGTCACTTAAGCAGGAAGGAGAAAGATAAGGGGAAGAGGGCAGGAGAACAGAGGAAGCCTAGGAGGTATACAAAGGGCAGAAAAACTTGCTTCTGGGGATTCCATGATACCAGCTATGGCCCCTTCTCCCTCCCAGGAGAAGTCTAGGTTACCCCTTTTTAGATAAACCCTACTTTATGTTTGCCTCAGTGTGCTTCTCTAACGTTCAAACTTGAACATGTGGTGAAGCAGGACTTGTCACTGATAACTGGCGGTATCAGATGGGATGGCAAGAAACTTGTCCTGAAATTTGGTGATTTCGGTTTTGTTTGCAGTTTTGTTGAAGCTTTGGCCTTATCTGCCTTCCAGGGAGGCTGATGGTATGGCTTTCTGTGGATTTCTTTATCCTCCCTGTGTTGATCTGAGATGTACTTGGAAGTCATGTCACCAGGTGGCGCCACTGAGTTTGGCCACACAGGTTTTTGTCAGCCTTTCACACTTCAGGCAATGAGCTGAGATGGACATTCCCAGGAGATTGAGAAAAGGACACAGCAGTGTCAGGACTGCCACAGTTGAGATGAGGAGTACTGCTGAGCACACTGGACACTGTCTCCATGCTCCCTGCAGTGAACCACTGTCTAGCCCATCTTGGTCAATTTCAGACCTGGACAATGAGTTCCTGGTCTCATTCCTGCACTATAGGCCCTGGGGCTGGCATGCATGTGGACAGCATGGGTTGTGCTCCCCTGACCACAAACCCAGGCAGTGTGGAATGTGCCCTGGGCCTCTGTTCCTTGCAGAGAGCCGCCTGCTTGGGACTGGTCTTCTGAACCCTTACATGTGACAACAGGTGGCACCTGCTGCTGGGTGTTGGCTGTTTCCCCCTCACGGTGGTGTTCTTGAGATCCTTCCTGTTGGTACCTGTACCAGAGGCTCATCCATGGATTCCACCTCTCTGTGTTGTGGTTTCTTTCTAACACATTTGTGACTTTCAACCAAGAGGCAGCACACTTGGTGCCTGGCAGAGTGGCACTCACCTGTAATCTGAGACTCAGGAGGCAGTAGGACTGCAAGTTTGAGGCCAGCCTCAGCAACTTAGTAACACTCTTTCTCAAAATGGAAAATAAAAGGGTGGGGATGTGGGTCAGTGGTGAAGCATCTCTGGGTACAATCCCCAGTAAAAAATAAATAAAGAGTCAGCCCAGGTGGATCTTTGCTGTTCTGTGCGGATTTCCTCTGGGGCAGCTCTGCTGGACATGGCGACTCAAGGTGGCTTTGCCTGGTGCCTGGCACAGCAGCCTCTGGCTGAGCACTGAACCCCAGGTGGCTTCGCCATCTGCTTTCCCCGCCCTGAGCAGCTCCAGACACTGCTGTGGCAGGTGGAGAGCAAGAGGAGCTGAGGCTGGAGGCCTGCCTGAGCCTCCCCTGCAGATCTGAGTCCTTTCTGCTGGGCGCGGAGGCCCAGGAGCTCTGGGGCTGATGGAGGGCACCCCACAGAGGGAGCCCTGCCTCTCAGGCTCTGCAGGCAGTGACACACAGCAGCAGGAGAGGAAGCCCCTAACCTGACACTGTCCAAGGGTCTGAGGCCAGGGGCCACCAAGGGGGAAGGAAGGTGATGGGCTCCTGGGGTGGAGGGTGTCAGGAGGGGTCACCTGTTCAGGTGACAGTCACCAGCAGCAGAATGGGCTGCTCCTTAGGAGCTGGGCCCTGGAAACTACAAGGCCTTCCCAGTAGCCAATAGTTGCTGGTCGAGGTTCCTGAGGGAGGCTAACCAAGCCATCTCCAAGTAAAGGTTTGAGTTTGGTGATGGTGGCTTTGAGCTACTGGTCTCAGCCTGTGGGGAAGAAATGAAGCAGCTGGGCCACACACAGAGGCCTCATTGGCTGGTCTGGGGAACACCCTGCTCCCTGGGTGGTCCCATCTGGCCTGTGCCCAAGGAGACCCACAGGATGCAGCCTTCACCTCCTGCAGAGACATTTTGCTTCCAGGGCTGGTGAAGGTGGAGGCAGTAAAACTGAGGCAGGAGATGGCAGGGCATGGAGGGCAGGCCCCTGGATTCTTGGTTTCGTGGGTAGTGAAGAGGACTTGGGGAACTGCTGCAGGGATCCAGAGTAGGAAGCAGGGGTTTTGCTGGGAGCCCTTGAGGTGCACTCCACCCATGGCCTCTGGGAGGCTTTTGCCTCTGTGAACCTTAGCACCAGGTCGGGTCTCCTCAGTGGGTTGGTCTGCAGTGGGCACCTTGGGGCCAGCTGTGCAGAGGGAGCAGCAGCATCCCTGCCTCCTGCCCTGCCCTGTGTCCCCCGCCAGCCCACCTGGTGCTTTCCAAGGAGCACACGGGGCCTGCTGTGTGCTATGTTGGACACCTCAATGCCACCCTCACGTTTCATCACGTCCCTCTGGTTGGGTCCTCATTTGCAGGATGGAGGTCAGGGCAGAACTCTCCTGAGGGCCTGTGTTGAGAACTGACAGGGTTAGTATGCAGAAGTATTTAGAATGTAGTGGTGCTCAATTAAGACTAGCTAAGGAGATTATCATTGTTAACCTGCCAACTCCTTCTTCTCCCAAGTAAGGGCATTAAAGGTCACACTCCACTGTCCACTCCACCAATCGTCCTCTCAGACCTCCTGCCTGCCCGTGTCTCCCACAGCCCATTCTGCACAGAGCAGCCACAGCTGCCCACGACCCTGGTGGCCAGGGCACACACACCTTCAAAACCTCCCAGAGGCTTGAAGTACACTTGGCAGCTCCTTCCGGTCCATGGGTCCTGCAGGGTGGCAGCAGGCCTGTCCTGGAGCTTCCCAGGGCTCTTCCCCTCGGTGTCTGGCTCCTTGGCAGCTCCTGAGCTCGGCCGCATTCTCTGGTCGTCTGTGCCTAAAGTGCTCTGTACAAGGGTCTTCCCTGGGCATGGGCCTCGAGGTCCTCACTGTGAGGATCCTGCAGGCTGTCTCAAATGCACCCTTTGTGAAGACCTTTGGGTCCCCCTCGTCATTCCCTGAAACTGGGACTCTGGGCCTTGCCCTGGGTGGCCTGGGGCGGGGGGCCTACATGTTGGTCTCTGTCTCTGGACCCACTGACGGCCAGAAGGACAAGTAGGGAGACATGGACACCTGGGGAAGGAAAGCGCATCTTAGTGCCAACCCACAAGGTGAAGCCCAGGCTTGAAACAGTAGGTGTCCAGGAGCCAGGCCCAGGGCTTGGGTGGACATTCTGGCTCACACCTGCAGGAAACCTCAGACACTGTCGCCACAGTGGACACTTCTCTTCAAATGTTCGTTGCTTTCTAAAATTGTGCATTATTTTAAAATATTAAATATAAGTTGCTTTATTCAGGCATGTCTATGTTTTTAAACTTTACAATTGAATAGTGAAAATTACAGGTAGAATATAACGACCATGAACTCATTGAGATTTCGGTGTCAGCCAGACACTTCTTCTCAGTTGGAACCCACGCAGTTCTGCATTGCCCTCTGATCCTGAGTGGCCTGGGCACCCTGCCCCCATGAGCACCCCCAGAAGCATCTTCAGCCTTCCTTCCAGTCCAAGGTCTGCTCATCCCCCACGGCTGAGAATGAAGGCTGCCTCTTCAAAGGTAAGCTGTCCTAAAGCCACGAGGCACAGGGGACTAACTCAAGAGGTGACCTGACTACTACCTACCTGAAGACTGTGCTCTGGAACCCAGGGGTGCCCACCCATGGCAGCTGGCAGAGTTCCCCAAATGGCCAACCTGTCCCTGAAGGCACAGGCAGGATGTTGCTCATTGCTGCCCTCAGAATGCCCCTCCCACCTGGGTGGGGCTGCTTGTTTGGGTGCTGCCCTATTCATGAATGATTTCTGTACTCAGATAAACCCTCTTAAAATTAATCTTTCTAGGGTTTTGCATTTAGTATGCCCACTCACTCTGCATGGGGGTTGCTTGCCCTGTGAAGTCAGACAGGCTGGTGGCGGTGTGTGGGGAGGTACTTCTTGACCTGGTGGTAGTAGATTCTAGGCACTGATGGGTGCCTTGGCCTCAGCTCACCCTGCCTAGGGAGGCACCACGCAACCCCAGCTCGGGAGCCTCCAGCCCTGCAGGAAGCCTCACTCCACCTGGGTTCCTGCTCTGTGGCTGAGCTCCACAGGCTCCAGGGCCTTGGGCCTCTGCCTGAGTCCCTGCTCTGGGTCACTTCTCCAGGCCTCCTGCTGCCTGTGCTATCAGGAGGGTCTGTCTTCTGAGCATGGCCATGGCTTGGCTCCTGTGGCCCATCAGTGCCCTAGGTGACAGCCACTCAGAGCTGTGAGAAAGAGCTATGCACCAGCTCTCTCTGGTGGGATGCTCCTTGGTAGATTCTCCAAACAGAACCACTTAGATACAACACAGACATCTTTTGTTTATTTGTTTATTTGAGCATTGTAGTTCCATGTAGTAGATGGGTTCATTATGACAAAATCATACGTGAAATGAATTAGTCTTCAGTCCCCATTAGTTTCCCTTTCCCTCTCCTCCTTGCCTCTTCTATTTTCCTCTTTACTGACCTTCCTTTCACTCCTTTATTTATTTTCAGTGGTATTTTTGCACATATATGAAGGTGAAGTTCCCTTTGTATAATGTGATTTTGTTAAACTCACTCCGTATCTTCTTCCCATTCCCGTTTCTCCTCCCTCCGTCTTCTTCTCCAATGTTTATTCCCCTGATCTTCCCCATATTTTATCATATCTGACCCCCACCTTCTTTCCTTTATTTAGCTCTGGCTTCCACATAGGAGAGAAAACACTGGACCCTTGATTTTCAGAGTCTGGCTCATTTCTTTGAGCCTGATGGTCTCCATTCTCATTCATTTACTGGCAAATGTCACGATTTCATCCTTCTTCACCCCTCCCTTTGTCGATGGGCATCGGGGTAGAGTCCATAATTTGGCTATTGTGATTTATGTTTCTATAAACATTTTAAGTAACTTGATTGCTGTAGTCTGCTCATTGTGGTTATTTTTGATTAAATACCAAGGAATGAGATAGCTTGGTCATATGGGGGTTCCATTCCTAGTCTTTTGACAAATCTCCAAATTGCTTCCAGAGTGGTTATACTAATTTTCAGTCCCACCAACAATTTAAGAGTGTAACCCCCACACCTATGCACAGCATTTATTATCATTTTTGTTCTTGAAATTGTCATTCTTACTGTAAATCAAATCAAAAGTGTACTTTTGATTTGCATTTCCCTGATTGCTAGAGATGTTGATTTTTTTTTTTTTTTTTTGATACTGAGTATTGAACTCAGGGGCACTCGATCACTGAGCCAAATCCCCAGCCCTATTTTATACTTTGTTTAGAGACAGGATTTCACTGAGCTGTTTAATGCCTCACCATTGCTGAGGCTGGCTTTGAACTCATGATCCTCCTGCCTCAGCCTCCCAGATGTTGAATATTTTTTGATATATTTGTTGGTCATTTGTGTTTCTTCTTTTGACAAATGTCCATTTAATTGTTTTGCCATTTATTGATTGTGTTATTGGCATTTTTGGTGTTAAAGTTTTTGTATTCTTTATATAATATGAATATTATTCTCCTATCTGAGCAGCAGCTGGAAAAGATTTTATCCCATTCTGTAGACTCTCTCTTCATGCTCTTAGTCATATTTTCTGCTAATGCAGAAGCTTTTAAATTTGATGTCATTTCACTTATTGTTTCCTTGTTTTTTTTCTTGAGCTTCAAGGGTCTTGCTGAGGAAGTTGATACCTGGCATCTATATAACTGAGTGTTTTTTTTCCAGCTGTTGCAAAGTTTCTGGTCTAATTTCTATGTCCTCAATACAATTTGATTTGGTGTTTGTGCAGAGTGAGAGATTGGGATGTAATTTTATTCTTTGACATACGGATATCCATTTTCCCAGCACCATTTATTAAAAGACTATCTTTTCTCCCACACATATATTTTGGCACCTTTGTTAAGCATTAGATGGCTGTAAGCATGGGGGTTTGTTTCTGTGTCTTTTGTTCTATTCCATTGGTCTTCATGTCTATTTTAATGCCAGCACCATGCTGGTTGTGCTACTAAAGCTCTGTAACATAATTTGACATCTGGTAATGTGAGGCTGCCTGTGTTGTTCTTCTTCCTCAGGATTGCTTTGGATATTCTGGGTCTCTTATTCTTCCAAATGAATTAAAGGATTGTTGTTTCTAGTTCTGTGAATTGGCATTTTGATGGGGATTGCACTGAATCTGTGTTTTGCTTTTGCTAATATGATCGTGTGTGTGTGTGTGTGTGTGAGAGAGAGAGAGAGAGAGAGAGAGAGAGAGAGAGAGAGAGGCCCTGGGTATTGAACCCAGGGCCTTGTGCATATCAGGAAAGCACTGTACCAACTGAGATATATCCAGCCACATATGATAATTCTGATAGTATTAATTCTGTCTATCCAGGAACATGGGAGGTCTTTCCCTCTCCTAAGGTCTTTTTCAATTTTGTTCTTTGGTGTTCTATAGTTTTTATTGTAGGGGTCTTTCACCTCCTTGGTTAGATTAATTCCCAAGTATTTTATTTTTTTCTTTAAGGTTATTGTCAGTGGTTTGGTTTTCCTTATTTCTTGTCAGCAGAACCACTGGTGGAACATAGGAAGGCTATTGCTTTACGAGTGTTGATCTGATATCCTCATACTTTGCTAAATTCACTTTTCAGCTCTAGGAGTCTTCTGGTGGAGTTTTGTTTCTTTTAGACACAGGATCATGTTATCAGCAAACAGAGATAGTTTGACTTCCTTTTCTATTTGTATCCCTTTAATTTCCTTCTTTCTTTTCGGGGGGGCAAGTTTCCTGGGGATTGAACTCAAGGGCACTTGACCATTGAGCCACATCATCCCCAACCCTATTTTATTTAGAGACAGGGTCTCACTGAGTTGCTTAGCACCTCGCTTTTGCTGAGGCTGGCTTTAAACTTGCAATCCTCTTGCCTCAGCCCCCTGGGCTGCTGGGATTACAGGCATGTGCCACTGTACTCAGCCTTTAATTTCCTTCTTTTGCCTGATTGCCGGGGCTATAAATTCCAGTACTATATTGAATAGCACTGGTAAGAGTGGACATCCTTGTCTTATTCCTGATTTTAGAGTAAATGCTTTCAATCTTTCTCCATTTGGTAAGGTATTTGCTTTGGATTTGTCATCTATACCCTATGTAATGCTGAGGTAAGTCCATTCTTTCCTACATTTCTCCAGCATTTTTAACATGAATGGGTGCTGTATTTTATCAAAGGCTTTTCCTGCATCTATTGAGGTGATCATATATTTCTTGTTCTTAATTGCACTTAAGTGGTGAATTATATTTATTAATTTGCATATGGTGAGTCCTTCTTGCATCCTTAGCATGAAGTCCACTGGATCATGCTGTGTTATATTCTTGATGTGTTTTTGAAAGTGATTTGCTAATATTTTATTAAGGAATTTTGCATCTATGTTCATCAGAGATAGTGGTCTGTAATTTTCTTCCCTTGATGTGTCTTTGCCTGGTTTTGGTATCAGGGTTATAGCAGCTTTATAGAATGTATTAGGGAGTATTCCTTCCTTTTGATTTCATGGAATGATGTGAGAAAGACTGGTATTAGTGCTTTTTAAAGGCCTAGTAGAATTCAGTTGAGAATCCATCTGGTCCTGGGCTTTTCTTTGTGGGAAGGCTTTTAATTGCTGTTTCAACTTCCTTACTTGATATTGGTCTGTTTCCTGTATCTTCCTGGTTCACTTTGGGCAGGTCGAATGTGTCTACAAATTTGTCAATGTCTTCTATATTTTCTGTTTCATTGGAGTATCAATTATGAAAATAGTTTCTAATGATCCTCTGAATTTCATAAATGTTTTACAATATCTCCTTTTAACATCTAATTTTGTTGTTGGGTCTTCTCTTTCTTTTGGTTAGTTTGGTTATAAGTTTATCAGTCTTGTTTATCTTTGGAAGAAGCACTCATTGTTGCATCAATCCTATATAATTTTTTATTTCTTCATTAATTTTGGCTCAGATCTTTATGATTTTTTTTGTCTTCTATTGATTTTGAAATTAGTTTGTTCTTCCTTTTCTAAGGCCCTGAAGTGGAGCATAAGCTTATTTATTTGAGATCTCTCTATTTTTTTAATGTAGGCACTCAGTGCTATGATTTTTCCTCTTAGTTCTACTTTCTTACTGTCCCAGATTTTTATATGTTACATCTCTGTTCTCATTGGTTTCTAATAGTTTCTTGATTTCTTCTTTCACTTTTTCTTCAATCCATTCTTCACTTAAAAGAGTATTGTTCAGTCTCCATGTGTTTATGTAGTTTATATTATTTTTCTTGCTGTAGATTTCTATTTTAAATTTCATTATGTTCTGATGGGATACATGGGATTGCATCAATTATTTTATATTTGCCAAGATTTTCACTGTGACAGAGAATATGGCCTATTTTGAAAGTGGTTCTATGAATTACTAGAGAAGTGTAAATTCAGCTGTTTTGGTGTGAAATATTCTGTAGATGTCTATTAGGTCAATTTGATTTATAGTATAATTTCAGCCATAAATCTTTATTGATTTATACTCTGATGACCTGCATTAGCAGGTGATTAGGGTGTGTTGAAATCACCCATTATTACTATATTGACATCTGTCTGAGATTTAATGTCAAAGAACTTTTAAAATATAATTGGTGTGCTGACATTTGAGAGGTGTATATATTATACTCATTATATAATGTATATATACATAATATGATATATGCATTATATTTTATATCTTTATATCTATGTAAATATTATGTAATGTATTCATTATAACTTCTTGTTGGATTTTTCCCTTCATCAGGATGTAGTGGTAGTCTTTGTCACTTCTGATTGATTTTTGCTTGAAACTAACTTTGTGGTATATGAGATCAGCCACTCCTGCTTCTTTTTTATTCCATTTGCATTGAATATTTTTTCCATTCTTTTACCTTCAGCCTGTGTCTTTGCCTATGAGTTGAGTCTTTTGCAAATAGCATGTCGTTGGATCTTGTTTTTTTTCTTCCCCTTAATCCATTCTGTTAATCTATATCTTTTAATTAGGGATTTAAACCATTTACATTCAGTTGTTGTTATTGTTATTATTATTATTTATTATTATTATTATTATTATTATTATTATTATTATTATTATTTTGTGGTGCTGGGAATTAGAATCCAGGGCCTTGTGCATGAGAGGCAAGCACTCTGCCAGCTGAGTTATATCCCCAGTCCTGGATATGTGTTTGTGGTTTCCTATGGCAAGACATCCATGAAATACATGAGGATCTTTTCTTGGCCTGAAGCCAGGGAGAAGTAGGCCTGGCATTGGGAACTACATGTGGCTCTGCCCTGACAATAGATTGCCCAATGCATGTGCCCTTTCTCTCCAAAAGTGATGTAAATGATTTGAGTAAATAAAAACCAAATTTGTATGTAACTAAATACAGGGAACAAGGGCTAGTGTTGGGGCTCAGCGGTAGAGCGCTCACCTAGCACGTGTGAGGCCCTGGGTTAGATCCTTAGCACCACATAAAAATAAATAAATAAAATAAAGGCATTGTGTCCATCTACAATTAAAAAATAAATATTTAATAAATAAATAAATAAATGGAGTGATCAATTAAAAATATTTAAGATGTTTCACTAAGATCAAATATTAATATGCCAATGTAAATCAAATTATAGATTAATTTCTTAGCCTCATAACTTTGATTATTTAATAAAGGGCTAATTAAAAAACTAAGATTCATACAGTTTCAAACAAGTAATAACTATTTTCAAACACCATCTTAAATTGAATTTTCAAACTTCTCTTTAAAAGCTAAATTTAATTGCTTTAAAAGTATCAATGTAATTATGATAATTATTGCCATTGTTATATATAAATTGTTTCTCTGTTTCCTAAATATATAAATCTTTAAAGTATTAGGTTTAAGAGAACATTTTACTAAATTATATAATGCTCTTACTAACCTATACAATAATAACAAAATAATTAAAAATCTAATCCTATAATTTCTTCTTCTATTATTATATAATAGAAAACTTTCATGTTACTCTCTACACTGAGAAATAAATTTAGCTATATTTTTAAAAAACAATTGAGAGATACTAGCTTATTTAAAGGGTAATATTATAAGTTATAAAAATGTTTTAAGACCTTTGTCAAGAAGGGATTAAAGGTTCTCTTAATTTGCCCATTTCATGTTCTAGATATAATATTAAAATGGGTTCAGTAGTTTATATTGACCTAAAGGATTACATAACAAAGTTTATAGGCTGATATTCAAATGAGAAACTGAGATTAATTTCAATATTAAAGCGCCTTACCTAACTTTTGCCAAGAGACCCATTGTTACAAAAATTAAGAAGTATACATAAAAATCTCATAAAATTCTACTGTCCATAAACAACTACTGTAAACATCTAATACATAGCCTTCCAAACTGTTATCTATATATATATAGATATACAGGTCTTATAAATATAAAATCATACTAATATTTTCAAAACGTATGAAATCATTTTATATTATGCATAATTAATGTTCTTTTACAATGTTACTTTTTTAGTTGTGGATTTGGGGTTTTTCTCTCTCCAGTTCTCTAAGTTGAAGTAATGTTGAGACGTGGATGGGGCTAGATAGTGTGTGGGTGTGATTCACTGTGGCTTTTCTGAGTTGTGATTATTGCTTGGCAGCAGGATCTCTATTCCGTGATCTTGAAGTGTCCCAATCGCTTTCCAGACCCTCTTAGAGGGAGGGGGAGCCAGAACTGCACTAATGTCAGCAACAGATATATAACCTTAGGATAAATGTGTGGTGTCTACTTTGAAATCTATAACATGAGCTGTCACCAGTATAGGAAAGCTGGGTCAGCATTTAACATTGCTAGAAACAAACAAACAAACAAACAAACAAAACCAACAAAAAAAACCCTTTAACTATATCAGGCATTCAACAGGAGGAGTATAGTACATCATCTATATATTAATAATTACAACATGCATGGGGGTAGGAATGATATGCACGACATAATTCTATTATCAATGGGATTAAGTTTTTAAGTAAAGAGAGAATAGTGTGGGAATGAGAAGGGTTAATACATTTGAAAGAGGAGAGGGAAGAAGTGGGTAGCAGATGCTGCTCGTAAAGAAGAATAAATAAAAATTAACTGAAAGTAATGGAAAAAGAGGAAGAGGGAACAGAAAAATCTGTCAGTCAGTGGAGGATGAGAGTGAAGAAGGGGAAATTGGGACCAAGAACCAAGGAACAAACTAAGTAGCAAATGTAAGATCCAAACAACTCAAACCCTTGAACAAGTTTACCCCACCCATGTCCAGTGATGACTAATGAACAAGTGCAGGGGAGAGCAATTGATGTGAATGTAAGATGGCATGAATATACACATATCTTTGCACCTATCAGCAAAGGGAGACCCCCTCTCCCACATCCATGCACTCAAAATCCTGAATGATGGGGAAAGTGGAAAGTGATGCAATGTGATGAAATGATGTGTAAAAAATTTTAAAAGTCAAAATATTAAAGAAGAGATAAAGAATGGGAACATGGAGAAAGAAATAAGGAAAATGAAACAGGAAAATATAGAACATTTTAGTGAGAAATAAGGGGTTTGTTTCTGCTGAGGTGGTCAAAACGGTTGAGGATGTGGGTTTTCAATCTTCATATTTCCTTTGGGCTCTGTGACTCTGGGGTCGAGGGCTGGGCTTGTGCAGTCAATGTTTGTGCTCCTCCCCTGGCTGCATCTGCTGTGGCTGGGAGCCAAGGCTGGCTGCAGTAGCTCTTAGCTTCCCAGCACAGGGTGGCACAGTCTTGGGTGCTGATAAACTGTGTGTCCCTGAAGCAGGGTGGGGTAGAGCTCTGTTATGCAGGTTCCAGTAATTGGGGTTTGGCCTTGTCTGAGCTGGGGAACTCTGAGCCTAGGTGTTGGGGATTTGATCCATGCACCTGTTGCTGGGAGATGCTGGTCTCTGCTACATATACTTTGCGGTTTCTGGGGGCTTCCTGTAAACTCCACTTTTGGGAACTGAACCTCCCCAGGTTTAACTTTCAGTGAGGCATTACATTTCCGGGTGTCTGCCCTGGAGTGTAGCTGCCCTGTGAGGCTGAGTAGGGTTCTTCCCAGGAACTCTCATGGGGCACCTCCAGAGAGCTTTCTCCCTTGGGATTTGGAACCTTGGGGTACAATTAATTTTCTTTGTGCCTATTTCAGTCTCTCTGGTTTAGGCAACCCTGGGAATTTATTTTTAATCAGCTCCTGGCAACTTCCTTTATGACTTCTTGATACCTATCTCTGCTTGCAGCTATGCACTGCTTAGGGCTGTGCACTGCTTACAAATGTTTCCTGAGCCCTGCCCCCAATTTTTATGCTGAACCGGGGAGCATTTTCCACACCAGCAGAATGCTTCTCCGCCCAGACCCTGGCGGTCACTGTCCTCCTCTCGGCTGTATGAATCTAACTCTTACAGATGCCTCTTAGGTGTGGGATCACATGGCATTTGTCCTCCTGTGCCTGATAAATTTTATTTCAGATACTGTCATTGAGGTTCATCCATTTTATTGAAAATGTCCAAGTTTCCCCCTGAAATTCAGGATTTAGGCTGGTTAATACATGAGTGTGTGTATATACAGTCTTTTTTTTTTCCTTCTTATTAACCAACCTGCATGTTGTGTCCACATTTTGGTGAATAGTTTTGCAATGAACCTGAGACCCTGTTTTCAGATTTGCAAGATGAGTAAGTTTCAGAGATCTGCAATGCTATAGTGCCCATGTTAACAATCCTGTAGATATGCTTAAACATTTATTAAGAAGGTAGATCTCATGCTAGGTGCTCCTGTGTAGCTCAGCGGTTGAGGATGTGCCTAGCGAGTGTGAGGCTGCAGGTTAAACTCCCAGACTTGCAAAAAAATAAAGGGTAGATTTGAAATTTTAAAATATGTTTATTTGAAGAGTGGCTTATTTTGGTTTTACGTAAATTTTATCTTTCTGAATTTCATTTTTCTCAGAGAATTATAGTGATGATAAAAAGAGTAATAAGTGCACGAACCTTTGGAAAAAATTGCCATGCTATAAAATAAAATAACTAAGTCTTTGTTGAACAGATTCACAAATTTCCCCAAGGCAAGGAACTTGGTTTGCTGTTGACCTGGCTGCATGTCCCTGTTTCTTTCCCTCTGAATGCCAAGCCTGTGTGGAGGGCCCGGCCTCCATGGCCACCTGGGTGTGCGGTTCCCACACAGTGTCCCCAAAGGCTGACGTGCACTGTTCTGCCTTCTCCCGTGTTTCAGTCCTCCTGGAACCTCCTTTTAAACCCCAATACTCTGTTTAAAAAATGTACCCTATTGTTTCTTTTAAAAATCTTTTTATTGTCATAAAGTTATAAAATTATATTTGTTGTGGCAAACCCTGGGACTGAGCATGGAAGCCAACTCCAAGTGTACATGGGTGGCACTCAGCACCTCCACCATGTCCCACGAGCACGGCCCTTCCCCAAGCCTGTCATCACCTCCAACTGACACTGCACCTCTGAACAATTCCACTGTCTTCCTGTTGCATCCCACCCAATTAGGGCTTTCCTGAGCCTCCACATGAAATGCTCCTTCCAGACAGGGCTGCCTGGGATGGCTTCTGCAGCCAAGTTCAGCTCTCCTGGCTTTCCTGGAAACCCACACAGGACAGCACGACTCGGCAGTGTTACGACTGGTTACCCAAACTGGAAAGCCTCTACAGTTTCCTCAGAATGGGCTGTGGATGTGCCACTGTTGCTGGCTTTGGAACCAGGTTCACCTCAGCCTTGCGCAAGTTCTGAAGGAGAGGGAGCAGAGGAGGCCATGGGCTCTGTTGGTGAGAGGGAACACCTTTTTGCTTTCAACTTGTCCCCAAATTAATAACTATGTTCCAGTGCCCACTGCCAAACTCTGTGAATGTGACTTAAACACACAATTCTTATGTTTCCCTTATCTGGCTGTACAGCGTTTCCAGGTCTCACGTCTCCCTAGAACTTAGGTGGAGCTCGGTGCAAATCATGGAATCAGCCTAGGAGGAGACCCTGGAGCATGATTTCATTTGCACTATCAAAGTGTTCTTTAGGATTCAGTAGTTTTTTTTTAATACTTATTTTTTAGTTTTAGGTGGAAACAATATCTTTATTTTATTTTATTTTATTATTTTTTTTTTTTTAAGAAAGAGGGAGAGAGGCAGAGAGAGGGAGAGAGGCAGAGAGAGAGAGAGAATTCTAATATTTATTTTTAGTTTTCTTGGCGGACACAACATCTTTGTTTTGTATGTGGTGCTGAGGATCGAACCTGGGCCGCACGCATGCCAGGCGAGCACGCTACCGCTTGAGCCACATCCCCAGCCCTTTATTTTATTTTTATGTGGTGCTGAGAATCGAACCCAGTACCTCACGCATGCTAGGTGAGCACGCTACCACTTGAGCCACATCCCCAGCCCCTCAGATATAGTTTTAAAGAGGGTTGTGTTTACCCACTAAAAGAAAAAAATAAAATTAGCTAACGAAAGTTTGCATTCGTTACAAGATTAATATTAGTCTACTTTTCCCAAGAAATTATTCAAATGCCAAGAAATCCATGAAAAGATGCCAAACATCTTAACATTCAGAGAAGAACAACTCAAAACCACAGTGAGACATGCTCTACCTTTTGGGATGGTTACAATAAAAAATTAACAAATAATAAAAGAGTTGGTGAGAATGTGGAGAAATTGGAACCCTGTTGCATTGAAAATATACACTGGTGCATTACTCTGGAATGTGCTCTGGGGGGTTAAACACAGTTAAGACAGAGTTACTACATGACCCATTAATTTCACTTCTAGGCATATAACCAACATATTTCAAAAAAGAAAAAAAAAAGTGTGTGCAAGGTTGAACATGACTCTTTCCTGTGCAGCGAAGACATCAGGGCGGGGACAGAGCCCGCCTTCCTTCCTCACTGTGTGACATCCCTTTCTGCCTGGCAGAGAGAGCTGACCTCCCTCTCCACCCAGAGGCAGTCTCTTCAGACCATACACGCCTGTTGGTGAGCACGTTGAGTTTGGTGGTGACACCTGCATGGTGGGGCTCCGCTTTTCTTGAGAGGGTGACTTTGAGACTGAGAAATCCATGTCCTCAGCTGAGGGCCATGGGGAAACACAGCCCGGACTTCCCAGCCCAGGAGAGACCCCATCTGCTCCCTGGATGGGGGGTTCCCCCTCTTGGCCCCGTCACCCACTTCAGCTTTGGAGGGAGCCCCAGCACCTTCCACCCACTGCAGGAGAGTCATTCTGAGGAAGGGCGGCTGTCTTCCCTGGGTGCCTCGATGATGGAAATAGCCACTTTCCTTCCTGCATCCCTGACAGGAGCCACACCTGGAGCTGTCTGGCGTTTGGAGGGCTGGACTCTAGGCCAGAGCACTGTCCCTCTGACCCTTTTGCTCCCTTTGACCTCTGCAGTGTCCTGGAGTCAGCATGGTGACCAGGGACCAGGCCTCCACCCTGAGGGGTCTCTCTACTCTCTGCACCTTCGTGGCCCTGGTTTTCAGCACCGTGGGTAAGGACCAGCAAGCAACCCTCTCCCAAGGGTGGGAAGGTGGGCAATAAGCCCTCAGGAAGGGAGCCTGGAGGATCACCTAGCCCACAGGGAGAGGGATGTCCTGTCCCTTCTATCCCTGGGAGTGTCTGTCTGCTAGAAAGAGTAACTCCCACCCTTGCCAGTTTTCCCTCCTGGACAACTTTAAAATGTTGCTGCAATCAACATGCATGGCCATATCCAATGCCCTGCAGTTTTGTATAACTGTGGGGCTCTTTTCATGCATGATGGGAAGTTGTTTGTGTTCCAGTGCCCAGTGCTCCATTCCCTCCCCTCCTCCTTCTTTCCCCTACACTTTGGTCTTCCTCCCATTAATCTATCTTTAAATTTCTCCAATGTAGTTATGCATAAAGAGGAATTCACTCTGGCAGAGTTGCCAGTGTACACAACATAACTGGATCAGCCTCCCTTATGTTATTTCCCTCTTGTAGAGAGTTACACGTGTATGAAATGCACCGAGAAAGCATGTCAGTCTAAACGGGAGACCTGTGAGGCCTCTCAGGGCTGCTTCAATAACAAGCAACAGTTTAGCCCACCAGGTAAGCCCTGCCTACCTCCCGCCCTTGCTGGTGCACACAGGACCTGGGAGGGAGGGGCTGCTCAGCTCAGGATTCAGTGTAGCCCCTCCCTCCCCTCTACTCCTCTACTCTACCCTGGCTCCCTCACCTAAGGTCCTGCCAGGATGAGGCTTGGTGTGGGCGGTGGGGGGGTGGTGGTGGCAGGGGTGGGCACTGTGCCAAGTGAAGGGTCTCAGGGGAAGGAACTGGGTGATTCCAGTCCCCACATCAGTCTCAGAGGTGGGGGATCAGTGAGAAAGGACACCCTCTATTTTTTTGTGATGCTAGAGCTCAAACCCAGGGTCCCACACATCCCAGGCAAGCACTCGAGCAGAACCATCAAATAGTTCCTCCATGAGTTTGTTCTACGAAGAGGATCATTGGGGAGGACTCTTGGGAAAGTGGAAACACTAAGGACAGAGGGGTGCCCTCGCAGAATTCCTTGATACTGGCTGCCCGTCTGGATACCCCCCTCTCTAGGACTCAGAGGGAACATTCTCTTTGGTTCTGGTTCTGCACAGGTATTTCACCAATAATTACACAGGATAAAGGCTGCTCTTCACCTGCATGCACTCCCCTGTCCTTCTCTGCCACCGTGAGGACTGGATGGACATTTGTGTACGAGAACCAGTGCTGCACGAGCGAGGAGTGTAACAAAGCCGACATCCAACGTGAGTCTCTGCTGCTCTCACAGCCCCTGGATTTCCTCTGCCTCGGAAGTCACCCACCACCCACCTCCACTTCCGAGAGGCCCAGAGCGTTTTCTGCTTTTCTGGTGAAGGGGCAGTTTGGACCTAAGTCCCTTCTGCATGGGAGACGGGCAGCTGAGTGGTGGGACAGCCCTGGGCATTTTCTCTACATGTGCTTTGGGTCACCATCCCAGCAGAGAGACTCTCCTTACCTATCTCACTCCTTACCTCTCTTGTTCTGCTTTGCTGAGATGGACTCTCACTATATTCTCACGCTGGCCTCCAACTCCCGGGCTTGAGCAACCTGGCAACCTCAGCCTCTAGGGTGGAGATGGCTAGGACTGTGGGTCCCAGGCCACACCCACCTGTCCTCCAGTGTGTGAGCAGCATCATTTCAGGCCTCAGATAACCTTCTGCCCCATTATCCAGGATTGTTCTCCAGCCAGGGAGAGAAAAGTCCTTGATGAAGGGGGAAGATAACACTAAATCCCTACAAGCTCTCTCTGATTACTATTTCCTACCTGAGCCATGAATCCTGTCCCTAACCCCTCCTATGCCAATCTAGCTGTGAATGGTTTGAGGGATTTTGGAATATCCACGAATCCTGGGGGGTTGTAATTCTCTCAGGTATTCTTTTTGCCCATTGCTCACCATGAAAACGTTCTCTCTTTATTCAGTGTCTCCAGTGTCCAAGGAAGAAAATGGCATTGTATGTCCTGCCTGCTACACAGAGGATGGCACGTTCTGTAGCCCACAGCCCCTCAAGTGCACAGGGGCAGAGACAAAGTGTGTCGAGGTTATAGGCAAAGGTATGGAGATTTCCCAAGCATTTTGGGTCATCCTCTTAATGGGCACAAGGTATCTGCTATCTATTGCTGTGTACCTAATTAAACCAAAATTTAACAGCTTTAGAGGACATCTGTCCCCCCCCCCCGCCGTGATCGGCAGGTGGCAGGTCTGAGAGGGGCATAGAGGTGGTGCTGGCTCAGGCTGTCTCCTGAGCTGTGGTCCAGCCGGCAGGAGGGGCTGAGGTCGCTCTGAGGCAGGATCTGCTTCCAAGCCCATGCAGCCTCCATTCCTCTTCCTGGGCCTCTTCCTAGGTCTCCTGGGGGTCATGACCTGCCAGCTGGCTTCCCCCAGAGCTGGGATGAGAAGTGGGTGGGGGAGCTGAGGCTCTTCACAGCTCATCTGAGAAGAGACACTGCTTCGTTCTCTCCTACCCTCCTAGTCCCTGGTGCACCGGGGGAGGAAGGCATGGAGGCTCCGTCAGCAGGGGTGGGACCTGCAGCTGCTGTGACAGTGCCTGACGCCCATAAGCAAGTGGTGGTAGAGGTCCAAGGGCCAGTGTATCCCTCCTAGGATTGCAGGGAGCCATGGGGCAGGAGACAATTGAGCAGTTCAGAGGAGAGCAGAGGAGAGAACTGGGAACACACGGGCTGTCATGTTGTCCTGGAAAGGGACCCTGTCTCAGTGACATGAAGGGTCAACACCCACAATCCTCCCTGTCACCCTCAACACCATTACCTCTAAGAGCAAACCCTCGGGGCCAAGCACTGACTTTCTGCATGGTGTCATTGTGACTCCAGTGAAGGTTTTCAAGTTTTCCTGAGAAGGAGAAAGCTTGTGTTTGTGGTGAGGGTGCAGGAGCCCCTCAGATGGGAGCAGGAGAAGTCACCATGGGGTGTCCTTTCTGGACTGGACAGCTAGATGGGGCACTGTCAAGTATTTTCTGATCAACATGTAAAGGGTTCCCTGGAATTAGTGGCATTTGAAGAACTCAATTAAAGTTGGAGCTGAGAGTTTGATGAGAATGAAGGTTTGTCACGGTTTTTTTTTTTTTTTTGAGTAATTTGGAGGAGGGTCTGAGACTAGCAGGGAGGGCCCTCTGTCTAGCTGAGCTGACCTGAATGAGGGAAATGGGTGTCACCTGGGATACAGAGGAGAGAGGTGGGCTCTCTGTAGTGGGGCAGCCTTTCTGCTCCAGGTTTCTGTAGCATGTGTCAACCCTGGGCAGAGGGGACCTCATCTACAGTATTTCCCTCTGGGTTCCCAAAGGAAGTGAAGGTGCAGAAGAGGACAGGGATCCCAGATGTGTTCAGCCAAACCCTTGAGGTCCGACCTCCACCTCCTTCCCTGCCTTTATCAACCACATCTCTCCTAGGGAGGCCATAGAGGCTCAAGTCTCAGTTCACATCTTTGACAGCAGCCCCCCAACCCCCACCCCACGTCCCTTTCTGGGAGGTATCAGGGTACCTCGACCACTGAGCCACATAGCCAGCACGGTTTTTATATTTTATTTAGAGACAGGGTCTTACTGAGTTGCTTAGTGCCTCACTTTTGCTGAGTCATCTTTGTGCCTCAGCCTCCCGAGCCTCTGGGATTACAGGTATGTGCCACTGTGCCCAGCTAGCAGGGTCCCTTTAAGGTACCTCCAGTCCTGGGGAGACAGAGGGACCTAGGGAAAGTAGTTTGGTCCCTAGATGGGACTCTTCTTCCTGCAGAAGACAGAGGTCAGGGGTCAAGGGCCATTCTGATCACCATTTTGCTTTGCAAAAGAAGCAGACAGATCAACCTGAGTACAGTGGGAAGGAGTGGGGACAGGGTGAGAAAGAGTCTCATTGCCATTTTTTCTCCCACAGGAGTGTTTAATGGTGTATCTTATTTAATGATGTCTGCTATGGTTGTGCAACTGAAAGTGCTTGCAACTTGAAAGACATAAATGTAATACAAACTCCTACAAACATTTGGACCTACTGTGAAAACCCCATCAGTGAGAGCTCCCAGCTGACCCCCATCATCTCGTCCACTCTGACTAGTCTCCTCCTGCTCAAAGTCTTGCTTTGATGACTCAGGGGCTGGCAAGCCTAACATCTGACAACCACCAAATGTGAGCTTCCTTGGGTTGTGGCTTCTCCAACATCCCAAAAAGGACAGAATTGAAAAGCTGATGCTTGCTTACACACACACACACACACACACACACACACGGGATTACTTGTTTGTACCTCAAGTTAAAATAAATAATAATTGTTATTCATTCTCTCAGGGGCTCTTTCTTCACCCAAGTAGCACACTTCAGAGGAAGTCTGAGATGAGATTCCAAGTCCCTCCATGGTCTCAATGCATGTTCTCGGCCACACATCTAGGAACACACCTCTTTTCTGATATCCTCAGCCTCTGCCCCCCAATCCTCAGTTTCCCTCTGCTAATGAAAAATGCTTTGAATGAATGATTCGGGGTGCAGCAATTTGTAAAGTCTCAGATACAGCTGAATTTCCCTACCTCAGATCCACTTGTGTGGAATCATTTCCATGATCTCTGGACACTTCTGCTTCCAAAGATGGACACAGGCATAGGTGGTCTCTGAAGGCTGCTTTAAAGGATGAAGATGCATCATCAGCACTCAAGACAGGTGTGTCCTCACAAGGCAGGTTTGAACCTATGGTGGCCACTGCACACCTCAGATGGTGCCTGTGAGGAGGTGGGGGATCCAGGAGAGAAAGAGCCTTTACAGAAACCTCCTGGTGCTGACCCCACCACAAAGTGCCCCTGCAGTCTGCTCAAAGGGACACCTTGGTTCTCTAGCTCTCTCTCCCAGAGGGTACAGCCTCCCTCCTGAAGTGACAGCAGAGTGTCCCAGCGGGTATTTCTTTCTTGGGCGTTTGTAGAACCAAGATGTTTTTGCCCAGGTCAGGCCTTCCTGGGTCTCCTGTGAGTAGCTCTTCTTTTCCTCCTGGGCACAAGCCATGCCCACCTCACAGCTCTCTCTGCCATTCTCCATGGGTGAGGGCAGCACACCTCCAGCCTGCTCTGTGGAGCCCTTTGGCACATGCTCACCCTCGTTTCCTGCACCTGTAGCTGTGTGGGGTGGACTCTGGGCCCCAGAGGAGGGCTGAGTCTCTATAGGAAAGAAGATGCCCAAGTTGGCACTAGGATTGTTGATGGACAGAGTTGATCTGGGAAGGGATGTATGGGTTCTTGTTGGACCTGGTAATTGATGAGCAAGAATTAATTCCTTGTGTTCCCCATGAGAAGGGATTGGTTTTCAATGATGATAAAAAGGCATAACATATGTGGAGGGCTTACTGCACTCCAGCCACCATACTACTCACTCCAGATGCATTGACTCCATTCTCACCAAATGCAATGTATGTATTATGGTCATCCCCATCTCACAGATGAAGAAAGATACAAGGTCTTCCTCTCCCTCCCCACCTGCCTAGGGCCTAAGGGCAGGAGAAGAGCAGCCCAGGGTACCCATTCTCAACTCCTGTGCTGGGAGGATGGCTTCCCTGAGGTGTGAGCTATCTACTTTCTTTTCTTTGATAAGTAGCCAGTTAGCCCCCATCTTTCACACTAGATCATTTACTATCTATGCTGACCCCCTGGCCTTGGCCTGTGTCTCAGAACTAATTATAGAAATTTAAAATTTGGGAACATCCTTCTTCATTTTTAATAAGTGGTATCAGTTTTTATGGCTCCCATAACAAACTATGAAAAAACTGGTGACTTTGAGCAACAATCCATTCCTTATGTATCTGGATGTCAGTCTGGCTGCAGCCCAGGTGAGTGCAGGGCAGGTTCCCTGTGGGAGTAAGGGGACGTTCGGTCTCCGTGTCCTCTCAGTTCTGGTGGCCCTCTGTACAGCTGTACAGCTCTGATATCTTCCAGGGTCACCTGTTGGCTCTCCTCCTCTGTCAGCATGTGCCCCTTCCTGCTGGTGCCAATGCCCTTCTTTCTCTTATGAGGCCCTTGTGATTACCTGGGGCCACCAGCCAAGTTGGCATCATTTCCCCACCACAAGATCCTTAGTCCCAACATCAATGGCTCTTTGGAAGATATATTCACAGAACTGGGGATTAGAATGTGCACTTATTTGGAGGACAATATTTAGCCCATCACACAACTGACCTATTTGAAGAAAAAATAAATGGGGAACTATTGAAACTCTTGTGCATTGGGATCAGTCATGGGAAGGATCCTGCCCAGGAAACTCAGTTAGGGCTGGACTGCCTCTAGAGAGGACTTGGCTCACATGAAGCCCCTTGGACCATCTGGGGAAGTAAGCCCAGGGAGGTTAGTAGGAGACTTTCCCAGAACACTGGACATCCTCGATGGTGTCCTACATGAAAGCTGACAAAAATATAGACACTTCTTCTGTTGCTTTCTGATGAGACCAGAGGGTAAGGCACAATGCAGGCCACTGCTCCAAGATGCAGGTGTAGGACAGTGTGTCTTGGTGGCCTAAGTGAGCAGAGAGGAAATTGTGTCTCCACAGTGACGTCCCTTCTCCTCCTCACAGATGTGAATCTCACAAACTTCCAGTCCCTTGCTTAGTCCCCATCCTTTGTGGAGGGTGGGTGTCTACGATAAATCCTCTCCTGGCCCAGTCCTGAATGCCTTCATGACCACCCAATGTCCAGGCCCAATGCTGCTGCAGTGTCTGTGCCCTTGGAATCCACTCCACAAGCCCATCACCAAAAGTGCCCTGCCCCTTGTGCTTGGGGACCAAGAATTCTGCAGTGTGGCCGCTGTGTTCAGCTCTAGGCTGCTCACCACCTGGCTCCTCTGCCCTCAAGCTCATAAAGACCCAAACACCTGCCCCTTTTCTGTGCTGCCCCCTCAAATAGGCCACTGCTCCCCTCCCGCAGTCCTTCAGCTCCTGGCCTGCTCTCCTGGACTGTCCTGGCTTCTCCTGTCCGATCTGCTCTGTTTGTCTATCGTGTGGTGTGGGGTAGTGCATGTTGGCACGTCTCAGAGAGAAGCCCACATGGACCCCCCACCCAGCATGGGCCTTCTCCTGGAAGCTTGCTATGGTCTGTATGGGAGATGTCCCCCTAAACCTCCTGTTAATGCAGAAATCTTCAGAGGTGAAAAATTACATGATGAGAGCTGCAGCGTATTCAGGGGATTCATCCTGATATGATTAAGTGGGTAGTAACTGTTTGCAGGTAGGGCGCTGTTAGGGGAGGACAGGGTGGGCCTTGGGCTTTCTGTTTTTTTCCTCATGAATGGAGTCTCCCCTGCTCTCTGATGCTGCCATGAGCTGCCTGCTTCCCTCCTCCACACTCTTCTGCCATGACGTTCTGCCTCATCTCTGACCCAGAGTCCTGGCGTTGGCCCTCTATGAACTGAGACCTCTGAAATTGTGAGCACCAAATAAATTTTTCCTCCTTTGTATTGTTCTTGTCAGGTGTTTTGGTCACAGCCATGGAAAGCTGACTAGAGCAGGGCTCTATGAGGGAGCTGGGGACAGACTTTCATATCCTTCCTGAACTTTCCACCATTTGAGGAGGAGCGCTGACAGGTGTTAATCTCCCCGGGACTCACTGACTCTTCTCACCTTGCTTGTTTCGAGTACTGACCCACTATGATGCAAAACCCAGAAAACACAGCTCTCCCTCAGGAGCTGACCCTTGCAGAACAGTGTCAGGATGCACATCACTGCTCAGAATTCCAAGCACAGCTGGCCAGCAGGGACAGGGACACCCAGGGAGGGTGAGGACGTGCCCTCTGAGCTGAGGCCTTCTGGCAGTGAGCTTGGGGGTTGAGGCAGCATGTGCATGAGGACCCCACTCCTGTGCAAGCTGGAAACTGGTCAACAATGGAGCCCAGACAGGCAAGAGTTAGACTAGCCTTCAGGGAGTGAGGCTCTGCAGGAGGAAACTTGGGGCAGTGATGAGGACTCCAGCTGGTTCCAATGCAGAGGGGCTTATTTCCCAGGTCCCAGAGGCTGGGGATCTGAGACCAAGGTGTCAGTTGGTTTCTTCTGAGAAGTCTCCTTGGGTAGCAGATGGTGGTCTTCTCACTGTGTCCCTCTGTGGTCTTCCTTGCATCCTAATATCGTTATGAGGACATCAGTCACCCTGATTAGAGCCTGTGTGGTATCGTAACTCAGTGAGCTCTGTGGAGAGGCCATGCTTGGGATAAAGGGGCTGGGACTTCAACATGTGAATTCCAGGGGTGCAACTCAGCTGGTAGCTAAGGGCTGGAGAGGAGGCCTAGGGAGTGGTCATCAGGATGGCTCTCAGTGCTCACTCCACACAAGCCCCTTCTCTTTTCCTTCTCATCTCTACCCCTATCTTCTCATTTCTCACTCAATTTTCCTTTTATTTCTCCATGAACATTTCCCAGTGCCACTAGTGTTCCCTGCATTTCTCTCCTATAATCAGCAATCTCAGGGCCTGAGGTTTGTCCCTTCTCTTCACCAGGGATGAGAGCAGCCTTTGCCCCCGCAGGGACCCTGTAGTCAGGGCACCTGGGAGAACAGTCCTGCTCTCCTTGGCTGTCCCGGCATTCCTGGGGTTGGAGGGAGGAGCGGTTAGCTTTCTTCTTCCATCTTTTTCTCCAAGATAACAGGTGAACACGGAGCCAGGGCCACGTGATTCAGGGACTTCCATTGCAGGTGAGGAAGCATCTGCTGGGCCTGGAGGGAAAGGTGTCCAGGAGTTGGTGGCCAGAGCACATGTGTGCCTGGTGTGTCTCATGAGACCTTGGGCCTCAGGATCTGCCCGCAGCAGGAAGGTTGTGTTATGACCCAGGAAAGCCTTGGCCACCTCTGAAGGTGAGCTGTAGGACAAGGAATTAGTTTGCTTACAAAGTTAAAAAAAATAAATCTCATTATTTGACCCATATTGCTGTTCCATTTAGAGGAGCTGCCCTAGGAGGTGGGGGGATATTCTGTCATGGGCACAGTGGCCAAAAGCAAATTAACTTAGTTTTATAAAAATGATTTTAATATAGGGGCTGGGGTTGTGGCTCTGAGGTAGAGTGCTCGCCTAGCACGTGCAAGGCCCTGAGTTCAATCCTCAGCATCATATAAAAACAAATAAAATGAAGGTATTGTGTCCAACTACAACTAAAAGAAAATATTAAAAAAATAAAAATACTTTAAAAATTATTTTAGTATAAAATCAAATATTATACTTATCTATTTTTAAATTAAGGGAACATTATTGATCTATAAAAGAGATTTTAAAAGTGGGGTAGGCTAAACAGAAAATAAAAATGAAACATTTACTTTGGTTCTCCCCGGTTACACGGGACACAGCAGGGAACAGAAGGTACAAGCTCACAGATGGAGCCAGGGTGGGGGGCACAAGCTCAGGTACCAGCCTAGGGAAGAGCAGGGCAAGCCGTGTTTGGGATCCTCCCTCTGTGGCCACTGCTCACCACTGACCTGGCCCTTTCCTGGGTCCACCTCTCAATGCAGTCATGATCCTCTGTGCTGGGCTCTGGCACCAGTGAGGGCCTTCTGTGCAGCTCCAGGCTGAGGTGGGTGTGTGCCCAGGGGACCCCACGGCCACCCTTGGGCCATCCTCAGTGACAAGCAGTGGCTTGGGTCCTGCGTCTCTCCTCCTTCCGGCGGCCTCCTGGCTGGCTCATGGAGCTGCCAGCACTGGTGCCTGGCGAGGTGCCCTTGAGGAGGGGCCATGGGCCTGAGGCACAGTCACACGGGGAGAACTCCGTGCTGGGGGCAGCTGACCCTGCACTGTTGCTGAGAGTGTGAGAGATGGGGCACCAGGGGCCTGTGTGGAGCACTGTCCTGGAGGTCTTGATTAGTGACTCTGCAGCCCAACTCTCCTCTACCCTGTTCTGTGGACCTCCTTGATGAAAGAGAGAGAGCCCACACAGTTGGCACCCAAGCAGGGACCTGAGGTAAGCCTATAAGTCAGGGTGTGTCCCCTCACAGAGCAGTGAGGAAGGGGAAATGGGGAACCTACTGAGTTCCACCACAGACTCGCAGCTGCAAGTGCTGCACACTCTCTTAGATACTAGAGGTTTAACCCTGAAGAAGAGAGAAGCCCAGAAGTTCTGAGATGTAATAATAATAAAAAACACTAACCCACGGATCAATACTGCTGATGATTTTAATCCTAGGATATGGGACAAGATAATGGCAAATGTGCAGCAAGCTCAGGTAAGACAGGGTATAATTTACCATACCTTTTTTCCTATTGTGACAGCCATTCAGCAAAGTTTAGGGGAACCTGCAGCAGACCCTTGTCATATAATGATGGCTCTGAGGGAAGATGAGGCTGTGAGAGACAGACAGGTGAAAAAGGTGGGGGAGACCATCTACCTCAAAACAAGCAGGAGGGAGAGAGGCAGGAAATGGCACCTCTAGTCTTCATGGTGCATGAAGAGGTGACCACAAGTGGCGCAAGTGCGCCTTCTACTGACAGGCAAAGGTGATATCCCTCCCCGAGTCAGTGGCAACTGCCTCCTTATGAGGCAATACCCAAGGCAGCAAAGGACTATGACAGTTTGGAAATGACCAGGCCACCAGGCATGCCCACGCCATGGCCTCCCAGAAACCTATTCCAGGAGCCAGATATACTTTTGAAGGTCTATGTAGGATAAGAGATGAGAAGTGGGGTGAGAGAGTACAAGCCTTCCCAGTCAACACGGTCCCCATACCAGAGCACCTTGCAGAGCAAACGCTGGAATCCCTCAGTCTTGAACTAAATTGCCCTCAGGACTGGAGAGACCTAGCCAGAGCAGCTCTAGAGCCTGCAACATTTTTGAAGTGGAAGGCATTCTCCTGTGATGAATGTGAACAGCAGGGGATCCTAACCACACCACAAATGTAGGCTTCCCAGCTGAGTGCTTGCAGGGAGAAGGAATCTACAGTTCCTCTGCAGTACAAGTCACAGGCCCACCAAATTATTTCAATCAGGTGCGGCTCTGTGTTCTGTGAGCCTGGAGGAAGTTGGCAGCTGGGGGAGGGACAGTTTCCATACAGGGCTTAAGGCAGAAGGCCACTGAGGACTTGCCACAATTTACTGACAGGGTAAACAAGGCGGAAGAAGGGAAGGTGTCTCATGAAGGAGCCAGGGTGGCGTTAGCCAAGAAGTTGATCTGGGATGGACTAAATAAGGAACACAGAGCAGCAGTGGCACCAGTACAAAATGGCACACTGGATGAGTGGATTGTGGCCCCCCAGGATATAGGGACACAAGCAGCTCAAGCCTCTCTGCAGCCCTCAGCCATGATAGTTGCATAAAAGCAGGACTAAGGAGGCTTGCAGACAGCTAGTCAGAGACTGCAAAATGTGCACCTTTTCTCCCCACTGGCCCTGTACAACCTGCTGGAGTAAATCCCCGAGTTAAAATCTAATGCTCTATGGCAAATGGATGTCACTCATTATGTACCTTTTGGAAATTTAACATATATTCATGTAATTATTGATGTCTATTTAGGCTGTGTAATGATCACAGCCCCCACAGGAGAAACCACAAGAAAGGTCATTTCCCATCTACTTAAATGTTTTTAAATTACAAACGTACCCATGTCTATTAAAACTGACAATGGGCCATCCTATACTAGCAAGACATTTCAGGCAGTTTGCAATGATTGGCATATACAGCACTTAACTGGGATCCGCTACAACCCTTAGACTTAAGGCATAATTGAAAAAGCACACAAGGAATTAAAGACCATGTTAAAAAACAGGAGGGAAACTATACCAAGTCCCCTCTCGATGTCTTGAACAAAACCTTATTTACTTTCAATTTCAAAATTTTCTATGGTAATAGCATTTCATAAGCATTGGGCCCCCCTCTTGGGGCCCTCCCATGTACCTATGGTCTCATGAATAGATCCTATAACATATGCATGTGATGTTCCAGAGCCCTTCCTAACTATGGGTGGAGGGTTTGCATATGTTAAAAGGAGCCTCATGCCATCTGGTGCCTACCAGAAAGTTAAGCCCTGGACCCCCAGAACCACCAAGAAGATGAAGGAACCAACTCTGGAGGAAAAACTTCACAAGCAAAGGACTCAACAACACAAATGGACCTCACATAAAGTAACCTGGCGTGATAAAGGTCTTGTTGACTAAGCCACCAGATGGGCCCCATTGCCTGGTGGCAACACCATCCCTGGGCCTATGACGATGGTCCTACTGTGTGCAATGCTCACTGCTAACAGTGAAGCCTCCCATGAGGTAAACTGAGCTTTGGTCACTAGGCCACCACCTTTAGCAGTGTCTAATTGGGAAGGGACTTTACCCAAGCTTTTTTCCAATAATTCCTACATTACTGATCCTGAGTAATCCAGGAGCTAACCGTACGCTGGAATACAAGCATTTCCATGCCTACTCTGTTTTTCTGTATTAGATAATGAAACCTATAATCCAGTCCCCTCTGTTTTGCTCTTGCCAATGAAACTATTGTAGATAACTCTAATAAGTCAAATGTTAGGCTGTCTCTCACTGACCTTATAGTTCTAGTTAATACTACCTGTAGCCAGAGACTCCCCCATGGCAAAGGCAAGAAACCCTTGCTGCCAACATGCCCAACAATGCTTTTTGGATAGCCCCCCTCAGATAATCCCATGGAATCAATGTGTCACTGCCACACCTTATCTCCTTGATAAGAGGAATTTCTCTGGGGAGAAACATCTGTGCATCTGGGTGGGTGCATCTCCCTGGAATATAACTGATGTGCTCCCAAACATTATGGTCTACTGCAGTAACTGCTACATGGGACAAGACGTTACAAAGCGGTCTGCAGGAAATCTCTGATGGATATCACGCCAATATTGGTAGCTGCTAGACCCATCTAAAATGTGCAACAGCTGGCTGGATGAATGGGTGTATATTGAGTTCAGACCCTGACCATGGACTTGCCTTTGTGCCAAATTTTACCCGTACCCACTATGCACAAGCTTGTGTTATGCCACCCTTTGCCATGCTAATAATCAACAATACTGATGGCATAAACATCACTCATACAGAGATCCCTTGTGAGTCAATACATCCTGCTGGCTCACAAATTGTCTAACTCCTGCTGTGAAAGCTAAACGTATATTTATCCTCAGAGTGCCCCCAGCAATCTGGCTTCCAGTGAACCTGTCCAGAGAGTGGAGGAGTCCATGGGACATGAAGATGAATCTTCTGAATGAGATTCTACCCCAGACAAGGCGTGCAATTAGCCTCATCATCCCTGGGATTATTGCCCTGGTAGCCGCCATCACTGCCACAGCTACTGCTACTGCTTCCCTCACTCAGAGTATCCAGACTGCTCAGACTGTAAATAACTTGTCCAGTGCCATAGCAGAAGCTTCTGATTTGAAATAAACTGTCCCAAGCTGCTATTTTAGTCATTCAGCAAGAACTAGACCTCCACCAGGAACAACTAGATATTCTGTTTATGTTGCAGAGGCTCACTTGGACCTTGAGTTTCATAGTATTTATGTCACCCAATATACTGTATCTGAAAATGTAACCTTAGACTTCTCCAGTTTTTCTTAGTATATTAAGGACGCTCAGTATATTAAGGATGCTAACTGTTATGACTATGCATAACCTTACTAAGGCAATTGTTAAGATCAATGAGACGAAGGTGTCTATCTTTACAACCTTTTCTTTCTTCTAGGGATTGACTAAACATTGGGAAAACCAATAGTCAAATCACTAATCCTTATAATGTTCTAACCTTGGCACTACTGTTCCTAGTAGTGATAATTTTTTTCTTGTTTTGTGAGATGCTTATGTAACAATGTAACCACTGAACAAAAACTGCAATGCTGGCTGGTGTCCCTGCAGCACAGTTAGAGGGGAGAGATGTGGGGACAAGTGCATGGAGTACTGCACACATGGCATATGTTAAGGGCGTTTGAGTGGCAGGCCCCTCCCCTCATGCTAGGTGTGTGAGCAGCAGGCTGCTTATCCCATAGGCACAGACCTGGGCGTGAGGTCATGTGTTGCAGTCCAGTCCCTGTGCTTGCTCCACAGCCCACTCCTCCATTGGTTGCTGCAAGGACAGTTAGCAGACATTATATTGGTGGCTGCCTGTAATCTGCTTAGCTACTGCCTGAGTATATATACATGGTAACTGCACAATAAAATCAGACCTGCTTCCTGCTTGTTCTCTGGAGGTCTTGATTAGCGACTCTGCAGCCCCACTCTCCTCTACCCTGTTCCATGGACCTCCTTGCTGGATGAGAGAGAGCCCATGAAAGACAGCCTGACTTCAGTCCCAGCCCTGCGCTTGGGCAAACAATGTCCCCTCCCCACGCTTGCTTTCCCCTCTCCTGCCACAGGTGCAGGGGGAGGCGGCAATGCCTGCCTGAGGTCCTGTCCTTCCCAGGGAGCTCTCAGCACAGTGCATGGCAAGGAGTGAGTGTTCGTGGTTAGTGGGTATCTACAGTTTGGAAGCTGCTCCCCGTGCAGTAGGGAGAGGGGACACACTAGAAGCATTCACGTGGAAAGGTGCAGTGCTGGTCTGGTCCACTGCCCTTTGACCTCACTAGCCTCACTGAGGCTATGGCTGCCTCTGTTCTGCTCAGACTCTCCTGTCCTCTAACTCTATCCCCAGCCCCTCCAGGGATGGATACCAAGCCCAGGCACCTCTGCATCTCGTCTATTGCCTCCCTCCATAGAGCCTACCTCCTCTCAAACCCTTGGGAGCCTCAGACAGGCTCATCTTGGCTGGGATGAAGCAGCAATGCATTTGGGGACCCCAGAGTCACACAGGAGAATGGCCTGCAGATTATGCAGTTCAATATCCCAGGAGGTCTCCACAAGAGTGCCAGTGACTCAGGAGTGTTAGATTGAGGTCCTGAGAATAAATGAAGGAGAAGAAGGGGGACTGGGTGTCCATTCTGGAAGCCTGCCAGGCTGCAGGTTGTGGGAGAATGATGAGGAAAAGACGGGACAGGGAGAGTTAAAGTGGAGCAGTGGGGGCTGGCCCAGACAGAGGTCTGCCATCCTGCCTTGCCACAGAGTAAAGGGGCACCTGGGAAATGCACTGCTTTGCATTGCTGGCTCCCTCTCCTCCCCACAGCAGAGCATTGGGCAAAGTGCTTTTCTTGCTCCCTCCTGCCTTCCTGTTCCTGGCTGTCCATGCTTAATTCCCTACTCCTGTTCCTAGCTGGGCATGGGCTTCCTACTGAGGTCAAATTCCTTTGCTGTCAATGTTTTCTTCATCCATCTTGGCTCAGAATAAGCCATTGCATCTGAGAAGCTCCACAGACTTTGACATTCATGTATGACTCTGTTAATTGCAAATCATGGCCTCACCTGTCAATAGCACTTTACAGTTTGTAAGTCTCTTTTCCCAGAGTTCTTATTTTCTTTCTGTTTCTGTTAGTGCATCATAAGTATACACAGTAATGGGTTCACGGGGACACATCCAGAGCTGCCCAACTCATAATCTGCTCTAATTCTTTACCAGGGCCTCTGTTTTTCCTTGTCTTCTCTCTCTTTCTGTTTCCCTTCCCTATTCTCCCCTATGCACATTATAATTATGCATAAAAGAGGGATTCATTGTGATATACTCATAAAAGCAAAGAGCATTTTTTAAAATTTTATTATTTTTTCTGGTCCCTATTTTTGTCCCTCTTGTCTCCCTTTGTCTCCTCTACTACTTTCCCCTTCAATTTTATGAGATTTCCCTTGTATTTCTTTATTATCAGAGTCTGGCTTATTTTACTTAGTATGAAGTCCTTCCAGTTATTTTATTTTGAATAACTTTGGGCATATAACTTTTACATACAATCATACTGCATGCATGATTCATATACAACCAAGTATATGTGCAGAGTGAGGTACTTCAACAACCTTCCCCATGTTACAGCTTCCCCAGGCAGATAAGGACTCCCACCCCTAAAGCACCCCTGGGCTCCTCATAGTCCACCTACCTCTGGCCATCTGCCCCTCCTGGAAGTGACAGGCAGCACAGTCTGTTCAGCTGAGTTATTACTCAGCACTACTCTGGGTGAGAGGTGGCTCTTCCCAGAGGCAGCCCTGTGCCATGGAGTGGGTAGACCAGCTGTTTGCACAAGACTCACGCCCTTCTGGCCCTACTGGCTGCTCACCCAGGAAGAGGGGAGGGTATGCCCTCCTCTCTGGGCTCTGGACTGGATGTAGCACCTCTGCTTGGTTGAATTGTGATCAGAACCAAATTTCCCAATAATCTTTAATCTGAAATAAAATTGAACCAAAGTAAAACCCACTTCTTCCTCCAAGTGTCTTCTGTGTACTTTTTAACTACACAAGTGGATCTAGAAATCTTTTGTAGAGTCCTAAGCACCCAAGTCTGGTTTTGGATCTGAGCATGAGAATGAGGAGGGTTGAAAAAGAGCTGCCAAGCAGGTGTCAATGGACTTGGGACAGAGTTGCTGGTAGCCTGGGGAAAATAGGTACTGCATCAAGTGAGTCTAGAAATTTTATGTCCCCAAATGTGTTCCCACCAGGTGAACTGCAGAGTAAGTGTTCAGGAAGGACAGTGCCCAGAAAGAGGAGGACTAACCTGTGCCCGGTGCTCACAGGGGATCATTCTCAGAACCAGGGCTCTTATTTTTTTTATCATATTACTATTTACCATAATTTAATTAATTAAAAACATTGAATCCATACAAACTTATACATACTCATAGGCTGCTGTGTGATGTTCCAACACATGCGCCTGTATCCTGTAAGGTTCAGATCAGGTGATCACGTCCTTCTCCACACATTCTCCCTCCATCTGGGGAAAGCATTCAGGGTCCTTTTCTCTCACTCTATAAAACAGGCAGTGTAGTGTCACACTCCTGCACAACAGAAAGCCAGACCTTGTTTCTCCAGACTGGAACCTGCCCCTGTGGACTGGGCTCCCCACTTCCCTGCTCTCCCCAGGCTCCTGGGGAGCAGCTGTTAAAGCAGGATGAGGTGGGACTTTCCCAGAGGTGGGTCAGAGGTGGAGGTCACACACAGAGGGACAGTGCCTGGGTGTTTGGTCACAGCCCTCTATGCTAGGTTTTGTAATTGGGTGGCATGTAGGTCCAACTTTGTTTTCTCTCTCAATATCACTCTGGCCGTTTGGGATCCCTTTCAAATCAGGATTAAGCTAGGCTGGGTTTTCCTTTTCTGCAGTGCAGGCTGCTGGGAGTCTGATGGGTGGCATTGAATGCTGGGCTTGTCTTGTCTTAACACTGCCAGGTCTCCAGCTCACCAACAGGGTGACTCTCCCATGGCCTTTACCTTCTCTCTCTGGCTTGTAAAGGTCTTGCATACAAGTCTTGATCTCCCAGTCCAAGTGGATTTGTGATGCTTTTGTACATGGAATTATCATGATTTCTCTTTTTTATTGTTGTCATGTAGAAATACAACTCATTTTGGTGCTGATCTTACATCCTTTAGTTTTGCTTAATTCATTTCCCTGTTGGAGTTTTTGTGTGTACATTCTTTAGGATTTTCTATCTGTGAATAAAAGTAGTATTTACATGAATAAAAATTTTACTTCTTCCTTATTTTTTACTTTCAAACTTGAAAATTTTTGCTTATTTTTCTGAGTCCCTGCAACTTTTTTTTTTCAGTGCTGGGATTGAAGCCAAGGCATGACACATACCAATCAGACTCTCCATTGGCTCCCACTGCAGGCCTTATTGTTATGGGGAGACTGCTCAGAAAACACACTAAGTCTGAATTGGAAACAAATCAAAGAATTTTATTTTGCCAATTTTACCTGGACAGGGATTGCTTTCATCAGAGACCCAGTAGCTCTCTGAAACAAAACAAAACAGCAGCAGTGATTTGTTTTTGACCCAAGTATTTAAGGAAGAAAATCATATGGTGGATGGTGAGGCATTCATGCACCCACTGTCTGACAGGGTCACAGCATGGGGTTTGCTGTGGCAGGGCTATACCACCTGAAAACCGAAATCGTCGGGAATGTTGAGGGTTTTGTATGATACTTATGATATGGATAATAGGGCATACTTCAATCAATAATAAAAGTATGTATTGCCTGAGATTGCAGGAAAATTCCCAGAATGAGACTAAGGATATGATTGAAATATGCCATGAGGTGCGTTTCAATATCTCTCAGGATACAAACAATAGTGTTATTCCTCAAGCTTAAACTACAAGAAATGTTTATCCTATAGTTAACAATTTACACTAGCCCCCCTGCCCCCCACAAGTCATAACAGCCTAGCTACAGGAAAGACAACTGCTGTGCCAACATTAAAAGGAGCACCATATGTAGCTTACTTAACTAAAGGAAGAGTGTGGTATTCCCCTCGAAGACAAGAGTCTAATAAAAATACATTCCCCACCCACCAACACCCTTCTTTCCCTTACACAGGAATTTATGATGAGAATGGAAAATGGAAAACACATTTGGAACAATACAGGGATGTCCTCTCTCACCACTTCTATTCAGCATAGTTCTTGAAACACTAGTCAGAGCAATTAGACAGACGAAAGAAATTAAAGGCATAAATATAGGAAAAGAAGAACTTTAACTAGCACTATTTGCTGATGATATGATCCTATACCTAGCAGATCCAGAAAGTTCTACCAAGAAGCTTCTAGAACTAGTAAGTGAATTCAGCAAAGTGGCAGGATATAAAATCAACACCCATAAATCAAAGGCATTCCTGTATATCAGTGACAAATCCTCTGAAATGGAAATGAGGAAAACTACCCCATTCACAATATCCTCAAAAAATAAAGTACTTGGAATCAACTTAACAAAAGATGTGAAAGATCTATACAATGAAAATTATAGAACCCTAAAGAGAAAAATAGAAGAAGACATTAGAAGATGGAAAGATATACCTTGCTCATGGATAGAGAGAATCAATATTATAAAAATGGCCTTATTACCAAAGCACAGAGTAAAGGACACAGAGACCAACCCACAAAATTACAACTTATATTAGACAAAGGAGCTAAAAGCATGCAATAGAGAAAAGGATAGCATCTTCAAGAAATGGTGCTGGGAGAACTGGAAATCCATATGCAACAAAATGAAATTGAATCCCTATCTCTCACCATGCACAAAAGTTAACTCAAAATAAATTAAGGGTCTAGGAATAAAACCAGAGACTCTGCATCTAATCTCCATCACGTGGGGTTAGGCCTCAAATTAAGTTCCTTAATAAGAATCCTATAGCACAAGAATTAAAACCAAGAATCAACAAATGGCACAAATTCAAACTAAAAAGTTTTTTCTCAGCAAGAGAAATAATATGTGAAGTGAATAGGGAGCCTACATCCTGGGAACAAATTCTTACCCCTCAAACATCTGATACAGCTCTAATCTCTAGGATACAAAAGAACTCAAAAAGTTAAACAACAACAAAAAACAAATAACCCAATCAACAAATGGGCCAAGGACCTGAACAGACACTTCTCAAAAGAGGATATACAATCAATCAACAAATATACGAAAAAAATGCTCACCATTGCTAGCAATCAGAGAAATGCAAATTAATATTACTCTAAGATACCATCTCACTCCAGACCTCTGAACTCATCACCTGACATTATTTATATCTTATTGTTAGCAACTTAAATCCTATGTCTTACAGTGACTATATTATTGTATTGTTACTTTTTAATCTTATAACTATTGCAGACTGGAGTAACTTAACATTACTAATCCTATAACACTTATAATCTTATTATTTTACTAATTAATGTTTTATTAATCTATAATTTCTAATCTATAATCTATAACCTATAACCTGTATTGATTAAATTCAGAATGTCCTTCTCCATGTGTAAGGTCCTTGTTTATGGTATGTTGTAATAATCCGGCCCAAGCTTCTCCATTATTTTTGGCATTTTGTATATTGTTTTAAAATCGGGATTAGTTGACAGAGCATTGTCTGGGAGTCATTGGTATCAATGTTCAGTTTGTTTCATCTCTTCACACATTTGGCAGACCAGGTGCTATGACAGGTCCAATACCACCTCAGAGCTTCAAAATAGTCTGTGTCGAAATGGCTTTACTTCAAGTCACCCAGCAATTTTTATTTCTGGTTGGAGACTGTTACAGGGAAAAGAAGGACGTAGAAGACACAGCAAATAGACCTCTGAGCAGAGTTGTGAAAACTGTCATTTGTTCTGAAAAATTAAAGACCAGATACTTTTATCTATTACTTATTTTGGGAGACCATTATTTTTCAGAACTTTCCCTTGTACTTACATTTTGCCTTTTCTGTGAGCATTCTCATGCATCTAATTGATTCCAATCCTTTTGTCCTTTGCAGGGACTGACACTTCCAGCAGGAAGTCCAGTAGCTCTATCTGGTGCTGCTGGCGTGTTTTCAGGTGCTGGACTGCTGTGGTCCTCTCGGCCCACCTGCAGACCAGCCTCTTGCTGCTGCTGTCTTCCCTCTTCCCCATCTGAAGGGCAGAGTTTTGAAGCCGGAATTAGATGATACTGAGTGGCATATTGGGTTCTGCTGAAGCCATTTCCTACTTTTCTGTCTGGGCCTGGAGAGCAATTGGCATGATTCCCTAGTGGCAAACTGACTTGGTTGCATTGGGGTGGAGGAAGTCGTATGGAACAACTGTGGAAATTCCAGCCTGGACTATACTCAGGCGAAAATCCTAATGTTCCCTCTCTTGAAACTCCTGGCCACCCTAAGGGGTATCTAAGGTGATCAGTAGATGAATGGCACTGATGGAGAGCCCCAGTGACATTTGTCTTCCAGTGGGCCTTGTAACACTCCCCACCCCTACATCCATTCCCTCCTGGATAATCCCTTTCCTTCCCCAGAGACACCAGCAATTCAGATTGTAGGACATGAGAGAAAGACATGGGGTGATGAATAAGGAACCTCCCAGGTCCCCTTTGTTCACTTAGTTGGCCTTCACCAGCCAGTTTAAAATCTTCCCTTACAGTTCCTGGGCTCAGATGTACTCAATGTATTTTTAAAAAATGCTGAAAGAAGGCAGTGCACTCTATTTCAATCAACCCCTCCTGTAAATTCCTCCAGTAAAGGGTGTTTGTTATGCACTTAACAACCAATAGATGTGCCCCTTATCTCCAGGAGATTCCTTTAGTTTACAGGACAACAATTAGACACAAAATGTTCAGACCTATACAGGTATCCTCTTTTTTCATGGGTTTTCCATAGTCAGGAGTTAGAGTGACAGGGAGGAAAGCAGTAATGCCCTCTGGATCCTCTCAGGGTCTCTGGCACAGGACTAACTGGGACCCTAGCCCTTTGTCAAAGGAAGCCAGAAATAACTTTGTCAAAGTCAGGTGATGAGAGACAGGTTTTCTGGACTTCAATGAAGCTCAAGTTTAGGGAGACAGCCCTATATATCTGGTAAACATTTTTCCTGACGTGGAAGAAAACTTGAATTTTCCATCACTCAGGTGGGATCTTCTCTCTCAAGTCAGTGTGTAGATCGACCACTAGTCGACATACTGGGAAAGTACAAATGACCAGGAAAAGTGCCTCATTTTCATGTGTTGTCAGGCCCAACCTCAATGTCTACCATGAGAAAAGGACTTAAGAAATCACCTACTGAGGAAGAGAAATCAAGAAGACCCCCCCTCACCCACACACAACTTAAAACCAATAAGAACAAATTCAGGGAGACATTTGGAGGATCTAAATAAATATCTTGGGATGTTTCATAACTTATGCAAGGTGCTTGACCTCACCTGGAAAGATATCATATTATTACTTAGCCAAACATCAGCCCTCAATAAGAAAAAGGCCACCCTAAAGCCAGTAGATAAAGAATTTGAGGAAGAACCTACATCTTGCCCATGCCCTAGCATCACAAACTCTAAATAAACCTAATTATTCATCTAGAGCACAGGCAATTCCCAGAAACAACCCTGACTGGAACTCAAACGATGAACAGGATGCTTGGAAAATCATAATTTCCAAATGTTGGTCCTTGAAGCCATCAAGAAGATCAAGCATGGGTCCTGCAGGGTGGCAGCAGGCCTGTCCTGGACCTTCCCAGGGCTCTGCCCCTCGGTGTCTGGCTCCTTGGCAGCTCCTGAGCTCGGCCGCATTCTCGGGTCCTCTGTGCCTAAAGTGCTCTGCACAAGGGTTTTCCCTGGGCCTGGGCCTCGAGGTCCTCACTCTGAGGATCCTGCAGGTTGTCTCAAATGCACCCTTTGCGGAGACCTTTGGGTCACCCTCATCATTCCCTGAAACTGGGACTCTGGGCCTTGCCCTGGGTGGGCTGAGTGGGCCCCTACACGAGGGTGCTCTGTCTTTGGGTCCACTGATGGCCAAAGGGACAGGTAGGGACTCATGGGGCACCTGGGGAAGGAAAGCGCATCTTAGTGACAACCTGCAGGGTGAAGCACAGACTTGAAACAGTAGGTGTCCAGGAGCCAGGCCCAGGCCTTGGGTGGACATTCTGGCTCACACCTGCAGGAAACCTCAGACACTGTCGCCACAGTGGACACTTCTCTTCCAATGTTCGTTGCTTTCTAAAATTGTGCATTATTTTAAAATATTTTAAGTATAAGTTGCTTTATTCAGTCATGTATATGTTTTTAAACTTTACAATTGAATATTGAAAATTACAGGTAGAATATAAAATGACCATGAACTCTCTTGACATTTCAGTGTCAGCCAGACACTTCTTCTCACTTCCCGACCCTGAGTGGCCTGGGCACCCCGCCCCCCATGATCACCCCCAACAGCATTTTCAGCCTTCCTTCCAGCCCAAGGTCTGCTCATCCCCCACTGCTGAGCATGAAGGCTGCCTCTGCAAAGGTAAGCTGTCCTAAAGCCACGAGGCACAGGGACTAACTCAAGAGGTGACCTGACTACTACCTACCTGAAGACTGTGCTCTGGAAACCAGCGGTGCCCGCCCATCCCAGCAGGCAGACTTCCCCAATTGGCCAACCTGTCCCTGAAGGCACAGGCAGGATGTTGCTCATTGCTGCCCTCAGGATGCCCCTCCCACCTGGGTGGGGCTGCTTGTTTGGGTGCTACCCTATTCATGAATCATTTCTTTACTCAGACAAACCCACTTATAGTTAATCTTTCTAGACTTTTGCATTTAATATGTCCACTCATTCTTCATGTGGGGGTTTGCTTGCCCTGTGATGTCAGACAAGCTGATGGCGGCGTGCTGGGGAGGCACTTCTTGCCCTGGTGGCAGTAGATCCTAGGCACTGATGGGTGCCTTGGCCTTGGCTCACCTGCCTGGGGAGGAACCACGCAACCCCAGCTCAGGAGCCTCTAGCCCTGCTGGGAGCCTCACTCCACCTGGGCTCCTCCTCTGTGCCTGAGTCCACAGGGTCCAGGACCTTGGGCCTCTGCCTGAGTCCCTGCTCTGGGTAACTTCTCCAGGCCTCCTGTTGCCTGCGCTGTCAGGAGGGCCTGCCTTCTGCAGCATGGCCATAGCTTGGCTCCTGTGGCCCTTCAGTGTCCTGGGTGACCGCCATTCAGAGCTATGAGAAAGAGCCATGCACCAGCTCTCTCTGGTGGGATGCTTCTTGGTAGATTCTCCAAACAGAACCACTTAGATACAATGCAGACATCTTTTGTTTATTTGTTTATTTGAGCATTGTAGTTACACATAGTAGTTGGTTCATTTTTACAAAAGCATACGTGAAATGAATTAGAAATCAATTACCATTTCCTGGCTTCCCCTATGCCCCCTCCTCTACTCTCTGATTGTCCTGTCACTCGTTTATTGATTGGTACTCTTGCATGTATATAAAATTGAAATTCCCTTTGGCATAGTGATATAATGTGTTTTTGTTAAACTCACTCCATATTTCTTCCCATTCCCATTTCTCCTCCCTCCCTCTTATTTTCCAACTTTTATTCCCCTGATCTTCTCTATATTTTTTATAATATCTGACCCCCACCTTCTTTCCTTTATTTTGCTCTAGCTTCCACATAGGAGAGAAATGATTTTTGAAGTCTGTCCCATTTCTTTTAGCATGATGGTCTCCATTTCCATTCATTTACTGGCAAATGTCACGATTTTATTCTTCTTCATCGTGTATATATATACTACATGTTCTTCACCCCTTCATGTGTCAATGGGCATCTGGGTACAGTCCATAATTTGGCTAAATGTTACTATATACATTTTTAAGTGGCTTGATTGCTATAGTCTGTTGATTGTAGTTATTTTTGATAAATACTAAGGAAAGGGATAGCTGGGTAATATTCAGGTTCCATTCCAAGTCTTTTGAGAAATCTCCAAAGTGCTTTCCAGAGTGGTTGTACTAATTTGCAGTCCCACTAAACAATATAAGAGTGTACCTTTCCCCATATTCTTTTAAAAAATATTTTTTTTTTCTGAAATTTTAGGTGCACAAAATATGTTTATTTTACATTTTTATGTGGTTCTGAGGATTGAACCCAGTGTCTTGTGCATGCTAGGTGAGTACTCTACCACTGAGCCATAACCCCAGCCCCTCCCCCATATTCTCATAAGAGTTACTATCATTTTTGTTGTTGATAATTGATATTAGACTATAGCAAGATGAAATCTTAGTGTACTTTTGATTTGCATTTCCCAGATTGCTAGAGATGTTGAATCTTTTTTGATATATTTGTTGGTCATTTGTGTTTCTTCTTTTGACAAATGTTTGTTTAGTTGTTTTGCCATTTATTGATCGAGTCATTGGTTTTTTTTGGTGTTAAAGTTTTTGTGTTCTTTATGTATTACGGATATTATTCCCCTATCTGAGTAGCAGCTGGGAAAGATTTTATCCCATTCTATAGACTCTGTCTTCATGCTCTTAAACATATTCTCTGCTATGTAGAAGTTTTTAAATTTGATGGCATTTCATTTATTGTTTTCTGGTTTTATTTCTTGAGCTTCATGGGTCTTGCTGAGTAAGTTGATACCTGAATCTATGTGATGGAGTGTTTTTATATAGGTCCTATGTAATTTTTATTCCTTCTTTAATTTTGGCTCAGATCTTTATTATTTCTTGCCTTCTATTGATTTTAAAATCAGTTTGTTCTTCCTTTTGTAAGGCCCTGAAGTGGAGCAAAAGCTTATTTATTTGAGATTTCTCTTTTTTTCTCTCTTTTTTTCAAATGTAGGCACTCAGTGCTATGACTTTTCTCCTTAATTCTACTTCTTCTCTCCAGCACAGTGGACTGTGTCAAGCTACATGAGACAGAGCATGACAGTCCGAGAGATGTTTATATGTTGAATCTCTATTCTCACTGGTTTCTAATAGTTTCTTGATTTCTTTTGTCACTTTTTCTTTGACCCATCCTTCATTTAAAAGAATATTTTTCAAACTTCACGTGATTATGTAGTTTATTTTATTTTTCTTGCTGTTGATTTCTACTTTAAATTTATTATGATCTGATGAGATGCATCAAAATATAGAATTTTTTTTTGCCAACACTTACATTATGTTTCAGAATATGGTCTAATATTTTACATGAGCCACTGAGAAGAATGTAAATTAAGCTGTTTTGGAGTGAAAAAGTCTGTAGATGTGTATTAGGTCCATTTGATTTATGGTATAATTTGGCCATAAATCTTTATCTTTAGTGATTTATACTCTGATGACCTTCTACTGGTGATTAGGGAGTGTTGTGTGTGTTGAAATCACCCATTATTATTGTATTGGCATCTATCTGAGATTTAGTGTCAGGGAGTATTTTTTTAATGTAATGGGTGTGCTGAATGTATATATATCTTCTTGTTGAATTTTTTCCTTCATCAGGATGTGGTGGTATTCTCTGTCTCTTCTGATGTAGTTTTGTTTGAAATCAGCTTTGTGGTATATAAGAATAGCCACTCTGAATGTTTCTGGACTTCATTTGCATTGAATATTTTTTTTACCCTTTAACTTTTAGCCTGTGCCTTTGCCTTATGTGTCTTTTGCAAAAAGCATGAAGTTGGATCTTGTTTTTTAAAAATACATTCTGCTAATCTATATCTTTTCATCCGGGAATCGAGACCATTTATTTTCAGTTATTATGGATATGTGTTTGAGATTCCCTGTCATTTTATTTTTTGTTATGTTTAATTCTGACTTGATTCTCATTTTGTTGATTATACTTCCACTGGTCTTCATCTATTTAGGAGCTTTGGGATTTGTTTATGTATTCCTCTGTGTGCTTTTATCTTTAAATATTTTTTGTAGTGTTGACTTGGTGGTCATGAATTCTTTTAGTGCATCCTTGTTGTGTTGAAGGAGAACTTTCCTGTAAATAGCAATCTTGGCAGACAACTGTTCTCTTCTAGAACTGGGAATATCTCATTCCAGGCCCTCCAAGATTTGAAGGTGTGTGTTAGAGGTCAGAAGTGAGCCTCATTGTTTTGCATCAAAATGTGAACTCATATGTTTCTCTCTTACAGTTTTTAATATTCTTTCCTTCTTTTCAGGATTGCATATCTCCTTTATGATGTGTCTTGGAGAACTTCTTTTCTGATCCTGTCTATGTGGGGTCCTATAAGTACCCTGTATGTGGATGTATATCTCATTTTTGATCAGGAGAAAGTTTTCTGTTACTATCTCTTGATGCCTTTAGCTCAGATCTCCCTGTTCTCCTCTATCCCAATGACTCTCAGGTGTGGTTTCTTGCTGTTGTCCCAGAGTTCTTGTATATTCTGATCATGTTCTTTTTTATTTCCTTTATTGCCTACTGAGCACCCCAGTTCATACGTTGTGCACTCTAGTTCATACATGGTGCACTCCAGTGCATATACCCTATCTTCATGACTGAAGTTCTATTGTCTATGTGATCTAATCTCTTTCTGATGCTCTCACAGACATTTTTAAGTCAACTCTTTGTGTCTTTCATTCCAGTTCTGATTGGTTTCTTTTCAATATTTCTATTTCTTTGATAAAATGGTCTTTCATCTCCTGTATTTGCTCTCTTAATTCATGTCTTAGCTATTCTTTGAGCCATTGAACATTTTAGTAGTCAGTTTTTTTAATCATTTTTCTTTGGAATTTCATCCTCTTCCATATTTGTGGGATCATTTGTTGAAGGATTGTGAATTTGGGGGTGGGATGGATTGGTTTGCCCGTTTCCTCATATTTTCAGAGGATTAGCACCTGCATATTAGTTGAGATGGATTCCTCTTCCTCTTTTATACATGTGTCCTTTCATATGTAGTTATCTTTTGTGTTGTGGGATTTCATTATGTTTTTGATATATGGATAGATGTCAAGGGCTGGGATGTGAAGTTCCCCTTGGGTTGCTTCTAGTTGGGGCCTAGTTGTGGGTTTGGGGTTTTTCTCTCTCTAGTTCTCTAAGTTGAAGTAATGCTGAGATGTGGATAGGGCTAGATTGTGTGTGGGTGAGATTCACTGTGACTTTGTTGAGTTGTGATTATTGCTTGGCAGCAGGATTGCTATTCCATGATCTTGAAGTGTCCCAATCACTTTCCAGACCCTCTTAGGGAAAGGGGGAGCCAGAACTGCACTAATGTCAGCAACAGATATATAACATTAGGATAAACGTGTGGTGTCTACTTTGACATCTATAACACGAACTGTCACCAATGTAGGAATGCTGGGTCAGCATTTAACAACACCAGATACAATTAAAAAAAACACCTTAACTAAATCAGGCATTCATAGCAGGAGTATAGGACATCATCTATATATTAATAAGTACGACATGCATGGGGTAGGAATCATATGAATGACATAATTCTATTATTAATGGCATTAAGTTTTTAAGTAAAAAAGAATAAATAAAAATTAACTGAAAGTAATGGAAAAAGAGGAAGAGGGAACAGGAAAATCTGTCAGTCAGTGGAGAATGAGAGTGATGAAGGGGAGATTGGGACCAAGAACGGAGGAATGAACTAAGTAACAAATGTAAGATCAAAACGACTCAAACCCTTGCACAAGTTTACCCCACCCATGTCCAGTGATGACTAATGAACAAGTGCAGGGGAGAGCAATTGATGTGAAAGTAAGATGGCATGAATATACTCATATCTTTGCACCTATCAGCACAGAGAGAACCCCCTCCCCGCCAGCCACATCCATGCACTCAAAATCATGAATAATGGGGAAAGTAGAAATTGATGCAATGTGATGAAATGAAGTTTAAGAAATTTTAGAAGTCAAAATATTAAAGAATAGATAATGCATGGAACATGGAGAATGAAATAAGGAAAATGAAAACAGAAAATATAGAAAAGATTAGTGAGAAATAAGGGGCTTGTTTCTGCTGCGGGGGTCAAAACTATTGCGCGAGGGTGGGTTTTCATTCTTCCTATTTCCTTTGGGCTCTGTGACTCTGAGGTCCAGGGCTGGGCTTGTTCAGTCAATGTCTGTGCTCCTCCCCTGGCTGCCTCTGCTGTGGATGGGAGCCAATGCTGGCTGCAGTAAGTTTCAGTTTCCCAGCACAGGGTGGCACAGCTGGGGTGCTGATAAACTGTGAGTCCCTGCAGCAGGGTGGGGCTAAACTGGAGGTTCCATTAATTGGGGTTTGGCCTTGGCTGAGATTGGAAACTGTGGAGCGTAGGTGTTTGAGATTTGATTCATGGCCCTGTTGCCGGGGAGTTGCAGGTCTCTGCTGTACATTGTGGTTTCTGGGGCTTCTGTAAAATCCACTTTCAGGGTGCAGGGACTAACCCTCCCCGGGTTTCACTGTCAGTGTTTTGGATTGTGAATTACTGGGTATTGGCCCTGGAGTGAAGGTGCTTCTGTGAGCCTGGATAGGCATCTTTCCAGTAGCTCTCCTGGGCGTCTGGCACAGAGGGAGCTTTCTCCCTTAGGATCTGGAACCTTAGGGGGTCAGCTATAATTTTCTTTGTGCCTATTTCAGTCTCTCTGGTTTAGGCACCCCCTGGGAATTTATTTTCAGTGGGTCCTGGTAACTTCCCATATGAGTTCCTGATCACCTGACTTTGCTTGTGGCTGTGCCCTGCTTAGAGGTGTTTCCTAAGCCCTGTCCTCCCACTTCTCTTGCTGTGCCTGGAAGCACTATCCAAACCAGCAGAACGCTTCCCAACTCTGGGGCCAGAGGTTTTGAGGTTTGCTTCCACTGAGCTGCTTTCCCTACCAACTCTGTGTCCATTGCACCCAGCCTTCCTCTCCAATCCCCAGGTGTCCACAAGCCAAGTTTTCTTTATTTTCAATCTCTTTATCCCCAGGCTCTCTCTGCCTGTGCTCCCCGCTCCCCTCAGCAGCCAAGCTGAAGTGTCTGTAATGAATTATTTATTATATTATGTTAAATTTCCTGACTTTCTATGTCTCTGTGGTCCTTTTCGCAGCGCAGTATTAAGCTCCCTTAGTCCCTTCTGTGAGCTGCTCTCTTTCTGCTTTGCACACGTCCCCGAGACCCTGTTTTCAGATATTTGCAAGATGAGTAAGATTTGGAGATCTGAATGCTGCAGTGCCCACGTTAATAATCCTGTAGATAAGCTCAAAAATGTTTTAAGAAAGTTCTCATGCTAAGTGTTCTTGTGCAGCTCAGTGGTCAGCATTTGCCTACAGGTTTGAGGCTGCAGGTTCAACTCCTCGCCCTGCCAAAAAATAAAGGTAGATTTGAAATTTTAAAATATGTGTATTTGAAGAGTGTCTTATTTTGTTTTTATGTAAATTTTATCTTTCTGAATTTCATTTTTCTCAGAGAATTATAGTGATGAAAAAATGAGTAATAAGTGCATGAGCATTTGGAAACTGTAAAACCCTAAACATGATATTACTAACCATTGCCATGCTATAAAATAAAATAAATAAGTCTTTGTTGAACAGATTCACTAATTTCCCCAAGGCAAGGAACTTGGTTTGCTGTTGACCTGGCTGCATGTCCCTGTTTCTTTCCCTCTGAATACCAAGCCTGTGTGGAGGGTCCAGCCTCCGTGGCCACCTGGGTGTGGGGTTCCCGCACAGCGACCCCAAAGGTTGACGTGCACTGTTCTTCCTTCTCCTGTGTTTCAGTCCTGCCTGGAACCTCCTTTTAAACCCTAATACTGTGTTTAAAAAATGTACCCTATTGTTTCTTTTAAAAATGTTTTTATTGTCATAAAGTTATAAAATTATATTTGTTGTGGCAAACCCTGGGACTGAGCATGGAAACCAACTCCAGGTGTACATGGGTGGCACTCAGCACCTCCACCATGTCCCACGAGCACTGCCCTTCCTCAAGCCTGTCATCACCTCCAAAAGACACTGCACCCCTGAACAATTCCACTGTCTTCCTGTTGCATCCACCCAATTAGGGACTTTCCGGAGCCTCCACATGAAATGTTCCTTCCAGACAGGGCTGCCTGGGATGGCTTCTGCAGCCAAGTTCAGCTCTCCTCTGGCTTTCCTCCCCTGCCCTCTGTGAGTATTGCCAACATTCCTGGAAACCCACACAGGACACCATGACTTGGCAGTGTTACGACTGGTTGCCCAAATAGGAAAGCCTCTACAGTTTTCTCAGAATGGGCTGTGGATGTGCCACCGTTGCTGGCTTTGGAATCAATTTCACCTCAGCCTTGCAGAAGTTCTGAAGGAGAGGGAGCAGAGGAGGCCATGGGCTCTGTTGGTGGATGGGAACACCTTTTGCTTTCCACTTGTCCCCAAATTAATAACTAAGTTCTGGTGCCCATTGCCAAACTCTGTGAATGTGACATAAACACACAATTCTTGTGTTTTCCTTATCCAACTGTGCAGCGTCTCCAGGTCTCACGTCTCCCCAGAACTTAGGTGGAGCTGGGTGCAAAACATGGAATCAGCCTAGGAGGAGACCCTGGAGCATGATTTCATTGCACTATGAAAGTGAACTTTAGGATACTGTTTTTGTTCAGACGTAATTTTAAAGAGGATTGTGTTTAGCCACTAAAAGAAATAAAATAAAATTAGCTAACGAATGTTAGCATTAGTTATAAAATTAACATTAGTTGAATTTTTCCAAAGACATTATTCACTTGGGCTCATTGAGTTGTTGAAGAATAACTCAAAACCACAGCGAGACATACTCTACCTTTTGGAATGGTTACAATAAACAAATCAACAAATGATTAAAGTGTTTGTAAGAATGTGGAGAAATTGGAACCCTTTTCCAATGAGTGAGAATATACACTGGTGCACCATTCTGAAATGTGCTCTCGGTTGAGGGGGGGTGGTGGTTAAACACAGTTAAAATAGAGTTACTACATGAATCAGCAATTTCACGACTAGGCTTCTCACCAGGATATATATATATATAAAACAACAACACGTTTGTTCAAGGTTGAACATGAATCTTCACACTAGCAGGAGTGCAGCTACATTCAAAGGACAGGGGATTAGATAGCATAGCACCTTTGTGACCATTAGAAAGTAGAAGCTACCCAACTCACATCAACCAGTGGATTTGAAAAAGGTAGTAACCATGAATTGGAATAGTATTCAGCCAGGAAGACACGGAGCACCGGCACATGGGCATGGATGAAATTTGAAAACTTGAGGCTAAATGAATGGAGCAGATGGAAGACCACATGTGGTTGATTCCACTTATAGGAAGCACCTAGACTAGGGACCTCTGTGTCAACTTGAAGCAGACTGTGGCTTGTCTAGGGTGGTGACAGAGGTGAAGCCATGCCTGATGAAGTCTAAGGGGAGAAGTGCAGCTGTTTAGTGGAAAGAAAAGGTCCTCAAGTGGACTGAATGTGATGGCACAACTCTATGAATAACAAAATATCATCAAATTACGTAGTTTGAACTGGTGCATTGCATGGTGTGTGAATGATATCACATAGGAAATGGTTATAAAAGGCTATTTCACTCTACATCTAAAAACATAAGAAAATAGTAGTGAGGAGAGGAAGCCATGCAGGTCTGGGCATGTCCCTGCAGCCCGTGCAGGCGATGCATGCTGCTTCTTGCTGACCTACCCTTGGCGCTGGCTTCACAGAACAGAGGCGTTTCCTGGAAAGGAAAAGGCTCCCACAAATTCAGGAGGCTCCCTCTGCCCTCTGGTATCTGCACAGTAAACACATTAACAGTGGGCTTGGCTCCTTTCTAATCACATATCAGTTTTCATTATCACTTTCTAACAGGAAATCTGCCACGCCAGGCGGGAGCTCTGGCCAGCTGCCTGCAGATGGCAGGGAGGACTGCCCTTTCTCATGGGCTTGGCACTGTCTTGTTACCCCTTTAGCTTGGCAAAGTCCTTCGACTCCATCCCTGGGTTCCCAAGCTTCTGATGCAGTTTTGGAGGACGTCTCAGCTTCTATGACTCAAGCTCCTCTGTAGCTCACAGGGACAAAGGCCGAGGCAGAGTGCGGGCACCCAGCTCTCTTGCCAAACTCTGGCTCCTGAGCCTTTGGTGTTCCCATGGTGAGTTTTGGTGACACGGAACCTGCAGATTCAAGCTTGTCACTGGGATAATGAAGGGATTCCCAGGCTTGAGGAAGCTGCCTCTCTTTGGTTAGGGCTTAGTGTCAACCTGGAAGTGCCCAGCTCATTTCCACCAGTGTGCATGGCCTCCGAGTCACAGCGTTGGCGAGGTAGAAGTGCATCTTATGACCTGGGAGTCAGCCTGCTCTTCATTTTATGGATTTTAGTTTATCCAGCATTTTCCTAAAACCTCAAGACTTTTTTGAAGTTATTCTCTTCCAATTCCGGTTCACGGAGGTCTTGGTTGTCATGGGCTGCCATGAGTCACTGCCATGGGCCAGATGCATCACAGCAGAAGTAGCTTCTCACATCCTGCAGGCAGCTGTGTGAGGCCTGCTATGGCACGTTGGTTTCCCTGAGCCCTGTCTGGTTGAGCTGTGGGGCCCTTGTCTCCCGTGTCTCACAGGCTTCCTCTGCACAGGTCTGAGCCTTACTTCTTACAGGGGCACCTGTTGTATTGGATGAGGACCACACCAATGCCTCATTTTCACTTAGTTACTTTTGAAAATATCCTATCTCAAGACAGGTCATTTCTCAGGTACTGGGTGTTAGGTCCTCAACATATGAATGCAGGGGCACACAACAGTTACTATTATGGCACTATGTAAAAATGTGGTTGTGTAACCGATGTGATTCTGCAATCTTTGTAATGTTTTGAATAACCAATTAAAAAAAAAAACCGATAACCCCCAGCTCCCATGTTTCTATGGGCCTGTGCATGTGTTTGACATGGCCTGTGAGCTCTAAATGACTGTTTCTGCATGATGAAGAAGGAGCTGGGGACTTGATGGGTCAAGGTTTAGGGCTGAATCCGGGAGTTTCTGAGAGGGTTAGGTATTCTTCCAACAGTGGATGAGCCCAGGATGTGGTGCTGTGTTTGAAGCACCACGTCACACAGCCCTTCCAAACAGCTCAATGCTGGGGAAACAGGAGCTGGACCACGCGTGGCTCTCGCTCAAGTCCTCTGCTAAGGACTACCCTTGGAGTTGCCAGTCCCTGCTGCTGCAAGCTTGAGTCCTGCTTCCATTTTCTGTTTCTTTCTTGTCCACAGTGAGCAATGTTCTGGAACTGCTCGTCTACCTTGAGAGAAGAAGTGCAATTGTGCAGACCAGCCGTTCCAGAGACAGCGAGGGTCTGCGTCTCTCCACCACACTGGGCACTCTCCTAACCAGCCTCATGACCTGGCAGCAACCACGTCAGGTGTCTCAGGATATTTTCATGTAGAATCTATAAGACAGGAAGGTCCATTTCCTGGCCTTGGGACCACCTGCATGTTGCCTCAGGAAACCTGTCTGCACAGTGGGCATCCCGTCCTGGGTGGCCAAGACGCCCATCTTTAAGTGAAATTTTTCCTTTTCCTTGTTCCCCTTGGTAACCTCAGCAGATGCCTGTCACCTGGCATCCAGCTGATCTGATGGGGAATCTGAATCCAACCCGTGGAACAGTCTAGGACCTTGTCAGGAAGCAAATGCTGCCTATGAAAGGTGCTCAGTCTTTTAAAGTAAAGAGAACAAGTGTGGAAATTGCCTGTATGGCAGCTGGGTCTGTTCCTAGGGTGTTTGGACTCCGTGGACTCCATGGATTCCATGGTCCTCACACAAACCCAAAAAGGGGGTCAGGTGGTACAGCCTCTCCGCTGAGAGGTGGAGATCATGGTGAATGATTTTAAGGAAGAAAGAATATTCGGTGACATTGAAGATGGCAAGGATGGCCACTGCGACTAGTTCTTAAACTAGTTTCTTTCTCCTCCTCTCTCCTTCCTCCTCCACCATCTCTCCCCTCCATAATCTGTAGTCTTGAGGGACAGGATGATCTTTCTTCCCTATTGTAGTCAGAGGTATCTGACCTTGAACACAAACCCAACAAAGATAGGAAGGAGGCAACTCACACTTGGGACGTTGCAGCAGCAGATCTCAGAAATGACTATCTGTCAAATTAACAAGTGAGTTACAAGTCCACAGAGAACTCGTGGAGTGCCACCTTTGAATCACCTCTTTATCCCCTGCCCCACCCCATCCCTCCTGATGAACAGAACCACAGCCTCAGAGACAGGAGCCCCGTGCTTCTCTTTTGCTAGCAAAGCAATAAACTTTGTTTTTCTTTTTCTCAAAATGGTGCCCTCATTATTCAATTGGCACTGGGGACAAGGACCGAGATTTAGGTAACAGTTTTGCCATGAGGAGAGAAACTGAGTCTGCTCCAAATAGAGCATGGCAGGTGGGGTTTATGGCCACAGAGCTGGTGGGGGTCACTGGATGACAGTGTACTAATGTGAGACTTCAGAGCTGACAGGGGATTCCGTCTCACCAGCCTCACAAGCTTCTTGCTGAAGAAGAGGCAACAGGGTCAGAGGTCATCTGAGGATAGTCTGAGGAGATAGAGAGGGTCTGTGTGCCTGCTTGACCTGACTTCTCAGGATTCTTGGTAAAACCAGGCCATTTGGGGCAGTGCCAGGTGGTAACAAGCACAGATGGCCAAGAGTCAGGTCCTAGTTGGAAGGGAGGTGGGGGAGCTGGGTAGCATTTGATCAGGGAGAGAATCTGTGTCAGTGGCTAGAATGGGGAGTGGGCCCCAGAACTGCTCTGCGCTGACAGGAGGGTGGCCCTTCTCCCTGAGGAGGGTCTTTATCTGGAGTAGAGGGCAGAGTGGCATCTCAGGTCCCAGGAAAGACCTCATCTGTGCTGAGAGGAGGGCACGCCCTCAATATGGGACTGTGGGGCCATCTGAAGCTAAGCTGCAGGGACATAAAGCTAGACAGCAAACAGGAGACTGTCCCTAGCATGCTGGCCCCTCCTCCTCCTTGTGCCCCAGGTAGGCCTCTGGCAGCTTCCCCTCAGTACCACAGGGTGCCAGGGGAGGCTTTCTGAGAACTTGCCCTGGAGGCCGTGAGTTGGCACAGACGCAGGCAGTGCCAGGCTAGCACCAGGTCTGCTCTCTTCTCCATATGACTTAAGAGTGGCAGCAGGGACTCCCGGGATGACACAGTCAGCTCCTCCCGCCTTCTCTGCCAAGAGGCCAGTGAACAGCTGAAGTAACCAAGGTCACGTGAGCTACATCTGGCCTCCTGCCTCATGCCTTCTGAGCCAGAGCCACATTGTCTGGCCAGGAGGTCCTGATGGTTAATAGGCTGAGTTAAACAACAATAAACTATGTAGCCTTGGGCTTTGACCTGGATCTCTGGGAGCAAGAGCTGCTGGCAGGTGTAGGTGGGGCCAGAATCCCACAAGGTGATGAGGCCTGGATTCCTCCCAGGTTGCCAACATTCAAACAGGCTCTTCCAAAGCAGCTTTGGTGACACACTTTTAGAAGGAAAGCCAGGATCTGTGTAAGGCACCAGGGGCCAGAAAGCCCTGCTGACTTCTAGGCTGGTCCTGGGCCCTGTCCTTGCCTCCTCCCTCCACGCCTCAGGCCTGAGTGCCTCTCATATTCTTCTTTCATACTCACTTCAGTTGGCTTCCAGGATGGCCATCCACAGGGCCTCGGTGTCCTGGATTTCAGAGTATGTGATGGACAGTCCAGTGCTAGGTGGGAGAGCTGCTGGAATACAAGTTCCTCCATTTAGCCTCCCTTTCCATTTCAAACACACAGCCTGACATGGAGCTTCTGTCCCAACCATAGATGGCCCACAACAGATGCAGAAGGAGGAGGGGACTGTACAGGAAGATGCCCACAGTCTCTCTACTAGAGAGAGGCCAGCGTGTCTTAGAATGGCTGTGGGGAGGAAGGGAGTTAGGAAGGGATGGAGTCTAGAATCTGCAGTAGGGCACTTAAAAGATGCACCACTGTGGGTGTTCATCCACACATGGCATCTCTAAGTGCCCATAGGATTTAGGGAGCCAGCCTTGGACCTTGCTTGGTTGGATCACCAGAGGCCTAGAGGCATGTAAGTCAAAGCCAAGCTGAGGGCCAGGAACAGCTATTTACACAGCATCTTTGCAAAAGGTATGCCATTGTGTGCAGTAGGCTCTGTGCCAAGGTTATGTGTGTTTATGATATTTTGATTGCTAGTCCCTTTGACCACAGCTTCTATAAAAGCCCAGGAAAAGTCAGGGCAGGGAGAGAGCCCGCCCTCCTTGCTCACTGTGACATCCACTTCTGCCTGGCAGAGAGTGCTCACCTTCCTCTCCACCCAGAGGAACTGGCCACCCTATCCTGGCGGTGAGCACGTCGAGTGTGGCTGGTGACACCCGTATGGTGGGGCTCTACTCTTTTAAAGGGTGACTTTGGGACTGAGAAATCCATGTCCTCAGCTGAGGGCCATGGGGAAACACAGGCTGGACTTCCCAGCCCAGGAGAGACCCCATCTGCTCCCTGGATGGGGGGTTCCCCCTCTTGGCCCTGTCACCCACTTCAGCTTTGGAGGGAGCCCCAGTACCTTCCACCCACTGCAGGAGAGTCCTTCTGAGGAAGGGCGGCTGTCTTCCCTGGGTGCCTCGGTGATGGAAATAGCCACTTTCCTTTCTGCATCCCTGACAGGAGCCACACCTGGAGCTGTCTGGCGTTTGGAGGGCTGGACTCTAGGCCAGAGCACTGTCCCTCTTACACTTTTGCTCCCTTTGGCCTCTGCAGTGTCCTGGAGTCAGCATGGTGACCAGTGTCCAGGTCTCCACCCTGAGGGGTCTCTCCACTCTCTGCATCTTTGTGGCCCTGGTTTTCAGCACCGTGGGTAAGGACCAGCAAGCAACCCTCTCCCAAGCGTGGGAAGGTGGGCAATAAGCCCTCAGGGAGGGAGCCTGCGGGACCCACCTAGCCCACAGGGAGAGGGATGTCCTGTCCCCTCCATCCCTGGGAGTGTCTGTCTACTAGAAAGAGCAACTCCCACCCTTGCCAGTTTTCCCTCCTGGACAACTTTAAAATGTTGCTGCAATCAACATGCATGGCCATATCCAATGCCCTGCAGTTTTGCATAACTGTGGGGCTCTTTTCATGCATGATGGGAAGTTGTTTGTGTTCCAGTGCCCAGTGTTCCTTTTACTTCCCTCCTCCCTGCTTCCTCTACACTTTGTTCTTCCTCCCATTAACCTATCTTTAAATTTCTCCAATGTGGTTATACATAAGGAGGAATTCACTGTGGCAGATTTGCCTGTGTACACAACATAACTGGATCAGCCTCCCTTGGTTTTATTTCCATCTTGTAGAGAGTTACACGTGTACGAAATGCACTGGGAATGCATGTCAGTCTAAACCGGAGACCTGTGAGGCCTCTCAGGGCTGCTTCAATAATAAGCAACAGTTTAGCCCACCAGGTGAGCCCTGCCTGCCACCCGCCCATGCTAGTGCACACCGGACCTGGGAGGGAGGGACTGCTCAGCTCAGGATTCGGGGTAGCCCCTCCCTCCCCTTTACTCCTCTACTCTACCCTGGCTCCCTCACCTAAGGTCCTCCTAGGATGAGGCTGGGTGTGGGGTGGGCACCATGCCAAGTGAAGGGTCTCAGGGGGAGGTGCTGGGTGACTCCAGTCCCCACATCCGTCTCAGTGGTGGGGGATCAGTGAGAAAGGACACCTCCTACTTTTTTGTGATTTTGCATTCAAACCCAGGGTCCCACAAATGCCAGGCAAGCACTGGGGCACCCCCATCAAACGGTTCCTCCATGGGTTTGTTCTATGAAGAGGACCATTGGGGAGGACTCTTGGGAAAGTGGAAACACTAAGGATAGAGGGGGGCCCTTGCAGAATTCCTTGATACTGGCTGCCCGTCTGGACACCCCCCTCTCTAGGACTCAGAGGGAACATTCTCTTTGGTTCTGGTTCTACACAGGTATTTCACCAACAATTACACAGGATAAGGGCTGCTCTTCAAGTGCGTGCACTCCCCTGTCCTTCTCTGCCACCGTGAGGACTGGATGGACATTTGTGTACGAGAACCAGTGCTGCACGAGCAAGCAGTGTAACAAAGCCGACATCCAACGTGAGTGCCTGCTGCTCTCCCAGCTCCTGGATTTCCTCTGCCTTGGAAGTCACCCACCGCCCACCTCCACTTCCGAGAGGCCCAGAGCGTTTTCTTTTCTTGTGAAGGGGCAGTTTGGACCTAAGTCCCTTCTGCATGGGAGACGGGCAGCTGAGTGGTGGGACAGCCCTGGGCATTTTCTCTATTTGTGCTTTGGGTCAGCATCCCAGCAGAGAGACTCTCCTTACCTATCTCACTCCTCACCTCTCTTGTTCTGCTTTGCTGAGATGGACTCTCACTATATTCTCACGCTGGCCTCCAACTCCCGGGCTTGAGCAACCCGGCAACCTCAGCCTCTAGGGTGGAGATGGCTAGGACTGTGGGTCCCAGGCCACACCCACCTGTCCTCCAGTGTGTGAACAGCATCATTTCAGGCCTCAGGTTACCTTCTGCCCCATTATCTAGGATTGTTCTCCAGCCAAGGAGAGAAAAGTCCTTGATGAAGGGGGAAGATAACACTAAATCCCTACAAGCTCTCTCTGATTACTATTTCCTACCTGATCCATAAATCCTGTCCCTAACCCCTCCTATGCCAATCTAGCTGTGAATGGTTTGAGGGATTTTGGAATATCCACGAATTCTGGGGGGGTTGTAATTCTCTCAGGTATTCTTTTTGCCCATTGCTCACCATGAAAATGTTCTCTCTTTATTCAGTGTCTCCAGTGTCCAAGGAAGAAAATGGCATTGTATGTCCTGCCTGCTTCTCTGAAAATGGCACCTTCTGTAGCCCACAGCCCCTCAAGTGCACAGGGGCAGAGACAAAGTGTGTCGAGGTTATAGGCAAAGGTATGGAGATTTCCCAAGCATTTTGGGTCATCCTCTTAATGGGCACAAGGTGTCAGCCATCTATTGCTGTGTACCTAATTAAACCCAAACTTAATAGCTTAAGAGGACATCTGTCCCCCTGTGATCTGCAGGTGGCAGGTCTGAGAGGGGCATAGAGGTGGTGCTGGCTCAGGCTGTTTCCTGAGCTGTGGTCCAGCTGGCAGCAGGGGCTGAGGTCGCTCAGAGCAGGATCTGCTTCCAAGCCCATGCAGCCTCCATTCCTCTTCCTGGGCCTCTTCCTAGGTCTCCTGGGGGTCATGACCTGCCAGCTGGCTTCCCCCAGAGCTGGGATGAGAAGTGGGTGGGGGAGCTGAGGCTCTTCACAGCTCATCTGAGAAGAGACACTGCTTCATTTCTCCTACCCTCCCAGTCACCTAGAACCACCCTGTTACACCCGGGGAGGAAGGCATGGAGGCACCCTCAGCAGGGGTGGGACCTGCAGCTGCCGTGATAGTGCATGATTCCCACAAGCAAGTGGTGCTAGAGGGCCAAGGGCCTGGGTATTCCTCCTAGGATTGCAGGGAGCCATGGGGCAGGAGACAATTGAGCAGCTCAGAGGAGAACAGAGGAGAGAACTGGGGACACATGGGCTGTCATGTTATCCTGGAAAGAGACTGTGTCTCAGTGACATGAAGGGTGGACACCCACAGTTCTCTCTGTCACCCTCACCACCATTACCTCTAAAATCAAACCCTTGGGCCAAGCACTAACTTTCTGCATGGTGTCATTCTGACTTCAGTAAAGATTTTCGAGTTTTCCTGAGTAGAAGAAAGCTTATGTTTGTGGTGAGCGTGCAGGAGCCCCTCAGATGGGAGCAGGAGAAGCCACCATGGGGTGTCCTTTCTGGGCTGGACAGCTAGATGGGGCACTGTCAAGTATTTTCTGATCAACATGTAAAGGGTTCCCAGAAATTAGTGGCATTTGAGGAACTAAATTAAAGTTGGAGCTGAGAGTTTGATGAGAATGAAGGTTTGTCACGGTTTTTTCTTTTTTTCTTTTCTTTTTCTTTTTGAGTAATTTGGAGGAGGGTCTGAGACTAGCAGGGAGGGCCCTCTGTCTAGCTGAGCTGACCTGAATGAGGGAAATGGGTGTCACCTGGGATACAGAGGAGAGGTGGGCTCTCTGTAGTGGGGCAGCCTTTCTGCTCCAGGTTTCTGTAGCATGTGTCAACCCTGGGCAGAGGGGACCTTATCTACAATATTTCCCTCTGGTTTCCCTAAGGAAGTGAAGGTGCAGAAGAGGACAGGGATCCCAGCTGTGTTCAGCCAAACCCTTGAGGCCCAACTTCCACCTCCTTCCCTGCCTTTATCAACCACATCTCTCCTCAGGAGGCCATAGAGGCTCAAGTCTCAGTTCATACCTTAGACAGCATCCCCCCAACCCCCACCACACATCCCTTTGTGGGAGGTACCCGGGATTGACCTCGACTACTGAGCCACATAGCCAGCACGGTTTTTATATTTTATTTAGAGACAGGGTCTTACTGAGTTGCTTAGTGCCTCACTTTTGCTGGGTCATCCTTGTGCCTCAGCCTCCCGAGCCTCTGGGATTACAGGTATGTGCCACTGTGCCCAGCTAGCAGGGTCCCTTTAAGGTTCCTCCAGTTCTGGGGAGACAGAGGGACCTAGGGAAACTAGTTTGGTTCCTAGATGGGACTCTTCTTCCTGCAGAAGACAGAGGTCAGGGGTCAAGGGCCATTCTGAGCACCTTTTTGCTTTGCAAAAGAAGCAGACAGATCAACCTGAGTACAGTGGGAAGGAGGGGAGACAGGGTGAGAAAGAGTCTCATTGCCAATTTTTCTCCCACAGGAGTGTTTAATGGTGTTTCTTATTTAACGATGTCTGCTATGGGTTGTGCAACTGAAAGTGCTTGCAACTTGAAAGACATAAATGTAATACAAACTCCTACAAACATTTGGACCTACTGTGAAAACCCCATCAGTGAGAGCTCCCAGCTGACCCCCATCATCTCGTCCACTCTGACTAGTCTCCTCCTGCTCAAAGTCTTGCTTTGATGACTCAGGGGCTGGCAAGCCTATCATCTGACAACCACCAAATGTGAGCTTCCTTGGGTTGTGGCTTCTCCAACATCCCAAAAAGGACAGAATTGAAAAGCTGATGCTTACACACACACACACACACACACACACACACACACACACATATGGGATTACTTGTTTGTACCTCAAGTTAAAAAAAACAAACAAAATAGAAACAAAAACTTTTGTTCATTCTCTCAGGGGCTCTTTCTTCACCCAAGTAGCACACTTCAGAGGAAGTCTGAGATGAGATCTCTAAGAATCTCTATGGTCCCTCCATGGTCTCAATGCATGTTCTCAGTCACACATCTAGGAACACACCTCTTTTATGATATCCTCAGCCCCTGCTCCCCAATCCTCAGTTTCCCTCTGCTAATGAAAAATGCTTTGAATGAACGATTCGGGGTGCAGCAATTTGTAAAGTCTCAGATACAGCTGAATTTCCCTACCTCAGATCCACTTGTGTGGAATCATTTCCATGTTCTCTGGACACTTCTGCTTCCAAAGATGGACACAGGCATAGGTGGTCTCTGAAGGCTGCTTTAAAGGATGAAGATGCATCATCAGCACTCAAGACAGGTGTGTCCTCACAAGGCAGGTTTGAACCTATGGTGGCCACTGCACACCTCAGATGGTGCCTGTGAGGAGGTGGGGGATCCAGGAGAGAAAGAGCCTTTACAGAAACCTCCTGGTGCTGACCCCACTACAAAGTTCTGCAGTCTGCTCAAAGGGACACCTTGGTTCTCTAGCTCTCTCTCCCACAGGGTAAAGCCTCCCTCCTGAAGTGACAGCAGAGTTCCCAGCAGGTGTTTCTTTCTTGGGTGTTTGTAAAACCAAGGATGTCCTTGCCCAGGTCAGGCCTTCCTGGGTCTCCTGTGAGTAGCTCTTCTTTTCCTCCTGGGCACAAGCCATGCCCAGCTCAGAGCTCTCTCTGCCATTCTCCATGGGTGAGGGCAGCACACCTCCAGCCTGCTCTGTGGAGCCCTTTGGCACATGCTCACCCTCGTTTCCTGCACCTGTAGCTATGTGGGGTGGACTCTAGGCCTCAGAGGAGGGCTGAGTCTCAATAGGAGAGAAGATGCCCAAGTTGGCACTAGGATTGTTGATGGACAGAGTCGATCTGGGAAGGGATGTATGGGTCCTTGTTGGACCTGGTAATTGATGAGCAAGAATTAATTCCTTGTGTTCCCCATGAGAAGGGATTGGATTTCAAAAAATGATAAAAAGGCATAACACATGTGGAGGGCTTACTACACCCCAACCACCGTACTACTCACCCCAGATGTGTTGACTCCATTCTCCCAAAATACAATGTATGTATTATGGTCATCCCCATCTCACAGATGAAGAAAGAGGCACAGACTGGGGCTGTGGCTGAGTCTTGGACCACTTGCTCAGCATATGGGAGGCCCTGAGTTCCATCCAGCACTGCAAACAAACAACAAACCAAAAAGAACACAAATACAGAAGGAAGGGCACCAAAAGATGAGCTAAGCTGTCCTTCCAGTAGGCCCTGCAGTGAGATTTGAATCCAGTCTCTCTGTAAGTGAAATAATCAAGCTACCAACTTACTGATCCTGGTCCTAGATATCAGTATTGGTCCTCATTTCCCCAGAGTTGAAGATTAAACACCTGAGGCAGTAGAGACAACAGTAAATGGCAAGTTTTATTCAAGAGAGACACAGAAATGAGATAGGCTTCTCTGAAGAGAAGAGGACCCAGAGCTGGGTATTTGCAGGAGTGAGTGTATTGCCTCTCTATAGATCCCAGTTTCCTCTCCCTCCCCACCTGCCTAGGGCCTAAGGGCAGGAGAAGAACATCCCAGGGTACCCATTCTCAACTTCTGTGCTGGGAGGATTGCTTCTCTGAGGTGTGAGCTATCCACTTCCTTTTCTTTGATAATTAGCCAGTTAGCCCCCATCTTTCACACCTGATCATTTACTATCTATGCTGAACATCTGTCCTTTGCTTTGTCTCATTATTAGTATAAATTTTAAATTTGGGAACATCTTTCTTCATTTTTAATAAGCTGTATCAGTTTTTTATGACTCTTCTAGCAAACTACTAAAAAATTGGTGGTCTAAAGCAACACCAACTCATTCCTTATGGTTTTGGCAGTAAGTCTGTCTGTAACCCAGGCATTGCAGGGCAGATTCCCTCTGGGAGTGAGGTGATGCTTGGTTTCTGTGTCTTCTCAGCTCTGGTGCCCCCCTGCACTCGTATACTGCTGTACTTCTCTGACACCTTCCAAGTTCACCCGTTGGCTCTCTGCCTCTGTCACCATGTGCTCCTTCCTGCTGGTGCCAACGCCCTTCTTCCTCTTATGAGGCCCTTGTGATTACATGGGGCCACCAGCTAAGTTGGCATGATTTCCCCACCACAAGATCCTTAGTCACAACTTCAATGGCTCTTTGGAAGATATATTCATGAAACTGGGGATTAAAATGTGTACTTATTTGGAGGACAATATTCAGTCCATCACATAACTGACCTATTTGAAAAAAAAATGGACATTCTGTAATACAAGGTTTTCATAAGTGGGAACTATTGCAACTCTCTTGTGAGTTTGGAGAGTCCTGGGGAGGGTTCTGCCCAGGAGACTCAGGAAGGGCTGTGACTGCTTCTGGGAATGGCAATGGCAACAATTCCACACATTGGTAATGGGAAGGTGTCTTGTTATAACAGTGTCCACTTTGTGCTTTGATTGCAGACCTTGCTGCTCTGCCAGTGCAACTTATTTTTTAAATGGACATGTTTTTTTCTCTTCTTCTCTTCCTGTTCCTCCCTAAATTCTTCCCTAATCTCAGGGGAAAACAGGATTACCTTTCTCCCCCAATCTATGCAGCATTGTCTGTCCCTGAGCACACACTCACCATAGGAAAGAAGTAATCCAGATTATGGGAATGGTACCAGAAGGTCTCAGAAGTGATTAGCTCACAAATTATCAAGTGAATTACAACTCCAACAGAGAACATGCAGAATGCAGCTTTTGAGTAACCTCTATAAAAGCCCCCCTTTTCCTTCTATTGGGTAGAATCACAGCCTTTGACACAGGATTCCCCTGTGTTTCTCCTTTGCTAGCAAAGCAATAAGCTTTCTTTGTCCTTTTTACTCAAAGATATGTCTTTGTAATTGGATTGGCTGACAAGGAACGAGCTTTTGGCAACAATTTTGGCAATACAGATGGAACCTGAGAGCTTTCTTGGGCAGGCCTGGCTTTCCAAGGAACCCCATTTCCATGATGAAGATTCAGGATGCTGGAAAACTTGTTGAGAGCCAACTGCAGGGGAGTTAGGAGATGAGAGAGTTTTCCTTGGGTCTAACCAGAGGAGCTATTCCTAGGGAGACGCTGAGGGACTATTGCAGCAGCTGCTGAAGCTCCTTTTGCTTCAGGGGCCTCCTGACTTCTCTCCCTGAACAGTGCAGGTTGCTCCATCCTGGTCCACTTTGAGAAAAAGAAAAGTGACTTCAGGAAAGTTGAGACAACTTTGGCCATTTGGCAAGTCCCCTGGTGTGCACATCAAGACCCTTGTTTCCACACACCTGGTACCTCTTTGGGGGAACATCTGGTCTCTCTTTCTGGGGACATCTGTAGCAACACTGGTGTAGGAGTCATGGTTAATTGGGACATGAGAACCTAGGGACACAGACTCACTTCTGATCTGTTCTAGGTTCTCGTCTCTCTGTTGGCCTTGGGCCTGGACCTTCCTTCTAATTTTCTGTTTTGTTTGAATCTGCAAACATGGCAGATACTACATTGATTCTATAGGGAGACTCTTGGGAACAAACTCTGCTGGTCAATTTAAAGGTTCTCTCTGTTGGCCATGGTTTGGGGGCTCCCCTCTGATTCTCTCTCTCTCTCTCTCTCTCTCTCTCTCTCTCTCTTTTTGTACAATCTTGCAATTGGAGTTGGTGTGTCAGAGGTAGAGTGAGTTTTAGAAGGACCACCTATAAGTCTGTCTAAGATAATGTTTTATTATAGTGAGATGACTTTTAAATAGCTTTCTAGATTATTGTACAACCTTGTAGTTGGAGTTGGTCTATCAAAAATAAAGTAGGTGGAAGAAATCTGTATGAGCAGGTCTGTCTGTTTTGCAGGCTCCTCTCTGTCAGCATGCTTTCAGTGATCCTCTCTTGTCTGTATTTTTTTTTTTTGGAGGGGGTGTATGTGTGTGTGTGTGTTACTGGCCCTTTAAGACATGGCCTATAGTGCATTGATCTTACTGGTGGTCTCTGGAGCAGACACCTTGCCTGAATGGGCCACCTATAGGGATGAGCCTTTCAATAAAAAAGAGGGTTTCCTATAACACAATCTGGCCTTTCAGTGTTTTTTTTTTTTTCTGGATTATTATACAATCCATTTTGAAGCTGGTCTCCCAGGGGGAAGTATGTGAAAGAGATTCTGTATCTACAGGCATTGATGCAGTTACACGATAAGGGGGCTGAACCATCAGAAACCAAGTTGAAGGCGCCAACAGGCATGGCCTCTGGTGAGCAAGGACAGCAGAACACCAGAATAGATAGTTAAAAAGATTTCAATGTTTCAGACCCACTGCTGGCCCTCCCAGCATTGTTTCTCAGCCTGTCCCCAGGCAGCCACAGGTCACCTCACCTCACCAGCCCTAAGCTCAGGGGAAAAAGAAATCTCAGAAAATCTGCCTAGGCTGCAGAAAAATGGCCAAAGAGAACCTGGCCTCTGCCCTGCCTTCCAGCCCTTTTTGCCCATGGAGGGTGGAGGCTGCTGGCCACAAAGGATGTGGCTCTAGGTTCCAGCATTGTCAGCTTATGAGGACAGGAATAGCCTGCCCTTTTAACATCTAACAGGATACTCCGTCTGGCCAGGGGATATTCATCACTGGGGCAAAGCAATTCTTCCTATCATAGTATCCCATCAAACTAAATGCCTGGGGAGACTGGCAGAATAAATAGCTGTACCCAGAAAAGGAAAGACAGAAACTAAGGCCTACCTGTGTTTTATAGGCAGCCTCTGCAAAGAGATTTTCAAGGAAGCCTAAAGAAGAGGATGGAAAAGGGCTCCTCGATTGCATATCAATGTGCCTCAAGTAAGAAGAAGCCCTATACCTAAAGTTGATGACACTGTGATGACAATACTAAAGGTAGGTCAGGTTCAAAAATATCCTGTGCTCCAACCCCTGGGAGGCAACCTGGGAGGAAAAAAATTAAGGCACGGTTTGGTATATGCTGGATTGTCCAACCCTTGCCTGGGATGAAATTTGTGTAAATTAAATGCACAGATAACATGCATAAAGAGTGTCTCGGAATATTAATTTAAGAGAGGGTCCTAAACTAGAACAGATAAAAGAAACATATAGGATTTGGTGGCAACATACCTTATATATAATCAGAGATATGATAAATTATTGTATAATGGTGTATTAAGAATTGTAATGCAAAATAAATAAATCCACATACATGAAAAAAAATTTCATGAAAAAAAGAAACTGTATAGGTATAGAAATATATTTTAGTATAGAAAATTGGAAGGTAAGAGAAATGTTTCTGGATAAGAAAGTATTTTGTCTCATAAAGTAATATTCTTGGGCAACATCCAAGATAAAAGAGAACAAAACTAGGACTGTAAAGTTGTAAATATTTAAGTCACAGAATATTTGTGGAAGGTAAACCTCAAAAAGTTTGTTAGTGATAAAATTGGCTATAATTAACAAAAAATTATTTGAATTTTAATGTACTTATATGAAGCAAAGTCAGAAACATTGATCAACTCTTATCTGTTGAAATGATTTTCTGGTATTTTTAGGTTTTATTACATGGGGAAACTAAGTCTTAAAGGAATTAGGGTTTGTACCTGTTTTAATATTGTATATGATTACTTTGTAACTGGTTAAACAAACAACTGTTATTTAGTTTATACCAATATTGTTGATATATTTTGGAATATATGTATGCATCTGAGAACAATATCTGTCTAAGCCTTGTCTAAGTTTTACGTAAAAGTTTATAAAATGAAAGTTTATGTAAGGTTAATGGTAAGGTAACCAGTAAGTGCTCTTTTATGCATTGTATCTGACATAAAAGGGCCACACCATCATTTGAAGACCTGTCTTATATCTGTTTGCTTTGAATGAGTCAATTTCTGGTCATTAACTCTGTATCCTAAGTGTACAAGAGATTTAGGCCTCCTTTGATGTTTGTTAACATATGCAGGCCTTCGATAATTGTTATTGTCCAGTCTGGAGTCTAAATTGTTCTTTAAAAGTTAAAACTTAGTTGAATGTATAACTTAGAAAAACACTTTGCCAAGTTTATGTTAGCCAAACTAAATTTTTTTTGTAGCAAAAGACTTGCATTTGTGCAGAAATAAGAAATTTGGTGGTATATATTCATGTCATTTCTAATGTCTTATAGCAGGATTAAGTAACCTGTTGTCAATAAGTTGTATACCCAATTTTGTGTTACTCTTCACTCTGGTATTGGAATTTAAATGCATTTTTTGGAAGATAATAAGGAGATCTGATAAGTTTAAAGGTGACACTGTAAAACATGAAAGCATCTGCCACTTTTTCCCCAAAAAGAAAGTTAAAAGCTCTTTGAGCCTGTCTTTAATTCAAGTTTCAGTTGTAATGTTTATTGTGTGATTTGTGAAGAGCCCCAGCTTACCTGAGATAAGGCTCTGCCTCTCTCTTTACTCTGGGTTAAAATGGCTACAAAATAGTCTAGCCTTCAGCTCATTTAATGTTGTGTTCAAAGTTTGATTTTTTGTTGTAAACATTACTGTGATCTCGAACAGGGGATATAATGTATAACTAAGTAAAGGTTTATGAGTATAAGAGTCATTATTCTTGGTTCATCGCTATTACACAAATTGAAGGTGTTTTTGCTCTGCTAATTTCATTTTGTATTTTTCTTGTAAATTTTATAACTGTTGCCTGTTAGTCTTTTGCAGAGATACAGCTTCTAAAAAACAAAAACCAAACCAAAACAAAAAAACCCTAGGTTAATTTGAGACAATAGGTTATACACAGATAGTATATAATGCTTACTTCCAGTACTAACCTTAATTAAATGCAAGAAGTCTCTGTAAAATGATAGATATTGAAGTTATAACCTGCTACTCTCTCTTTAGTGAAACTGGCTCGCTGGGTGTTTAAAACCAACAACTTGGACACAAAGTCAAGGAAGTAAACGAGCAAAGAAAAAAAGCAGCCAACATTTTGGTCCTTGCCCTCTACAGTCAGCCAGGACAGAGAGAATGATGGGACCCCTCTCTGGGCTTTGCAACTCTGGTGATCAGGGATATTGAGAGGACTCTAGAGAACAAGAAGCCAACCAGTGCACACTCTGCAAAGAGGAGAGTCATTGGAGACAGAAAGTTCCCTGAGCTTCCAAGAGCAGCCACATATGGTCAGCCAAACCCAGACCTATCCTGGCAAGTGGCACTACTATAGAGGAAAGCTAAAGGAGTCAGGAGGTTTGAACACTTCACCAAGAGCAATCTCTGAAGAATCTCAACTTCCTTTTAAGATGAGATAGGAATACAGTTAATTTTGATCAACTTGGTCTTAAAAACCTGGCAGGAGAATATAGCCTAAAAGCACATCCTACTTGGAAATTTAAATGAAAACAATTTTTTTTTTAAGTGAACTTAAGATGTATACTTGTGTCAGCCCTAACAACAGAACTTAAAGCTGGAGGCTATCAAGAAAGGGTTCTTGTGTAAAAGTGCCTAATATTAATTATCACAAAATTGCAAATTTGTCCTGAGTTAATTTCAGTCTGATTTCATGATCCTATAAATCTTCCTAGCCACCTATGTTGATGAACTTGATGTATTTTTCACTGATAAGATTACGAGTTAGTGTCTTCATGGTTTTCAGAGACTGGCTGAAGTACTAATAGCTTTTATGCCAATTGTTTATGAAAAAGCAATGCTTTGCTGTCTTGTTTATTGTTGACTTAGTATGATCCCTGCCCTATGTATACTTTGTCCAGTCACTAGCCATCTGCACTGTGGACCTCTGGACTGCTCTGATGGTGAATGGCCTTAACTGTCTACAACCCACCTGATAAGAACAAGCATTAGGTTTGTTTGAGGTGGCTAAGGAAACAAAGCACCAGGCAACCCATGTACACAAAAAAGAACCACCAATCAGGTGCCAACAGAATCACCTGTCAATCAGCGAGGACTCCTGACCAATCCTGGATCTCAGTAAGCTCTTCTGATCAACCCCAGTAGGACAAGGGACTCTAAAAACCTTCATTTCCGGTCCCAAACCCTACTTTTCCTGTCCCAAGCCCTCCCTTCCATCCCTAAGCCTAGTAAAAATTCCAATCTGGCTGAGCCCGTGCACAATTCCTCAGATCAGCTCTGTTAGAGGGTCATGCCTGCGAGGGAATCTCAATAAAGTCTCATTCAGCTGCTTTTTAATCTGCCTCCTTTTGGTCACTGGTGCCTGACCTTACATATGGTACCAAAACACAGGAGGGCTTTTCAGGTCTCCCCCATACCTTACATCTGGGATAGAGGCCTACCCTCTTCTGCAACTGAACCAGGAAATTCCTAAGCTTCTCCTTCTTTCCTCTCCCTTCATCCAGGCTGATGAGAGTGGGGTAAGTTCCCTCATTTCCCCTTACCTTCCAGCCCCTCTCCATCTGGGGGGTTCTATTCATAAGTCACATGCATGCCATAGACCCTCTGCCATTCTGCTCAAGGCCACAGAAACTGTGGAGATGTTCCAGTCCTTTTGTGAGCTTTTCCCTTTCTTTTGGGTCCCCACTGGGTTGTAGGGTCACCTCAAGCCCCACACAGCCCTTACCCATTGGGTGAGTGTGATCAGAATTTTGATGTCATTTTTCCCTCCCACTCACGCCAGAGGGTGCAGGAAGGTCATGGGAAACACCGAATACTCCATAGACCCCCAAACTCCCTTGAGTTGTCTATATTCAAATTTTCACTAAAGACCTACACCTCAACTGTCTGGTCTTTTACTCCACTGTGGCCTGGCCCCAGTGTGACTTAGACAATGGGTCACAATAGCCCTTAGAAGGAACTTTGATTTTCAAATCCTGATTTGGACAATTTTGGGCACCAGACAGGGAAGTGGGCACAAGTCCCTTATGTTCAGGCTTTTTTTTGGATATTTGCTGCTGTCCTACTGTCTAATCTACCTTTTCTACAGCTCAAGTCTTCCTGGCTAGGGAAAATCCCTAACCCCTTTCCCATTGTTCTCCCACACCTCCTTCCTCATTCTCAGATCCATCTGAGCTGCTCTCAGCCCCACCTTCCTGTCTTTCCCCTCCCTACCTAGACCAATCCTCTCCCTCCTCTCCTCCAACACCCGCACCCTCCCCTCCCCCTCCTCATGCTACCATAGCTCCTCCTCCCCCACTCCAGGACCTTCCCCCTCCATCCTTCTTCCCTCCTCTCCCTCCTCCTCTCCTGAAGCCCTGACTCCTTCACCCACCTCTTCTACTGATACAACCCTTCCCCTCACCCCTCAATGGATCTTTCAACCCACTCCCTTCTCTCTTCTCATTTCAGTGCCCACACCTGGTTCCAGCTGGCCCTCTTACCAGCTAACTCAAAGCTCTTTTGTCCTCTCAGGGAAGTGGCTGGCACCGAATTCTCACTTTAAGATTTTTCCCAGATTGAAAAATGCCCTGGGTCCTTCTCTACTTCATTAAGGAATTCCAATACCTCTCTAAGACATATGAACCTACCTGGCATGACATCTATGTCATTCTCTCCTCTACCCTTATCTTGGATGAGCAAGCCTGCATCCAGCAGACCACATGAGATCATGCTGATCAAATTAGTCTAACAGATATGACTCTCCCCACAGGTGAAGCAGCCGTTCCCCTAACTGAACCCAACTGGAACTATCAAGATGGCCAACAAGGTCACCATCACTCTGCTTGCATGGTCCAATATCTGATAGCAGGCATGTAGGCGGTTTCCAATAAAGTGGTTAAATTTGATAAGCTGAGAGAAATCACCCAGGATCCAGATGAGAATCCAGCCTTATTTCTCAGTTGCCTTACAGAGGTTCTCACCAAATATAATAAGCTGGATATTGAGTCTCCCTCTGGGGCTATGGTGTTAGCAACCCATTTCGCTACTCAGTCAGCCCATGATATTTGAAAAAAAGCTCAAATGAGCTGAGGAGGGGCCTCAGACCCCCATTCGAGATCTGGTGAAAATGGCATTTAAAATTGCTTTCTCATCACTGAAAACAAGGTTACTAAGAATTTGAAGTCCCAACAGGTATACAAATCTTTAAGGTAGAAGGTTTGAAAGACCCCCACCTTATCTGAGATAAGGCTCTGCTTCCCATTTTACTACATGTTAAAATGACTCCAAAGTAGACCAGATTTCAGTTAAAGCCCAGTACTCTTAATTTAAGACTGGTGAGACTGACTTGCTAGATGTTTAAGATCAAGACTTAAAATTAAAGCTATATTAAAAGGGCCCCAAACCCCAATATTTGGCTCTGGCCCTCTGTGTCAGTCTGAATCCAGAGAACAGGGAACTTCTCTAAAGAGCTTTGCAACTCTGGGCCACATAATCTCCCATTAAGGGGGGCTAATGAGACCACTGGAGAGTGAAAAGCCAATCAGTGCACTTGCTGTGAATAGGAGGATCATTGGAGAAAGGAGACATCCCAGTTGCTTCCAAGGGAAGCCACATGATCAAGCAAGACCTAGACCCATCCTAGCGCAAATGGCACTAGCAGAACTAAGAAGCTGCTCTCAAGTTCCCCCACGAGCGACCCCTATGGGAACTCAGCTGACTCTTTAACAATAGATAGAAACAAAGTCAATTTTGACCAGCTTGATCTTAAACACCTACCAAAAACAGTCAAACCAAAACACAGTCATTCCTGAGAGTAATGAAGGACAAGAACAGCTAGAAAAGAGGAGACAGCAACTAGGCCAACAGGATCCATGGGGAATGTTCAGTCAAGTATGGCCTTGGCTTCTTCCTCTAGCAGGACCTCTATTAGTCCTCTTTATGTTTCTCCTAATAGGACCATGTCTATTAAATTGCCTAAAGAAATTCCTGCAAGTTCAGATATACAAATTCACCAACCAGTCAGTAAATCAACTACTTTTTCATGACTACCAGCCCCTGATGCCCAAGATGGAGACCTAGGACTCATGACCAACTCCTTAGACTCCAGAGACTCTGCCCCCACCTAAAACCCTCTCTGACACTTTTATGGGAATGAGATTCTTTGCCTCTAGCCAGCAGGAAGTAACCAGATGGAATTTGATGCCCTATGTCATCAGAAAGGCTGGGATGTTAGGTTGGTTTAAGGTGGCTAAGGGAACAAATCATAAGGCAACCCATGTGCGTGTGAAAGAACCACCAATCAGGCACCAACATAATCACCTGTCAATCAGCGGGGTCTCCTGACCAATCCTGGACCTCAGCAAGCTCCCCTGACCAACCCTAGTAAGATAAGGGACTCTAAAAACTTCCCTTTCCTGTCCCAAGCCCTCCCTTTCTGCCCTAAGCCCAATAAAAACTCCAATATGGCTGAATCCATGCCGATTCCCCAGACCCACTCTGTTGGACTGGAGGGTCTCTCCCAGGAGTGAATCTCAATAAAGCCTCATTCAGCAGCCTTTTAATCTGCCTCCTTTTGGTCACTGGTGCCTGACCTTACAATAAGGACTTGGGTTACTTCCCCCAACTTCCCCCCTTTCTTCAGGGAGCAGTTTGAAGATGTCCTCACTCATTTTTCCATAGAAATGGAATGTAGGAATTGACAGTGGGGAATTGTAGCAATATCCACTTTATGCTTAGAATATAACCCTTGCTGCTTGGCCACTGCAACTGATTTTTTTTAATTTTAAATGTTTAATTAGATAAAATGAACAATGAAACCATATACATACCATTTATGTAGTAATGCTAAATAAGACCATGTACAAATAAATGTGCAAGCCACCACATTCTTTATAATTACTTTGATTAGCACTGTCACATTGAAAAACCAGCCTCTCAGAGCAAAGCCTGCCCAAGGAAGGGACATGACCTTTGTCCTTAGAAAGACCCACAGAGGCTCCTAGGCACATTCCCACCCTGCTAAGTTGTTTATCTACAAATAACAGGAGAGATCTGCTGCACCAGGTGTTCCTGACTCAGTCAGGCTAGGTGGGGACCCACAGCAACCCCCTAGCAGCCACCAATCAGCATGAGACAGGGAAATACCTGGGATGCCAGATGACCCTCCCAGTAGTTTATGGTGGTTGATAACACATTGGGAAACCATATAGTTCAGCACGTACACCCCTCTTGGCTTAAACCAATCAGTTCAAATGAATACCCCTTTTGTACTGACCAATCACCCCTACCCAACTTGTTCCCACCAGTGAATGTGCTAATCATGTTTTAGAGTTGTTATTTGATTTTCCCGTGGCGTGTGATGATTTGCTAAGAGATGCTATGATGTATGTGGGGGTCCCTGCCTTCTCCAAAGAATGTATAAAACTGCTGCAAACCCTGGGCTCAGGGCCTCTCAGCGTCACCAGTTGCTGTGTGCGCATGCGAAGGACTGAGCTACCTCGCAATAAACACCTCTTTGCTGCTTACATCGATCTTGGGTCTCTGGTGGTCTTTTGGGGGTCCCGAATTCGAGCATAACAACATCATTTATAATGGAATGTTTATAAAAGATGCTTAAGACTGGTTGGTAATTTAGTTTTATCTTGGGTTTTCTTTTAAAATAATATAAGAATATTTATACATTTACAGAGTACTTCTGGACTATTAACTTGAAAGCTATATACTACATCAATCCTGTGGACTACAAATATAAACCTAACTTATTTAATCCTATGCATTCACATTTTTCAAAAGCATCCTCATTTATTTCAAGTTAAATACTACAAATGGTTCATATAAGGCTATTGTGGACACAACATACTCAGTTGTTAGGGGATGATTTTACATGACTATCCAGTTCAGAGTCCGATTGAGAGCTAAAAATCAAATGGCATTACAAAAAAGATAAAGTCACTAAGCAGCATAATCAAATTTTCAGACAACCCAGCTTCTAAAGCTTTCATCATCCTAGTTCCCCCCTTCTTTTTGCTTTTACTTACATATTCCTTTCTTTTCAAGAAGCAAAAAAATATGTAAGTTCACCAGAATTCTGAATGTCAGTGTGTATGAGAAACCAGCCTCTACCTCAGAGCAAAGCCTGTCCAAGGAAGGGGGCATGACTCTTGTCTTTGGAAAGACCCACAGAGCACTCCTAGGCACATATCCACCCTGTTGAGTTGTTTGTCTGCAAATAACAGGTGAGATATGCTGCGCCAGGTGTCCCTGACTCAGTCAGGCTAGGTGAGGACCCATAGCAACCTCCTAGCAGCCACCAATCAGCATGAGACAGGGAAAATACCTGGGATGCCAGATGACCTCCCAATAGTTTATGGTGGTTGATAACATGTTGGGAAACCATGTAGTTCAGCATGTACTCCCCTCGTGGCCTAAATCAATCAGTTCAAACGAATCCCCCTTCTGCTATGCGACCAGCGCTGGCTTTATGAAAGAAGGTTTGATTCATGAGTAAATGCTAGGGAGTTTTAAATTAAAGAGACAAGACTCTTATTACCTTTAAAACCAGCTGCAGGAAGGCTTCTTCTAGCTCCCGCCTCCAGCCACCTAATGTGGTAGTGAGGTTTACAGAAGAGACTAGTGAGAGAGAGAGAGAGAACACTCCAGGGAGTGGGCTTTTATTGGGGAACAAAAAATTCCAGGGAAAATCCCATCCAATGAAGGTTAAAGTGGGTAGCATCCCAAGATCAGGGGCGATGACTGGGTCTTCGGGGCAGTGGCCAGACACGTCTCTGCACGGACAAGCCCTCAGACCTGGGAAAGGGTGGGGAAAGCTCTAACACAGCTGTGTCTAAGCGCCTCTCACCCAGCCAGGGAGGTAACTCAAATCACATGCGAGGATGGCCTCCCACAGCCCCTCTTGTACTAACCAATCACCCCTACCCAACCTGTTCCTGCCAGTGAATGTGCTAATCATGTTTTAGAGTTATTTTATGATTTTCCCGTGGTGTGTGATTATTTGCTAAGAGATACTATGATGTATATGAAGTCGCCGCCTTCCCCAAAGAGTGTATAAAACTGCTACAAAACCTGGACTCAGGGCCTCTCAGTGTCACCAGTTGCTGTGTGAGCGTGGAGGACTGAGCTAGCTCACAATAAACACCTATTTGCTGCTTACATCGATCTTGGTCTCTGGTAGTCTTTTGGGGGTCCCGAACTTGAGCATAACATGTACAGCCCTGAATGAGAGGAGCTCTGGCATTGGGTATTACAAAGTAATTTTCATTACAGATGTTTTCTTCATTCTGAGTCAAGGCGAGGTAAAACAGGAAGAAAAAGATTTCCAAATGCAAAGTCTTCAGTTATGAAGTATCCAGATAAATGTGCATGAGCATGCTGCAAAGCTGCCTTCTGCTGGGCTGTGATATGCTGCTGTTCTGCATGTCCCTGGAAGTCCTTATTAAGAGCTGGTCTGGAGAGTGCAATGCTAGCTCCAGGATTACTTGCTGAAGATTGGTTCTGCATAAGTAATTTTCATTTCTCTTTGTCCAGTTCTGCCAAGATTGCAACTCTATTTTTGTTTTGAAAACCTTGTCCTGAAGGATTTGCTGCCATCTTCCTGTTTTCTGTTTCAATTATATTCAGAGGCAATGGATTAGCACTTCACATTCACCTGGGATGCCTGAGCACTGGGGAGGCCTTGCTGCAGGTGGCAGCTGTCAAGGTGGAACACACCACCTAGAGACAGACAGGTAGAACCTCCGCAGTGTGCTGAACTACAACCTTCCCGCCCTCCTTGAACTGATTTTTTAAATGGACATGTTTCTTTCTCTTCCTCTCTCCCTGCTCCTCCTTAATCTCTCCACCTCCCTAATCTCAGGGGAAACAGGATTATCTTTCTCCCCTATTTTAGGCAAACTTATCTGTCCTTGAGTGCTCACCCACCATAGGAAGGAAGGAGTCCTTGGTACCAGAGGGTTGGTACCAGAGGGCCTCAGAAATGACAATCTACCAAATTAATAAGTGAATTCAACTCCAGAGAGAAAACTTTGTGGAATGTAGCCTTTGACTCACCTCTTTAACCCTGGCCCCACCTCTTTCCTCCTGATGGGCAGAATCAGAGCCTCAGGGATAGGAGCCTCTGTGCTTCTCCTTTGCTAGTAAAGCAAGAAATCTTCCTTTTTCTTTTCCCACAAAACCATGTCCTCGTGATTGAATTGGCATCAGGGACAAGGACTGAGTGTTCGGTTGCACCGCGACAGTGTCTACCTTAGTAATACAGTCCTGCTGCTCTGCCAGTGTTACTCATTTTTAAAAGACATTTTTCTTTCTCTTCCTCTCTCCCTCCCCCTCCATCCTCTCTACTCCCTAATTTGCAGTGGTGTGTGTGGGGAATATGATCATCTTTCTTTGCCATCCTAGGCAGAGTATCTGTCCTTAAACACATTCTCACCACAGGAAGGAGGCAATCTGCTTTGGACATGGCAACAGAAGCTCTCAGAAATGACTATCTCCCAAATTCACAAGTACATTCAACTCCAGAGAGAAAATAGGTGGAATGCAACCTTCACATCACCTCTATAAATGCCCTCTGTTCCTGCTGATGGGCAAAATCACTCTGTGGGACTGGAGCCCCATGCTCCTCCTTTGCTAGCAAAGCAATGAAACTTTGTTTCTCTTTTCCCAAAACCATGTGCCCATTACTGAATTGGCATCGGGGACAAGGACCGAGGTTTGGGTAACAGTTTTGCCATGAGGAGACTGAGACTGCTCCAAATAGAGCATGGCAGGTAGGGTATATGGCCACAGAGCTGGTGGGTGTCACTGGATCCTGGCTCACCAGCCTAACAAGCTTCTTGCTGAAGAAGGGCCAACAGGGTCAGAGGTCATCTGAGGATAGTCTGAGGAGATAGAGAGGGTCTGTGTGCCTGCTTGACCTGACTTCTCAGGATTCTTGGTAAAACCAGGCCATTTGGGGCAGTGCCAGGTGGTAACAAGCACAGATGGCCAAGAGTCAGGTCCTAGTTAGAAGGGAGGTGGGGGAGCTGGGTAGCATTTGATCAGGGAGAGAATCTGTGTCAGTGGCTAGAATGGGGAGTGGGCCCCAGGACTGCTCTGGGCTGACAGGAGGGTGGCCCTTCTCCCTGAGGAGGGTCTTTATCTGGAGTAGAGGGCACAGTGGCATCTCAGGTCCCAGGAAAGATCTCTTCTGTGCTGAGAGGAGGGCACACCCTCAGTGTGGGACTGTGGGGCCATCTGAAGCTAAGCTGCAGGGACATAAAGCTAGACAGCAAACAGAAGACTGTCCCTAGCATGCTGGCCCCTCCTCCTCCTTGTGCCCCAGGCAGGCCTCTGGCAGCTTCCCCTCAGTACCACAGGTTGCCATGAAGGCTTTCTGAGAACCTGCCCTGGAGGCCGTGAGTTGGCACAGATGCAGGCAGTGCCAGGCTAGCACCAGGTCTGCTCTCTTCTCCATATGACTTGAGAGTGGCAGCAGGATCTCCCGGGGTTACACAGCCAGCTCCTTCCCCCTACTCTGCAGAGAGGCCAGCAGGCAGCTGAAGTAACCAAGGTCACGTGAGCTATATCTGGCCTCCTGCCTCACACCTTCTGAGCCAGAGCCACCTAGGCTGGCCAGGGACATGCGATTCATGGACTTCCATCACAGGTGAGGAAGCGTCTGCTGGGCTTGGGGGGAAAGGTGTCCAGGAGCTGGCGGCCAGGGCACATATATGTCTGGTGATTCTCATGAAACCTTGGGCCTCAGGAGCTGCCAGCAGTAGGAAGGTTTTGTTATGACCCAGGAAAGCCTTGGCCACCTCTGAAGGTGAGCTGCAGGACAAGGAATTAGTTTGTTTACAATTAAAAAAAAAATCTCATTATTTGACCCATATTGTTCCCTTCAGAGGAGCTGCCCTAGGAAGTAGGGGGATATTCTATCATGGGCACAGCGGCTAAAAGCAAATTAACTTAGTTTTATAAAAATGATTTCAGTGCAAATGCAAATATTAGACTTATCTATTTTTAAATTAAGGAAAGAGTTTTGATCCATGAAAGAAATTTTAAAAATGGGGTAGGCTAAACAGAAAATAAAACTGAAACATTTACTTCAGTTGTCCCTGGTTTCTTTGCCCTGCCAAAGGCAGACAAGGGGCACAAAGAGAAGCAAATGCATCCAAGAGTACAAGAAATAACACTGGGCACAACAGGGTACAGAAGGCACAAGCACACAGATGGAACCATGGGTGGGGCACAAGCACAGGTACCAGCCAAGGGAAGAGCAGGGGAAGCCGTGTTTGGGATCCTCCCTCTGTGGCCACTGCTCACCACTGACCTGGCCCTTTCCTGTGTCCACCTCTCAATCTTCTGTGCTGGGCTCTGGCACCAGTGAGGGCCTTCTGTGCAGCTCCAGGCTGAGGCAGGTGTGTGCTCAGGGGACCCCTGGGTCATCCTCAGTGACAAGCAGGTGGCAGCTTGGGCTCTGCTTCTCTCCTCCTCCTGGCAGCCTCCTGGCTGGCTCATGGTGCTGGCAGCACTGGTGCCTAGCAAAGTGCCCTTGAGAAGGGGCCATGGGCCTGAGGCACAGACATGGGAGGAGGACTCTGTTCTTGGGGCAGGTGCCTCTGCATGTTCTTGAGAGTGTGCAAGGTGGGGCGCCAGAGGCCTGTGTGGACCACCCTGTGCGGACCACCCTATGCAGTGCCAGGGCACAGTGTGTCCACTATGGGCAGCACCTTGGCCTCTTACAGAAGGCTGGCCCCTGTGTGGCCATGGTTACTCAGGCTCTTCCCCCACGCCCACTCCTGTGGACCACACTAGGCCACCAGAGCCTCTGCCAGTTCCCCATCTGTGTGTCCCAACCATTGCAGCATACTGCACAGATCTCCTCAAAGTTCATCTAAACCTCACCTCCCTGATCCAATCCACCCTCCACCACCTCTACCCCATGTGCAAACCAGTCCCTACAGCTGCTCCCAACAATGGTTTCTGAGCTCTGCCCAGCCACACTTCCTGTTCTCCAAATGCTCAGAAATCTCGAGGGTCAGGACCTGACATGGCCTGGTCCACTTTGAGTGTGGCTGGGTACACAGCATGTGAACCTTGCCGAACGAGTAAACAGACAATTGGAAATACCCACGGAGGAAGGGGCAGTCAAGGAAGGGCACAGGAACAAGCAGTGCAAGTTTAATCCACAAATGGAGGCGGCTGGGCCCTCATAGGAGCTCAGTGAAGCAGCTTCCCCAGGAAGAGCACAAAGAAGATGGGAGGTGTGGTTCTGACTCTGGTCCCTGTTCCGAAGGGTGACCTGCAACTCTTACTCTCGTTAGAAACTGGAAAACCCATATAAGTAGTTATTGTCTCCGTGCATTGGTCTGCTTGTGCGCACTTCTTCAGTTCAATGGGCACGTTGCTAAAACCTGTAAGAAACCAGACATGAGACTCCTCTTTTCCTCCTCCTCATCTAAACTTCCCTCCATCCACAGAGTGGTCTTGAACAGGGCAGAAATCAGCCACTCTCCTGTGTGATGCACCCAGTACTGCCCTCTCTAGCAGAGGCATGGGCTGGCAGATATCCCAACACAGGGCCTGCAAATCCCTAAGCTCCCTTAAACCCTGTGTCAATCATGATGTGAGTGAGCCTTCTAGCCCATGTTAGCACTTAGGGATGGAGCATGAGCTCTGTACCCAAGGCAATGGAGGTGAAGAGTCCTAATGCCTTGTTAACAGCATACTGGAGACCACCACATGCAGGGTGCCAGATACCTGTGCTGCAATCATGTGCTCCGTATGATCTTGAGGACAGAGCTAACTTCCTCTTACTCTTGGTCTGAGGCTACTATTAATAAAGAGCAATAGCCATCAAAAAGCTATCACTTAAGTTGAGTGTGGTGGCTCAGCCCTGTAATCCCAGCAGCTTGGGAGGCTGAGGCAGGAGATCTCAAGTTTAAAGTCAGTCTCAGCAATTTAGCAAGACCCTCAGCAACTTGAGAGAGACCCTGTCTCAAAATAAAAACAAAACAAACAAAAGGGCTGAGGATGTGGCTCAGTGGTTAAGTGCTCCTGGTTTCAATCCCTGGTACCAAAAAACAAAAACAAAAACAAAAACAAAAAACCCTATCATTTTACTCATGTTCTATGCCTTTCAAATCCCTTCAGATACATTCCTTCAGATGGCAGGCACTATGCTCTTGATGATTCTGTCTCATTTCCTTGGGACATCTAGAGCAATCTAGGGATGGCTATTTTAGATAAAGAATCATGTTATGCAAACTTCAGGAAGCAAAAACTTCAGACCAGCCAATATCACCAGGCCCTGTCATCACCTCCCTGACGATGACTTCAGGAAGCCTGAGTTCCCCAGAGTCAGAGAAGTAAGAGGGTGAAAAAAAGCTCCAGAAACAACCCAACCCCATGGCCCTGAGCCTCCGGTCTGCAGGCTACATCACAACACCACTGCTAATTAATTTCTAATGTATGTCTTTAATTAAAAATTTTATTTTAGATTTCTTATAGAAAGAAAATTATGCTTAATGACCACTTGGAAAGAAAGTGTAAGTTTAGTCATTGCCTCTCTCTAAAATTTTTACTTTGAAAATTAAAAACCCAGAGAGAAAGGAAACAAAACAAAACAAAAAAACCAACCTACACTGGGTTTAAAAAAATCTCACCAAGTCTGCAGAGGACGGATGTTCATCAGTACGCTGAGCCACTATCCAGGTGCTAACAAAGCCTGTCAATGAACACATGCGGACTCACAGGCAGATGAAGGGGAAGAGCTTTCTAAGCAGGTGGACAAAAGCAGGACTGTCCTTAATCCTGCCCTCTGTCAGTGTGAGAGGGCTGCTCACTGTCCTGAATACCCTGAACCGCTGCCTGGAGAGTACCTGTGTCAATGACTCCGGAGAATTCCACACACTGGGTTCTGTCTGCGGCACACCACTTGAACTCTGCCTTGCACAGTCTTCCCTTCACTGCAAAGCACGTTGGGCACCTGAACCCGTTGGAGGCAAATTCATCAATGTCCTTCTCCTCAAAGTCACTCATTTTAATCTCCCAGGAGACTGTTAAGGAAATTAAAAAAAAAAAAAATAGGGAAACCTGGATGGTACCCACCACCATCTGGAGAATGTACTCATGCTCTTGAATGGCCTCTCAAACCCACCTGCTCCCTCCCTGCTGCCCAGACCCTGCGTTCCTTGGGTGATACTAACTCGGTACTGTGGCACCACAGAAGTCCTTGTCCTCCCGTAGCCTGCTTTCTCATGGGGGAGGTAAATGAAACTGGACAGGAACTAAGAGGACCCAGTATATCAGACTACGATAAAGGCTGCAGAGCAGCAGAACATGGTCGAGTGCAAGTGGTGCCCACAGGGTGGGCAGAGAGCCCCCTCTGGAAGGGGTGGTTTCGTCAGAGGAGGCCTGGAAGAGGTCTACTTCCAAACACTGGCACGCAATAATCTGATTTTACAGGTAGAGGTCACAGATATGGCAAACACAGGATGCTTAAAGAAGGGGCCCCAATGACAAGGAGCCTTAGTTCCTCCTGCTTTCTGTCTCTGGGGCTCCCTAATGTCATGGAGAACTAAGGCAGCTCCCTGCCCCTGACCATGTGTCTCTACTGCCACCTGCAGTCACCACAAAGGTCTCCCAAAGATGCCCAGGTAGAGCAGGAGTGCAGGGAATTACAGACAGAGAAGTGGAAACCTTGGGAAGGTAAGGGCAGGGGAAGTGGAGAGTAAGAGCAAGGTACTTACCTGCAGAATTCTTCTCAGGCTCCCAAAAGGCAGCTTGTCTTTGTTTACCACCCCGCCCCCGCCCTTCAGGAGCTCGCCTAGCTGCTCAGGGGCTATCCCCCACAAGATGAGTGTAAGTGGCACCCAGGGGACATGCACCCCGGAGCCTGTGCATCCTCTCCCCACTGCATGAATCCCAGTTCTCTTGCTCAAGTAGACAGAGGATGTGGCAGGCAGCCCTCAGAGGTGGTGGGAGCAGGAGGCCTGATCTTTACCACATGTGTGTCTATACACACAGCCCCAGGGAGCAAGGAGATCAGCTGGGGACCATGGCTGCAGCCTCTTAGACCTGCCATTCCCTGGTATGGAACTCGGAAAAGTTTGACAATTACAGGACTGTTGGGTTTTTCCTGGAGGTATACTTGTCCGGGTAAGAGGATGGAATGTACATATATTCTGGTGGGGCTTCAAAATTTTCTTTTGTTCTTGAGAAAACAAAAAGACCCATCATGGAAAGAGATCAAATCACAACCAAAAAGCAAGCTCTGAACAGCATAGTAAAGTAGGGCACTTCTGCTTACATATGGAGGTAAGTCCCACTCTGCTCCTCTCCCTGGAGCTGCTTCTCTATGCCCATGAGGAGGCTGACTTCCAGGGCAATGGTGAAGGAGGTCCAGCTACGGACCTAAGTCCACCGCAACTCCATGCTGTCTGACTTCTTTTTAACTGTAGTTCTTCTGAGCTGTTCTTTTCAGCAGTTATCTTGGCTCATAGGAACAACAGTTCTGACGGACACACATCTGTGACAGAGTCAAAACTATGCTCAGGCAATAGCAATGTTCTTATTCTGTACAAGGCTCGGCCTGCCCAAGCTCGAGATGATGAAGAACCAGACCCCGTCTAGTCAGTGTCACCTGCTCTGACAGCTGTGTAAAGCTTCCGGCTCTGCAGACTTCCACCCCTAGCCCTCATCCCATTCTTAAAAAACCTCGTCCCTGTCAGTTGCTCTAGGACAGGGCTAAAGACGTGGGTCCCTGTCTTCCTGGTGTAGTCATGCTACATGATTAAAGTTCCTTCATGCATCTCACCATTACCTTTCTGCTTGGTTTCACGGGGAGGGTTTGACCTGATTCATTGGGACCCCCAGAGTGGAGCTTCTAGCTTAGGACTCTGGCAACACTGGCGAAATTATGAGAGGGTGTGTTGTGCAGATCCACGGCCTCTCTGCTCTCTCAACCAGGGTACATTCTACACCATCTTCAACACAATATTCTAGGAAAAGTCTTTCATTTGTCTTTTTGTTTTAATATTTTCTTTTTAACTCTGGACTTTGGTTTCTATTAAAATGCTAAGCACCCCAGGCTGGTTAGCCACTCTTTTTACACCTATTCAGTGAAAGAACAGTGATTTTCTCAACCTTTTTGAAAATAAGCTTTGGAAATTACAGTGAAGCTGGCTTTGGACTTTGGAGGAGGCACTGTGGAGGCCTTTGGTCCACCTTGGTCCAGGTGCCTTGACTGGAGAAGCAGAAAACTGCTGACCTCCAGAATCAGAATATCCTGAAAACAGGATGTTCTTTCTAAGGTTCACCAAGAGTGCTTCAAGAGAGACAAGGAAACACAGATCACTCCCCTTAGCTATTTGCAAAAATGTCATGTTCATTCCCTTTTAATTTTGCCTAGAGTCCTGCAGGCTGTCTTGGAGAACTGCTTGCTGAAATAATAAAATTGAGCAACTCAGCACCTATGGTTACTTGTAATCACAGCTCTGGCTCCGAGTCCTGAGAACCTGCATCCCTGTTCATCTTATCTCTAGTTTTGAGTAAACCTCACATCATTGCTCATTCTTCCTAACAAAAGGAGGAGCCAGTCACACTGGGACTTCACTTCATTGTGGGGGTGGTCCCCTGACTTCTGCTCTGGGACAACCTTGTCTCTGGGTCTTTCATCCACCGTGTTCAGAGTTCAGCTGGTCTGGCCTGGCAAGGCCCAATATGAGAGCAGGAATGACAACACCTGAAGAATGGAGAACAGGGCTTGAAGGTTCAAAGTCCCAAGATAAACTATATTTTGCCTAAAGCTTTTCCTCAAAATAAATAAATCAAGTGATTTTCTCTAACCTACTCTTAGAAAGCAGGAGAAAAATCAAGAAAGAGTAGAAACTTTATGTAAAACTATGCTGACTTTTTTAATCTAAAGTCCTAAATGTCATATATCAAAGGCTACATGTTAACAGACCCACTGTTTTATAAGATTCTCTTCTTCTACCCAACAAGTGAGACTTGGGACCTTCTAAGCACTGCCCCAGCCCCAAACACTGACTGCATGGTTCAATCTGATTATTAATGTCAACTGACCTGAGTGAGACCCTTATCCTAGTCTCACTCTTCCCCCTCTAAGAGACCTTTAAAGAACACCAGCTTTTCCTGGGCTTGGCTGAAGCTTTACTTCAAGACCCCTCTGTACTATGGGCTCTAACAAACTTCTTGGTCTGAAGGCTGATCCTATTCCATGCCTCTCTTGAACATGCCAGTCTTCCTTCTGAATCTAACATTAAACTGTCTCATAAGAAATTCCTACTAAGTGACAGTGTTTCTGCTGTCATGTCTGGTCTACTTGTATGGGGTGGGGAGAAAGAACAGGTGATGAAGAGTCTATTTTCAGTCAGCGAGAAGAGCAGTTAAGAGGCTGAAGGAAAAAGGAAAAGCATGAGTTGAGTGGGATTGGCAGTCAACAGCCTCTGATCCCTGAAATAGTGGACTAACTAGGTGATGGTGGAGGCTGGCTTGAGAGGACCTGGGAATAATGGGGATATGAAAATGATATGGGCACCATGGGTGTGGTGGTACACACCTGTAATCCCAGTGGGTGGGGAGGCTAAGGCAGGACGATCGTAAGTTCAAAGCCAGCCTTAGCAACTTAACAAGCCCCTGTCTCAAAATATAAAACAAACAAAACAAAAGGTTGGGGATGTTGCTCAGTGGTTAAGCATCCCTGGGTTCAATCCCAGTACAAAAAAAAAAAAAAAAAAAAGACCTGGGCACAGGTGAACCCAGGGATAGTTAGATGTTCCCAAATACCCCTTACCTGTAAACCAAATTCAATGATAAACATTTCAGCTGCTCCTTCCTTCCCCATACATGTCATCTTTTGGGGGAAGGGGAACAAAAAACAAAACAAAAGAAAAAACCCCACCACAACACAAAGCTACTCTTTAATGAGGGCTTCTTGAGTGCCAGGCATTGGGCCTGCAGCTTCACCAGCTCACACATTCTTTGCCACTCCAAGAGGCAGGTGTCAACTGTTCTGATGACCTTATCTACACACCCGGAGGTCAGCACTGGCTGATCTGGAGGCCACAGGCGGGTCTGTCCCCATCACACTCACTAGGCTGGGAGCATTTTGATGTCAGACTCTGTGTCAACTCCTTCACTGCAGGTACCATGCAGAACACAGCACCAGACTAAGGAAGATGGTACTGAAGGGGAAATGCAGCTGGGAATACAGTGGATACTGTAGTTGGTAGTGCATGGGGGAAGAGAGATTGAGGCCAAGATGTGGGAATTCAGGAAAGTGCGGGTAGAAATGAAGGGTAGGGCTGGAATGCAGGACGGGCAGAAGAGAGAGAAAGCAGGCCTGAGGTGGGCGTGCGAACGCAGAAGGGAAGGGGGGATGCTGGGGATCTGGATACAGCACAACGCGCTAGCTCACCTGCGACAAGGGCACCAGAGCGAGGCTGCAGGCCAGGAGCAGGCTGCCCGGAGCCGGGGGCACATGGCTATGGCTGGTGTGGTCCTGCCTGCGGAAGAGAAGCCCATAAGCTGCGCGCCTTCGCTGGGGGCCCGACCTCTGGGGGGCAGACCTGGGCGGCCTCGAGGGCCCCGCACCATGTGGCCAGCGCGCTGCCCTGCCCTGTTGCACACAAGGACGCAGCTGTGGGCTGAGCCCCGAGGGTGAGTGCGGGCGGCACCCTCCCAGAGGCAGCCTACCTGGCGGCCACCCACTGCACGTGGCTCCCAAGGCAGAATGCCAGGGCAGGACGCCACAGCGCATGTGCGGGGCAGAACTTCATGGTCCGCGGTCCTCATTGGTCGCCTGCTTGCTCTGCCCGCCTTCCTGGAGCCTGAGCCAATGAGACCGTGGGGCCCTTTCCACACCTGACTGGAGCCTGGGAATTCTTTTCACATTGCACAAAGTTGGGGGAGCACGAGCAGCAGCAGGTCCTGCTTCTGGAGCAGTCCCTCCCCACAGAGGTGTGCTCCTGTGCGCGGCCCCTCTTCCCTACTGTGAGCACTCCCAGAGGGAGCGTGGCCTTGTGCTTCATTCCCCATGGGCAGTTCTGGCTTCCTGGACGTGCCCTCCTAGCAGCCCTGCACCTGGAGTAGCCCTGGAAGTTCATGATGCTTTCCAATACTTCCGCCCTTCTTGAGCTTTGGGAGAACGGGGGGGGGGGGGGGGGGGGGGGGGGGGGGGGGGTCGATGTGCATGTGCATGAACAGTGTGTCCCCAGGAGTCACTAGCCCAGTGCCTTGGACGTGAACACACTGTTAGTATGTGCCGAATAAATGAAGAATTCCTTCTGCCCCGTGAAGTTATAAAGTCTTCCAGCTTCCCCATTGCTGTTCTGAGGCCTTGCTTTTTCAGCTGCAAAAACACTATTCTTTTTTGGAAGCAATCTAAATACGGATCAGTGGATGGATGAATGGATAAGGAGAATGTGGACTACACATCAGCCTTAAAGTACAAGGATCTCTTACTATAGGCTATAACATTGATGAACTTTGAGAATATTTTTCCATGAGAAATAAGGAAGTCACAGGAACAACCCTGCATGATTTCCTTATATGAGGCATTTGAAGTGAACGGTAACTACCAGGCCCTCTAGGAGAAGAGGAATGGGAATTGCAAAATGAAAATATTTAGAGATCTTTGTTGAATAAAAATGAACATACAGTTAACATTACTGTATTGTACACTTAAATCGTTAAGACAGTGCAGTTTGTGGATTACAATCATCATCATCATCATCATATCATCATCTACTCTACATCACACTTTTTTTGTAGTAGATTCACTAGCCCATGAAGGTTTGTAGTAGATTCACCAGTCCATTGGAGCTGCAGGCACTTGAGGGTGTAGTGCCCATGTGGCTGGAATGAAAGTCAGCTTTGACATGCTGTTGGCAAGGAGGGGCTTGCAACTGAAATGGGTCAAGTCTTCCTCTCTAGGCCTGGGGAGTCCACTAAGATCTGGAGCAAGAGGAAAGTGCTAGAGAGGGAGTCTGGGTGAAGTGGTCCTCTGGTTTAGTCTCATAATGAACAATTCATGGTGGAGTCCTCATTTAGACATAGTGACAATGTTTTAGGTTTTGGAGTTAGAGGTTGTGTGTCAGCAGAAGCTGTGAGGATTAAACAGAGCATGAAGTATTGCATAGGGTTTATTGTAGCACAATACACCTTGCATAAAATTCATCATCTCATATATTCACCATCTCAATACTCATACCCTAGTGGCATCTATAAATTTCACAGTATGGGGAAGCCACCATTTTTCTTCACCACCAAAATGAAACCTGGGCAGATGGACCCCATTTCTCCCTTCCCAGACCTCCAGAAACCACTAATGACTTTCTCTATGGATTTGCCTGTTCTGGACATTGGGTACAAATTGACCATTACAGTTTGTGGTATTTCACATTTGATTTTCACTCCATAGAATGCTTTGAAGGTTCATCCTTGAAAGTTGCTGTAGTTTGTAACAATACTGCATTATTTTTATGGTTGAATAATATTCAGTTGTGTGAATGTTCATCAGCTGGGACACTGCGGAAGGCTCTCTGAAGATGTAGTACCTCTGCTGACGAAGGAAAGATGTGCAGGTGTTCACCCAGCACAGCGAGCCAGCAGCACCTCAGGTGCAAGAATGCCCTGCTCTGCTGGTGACCTGGAAATGAGAGGGAGTAGGGGAGAGAACAAGGAACTGAGGGGAGCCCAGGGAAGCTGGGAGCTACAGGGCTTTCTGGACAGAGAAAAAGATGTTTTGCTTCAAGAGTTTCATGTTGTTGTTCTTCCGTGTTTTTAAGAACCACAGATCTCTTTTCAGGGAGCTTACATTATCATGAAGACAGGCAGTAAGCAATATAAGGAACTGACATGTGATCTGTTAGGAGGTGACCATGTAGGAGCAGTGGAATTGCCAAGGAGTTTGAGGTGGAGGAATGGGATTTGTTCATGTATTTGCATTTAGAGATCTTGTAGGCTAAACCTTGGGAACAAGCCGCAGGTGAGTTAGGAGGGCAGTGTGAGAAAGGACAGTGAGACCTGGTGGAATTTCCTGCATCCTCCAGGTAATGGGTCTGTGGCCATGACTGTCCCCTGGCATGACAAACTTGGGGTGCCTTTGCAACATGCGGAGGGGGATTGGGTGTGGGTGAGGAGCTCAGGAGATGTCTGGCTGGCCTGTGAATACGTATGGCCGACTTTGGTGTCAGGTGGTAAACAAGGCCATGTCCTTGAGCAGGAGTGCCAGAAGAGAGTGTGGGAAGGGCCTTGTACAGACCCAGCACCTTCACACTCATGGGGAAGGGGTGGGCCCCAGGGAGGAGGGCAAGTGTCGAGGGAGGGAGAAAGGGTTTTCGAGAAGTGGGAGCTGGATGGAACCAGCGCTGGGGCGAGGTAGTAAATGTCCTCTGAGCTCATGCCTTCATCCAGCAGTGTTTATTAACCAATCCATGTGCCAGGTGTCTTCCACAACTGAGAACAGGTCACTGATAAAGCATAGCCTCTGCTGGCCCGACCTGCTGTGCTAAAGGGGAAAAAGGAACGTGGAACACACCCGGGGTTAGGAGGTGTGGGTGCAGGTGGTGCTGCTTGGGCGGAGGGATCCGGCACTGGGGCAGCTTCTGAAGGCAGTGGAGGAAGGGGCTGGGACGATGGGAGGAAGCCCCAGGCAGGGTTCTGGGTGAAGGGGGCCTGGGGGCTAGAGCAGTGCGGGCAGTGTGGCCACAGGGGCGATGGGGAGGGCAGTGCAGAGGAGTGGGGAGATGTCCGGGGCAGTGGGCTCTGTGGGGCCTTTGGCTTCTATGGCAGGTAGGAAGGGAAGCCTCGGACCTCCAGGGACACCGAGACTCTGGGTTGTTACTACACCCACAAAGGAAGCCTTAAAAAGAAGCCCCAGCTGGAGTTTGTTGAGGTGGCAGGGAGTGGGAAGGATTGACCACACAGTTCTCTGAAGGGGAAAGCCTAGCAGCTGGGGAATGAGGGGCTTCTCCTCTCACTTGTCTGTGTAACTCTTGTCTCCAAAGGGAATCTCAGAAATAAGATCCTGGGGTCCTAGACACCGAGGACCTTCCCACTTGGTCAGCACCCCTGCCTCTGCCTCGGTGCATACAACTGGACTAAGGGCTCCGACTTGCCACCCTGTCTCTGCTGGGTCTCAGGCATTCCTGCAGACTCCACACCTTGCTATGACCTTCTTCATGGCCCCAGTCACTTCCTTGTTCCTCAGGCTGTAGATGACAGGATTAAGCATCGGTGTGAGGACCGTATAGAAGACAGACACCACGTCATCCTGGCCAGGAGAGTGGTAGGTTGCAGGTATCATGTAGGTGTAGACCAGGGGTCCATAGAAGAGGTTGACAACTGTCAGGTGGGAGGAACAGGTGGCCAGGGCCTTCCGACGTCCCTCCACGGAGTGCATCCGGAGCACAGCCACCAGGATGAGGGCATAGGAGGTGGTGATGAAGGTGATGGGCACCAGGAGGACCACCACACCAGTCACAAAGAGTACCTGCTCATAGGTCTCTGTGTCTGCACAGGCCAACGTCAGCAGCGAGGGCACTTCGCAGAAGAAGTGGGAAATCTTCCGAGAGCCACAGTAGGGGAACTGAAGGGTCAGTGAGGTTTGAATGGAGGCATTGAGGGACCCTCCCAGCCAGGAGGCTGCGACCATGAGCAGGCAGACGCGGCGGCTCATGAGCACCGGGTAGTGCAGAGGGTTGCAGATGGCCACATAGCGGTCGTAGGCCATGAGGGCCAGGAGGAGGCACTCGGCAGCTCCCAGGAACATGAAGAAAAACATCTGTGCCCCACAGCCCCCGAAGGAGATGCTTGTCCAGCCGAAGAGGAACCCCACTATCATCTTGGGGACAGTGACTGACGTGAAGAAGATGTCCAGGAAGGACAGCTGGCTGAGGAGGAAGTACATGGGCGTGTGCAGCCGGGTCTCAGCCCAGATCAGCAGCACCATGGCCGTGTTGCCAGCCATGGCGAGGATGTAGATGAGCACCACCAGGCTGAACAGGAACAGGTGCAATTGGCTCTCGTCAAAAAGGCTGGTGAGGACAAAGCCTGGGATGGAGGAGAGGTTCCAGGGTCCTCTGCCTGCCTCCTGCCGCGCCTCCCTGTTAGGGGAAAGGGAGCCAGCTAACCAAGGACCCAGCAGGCGCCTTCCCTCAGGGAGGGAAAGGTGGAGGTAAAGGTAGCAGGACAGAACGGGAGCCCAAGGGGGCAGCAGAAGGTATTCACAGGTTCTTGGACACAAGGAGTCTCCATTGTGTGGGTGGACACTCGTTCACAATGGAAAATGACTACAAAAGGCCTGGCACATGGCCAGAACAGTGTCCAGAGGGAAACTTTAGCACCCCATGTGCATTCTGGAAGAGAGGAAATGCTAGAAACCAGTGATATAAGTCTCCATCTCAGAGAGTCAGGAGAGGGACAGCACGTTACAGTGCCCCATGTTTAATAAAATGTGCATAGTTAATATAAAAATTTAATCCCAAGTAAACAGAAAAGCAAATGCACATGGGGAAAGATTTTAAAGATTTTTACTTTCGACTAACCTGATGACTACATCCACAAATATGCAAGTTGTATGGTTCAGAATTCTCATTTATGTGGGGATCCATGTGAGACATTTCCCTTGGATATGGCTGTGTGCCCAGGTCTGGTGAAAAAGTGGTCTCCACAGCTGCACAGCTGTGCTGTGCCAGGTCCTCCAGCTGTCTTGTCCCCCAGGAATCCTGGATTGGCATTGTGCTTGGGTGCAGGGGGTGTTTTTATGTAGGCTTTGGGCAGTATGTTCTCATCCTCAATCAATTGTGCTTTCTCCTTATTTCAATAGTTCCATGATAACTGAGGGTTGTCTTTGTAAGAATAGCCTTTATAAATTTTAAATAAAGATCATTCAGGTGGAGTCACATCACAAGGAACATCAGGCTCAGCTGTGGTGGTAAGGCTGCCTGCAGGTATCTTAGGAGGCAGGCAGGAGGGGAACCAGAGGTGAGGCCATAGAGAGTTGGTGATCCCCTGCTCTGCTGGCAAAGCCCTGGGCCACCATGCCCGTAGCAACCCTGCTCCCAGCACCCCGAGTCCCAGGGCATGCTTGAGCTCTAGCTTGGGTCTACAGCAGATGACTCAATAGAAGGATGGGAGGGGAGTGAGATGAGCTGCGGGGTTCTGTAAAGGAGCTGAGGCTGTGAGAGAGGCTGGAACTGGAGGGCAGCACGGTGTCTTGGAGCCACACCAGAGATGTGACAATCCTGCATGCCAGCAGGGCCCTGGGATCCACCAGGGAATCTAATCCCTGAGACTGGGCTTCCAGGCTGCTGTGGTGGGCCTGAGTAGGGACCCACTAACTAGACCGCTGCACTCATCTTACATGCTGAGGCTGGGATCTTCCTTGCCCACAGTTGGACAGCTAGGAGCCACTGCAGGAGCCATTGTCCCCAAGGGGCTTCCTGCTCTTCTTGCTGTAGCAGGAGTTCCCCCTTCTCTACAGCCTTGAACTACCAGACCCAGGCTGCTGGTTGGTCCTGGGTGCACAGGTCTCAGATCTGACTCAAGAAGCTCAGTGCTTGATTATCCCAGGGTCCCATAGTCCCCTCCTAAAGCTGAGCGCAGAATTGCCACTGTTAAACCCAAGTGTTCCATACCAGGCTCCTAGTGAAGATGAGACATATTGCTTCTATTTTCTATATTTTGTAGTGCATCTTAGAGTCTCAAGAGTCTAGAGCCTGCATCTTCAAGGACTGGCTGATTCCTGGACATGGGGAACAACTGGCCCATCAGCTGCCTCTGACATGTAGACCATTCAACTGGAGCTTGTGCCCCTCACCACCTGCCTGTGCCAGGCTCCTACAGTTTGGGCCACTATCCTGTCCTGGATAGCCCCAGGACAAGGTGCTGGGCAACTAGAGACCACCCCATAGCCCAGAGTGTGTCAGACTATGCAATCTGAAGCTTGTGCCATTGCTAGCCCTTCCTTGCCTGTTGCATCCCACAAAATACCCAACAAAGGCTTTGCCTATTCCACACTCTGCCTCCCGGTGGATCAACCCTGCTGCCTCCGAGTGGCATGCTCACTCCTCTTGGGAGCTGTGAATCAAAGTCATCTTTCCAGGCAGTGCCTTACCTGACCTGAATAAAAATGGTCTCAGGTACATTTAGAAAGTTCCCCTAAAGAGAATTTTCTCATGTCCTTGTTTTAGGCACAGCTTGTTTTCTGTCTTTAATGTCTCAGAAGCATTAGATTTAGCATCGGGAAGGAACCTGGTCCCACATCCCTATTTTGTTGGTCACAGTATAGCTATGAACCTTGGCCAACAGCTCTGGACCTTGCAGGCCACATCTGAAGTTCTCTACCTTAGCATGAGGAGCATCTGAGGCTGGCTAATTCCTTGCCAATGGGTGCTGTCATTGCACAAAATTTAGCAGCATACCAGACTCTGCTCTCTAGGTGGCAGTAGCAACCCTTCCCAGGGATGTCACCTGCAGGGCACTAGCACCAGTGGTGAGATCCTCAGCGGTGGAGCGCCCCCCCGCCCCCCCCCCCCCTGCAGACAACTTAGTTCAGGACAGGCTGAACTAAGTTGTCTGCAGGGCATGCCAAACAAAGTTAGCTGCAGGGTGATCCGGCCACTCAAACCCCCTCTGTCTGGTTTTTTATCTAAACTTTTGCTTAGTCCAAATGCTCAAGCCCCCTCTCAAGGCTGAACACTTAACCCCTCTTGTACCAACAAGGCAGCTTGCAAATCCAGAGACCCTGTTAGATTTAGGCAGCACAGCAGAAGGACTATAAAAATCTTCCCCTGTCGCCCCCCCCCCCTTTTCTCCTCTTTTGCACTGCTGCAATAAAGATCTCTTGGTTGCTTGAGTATTGTGGTCACTTTCCTTTCAGTTGTTGTCCTCTCCCTTGCCTCCCCCTCCATAAGGGCAAATAAGAACAACAGCTCACATGATTAAAATCCTGGTCAGTTGGACGTCCTTTGCTGGTTTGCCCAGTTAGAGCTCTGTGTTCTAGGGTGCAGCCTCTGCATCAGGCTGCCTGGGTGCAGACCTCAGCTGTCTCCCAGCCCATTGGCTTGGGCAGCTTACCCAAGCCCTCATCTCAAATACGGACTATTGAGAGCATTCAGTGATTTATATTTGGGCAGTACCTGGGAGAGGGTCTGCAGGAGGAACAAGCCATTTGGGTACCAGCTGCTGATGACATCAGTATTTCCATAAACCCAAGCCTCTGCTTACCTCTCTAAAATGGGATCATCAGGCCTATTTCACAGTACTATTATGAGAGGGTTGAATAAAAAACTGGGAGCTTGTGCTTTCCCATAGAAGATATGTAGTAAATGTTAGCACTCTTCCTTTCCTCTTAAGCAAGATGGTTTTGCAAAATAGTTTTCATGCAGAATCATGCAGTTGACATTTGCACTTACCTTCAAAGGGCTCTTCGTCCCTCCCACTTGGAGATTTCCTTTCCACTTGCTTTGTCTCCTAAACCATGGGGTGTTTTGTGATTGGGCAGGTGGCTCTCCTTATGTAGACTACAAATTACCTGAGACTAGGGATTATGTCTGTCTTGTATATTTCTCCACAAAATATGGAGATTCATCATGGTTCCCATTCAGTGCTGGTGGACTGCAGGTACGTGTGTGGTAAACATGTGAAAGAAGTGCACCCTTGTTCACAAAACACTGCTGCCTCAATGTCCTCCCTCATCACCAGCATCTGAATCTGGCATCTCCTCTGCAGGGCTGTGATGCCTGCCTGCCTCCCAGAAAGTCCTGCCACTGTGGGTGTTTTCCTTTGTGGCCGATTCTTAGCATGGATACACACATCTGCATTGCAGTATGTGTGTGCCTGTGGGTGCCTGTGTGTACTTGTGTGTGTGGGTCTGTGTGTGCCTGTGTGTGTGTATGGGCCTGTGTATGTGTGTCTCAAAATAATTAGGGGAATTCTTTTCTTTCACACGGTTTCAGAAAAGAATCCATTTTTCTCTCCTGTCTTTGCAGCAGCCTAGGTTAGAACTGGTGAACTGGGCCATTGAAAGCTGGACAAGAACCCAAGCCTCTGGCTTATTCCCCCACAGTCTGCTTGATTCCTCCTTCTTTCCTCCCTTTTTTTTCCCCTCTTTTCCTTCCTCTCTTGTTCTCTTACAGAGCAAACCCTTGACTGTTACAATTGAAGACAGCTCATTTATGGAAAGGGAATGTTAAAATAACTTCAGCTGTTGGAGACTTCATGTCTGGAGAGTCGCACATCACACAGGCTGTGGCTCTGCCTTTCCATGGGCCATCTCCAGTTTGGAGGCTGCCGGCATGGGGCACGTTGGCCATCCCCTGTCCCGCCTCCCCTCCCGTGACACCCCTACTCACCTCACACGGCCCCAGTCCACAGTCTCCATCAGGACGCTTGCTCTCCTGCTGTCTCTTCTCCTTCTTCCTCGTCCTTCTGAGCTCCAGGTCACAGCTCAGAAACCAGGGCGGTTCTCTTGGGAGGTTCGCACACAGGACCCCGACGGCTGAGGCGTGAAGTCTGTGTCTTTCCGTGGCAGGAGGGCTCCTCACTTTCCCGAGAGCCCCTTCTTTCCTTTACTGCAACTAGTGTGAGCTCCCTCCCACTTCAGAATGGTGGGACTGAAGGGCTCTTGCCCTTGACCTGGCCGGTTGTCCCAGCCCCCAGAGGCTGGGATGGCACAAGCCTGGTTAGCACTCAGAATCCAGCTGTGCGACTGAGGTTGCTGTGCTGCATTCCCGAGATGACAGGAACTGCTTGGTACCAAACCCTTGAGTCACGCGTGAGGCCAAGGGGTCCAGAGCAGAAGTGCCAGGCCGTGTGCAAGTTGAGGTGGTCTGTGGAGCTCAGGGCACAGGACACGCACACTTCCAGGAGTGAGGTCTGCTCTGTCTGGGATGCCCCTTGGTCTCTGGAAGGTTTGGAAGATTTCCAGGTGATTGAATATGGAAAGACTTCCTAGATGGGGGTCTAGGATCCACTGAGTTGGGGACTTCAGAGGTGGAGGAATGACACATGTCAGCTGGTGGTGCATTCGGGGCACCTTAGACCTGAGTATGGTCTCTGGACCAACAGTGTCAGTCGCTGGAGTAGAGGGGAAGCTCTCACTCTCTGCCTTGGATTCACCAAATCGGAGACTTGGTGGGTCCGAGTCTCCTTTAACAAGCCCTGCTACAGCCCCCAGATCTCAGCCAGGGGCAGTTTCACCCCACAGGGGACATCAGTCAGTGTCTGAAGGTGTTTCTGATTGTCCTGAGAAGGAGGGGGCACTGCTAAGGGCATCAAGTGGGAAGAGGCTAGAATAGCACTTGTGGCAAAAATCAACCGGTCTGAAAGGTACCTGGTACCAGGGTTGGGCACACCTACTCCCGACCTGCTTGCTGCAGTGAATTTGGTCTGTCCTAAGTGCTGCTGGCTCTCAGAAGGCAAGGCTACCCTGCCTGTGAGATGTCGAGGTCAGCAGGGCACACCCTGGTGGGTGGGCGAGGCCATGGGTAGCTGGGAGGATGGATGTGTCACCATTACAGAAGAAAAGTCAAGGCTGAATCTCAGTTGAAAGAAGGAAGGGGGAGATTTCGAAGGCATGACAGTTCATTTCCTTCCCAGCATCCACACAATCTCAGGACACAGACGCTGTCAGGTCTGAGTGACTGAGCAGCTTGGCCCAGGCAGCCACTTGGCTGTGGTGGCATCAGAGGTGTGAGACGTGCACAGAAATCTGGCAGGCGCTGCCACTTTGTGATGCACGTAAGCTTAGTCTCTAGAGGGGTGACGGTGGCGGGATCACTTCTGTCCTGTCAGACAAATGCCTGGCCTAGGGGCAGAACCTGCACAAGTCTGCCAACTTGCTTTGCTGTTCTGCAGACATGGCTGGAAACAGAACTTGGCACCAAGGACACAACGAGAATGAGAGAGCAGGGAGCTGTTTTGTCACCAGTTGACACAGGCCTGGGGAAGGAGAGACAGACGCCTCCTGCTCCAGTCTGCTGCAGCAGGGGCTCCTCAGCTCTGCCGTCTCTGGGCACACAGGTGGCTCATGTCCCCACCCGCCTGCCTTGTGTTCTAGCACTGTGCCCAGTGTGCCTCTTACAGGCCAGCAGGAAGCCAGGACCCAGAGGAGCAGAGAGACCACTGACTCTTTATGGCCACATCCTGTGCTTGTTTTAACAACATTCTAGCTGCTATCCAAAATTGGTAGTGACTAGTCTAAGTGATAGTCTGATTCAAATAGCTACCTTAAAAAAAAGCAATCTGTAGACCTATTTTAACCCCAGGACACAAGCTTCCTAGAAATGGATCCAATCAAACCCAAGTGTGAACATCCAAAGATGCTGCATATATGTCAAAGGAAAAGCAGGGGGAGAGAAATGAAGCTTTCTCCCAGCTCCCACCCTCCGAACCCCCGCATCCTCAGCTAAATGCTGGAGAAGACCCAGGGTTAAAGACAGGCAAGGGGTTTACAGGGGAAGAGCCTCGGGGAAGGAGCGTGCTTGTTTCAGAACAGCTGCTTGAGGAAGCCCTGGGTTCTTTCTTCCAGATTCTTTACAGATGGGGGGTGACGGGCCTCACCTGTGCGGTCCCCAAGCCCCATAGCCAGAATGGTCAGTCTTCCAAACCCCACGGCCAGTGCTTTCCTCCTGGCTGGCTCCCCGGTGTTTCCCAGGGTTTTCTGTGAGGGGATGAAGTGACTCAGGAGGGGGATACACCTAGATTTCAGTGTGTTTTAAGAGAGCAAGTGTCCAAGTCAGAGATAAAGCTCCTGGCGTCCTGAGAGGCTGGGCTCCTCAGGAACACAGGCTGGGACTCCTCAGTGGTGACAACGTGCCCTTGGGGCCTGGGGCCCAGGGCACTGTGGAAAGGGCTGTCTGTGTTCCCAAGACACCTGGGGCAGGCTGGGGGATGTACACAGATCGACACCTCGTGTCCGGGGAAACACCTGCCAGGGGGCAGGTAGACAAGCCGAGGTCCTTCTTTCCTGCCACCCTTCCTTCCTCCCTCAGCTCGGTTCCAACATGTTCTAATGTGTTTTCCTCAGTTTGAAAGAGTTGAGAATGGGAAGCAAGCTAAGGTTTCTTTATGCCCTATTTGTGTCAGACATGTAGCACATTTCCTCATTGAACACAGCAGTATGAAGGGGTAATAGATCATTATTTTAAACACGAGAAAACAGAAGTTCAGAAGGTTAACTAGCATGCTGCTCAAGATGGTCTGCTGTATGAATGGCAGGTCTGGTCTGTGAGCCCAGTCGAGGTCCAGACAGAGCCTTGCCTCCGGGTCTAGGAGGCAGCCAACAGGCCCTCTAGCAGCCCTGGGCACACCCTTGGGGCTTGGATGGGGCTGGTGTGCCCACAACATGCCTGTTCAGACTCAGGTTTCCGCAGGGCCAGTAAACTGACATCTTGGATTGAACTTCCTTGCTGGAAACAATGACTCTGGCCTATTTCTCAACAGAAGTCTTCCTGATTGTTCGTAAGCAGTGGAATGACCGCCCGCTCGGCTTTGAGTAGTGCAAAACAGATTTTAAGGCAGGTTCCACGCCCAGTGTCTCATGACTGCAGTTTGTTTCTTGAGGCAGCTGCGCATCCCATAAGCAAGCATGTGTTGCTGCGAGGAGTGCGCCCAGTGTCTGGAGGAGGCAGCATGCTCAGAATCTGGCCTCAACACTAGGAGCCATGACCTATGGTGAACCCTATCACTTTGTTTTGCAGAGATGGAAATTAGGACTCCAACAGGATCGCCTCTTTCTGGGAGCAGGAGCCTGGGATTACCGGTGGCTCCCACAGCTGCCAAGTGGGTTCATTTATAACCAAATGTAAGCACACTTCACTGCCACTCATCCCTTCTTCCTTCTGCTTGCTCAACTCATTTGTGCTGTCCCCTAAGCATACTTTGGCCTCATGCTGGACTGACTTCTGGGGCTGGAAGCTGCACACTCTATCCTGGGAGATCTGGCAGCATCGCCTTGATCTTCTTCTAACATTCATATGCAGACCTGCTCACCTGCCCCAGGTCCCAGGGCCACAGAAGCCCTGGGACGTGCAGGCCAGAGGCCAGGGAGGAAGAGCCTCCCTTACCAACACAGACCTGGCAGGGAGGCTGGGTGACTCTCTGCTCACTGTGGCACGTTGCTTTAGGGAGAGTACACTGCACACACACTCAGGTGGCTGTGAGTGTAGAGAGTGAAATGGAAAATACGAGTCTCTTTTTAAAAAGTGTGTGGCCCTTTGTTCAACCCCATTGTCAGATAAAAAAAAATTGCTCCATATTGAAAGGGCTTCACAATTACAGGCGAGACTGGGGAGTCTGGTTTTCTTTTATTTTCCCTCAACCTCCTTCCCACTCTTGTTGCTTCTTCTCTTTCCAGTTTCCAGATATCCCCGTCTCTGTTGTGGTGACACAACCTTGTATCCAAGGCACTGACCCTTAGTGGGACGAAAGTGGCCTATAGGGCTTCACACAAGCCTTCTGTTTGGGAGTTTGGTGTGGGCCTGGCATTCAGTCCCACGTGGGTCCTGTGCTGACTCCTTGCAGGGCGCCTGCTGCCAATGCCAGGGGAATCCTTGCCTGCTGCTGGGGCTGGGTTGCAGCCTGTTCTCCTCTTGATGCAGCCTCGTGCTTGTTCATCTGACAGTGCCTCCCTCCAGGAGGGCTTGCAGGGAGGGAAGCAAGGACATATCCTTGATCCATCTAGCCCCTTGGGGACTCTCTAAAAGCAAAATATCAGAAGGGTTAGGGATGCAGCACAGGGGTAGAGCCCTTGCCTAGCATGCATAAGGCCCTGGGTTCAATCCCTAGCACCAAAAAAAAAAAGAAGCATCTCTAAGAAGATGAGGATTTGGGAAATGGCTTCCTTGGTTTAATCCTGACTCTCTCCTTACTAATCACATGGCCCTGAGAAAGTTACTTAACTTACAGCCTCCTTTGGGCCTACAGATGTAATAATCCATACTTCATGTGTTTGCTGTGACAACATAAAGATCCTAGCCCAATCATGGCCACTGGCAAGGGCAGGGCAAACAGTAGCTGTTGTTACTGTTGATATCCAGAATAATACTAATAACTGCACCAAAGGCTTATAATGCCGACGTCAACATGCAATATTAACAGAAAGGTTTCAATGTGCGTGAAAAATACAAGGATCACTGTATTTTACACAGGAATGTTCAATTGTTGCCTGTGGAAAAGAAACTCCAATGGGGATTAATGCAGGATGGTCAGCCTAGGCTTTTGCACGTGCCAAGAGTGTGAAATAATCAGCTTGTTAGGGAGGCTCACCAAAGAGAAAAGTGACAAAGAGGGTAAGTTCTGCATTAGCCTTAATGCAGAAATCCAGCCATGCCAAAATGGAACGAGTGCAGCTTTAAGTCATAGCACAAAAAACCAGTGAACTGCACGACCAAGTCATGCCATGGGAGAACTCGACTGTGAAACTATGAACCCTGCAGTGGAAGGCCTGGGATCATCTCTAACCTAGGAGAAATGTGTGGGTAGCTGGGTTTTCACTTAGGCAACCATAGCATTCAGAAAGTGTGAAGAAAGTAGGGGGAAAACAGGCCCCCCTCAAGACAGGGCTGACCACGTGAGAGTGCCCACTGCCGGGACAAGGACTCCATGCTAGTCCTGATCTCATCTGCCGAGGGCCACCAGAGGTTGTGACAGTGAATGAACCCAAGCAAGACTGCAAAGGACATAAGCTCTTCTTCATGGCCCAAGGGGTGAAAGCGAGCACAGGAGCCTCCCCAGCAGTTCTGCAGTTCTCACTTGCAGAGAACTGTTTTATACATGTTGAAAAGAGACGGGAGAATTCAGGATCTGGAGATGGTGCATGATGAGAATTTTCTTCACCTTTTACTTTTAGTCTGACTACCAAGCCTTACTCTTCCTTTATAATAATAAATGTAAGAACATAAATGGATTATGTCCAGTCAATCAATTCTTGGTAAGTTCAAGTTGTCAGGCTGTTTAGTTGGACTTCTCTGTGCAACAATTTACGAGAATACATGTTTGGTTCTGGCTCATCCCTAAGGAATTAGTGGGACTTAAAACTGATTATCACACTCCCCTGCTTGGGTAACAGCAGAAATAATTATTTTTGTTTATTTGTATGAAGCTATTCTCCAGACTTGAGTTAATGGCAGAAGATTCAAACCCCAGGAGGGCAAAGCTATGTCCGTGGGTGGCTCTGGCTCTCTGGGGGGAGCTGGGAGGACTTGGTCTCTCTTGCCCTGGGCATGTGATCCTGCTACCCCCCACCCCAGCACTCTTGGTGGACAGCTCTGGAAAGCTGAGAGTTCCCTGGGCATGCAGCATGAGTTCTGGGTGATCTGCACCAGCCAACAAGCCTGGTTCCCAGGGGCATGGGGACCCAGGGGGGTGCTCCTGGGCCCCTTGGGCATCCCCACAATTAGCCTGTGCATGTTGGCACTTCCAGTGGGTGATTAAGTGATATTTTCTAAACAGCACTGCTCCTCCTTGCACACAATTGTCTTGTCCTCAGAGGGTCCTGTACTCAGGCGGTCCCTTCTCTGAGGGCAGGGTGCGCCTCCTGGCTGGCCAGAGCCAACTTACCCTCTTTGTCACTTTTCTCTTTAGTGAGCCTCCCTAACAAGCTGATTATTTCACACTCTTGGCACGTGCAAAATCTTAGTGTTTAAAAGTTGTACTTTTAGATATAAAGGATGAATTATAGTTATGTCTACTGTGGTACAAAAGGTGCTGTGACTCATGAGTACTACCACATGGAGTACTTCAAGGTGGGAAAATTAGATCGAACTAATGAGCACCCCATCACTCACATGCTTATCCCATTTTGTAGCAAGCACACTTGAAATGTGCCCTCAGTGATTTTGAAATATAATTATTCACTCCATTCACCACCCTGTCCAGAGCATCTCAAAGACAGTGCAGCAGCCCTTGTTGCTCCTAGCTGGGGCTTTCAGCTGCAGCTGCCCAAGTCCCTTTGCTCCTGCTCTCTGCTTTGTGGGTTTGTTTCCAATCACACACGTGAGTGGGAACACGCGGCCTCTGTATTTCTGTGTGTGCTCTATTTCACTGATCGTAATGTTTTCCAATCTATCTCTGCTGTTGCTAATGGCAAAATTCCTTACTAATGGCAAAATCCCTTACTTATAAAAATCGGAATGGTGTGTCCATCTGTATGTATTCCACATTTTCTTTATCCTTTCATCTGTTGATGGACTCTTCAGTGATTCCTTATCTTGGCTATTGTGTGTTGTGCTGCATCGAACATGAGGCATAGATATCATTTTTTCATGCTGATTTAATTTTTTTTTTGATGACTATACATCAATGGGAATCTGTGTTTGTAGTTTGTTGAGGAGATTCCATATGTAGTTGCATTATTCTGGCTGAACTAGTTTACATTCCCACCAATAGTGTTGAAGGGTCTCCCTTCTCAGCCTCCTCACCAATACCATGTCATCTTTTGCTGTTGGCCATTCTGACGTCTGAGGGCCCATCTCATGTGGTCCGGTTTGCACCTCCCTGATGCTGCACAGACCTGTGTGCATGGACAGTGGTTCCAGTTCATGTTTTCCTGAGGAGACGAGTGCCGAGAAACCCCACGCCATCTTTCTCCCATCCCTCGTGTAACTGTCTGAGACTCTGCCAACCTGCTTCCCACGGGGTGCTTGCTGTGTCTCACCAGCACCAGGCAAACACAAGGACTCCGATTGCTCTCAACACAGGTTTTCCATTAAAAAAAAAATTAAGGCCATCTTAGTAGGTGTGAAATGGTATCTCCCTGTGGTTTTTTGTTTCTTTCTTCTAGACGGGGTCTCTAAGTTGTCCATGCTGGTCTGGAGCTGGAAATCCTTCTGCCTCAGCCTCCCAAGTAGCTGGATCATAGGTGTGCCAGCAACATTAATCTCTTATTAGAGAAATGACTTGATTTTTCCTGTTCTTTGGAATCTTCTCCCTGTTGATAGTGTTCTTTGATGGACAAAATTCTTAATTTTAACATAGTCCAGCTGATCTCTTTTTTCTTTTGTTACTTGTGATTTTGGTGTCATAGTTTAGTAATCATTGTCAAATCCAGTGTACGAAGCTACCTCTTATATTTTCTTTAACGAGTTTCATAGTTTTTACTCTTCGGTCTCAGTCTTGGATTTTTTGAACTAATTTTTGTACATCATGTAAAGTCCAATTTTGATTTTAGATTGTGGATATATTTTCCCAGCACCATTTGTTTTCAGTAATGGTTCTTTTCCCCTTGGATGATCTTGGCAGGCTGTGGAAATAGTGTGCCAAATTCAATGGACCCTAGGTGTCAAGTTTCTTTCAGGCTCTCAGCTCTATTCCTATGGTCTATATGTAGATCCTCATGCAAGTACCGTACTGCCTCCTTATTATAAATATTAACTCATTACTGGTGCAGAATCATGGATTTCACTGTGACATTCCCATACATGCATGTATCAAGCTTTGATTGTACCCATCCTCCTTACTACCCTTTCTTTCCCTCCACCTCCACCCCTCACTCCAATACTCTCCATCCACTCTCCTTTCCCTACTAGTCCCTCTCTGCTTTCAGATTTCCATGTCCTCTTTCTTTTGTTTGTTATTTCCATATATCAGGAAAAAATGGGTCTAACTTAACATGAGGATCTCTAGTTCCATTCATGTTCCTAAACATGATTTGATTCTTCTTAATGGCTGAAAGAAAAAAAAAATAGTGATTGTGAATACCCTATGAGTGGTAACACTCCATTATGTATTTACACCACATTTCCCTCACTCATTCGTCAGTTGAGGGGCACCTAGCCTGGTGTTGCTATAAATATGGGCATACAGTGTCTCTTTTGTATGCTGATTTAATTTCTTTCAGGTACATCCTCAGGAGTGGTATAGATGGATTATATGGCACTTCTATTTTTGTTTTTTTTGGGGGAAACTTTGTACTGTTTCCATAATGACTATACTAGTGGAGATTCCCACCAGCTATGTGTAAGGGTTCTTTTTTTATTTGTTATATTAATTTTTTTAATAGTCATTCTGACTGAGGTAAGCCGGTATCTCAGTGTACTTTTGATTTACATTTCCCAGATGGCTAAAGATTGGAAGCATTTTTTCTTGTACTTATTGGCTGTTTGTAGTTCTTCCTTTGAGAACTGTCTGATCTGATCATTTGCCTATTTACTGAATCGGGACTATTTGTTCTGTCCATACTGATTGGTTATCATAATTCGGTCATAACTTTTAAAATCAAGTCGTCCCACAACTTCATCGGTTTCCAAGATTGTTTAGGATGCCTTAATGTTTTATGTACTTTTGGTTCTTTTAACCCCTCTACTTCCTTTTCTGTGGGTAGTTGATGTTTATTTGGGAGTGTACTGTCTCAGTTCCTTTCTTCTCTCTTTTTCTGAATATTTTCTTGTTATTTTGTAAGTGGTTAGTTTGAGGATTACAATTGATCCCCTAAACAGATTTAGTTTAAATAGCATGGAAACATTCTGCTCCTATCTCCCTACCTCTTCTTGATGTTGCTCTTGTCACAGATTTTTATAGATTATGTTACTATTTGTGTAAACTTGGAGTTATTGTTTTATGCATTTGCCTTTAAAACCACATAAGATAACAGAGGAGTCACAAACATACTGATTTTTATGTTTACTTTTACGGTTACTTTTGACAGTGTCTTTATCTGCTCACCAGGGCTTTGGGTTACTATCCAGTGTTCTTTCATTTTAGGGAAATGTGTCGATTTCTTTTTCATTCCTGAAGGAGAGTTGTGGAGGATACAGAACCCTTGGCTGTTATTTTTTTTTTTCTTTTAGCATTTAAAATTTTTCTTCCCACTACCTTTGACCTTCATGGTGTATGCAGAGAATTCGCTGTTAATCTTATTGTGAATGCCTCATGAGTGGTTTTAACCCACAAGCCTGTTTTTGTGATTGGGTTTTTGTTTTGTTTTGGGGATTGAACTCAGGGGTGCTCTCATTCTTATAGAACTACAACCCCAGCCCTTTCCTAAATTTTATTATGAGACAGGTCCTGCTAAGTCTCCCAGACTGGCCTTGGACTTGTAGTCCTCTGGCCTCTGGAGCTGTGCACACACAGGGTGCACACCACGATGGTTCACTTCTGGCCTCAGGTCGACTCTCCTGTACTGTGCATAGGAGTGTCCTACAGGCAAACAGCTCTGTTCACTCTTTTCTTTTTTTCCCCTCTGCCTCTCATGATGGATAATTTTAATTGTTTATGTAATTTCAAGTATAAATTGGCTCATTCTTTCTTCTGCCGCTCTGGCCTGCTGTTAAGCCCTTCTAGTTAGGTTTTCATCTGGTTATTGGCCTTTCCAGCTCCAGAATTTCAATTTGGTTTCTTTCTATAATTTCTTCTCTTTATGGATGTATGTAGTTTTCCTTCACTTCTTCAGTGGTGGTTTCTATTAACTCTGTCAGTATATTTCAGACTAGTGAATTAGAGCTGTTGTTGAAATCCAAAGTTAGGTTCATTTTTAACTGGGTAGAAGAATCAGTCAGACGTGTTTTAGGTACATTTATGGTCAATTTTTTCTTGAAGGATGGTTAGATATTCTGAAGAGAAGCTTGCATGATCATTGCAGCCAAGTCTGTCTGTGGTGACGTCTTTGGTTCCTGCTGCTGTGGACAGCCGTTCTTCAGGCCCATTTCTGCTGTGTTGCATGTGGATTGTCTCCTTTAAAAAGTGCCTTGGTTTGAAGGTCACTCTATAAGTCACTCAGTCCACAGAAGTATGCCCATGTCCCCACATTCTTCTATTAAATACTCACCTGTGCAGAACCAGGGGTGGGGGGGCACATGCTACTGGGAATCCTGTTTTCTCTCAGCTGACAACACCATGATTTCCTGGTTCACAGAAATCAATTAAACAAATTATTAAAAATGGGAATAAAGATCCTTAGAGAATTGAGTTATGCCAGCCGTTTTGTCTGGTTCAACCTCGGTGTGGAGTTAGGCTGATAGAAGGGGCTCTGCAGCAACGCGTCAGGGGAGGTCAGATGTCCTTAGGGTACACACTTTAATGTCTCTTAGCCACATCTTCCCAGACTTCCTGGAATCTGGGTTCCTATGATGGCTTTTCACAAAATAAAAAGCATTCAGCGTGGACCAAGCCCTCCCCAGAGTGTTGGAATAACTTTCAATTTACAGCTAGCAGCTACCAGCTGTGAGCAGCTCAGAGTGCTTGAAGAGTCGACACTCATTTAGGCTGATAGGGATTCCTGCAGGATGGGATGCTCTGCTCTAGCGAGCCTTTAGTGAAACCACATCCTTAGCACTTGTAGTTAGTGTTACCAAGCTGCCAGGCCAGGAAACTGATAACCAGGAGCTTCGACATGGAACTTCTAACTTAGAAACTCCCTCCCCTAGGGACAAAGACCCTTCCTGATGATAGCAATATTTAGAACATCCTCATAGTGTGGTTACATTAGGCAGAAGATGATTGGCTTATGGATACTATCTTGCTTGTGTATGATTGAAGGACCCGTCCCACTCGAACCCTATAACAATTGTATGCATTCCAAAAATAAACTGAGCTACTGGATGACAACTTGAGGATTGTCTCCTGCCAGTTCTCCCACCAGCTCCCAGAGTCTGTGTGTTGATTCCGCCCACCGCGACAAGGTAGTCAAGCAACTAATTGACCAGAACCACAACACCAGAGGAGCCTTGTTACACTTCTTCATATGGCCAGGGACTCTCAGTGTCTGGTCTGGGTCATTCGGTGAGTGAGTGTATGGCATGCTCCGAGGCGGTGAGGTTCCAGCTCAGGTAGGTCTCTAGTGGTGGACCGTGTGGGATGTGACTCAGGGGGACTGTTCAGTCGCCAGCCGAATGTCCTTTGTGACCACAAGTCATTCCTGCACATATCCCTCCTCCTCACCCTTGCCCTGGACAACAGGCAGCGCACTGCTGAAGGCCCTCTCCCTTCCCCAGCAGCCCTGCGCCTGTGGTACTAAGGAGGGGGCCTGACGTGGTTCAGTTCTGGAGAGGTCCCTCCTTTCTCTGCCCTCTCCTGCCACCATTGTGAAGACTCTACCCCACTGTGTGGTTTTACAGATTCAGTGTTATTGTCCTGTAGTAGGAACCCCCCTGAAGTTAGAAGCCTGGTTTCAGAACTAGGTGTGACCTGGGGCAGCTCACTGAACATGTTTGCGACTCAGGGAAGACAGTGTCCCTACTGTTGAGAATAAATAAATAATGCACAGGGAAGAGCCCTGTATTTGCTGCTTTTCAGCAAGGTTGGGACAGGATCCTGATTGCCTGGAGTTGGGCTTCTCCTGAGTCATCTGACTCATACTTGGGGCATGAGTGTGGCATGACTCCAGGTGTCCAAGGTATGGAGCACTTTAGCATCTGTCAGAAAGTCCCAGGCATCCATCCACCTTCCTGATGGGCATACTATTTTATGTGTTTTTATTTGCAATTTGTTTTCCATAATTTTACTCCTGAATAATAGTATTTTAGAATTGAGAGTGATACCAAAAGATGTCATGATTAACCTGTGTCATCAAAAAGTGTGCCGTGAAAGCTAACTGTGCCATCTCCTAAGATACTAAGGCACACAGCTAGGTGGCAGAGCCAACAGTGCCGAGGAAAGAGCCCAGGAACCATCCTTGTGGAGACTTTGGGAGATGGACAGGAACAAGAACCAGAGCTCCACGTTCTCCTGGTGTCCAGATGGTCATGTGAAAAGCAAGGCCATCCACAGGATGCCTCTCCTTGGTCTATGTAATGTGAAGCCGTGAGTGCAATAGGTTTTTCACGTGCATTTCTTTTGAGCAACCAGCTCGGCCCGCGGCTCTCAGGTGTGCCTCTACCCGAGCCTCCACTAGAGGTGCGTGTTCCCAGGGAGCCTGTCCTCACCAGGAGACCCCAGTGTGCAACTGCTGTGGGCACTCCATGTGCGCTGGGCCTCTCTCTCCATGCCTGCTTCCTCTTGAGCCCTTGTTTTTCAAACCCAGACAGGTTCCTGTATCTGCTTCCTGTTCCATAAGAACAAGAGGCTGTTCCTGTGACCTCCCAGCGACTGGGGTATTCAAGGGCACACTCTCCTTCCTGGTTCCCAGGATGTGTTTCGTTCTAAACTATTTCTTTATTAATGAACTGGCCACAGACAGTTTTGTAGGGAATCACACATCTACCAAACACTGTGCAGAACCACCCTCAAAACCCCAGAGCAACTTAATAATGGCCAAGTAAAATCTCAATATTCACTATGAAAGAGGAATTATGATGACACATTTTACAGGATAAACTTCAAAAGGCACTTCAAAAATATGAATCAGGGATGGAGCCAAATACATCTCCTAGAATCTTAGGAGAGAATTGGGAAACATTTTAAGTATGGAAATGATCTTCGAGGTCAAGTTCAACGTCTTAATTGGCACAGAGAAGTTAAATACAGTTCTTTTTTTCACACAGCTGACAGGTGTCCAGGCTAGGTGTCCAAGCGTCAGGTTCTGTTCATTTCAGCTAAGTTAGACTGTAGGTCACAGGGCAGTGGAGGGAACAGTGCTTCACCTCTCAGGTGCCACAGGTGTGGAGCTCAGGCTCACTGCCTGCTGGGTGGTCCCGAGTCTGCAGATGGGGAGGCTGTTCATGTCCACTTTAAAGTGCCCCTTCGCCCCACCACCTTTCTCAGTGCAGTAAGCACATCCTTGTTCCTCAGGCTGTAGATGAGGGGGTTGAGCAGGGGGGTGAAGATGGTGTTGATCATGGAGAGCCCTTGGTCCTGCTCTGCAGTGTGGGAAGACTGGGGGGTCATGTAGATGACCAGGGCTGGCCCATAGTAGAGGCTGACGACAGCCAGATGAGAGGAGCAGGTGGCCAGGGCTTTCCTCCTGCCCTCTGGAGAGTTCATCCGCAGGACGGTGAGGAAGATGAGGATGTAGGAAGAGACGATGAATCCCAGGGGGAGAAGCACAAACACGATGCAGATGGTGGACACCACTGTCTCGTAGAGGGAGGTGTCTCGGCAGGAGAGCTTTAGGATGGCCGGCATCTCACAGAAAAAGTGGCGGATTTCCCTGGAGCCACAGAAGGGGAAATGCATGGTGTAGATGGTGTTGACCAGGGAATTCAGGGCCCCTCCGCCCCAGCACACCAGCGCCATCTGCAGGCAGACTCTGGAGTTCATGATGGCTGGATATCGCAGGGGGCTGCAGATGGCCACGTAGCGGTCATAAGACATGAGGGCCAGCAGCAGGCACTCGCCACCACCAAGGGCAAAGAAGAAGAAAACCTGGGCTCCACAGGCAGCTTTCGAGATGTCTTTCTTCCCTGAAAAGAAGTTGATGGCCATCTTGGGCACCGTGGTGGAGATCAAGGCCAGGTCGATGAGAGAGAGCTGGCTGAGAAGGATGTACATGGGCGTGTGGAGGCGAGAGTCGGCCCAGATCAAGAGTGCCAGGACCAAGTTCCCCGTGAAGGCGAAGATATAGACAAGAAGGACACAAGTGACGAGGGTGCCGAGGTGCCACAGCCCTGGGAAAAGCCCCAGGAGAAAGAAACCCGTCCCCGTGTCATTCCCTCTCTCCATGCTCAGAACTCCCAGAGGTGCACTAGACGGAGGAGAAAAAAACAAGTGATGATGAGAGGGGCTGGCTTTATTTCCCTTATAACGTGTCACACGTACTTCCCTTGAATGGCAGCCTCAGTGCAAAAATAAATAAATAAAAGGAAAACTCAACAGCTGGCACCAGAGCATTTCTTAGAACTCTGCACACAGTGTTGACATGGACTTGGGAATGGTACAAACAGGAATAGACCAGAGGAGAGGCATGGAAGGAATCGACTGGGTTCTTCAGAGAAGAGTTAACTGTCGAGAAAGTCCCAGGATCAGGGCCAAACGTCGTCTAAGAACAGGGGTACACAGCATGCCTGATAATATTGCGTGTGCTGCTGCCTGCAGATGCCTTTCATTATTCTGAAACCTTGGTTGGTCTGAAACCTGTTGGGTGCATCCATGGAGTGGAGCAGGGCAGAGGCAATATGTGGCAAGAGCTGTTGGTGCCACGAACCACCCCATCACCCACAGCCACGGAAGCCACATCTCAGAGCTGGTGGTCCTGAGCTCTGGCCCAAACTGTGACCCACGAGAGGCAGATAGAAAGTTTGGATACATGGTATAGGCTGCCTTCTGCACCTGGCATACATTCCTATCAGCTTTATTCCAATTTGGGATGTCGTAGGGACCCCCCCTTATAGCTGCCTTGCACATAAGAGAATGGCTTATGTGCTCCATTGGAACAGGGGTGTGGACACTGCTCTCTGTGAGAAATTATAGTGCTTCAGGCCTTGACTGGTTTCATCTCCTTAAAGTAAGAGTAATAGCGATCAATGGTCAATGCCTCAAACTCAGCACCATTCCTGATATTTGTCCTCAAATGCAGTCATAGAAAATGGTACAAATGCTCTAATCATAGGCACTGGTTTGAGTCCAGCATGCTGGATGCTCAGTGGCTAAATCTGTAGGTGGATCTGTCGATGTGTTGTCTTGGCCAACACAGCTTAAGAAGAAATGGACTCTTATAAAGAAGCTCTAAGAATGTTTTCCTCCTCTTCCTCCTCTTTCCTTTTTCTTTTGGTACCAGGGATTGAACCCAGGGGTACCCTGTCCCTGGGTCACATCCCCAGCTCTTTTTTTTTTTATTTTGAGATAAGGTCTCCCTAAGTTGCTTAGGGTCTTGCTAAGGGCTGGCTTTGAACTTGTAATCCTCTTGCCTCAGCCTCCCAAGCTACTGGGATTACCGGTCTGCACCACCACACCCAGCTGTGAGTATGTTCTCTATAATCCTGGTTGAAATCATGGAGCTAGTCTGAGAGAATTGCAATGCCCAGCTTTTGGTGTCCTTCTTGAAATTACGAAATAGGTGATTCAAGAGACTGGTCTCTTGTGTCCTTTGAGCTCTCTATTCAGTGCCCACAGGACATCCCCTGAGGCTGCTGGCTGTCCTGAGTGCCACCAGCCCATTGCACAATGTGCCTCCCCAAGAAAGCCTCATTCTTCCTCTGCTGCTTTGGTCTCTGGGACCTGAATGAGACGGTTCTCCCTCTGGAGAGAGAGAGAGCTGGCCAGACAGTTACCTCAAAGATGCCTTCCATTTTCAAAGCACATTAGGGTACTGACATGGGAAGGGGGTTTAGAAGTTCTTTTTAGAAGATGACTCTTAATGGACTTTATAATTTTGAAGCATTTTCAAGTTCATGGGAAAATTGAGAGCAAGGATTTTCATACCGCTTGACCCAATGCACGGCTCCCTCCCCCCATTAGCAGCCTTCCTGAACACTGTTGACCTGTGCCGTCTCATTACCATCATCTGAGCTACAGCTGACACTAGCCTTCACTCTTCATAGGAGCGTTTTAAGATAATAAAAAAAGCTAGCTTTGATCTCAAGGACTGATGAGTGGAGGTCAGTGGGTTCATAAGTACCTGGTGGGCAGCTCAAAATGACTGCCTGCAACATGGGCATGCCATCCACAGAGCCTCACCTGGGCCCTCACAGAGCCTCACCTGGATGCTCCCAACAGGCTCAGTGGTTGCTGTCTCTGTCTCTGCTGGGGAGGCTTGGCTCTCTGTGCCTGTCTCTCAGTGCTGACATAGTGATGGCACATGGTGCTCCCCAGTACTGGGGGAGGGAAAGAGGAGGAAGGACAGAGGCAGGGAAGGGGAGGGAGCCCGTGGGGCCAGTCCTGGAAATCCCACTGCACTCACCTATGGAAGCAGCGCCTGGGGCGTGACCCGCCTGTGGCTGGTTCAAAGTGCAGGGCCACCTGTGGAAGAGCTACCCTCTGTCTCCTCAGGCCTCATGGTTGGCTGGTCATAAAGCCTGGGCTGGTCCAGGTCCCGTTGTCCCGTCTTTGACTTGGAAGCTATATGTATGGTTCTGCATGGTTATTGTTTTGAACTCGGTGACACCATTACACCATTTTTCAACAAAACTTGAAGAACAATTACTAAAAATCATTACTTAAGAAAGAAAAAAAAATTAATCATGAAGTTTAAAATACATTTCTGGAGAGGCAGAAATGCCAACATATAGAAAATGATGGTAGTTGAAATAGTTGTGTTTCTTAAGTGCTAATGAGGCAGCCTTCACTGCTTTAGGTTCTTCATTCATTATTTCCACCAGCCTTGGGCTAGGGGTTTCCACAGTACCAGAGAGGTCAAGTGGGAACCCAGGACAGACCTGGATCTGAGCCAGGCAGCCTGACTCACAGTCCCTGTGCCATCCCTTCCTGTGGGTGTCCTCCCCTGTGCCCTGCCACACCGCTTTCCCCTCTGCTATGGACACCATGCTCCACCCCATCACACCTGGCCACCACCCCACACTTCTGCACCATTTCTCACCTGGTCTGAGCACCTAGTCAGGGGTCCATTTCCCAGTCCAGCTCATCTCTGGCTACCTCCACGTACTGCCAGTGTCCCTCCTCAGATCAGACAGCAGGGCGTCCCCTAATGGTCGATTTCAGGGCCATGGAAACGGAGCTCTCACAAGCTATTAGTGCAGAGCCCTACACCTGGCATTCCTGCCCTGTCTGCTCGGCTGCAGCCCTGAGAGATCTGGGCCACGTTCTCCAAAGCCCCTCCCATTCTTCAGACAGTCGCTGTGGAGTCGGGGGCCATCAAGCAGCTGTGGGAGCACAGGTTAATTAATGTCTGGGAGCAGAATCCCAGTGGGCAAGAGGCTGGTCCCAGAGGCTGTTGCCTAACAGCAGACAATGGTGTCATCACACAGCTCCCTTCCTGATGCGCCTTCTCAAGTCTGTCCCCATTTCCCGCAGGGACACAGCCCCAGTGCAATGTGGCTGGTGCTGGTCAGGCTCCGCTCCCTTCTGTGAACCTCAAGTCGGCCATCTCAGTGCACTTTCCACAGAGAATGATCTGATGCCCTCAGAGAAGACCCCTTTTCTAGGGTGGTCACTGACTTGGTAGGAGCGGCTGCATAAGCCAGATCCTTGGCTGGAATGGAGTGAAGCTCACTCCAGGTCAGCTCTGTCAAGGAGGAGTAATCAGACAGGCTTTGGGGATGGCAGAGAGCAAATGTCCCCAAGGGAAGTCCCTTCCCACTAGTTCCAGTTTCCCTCCTCAACATCACCCTGATGTGGCTCACAGTTAGGGTGAGAAATGGAGAAGTGTGGGGACAAGTGGCCCAGGTGTGATGGGGTAGGAGGGAGGCATGCAGGGCAAGAGAGAAGCCTGAGGAGAGGAGGGGGCATGGCAGCTGTGACATCACAGGTAAAAGATGGCACAGAAACTCTGAGTCAGGCTGCCTGGCTCAGATCCAGGCCCTGTCTTGGTTACCCATTGCATCTTGGGCAGGCTAGGTGGCCCCTTTACTCCAGTCCCTCAACTGTAAAGCAGTACGCAGTGCGCTGCTTGGTGGTGAGTGCACAAAACCCCAAACAGTGATCTTCTAGCCCTGTTAACTGCAGGGGCCTCAGTGTCAACACCTGGCTTGTAGGTGGGGCATTGTTCCTATCTAGAAATACTTTTTAAATGTAGAAATTATTTATTTTTTCCCACTTGCATTTTGATAGAAGACTGTAATTCTGGAATCACCTGGTTGAAGAAGAGAACCAGGCAGTGCAAACCTAAGCCAAGCATGTCCAGTGAGACCAGCCTTAGAGGTCTAGATAGACCCTGGCAGGTGTGGGCCTGACCCAGGGCCCCCTCCACTCAGACTCTGAGGCCACCCTGTCGGGATGCTATGAGGAGGTGGAGGACCACTGTGCCTTAGGTGGCTGTCACAGGTGACGAGACCCAGGTGCAAGACAGAGTGGCACAGGCAGCACTTAGAGAGGAGTGCTTGAGGGCGTGGCCTGGGGTTCCCGGGAGCGGCGGGTCCTGAAGGTCCTGAGCCATCCCTTCCTCGCTGCCTCTGCCCTCCTTTCTTTTTCCTTTCAGTGCTGACCATCTTCTGATCCTGACTCCATGGCTTACGTGTTAGAGCAAGACCTTCGGGCTTCTGCCAGGCTGGTTGGGGGGCAGACGAGTGGCCAGACCCTAGGTGCCCTTATGCAGGTGCGGGAACCTGGGAGAACCCAGATGAAAGCCTGTCAGTAGTCAGTCACGTTGAGCCACTCACTTCAGAACTCTCAATCTGACACCAGGCAGCACAGGAGATCAAACGTCTCTTTTAGCAAATGTGCAGGGCTTCCAGAGGCCTCTTGCTGCATCATGTGTGCTCTGAAAGCTCTGAAAGCCATGTGATCCAGAGGCAGTCACCTCCTTGCTCCCCCAGGGAGCTCTCCTCCATCCCCCAGGGAGCTGTCACCTTGGGGTCCTGGAGACCAGGGAGCAGAGCAGGAGTGAAGCTCCGCCAGGCTGGAGCATCGTTCAGGGGCTGAGGACACCCAGGATAGCTGGTGGCATCAGAATCTGTCCTGTGGAAACTGAACAGAGCAGAAAGGACACCAGAGAGCAGCTTCTGGAACCACCTATTTCATTGTTCTGGGTTTGGGAGGAGGTTCAAACTCAGACATTTGGTGAGCCCTGGAGAGCTCCGTAAGCTGTGACCAGGGCTGGGAGATACTGTGACCAACTCGGCACTCATTAGATGGTTCTGCGTGCCCAGGAAGGGGATCTGGGTGGCCAGTGTCACCCAGATTGCTCAACTACACCTTTTACTTATTCATCTGGACTGTGGATATAAAGTAGCTCCTGGGTTTCAGACTCACATATTTTCTTAGATCCAGGAGTATTAAGTGTTAAGGAAAGTGAAGAGTTAAAGGCCCGGGGAGCAGTTGGGTGGCAGAGGCTGCACGTCACTGGTGCTGGTGCTGTGTCAGCTCAGCAGCCCTTGGCCTCTCACTGAAGCCCGAACAGCTTCTGCCAGCAGAGGATCCACTCGGCGTCTTCCTCCTGACTCAATTCATGTATTTAATATATCTGACATTTAAAGTGTTTTGTTTTAAATTAACATGAAGTAGCTGAACATGCTTATGGGACACTGTGATGATGGCATTTCCATCTCTTTGTCATTTCATTACGTTTGTGGCCTTTGTGTGCCTTTCTTCCAGCTCTTTCTAAGAAATGGAAAGGGTGTTGTGGAGTACAGTTGCCCATGGTGCTGAGGAGCACTGGAACTTGCTTTCCTGCTGAACTTCATAGATTCTGTTGAAGTTTGAAGTAATTACTGTGGGAGATTATCCGTCCTTCCACGGCTCATGTGTCCTAGGCCATGGTCTGCTGATCTGTGGAGCCAGAAAAATCTACCATCTATATTGGGAGGTGCTGGGGATACTGGCTATCCTGTGTACAGCCTCTTCCACCTGAGAGTGGAGCAGGCAGGTGGACAGCTCCACCATGCTGGGATGGGTGCTCGAGGTAGATCGTCCCCTTTGGACTTGTCATGGCCTTTTACGCCCTCTCCTTCCTCACTGCTCTTCATGTGAAAACCTTCCAACCAGGAACCTTGGCTGCCTGCTCCTTCCATCTCCCCTATGACTGGGTTAACCAGTGGGTGACAGCTGCTTCCTCCTGCGCCCCTCAGTGTTTTTCTGTGTGTCCTCATCCAAGCAAACCTGCTGCCTCCATCTGCAGCCTGGGAAGCAAGGATGTGGTAAGAGACCTGTGAAAGTTCTGGGTGAACATCGAGTCTCTAAAAAAACCACAAAGACGTCCGTGTGAAAAACAGCTGTGTGGAAGGCCAACAGCAGACCCCGGGAGCATGCACACCTCATTTCCCAGCACAGACAGGGACTTTGCTCCATTCTTGGGGAAAAAGCCTAGGTTCAATTTATTTTTATTTTTTATTTGTTTTAATTAGTTATACATGAAAATATAATGCATTTCTATTACACTACTACATAAATGTATAGGATTACACTGGTCATGTAATCCTACAAGCACACAGGGTAATAATGTCCGATTCATTCTACTGTCTTTCCTATCCTCCACCCCTCCCCTCCCTGTACTTCCCTCTGTCTAATCCAAATTTACCTTTATTCTTCCCTAGCCACCCCCCCTTATCGTGAACTAGCATCTGCATATCACATCTGCATAGAAAAAGCATTCAAAGTCTGTTTAATTTTCAATATTATTCATCAAGAAGTTTATGGATTTTTTAGTAATTAATTTGAGACTGTTTCAAGCTGACTAAATAACTGAGGTTCCCTCTCTTTTTTTTCCCCCAGAAAAGCAGAGATAAATCTACTTTTAAATAATATTCAATTACAAAAGTCACTAAAAAACCTATTGGAAAAGTATCTGAACTTCTGAAAATTAAGCCAAACAATCCCTGTTAACACAAGAATGCACAGTATTTTATTATATAATGTCTAGAATGAACCAAAGTCTCAGTAATCTTGTCTATTTGAACAGCAGCAAAGGAAGAATAAGAGTTCCCACAGACAAAACAGATGCAGGCAACTCAAGCCCAGGTGAACAGTGATGTCAGTCATTGACGCACCCTTACTTATTCACATCCCATCCCACAGGCTTGGAAGATGTTACATCTGACAGCAATAGAAAGAAGAAAATCATTATTGGAAGAGCTGGAAACATAAGAAGGACACAACAATTCAGTATCATATATTATAGAAACAGCTTCATAAGTCTCAACAAATTGAATGCATCTCTACAACACTGAGGTTCTCTCTCTCTTTTAAAATATTTATTTAGTTATAGGTGTACATAATATCTTTATTTTATTTTCATGTGGTGCTGGGGATTGAACCCAGTGCCTCTTGCATGCTAGGGGGGGGCGGCGCTTTACCTCTGAGCCCCAGCCCCAGCCCCTGAGGTTCTCTTTTAAACCAGCTGATAAATATAGACAAAGTTCCCATCTTCTGTCTTCATACCTGCTTCAGACACTTCTTAGTTCCTTTGAGGCCCACTTCTGTCCTGAATTATTAGTGGCTCAGGTATGCTAATAGTCACTGTTGGAAATCCAGCCTCCTGAGGAAAACAGTGTGTCTTGTCCTGTGAGGGGCAATGATGATACAATATATTTTCCCTCTTGATTGCTCTGGCTGTCCCAGTGGCTGGCTCTATTCTCCCTTCCTCCTTGGGTGGAAACTTTCTGGTAATTCTGGCAGCAGCTCCTGTGTGGAGCAGGAGGACTCTGACCAGCATGCCCAGTCTCCAGTGACAGCAATCTGATGTGAGTTGGCAGGTGCACTGGCTTATCTCTGGATTCTCCATCCTCTTGGCTCTAGCTTCCTCCTCCTGCAGCAAGTGCAAGTGGAACTGAAGGCTGAGAGCAGGAGAGTGGGGCTGGAAAGGCTTGCTGCCTGTCTAGAGGAGTGTCCCTCTGGCCATAGCAACTATTTTACAGCCTCTGGGGCCACTGCTTACTGAGAGCTAAGTCCTCTCATGGGATACTTAAGACTCTTGAGGTCCTCATGGAGGCAGAGGCAGAAGAGACTGGTGTCCTGGTTGTCAGTCAAGGTAAAGCAAGCATAAGTCTCAACACAGAAGGAAGCAGTTTGGAGAAAAATGGAGGCCCTTAGGAGGTTGACTCAGATGAGTGAATCTCACAGTTGGCATTTGAGCGTCAGAGGGGGGTTTACTGGGGCTCTCAGGAGGAGACCCACAACTGCGTGTGCAGACTCAGATCTCCTTCTAAGACCAGCCAGGAGGGGTCCTCCACTGCCCAAAGCATAGAACCCAGGCCTCCACTGCCAAGAGCCAGGCCTGTGTGGTGCAACCAGGCCAGCTTGCTGCCCTGACTTGGTGGCATGAATCTTGTTGGAGTTGTGAGTTCCAGCATTAGGTCCCTAATCAAGATTCTCTGATTGGAAAAAATATTTTCTTTGATAAAAGCCATGGTTGAGAGGTGTTAGTTCACACCAATAACTATAAAACTTTTACAACTAACATATCACACTTTTGTTGACAATAAGCAATTGTGCCCACAGAAAAGGTGAACGGGCATTCAGTTTGTGTAAAACACCCATCAGGCCATCAAAGACTAAAAAGCACTTGAACCTCTTTTGGTGCACAGGAAGTTTACAAAACAGCACTCTTGTGCCTGGCTGGTAGAAATGTGCAGTGTTGTGACTTCTTTGGAATGACATCTATTAAAATTAAAACTGTCTGCCCTCTCAGGAATTCTACTTCTGAGAACATTCCCATAGAAATAAAAATGCCAGTGCACAAGGGTATATATATACATGGGTATTTTTAAAATCATTTATTCAAAGAGTAGCAGTAACTGGGGTAATAACAGATACAGTGTGGTATATCCAAATGATGTCATGGGATATTGTAGAGTCATTATAAAGAATTAAAGCTAACTATACCAGATACTTAGAAGGATCTCTGAGCTCACAAAGAGTGAGCAAGAAAATAAAATTCAGTGGAAATGTAGCAATAAAAGCCCATTAAAAAAACAGGGACACAATATCTATTGTATATTTATGTGTTTGTATGTGAATATACAACTGCTGAAGATTTGATTATGGAAGGCCACCAGGTTGCTTCCATAGTCTGTTGGGAATTTGAAGCCTTATCTAGGGAAGAGAAGCAAGAGGGAAAGAAAGCATGTCCATGATTGCAAAACTATTAGGGCATGTGTTGTCCCACCTGTTGTGTAAAGTGTGTGTGTGTGCATGAATAAGATGCATGAAAGAATGTTGGGTGTGTTATCCTGGAACTGTGGCTGGGTGACAAGATTCCAGGTGTTCTTTTTCAGTGTATTTCTACATCATCTACCACGATTTGAAAAGAACCTCCATTATTTTTAAGTTTGCGAAAACATATTTTATGTTTTTAAAGTGTTCATCTTATAAAAATAAAATGAAAACACGTGAAAAAAAAAGCGGGGTTATCTTAGCTACTCAAGATGTAGGGTTAATTTAGTTCTGTTTTCTGGGGTCCACCCAGTGCTGGGGTCCACCCCAGACCTCGCACAGCACAGGCTAAGAATGCACTTTATCACTGAGCTACTTCTCCAGGTCAAGTTGTCGTTCTTTCAAGGCAACACGTTGTCAGGGATAAAGTCTTCTATGCATCACAATTTTCAACAGAAGTATGTGAGGGTATGCAGACCAGATGGGATTTCAATTGAGCCTAAGTCCTAGGGTGATGTGGATGGTAGATAAGGAAGGTGGCACGTGTTGTCACCTGTGACAGTTCCCACGATGGCCTCTGAGGGTCCCCACTCTCCAGGTGATGGTGTGTGACCATCTTTCCTGAAGTCTTCTGAGAACAGTGATTGAAAGGCTGTGGGACATCAAAGTCTGTCTCTGTGTGGGCACCTGTGGGCTCACTGTGGGAGTCACTGCAGGCCAGGGCAGCACTGTGGGGCAAGGTGTGAGTGCCTGGAGGGTCCTCCCAGGCTTGACAGGAGAGCAGTTGCTATGACAGCTGGACTTCAGTCCCTCACCAGAGCTGCCCCGCTGAACTACTCCCAGATTTAGGGCCATAGCACCTTGGAGGTGGCTGAAGCCTGCTGTTTTCAGGTGTCTGGGAAGGATTGATGTGGCGTGAGGCTGTGCGGGGCAGGGCAGGGGATCTTCAATGCATTTCATGGTGAAGGGGAAAAGAATTTCCAGTGTTTCAGAAGAAAGGCCACCTGTCTGACCAAACCAGGGGTGAGGGTTTGCTAAGTTGAATTGGACTACTTTTACATTTAAGAGCAAAACACCATGTCATTTTAAAATTGTTAAAATAAAACTCTTTTTAGAACACTATGACTGTGACGATCATATGATGATGTCAACAATAATAAGTTGAAAGGCATCTTCCAAGACCAGTTGTGATTTTAGAACTTCAGATTTTATTATTGCTAATTTTGTTTAGAGACCATATCATTATATCAAAGTTTACCATGAGCCTCAGAATTCTCACTGAAGATGATTACAAAATCCTAAAGTTAAGGCCTCTAATTATATAGATAAATATAAATATTAATAAAACAATGGAAATGAAAAATGGTAAAATCTGGTAGACAAGAAGAAAAAAGACTAAGTTCTATTAAAGAATTTCCTGAATTCACTCAGATTTCTATTTACATATGGCTATATCAGAAGGAAAAGGAATATAAGTGCATAAATAATTTGTAACAACAATAATGTAAGTGGACACACAAGAGCTGGGGAAAGGGGGGATTCTCTGTGGAAGTGTCATGGAACAAGAGGCCTTCAGGTTTTAGGCAGGGGAGGTTGAAGAGGAGCTTGGGGAGTGACTGGTGACAAGGAGTGGACGCAGAGGGGACAGTTTACATTAGATACACCAGTACTTCCTTTGTGACCCAGTGCATTAAAGTTAAAAAAAAGAGCCAGAGTACTTAGTTGTCTCTGGGCCGTCACCGGCAGAATCCAGGAAGTTTCTCCCCAGCTGGTCAGTAGTGGTCAGGGAGGCTGTGTTCTGCTGAAGCCACCACTGTGGGACTGAGAGCAGCCCCACCCCCAGGAATAGATTCCTCAGGAATCCTGGCGCCCTCCCTCCCTCCCTCCCTGTCACCAAGTCATTTCCTCAGGACGTGAGGTGATGGTGGCTCCTCTGAAAGTTGAGGCTAGAACACTCCTGAGAGCAGCTGCAGCCCCTCCCCAGGCACTTCCTCAGGGCACCCACCACCTCCTTGTTCCTCAGGCTGTAGATGAGGGGGTTGAGCGTGGGGGTCACTATGGTGCCCAGCACAGCTCCTATCTGGTCTTGCTCCGGCGTGTGGGCAGAGCTGGGTGTCATGTAGATGAAGATGGCCTGGCCAAAGTAGAGACTCACCACTGTCAGGTGGGAGGAGCAGGTGGCCAGGGCTTTGTTCCTGCCCTTCCGAGAGTTCATCCTGAGGACGGTGAGGAAGATGACAGTGTAGGAGGCCAGGATGAGAAGAAATGGGACCAGCAGAAACACAATGGTTGAGACAAATTTTACCATCTCATAGACGGACGTGTCCACACAAGACATCCTCAGAATGGCGGGCATCTCACAGAAGTAATGGTCGATCTCCCTGGAGCCACAGATGGGGAAGTGCATGGGGTAGATGGTGTGCACAAGTGCTGCAAGAGCTCCTCCAGCCCAGGCCGAGACAGCCATCTGCAAACAGACCTTGGGGCTCATGAGGACTGTGTACCTCAGGGGGTTACAGACAGCCACGTAGCGATCATAGGCCATGAGGGTCAGCAGGATGCACTCAGCAAGGCCCAGGGTGAGGAAGGCAAACATCTGGGCAGCACAGGCCAGGAAGGAAATGTTCCTCTTCCCCGAGAAATGGTTGGCTAGCATCTTGGGCACCGTGCTGGAGATGTAAGCCAGGTCAATGACAGACAGCTGGCTGAGCAGGAAGTACATGGGGGCGTGCAGCCGGGAGTCCAGCCAGATGAGGAGGAGCAGGGTGGAGTTTCCAGCAAAGGCCGTAGTGTATAAGAGGAGAATGATGAGGACCAGGAGGCTGGGATGCCCTAACCTGGGGAAGAGCCCAAGCAGCACGAAATCCGTCGAGGTTTCATTCTCCTCCATGTTTTCATTCAAGTGTTCAAGTTTGGATTGAAAATCTACAGGGGCAAAATAATACCACAGGGCTTGTGGTGTTTTGTCGTCATAATCGTTGTCTCTTGGTCAGCACCTCTTCTTCATTTGCTGCTCACCAGGACTTTAAAACTCTGCATTCCAATAAAGAGACATTTAAATAATTCCATCAAACAACGCCATTACCTGGAAATTAGCAAAGTCATGTCCTGTAGTTACTCTGACTTGGATATATGACAACGTTAGTCCCTTTGTCTGATAACAATCTCCCAGCCCATCATTCTTCCCTGTATTTTGAAGTCTCATGTCTTTTGGGCTCTTGGCCTTCTCTCCTGGTGAGGGTTCTGTTTCTGAGCGTCCTGTGTACCTACCTCAACCCAGAGGCCTTCCCTGTGGCCCTTTATTACACAGCTATACTCAAAAATTTCAGTTGTCAACCAAATGAACTAGGGCTGTTTATTCTGCTTTACTTGTGATGATCCATAATTTGTATTACATTCAGGTTTTTCCATTTTATACTAAGTAAGAATAATTTTAAACTTTATCTTTGTATTAAATAATATAATCTCCTATTTAAGCGAGTGGTCTTTTATTGCTGGGTCTGTAGTTCTTCAATTACTGTTCATTGGACATAGAGTAACATAAAATTTCTTAAAATATTTTAAGGTGTCATATAAAGTCCCATAAATAATTTTTAATATCCCATGTTTGCAAGGGTGCTGTCTAAAGGCCAGTAGATAACACCTGACTCTTTCCCCTTAGGACAAATGAAGACTTATACCCTCATCTGACAACAAATATCAGATGGTGCTCGATTATCACATGTAAAATGTAACATGGAGTCTTTGATTAGCATGCAAGGGGTCTTAGCTGTGGCAGACAGACTGCCATAGGGAGTGGGAAGGAGACCAACGCTGCAGATTATCATCAACCTGAGCCCCAAGCATGGAGAATGTGTGTGGTGTGTTGCTTGATGACCAGTTGCTGATAGTTCCCTGCTCATTCACAGGCCCCCATTCAAATGTCAAATTATCATTTCAGTTGGGAATTAGGAGTGAATATAATAATGTGATTTTTTTGTTTTAATATCCTTGTTTTATTTATTTATTTTATGTGTTGCAGAGGATCAAACCCAGTGTCTCATGCATGTGAGGCAAGTGTTCCACCACTAAGCTACAACTCCAGCCCCACATGTGATGTTTTATATGATGAAAATATTATGAGGTTTTATAGGACTATGTGGTAAAGGTGCTTTCATTAGGAATGTCTTGGTTCTTCAAAACCTGGTAAGCTGAAAAATCAATGTATAGCTCAGGGATTTGGATTTTTCATGTTCTATTTGATTTAAAAGGCTGCTCTCTCATCTTCAAAATCATAATAAATCAATAGTCATTGATAAAGCCCTCATACACCTATTTTAGGACATGAAGTTAAAAGCAGTACTGAACTACGCAGCTAGTTGGAGGAGGTTATCTTGACTAAAGGACAAGCAAGGAACTTCGAGTTCTATCGAACGGAGAATGCTTCTGTCCTCAGCCTGGAAGACACAGGGCAGCCTGGGAGGTGGCAATGAGCTGTGCAGCTGGCCCCGGCCAGGCACTGGCTGATGCACTACCAGGACTTAGAGCCCCTCTCCATCAGGACCCGGATCTACCCCTGTCACACTGATCCTTACCACAGGAGTTGGGTTCCCGCTTCCTTGCTCTTCCACGGATAGAGCAAATACATTTCATAGGTCATGACTCAGTGAGAAACATCCTTCCATTTCACTGGTCCAAACTTACCTGCTCTTGCTTTTCAACATTTTCTGCTCCGACTGTTATGTTCAATTCTTACGCTTCTTTGTTTTAATGTACTGTTTCCCTGTCCAGTATTAGCAAATTTTCTGCTCAGTAAGACATGGTAAGAGCTCTAGACAACCAGAGTTAACCTCCTGCACGGAAAGCAGTTGTTTATTAATAGTGAGTTAGCGTGTTCCCTCTGGTTGCTGCTGCCCAGTGAGCTTCAGGTAAACAGGCTCATCTTGGGTTATGGCTCCTTGGCATTAACTTAGTCTTGTCTTGAGGAATCTGACATCTGACATCTCATTTCAAAGGACTAACTGCATTTCTGTTGCACACCTGGCTGAGGTCTGAGAATAGCATGTGATGGCTCAGTAGCATATTCTGGACCCGATTTAGTCCACCCACAGCTTCTGGGTGTTGCAAAACCTGGGAACCTTTGAGCACTGTCTCATGGGAGTCTGTCCCCAGACTTTAATTAATGTCAGCCCAGAATAAATGTTGGGCTCTTAGAAACTCCTTATGAAGAATAATGCTGTCCAGTGTTCTGTAGTTTGCAAAATAACACGGTTGACTTTTTACTGCCCCTATGGAAATGGAAGCATTAAAGAAATTCCAGCTGGGCACGGTGGCACACACCTGTAATCCCAGTGGCTCAGGAGCCAGAGACAGGAGGATCACGGGTTCAAAGTCAGACTCAGCAAAGGTGAGGTGCTCAACAAGTCAGTGAGACCCTGTCTCTAAATAAAGTGCAAAATAGGGTTGGGCATGTGGCTCAGTGGTCGAGTGTACCTGAGTTCAATCCCCGGTACGGGGGCGGAAAAAAAAGAAATTCCATATTGCAAATGTGATAACTAACTGCTTGGGCAATTTTTAAAGAATGGAGAGAAAATGTAATTTTTTTAAAAAAAGATTCTCCAAACAAACACAATCCTTGAAGCCGAATCCAGGGTGAGAAAGCCAGCAAGTGTCACAAGGCAATCCATTGCACCCATTCCAACGTCACCTGTGCTGGAGAGTTAGTTCATCTCACACCACTTCCCTGAAGAGAGGGCGAGCGAAACTGAACTGGTAGTGTCAAGTGTGACTTGCTCAGCTAGAGAATTAGCAAGAAATCTCATCTAAAGAAAAGCATTCAATAAGTCAAATCATTTTATCTTCTAGTAATAACTCTTCAGATCATTAAGTGGAACTGAGTGAGACAGGACCTCTTGGGAGGGGAAAGGTTTCTCAGAAGACCATTTTGCTCACAAGGCAGGACATAGAGGGATCAGGAAAGCTGTGTGAGAGCAGACCAGAGACCATGGGGCACTCCTTAAGAGCATTAGGGTCACCCTCAGCCTAGGCTAACTCCCCACCCGGTGGGGACAGATGAATTTCCTCTCAGGTGCTTTATGGAGGAGGCCATCACTCCCTGTAGATAAGAGACTGTCCTGGGAGTCTCTCAGCTTCTTTTTCGATGGTTGTGGGTTGCTGTTTCCCTCTGTTGGCATTTGGGGTGAGGGGTGGATCAGAGATCTATGGTGGATGTCCTCGGCTCCATATCCAACTGGATCATTTCCCAAGGTTTCCAGATTTCCCTGAGAAACTATAAGAGACAGAATTATCAAGTGACTTCATATCCTTTAAAAAGTATTCCAGGATGAAAACATACACCTTGTCACAAGATATTTTTGCATGTCATGTTTGAAAAAGATACACTTCCCTCCACCCCTCCTAGGAAGGAGGGCTTTATTCTGCAATATGGAAGAAACATTCTTTGCTCACTTGCCCCAGTAGATCTACCTTTTTTGATATACAAGTTGGTTCTTGTTATATGTTGTGTTTGTGTTCAATAGTGTCATTGAGCACACTGAGTTAGTGAATAATGAGTCATCGCCCCAAAGCAAACACAGGGCTAAGTGCCTGGGCACCTCTGATCACATTATCTTCATCTGTTTCCTGTGTTTCTCTTTAAGGACTTACTACCCTTGAGACTCGGATGAAGGTGTAGCGTGGTGACCTCACTGAGTCAGTTAGCACTAAACTTGAGCTCAGCACCTGGCCGAGAGAGGCTGAGCTAGCTCCACTGGCTCCGTAATCCTCACACAACTTTCTTGATTCCAGTCACATTAGACAAACTCAGGCCACTTTGAGCAGCAAACTTGTCCCCTAGAAAAGCACAGAAACATGAAAAGCATCTCACAAAAGTGCAGGTTGGGAAGGCAGAACACAATTTCCTATGCAGCTGGGAACACACATCTAGTGCAAGTTTCTCCAGTGCTATACACGTTCGTGGGAAGCTGTAGAAATGACATGATCTTGAGATGATGAATTCTGGTGAGTAGGCAAATCTCAAGCAAGGAATTGTCAGATAGAGAGGATGGAGCAAGTGTAGCTGATCATTCACTGTAGCTCTCCTTTTTTATTAAGACATTTTCTTAAACGCAAAAATCATGTACAAATAGTGCTGTCTTTTAAAACGATTTTCTTCATACACCCAAAATTGAATTATAATCTATTTTAAATTCGGAAGCATGTATCTTAACTTTACTTAGGTATTTTAATTTAATTTTTCTATTATTCCCATTGATGGACACATCCAAGTCAGGAAATCCACTAGGCAGTAATTAAGGAAACATGAGAGGGCGAGTTGAGGGCAGGAAACGACAGTTCCATTCAGGAACTGAGCAGGTCATAGATTCCTTGCAGAGGGAGGGAGGGAGAGGACCTCTATTTGGGCATTTTTGAATATGAAATCACCCCTATTATTTTAGTTAGTAGAATTTTACTCATGTGAAATCATACCACTTCTAATTTTTTAAAAATATTTTTTGTTTTTTTTTGTATGTTTGCCCATAGTTTAAGTTATATACATTTTTTTCTATTAATTTTGTGTGTTCTATAAAGTAGCATGCTTGTGGATGTTTCTTAATTTTATTTATTTATTTATTTAAGTTGTTGAAGCACTTTATTTTTATGTATTCATATGCGGTGCTCAGAATTGAACTCAGGGCCTCACACATTCTAGGTGAGTGCTCTAGCACTGAGCCACAGCCCCGGACCTGTTTCTTAATTTTAAGAATGTACGTATTGATGAATTATGATTATATTCATTCCCCGTACTTCCCCCTTCCCTCCCTCCCTTCTCCAACCCTCATCCTCTATGGTACTGGTCTCCCTTCTATTACCATTTCCCCCACTTTTTCTCTTTAATTTCCACAAATGAGAGAAAATACACAAACCCTGACTGTCGGAGTCTGGCTGTTTCCCTTATCAGGATGTTGTCCTGTTCCATCTACTTCCTTATTGCTGAGTAGAACCCCATGTGTATACAGACCCCATTTTCTTTATCTGTTTATCTGTTAACAGGCATCTGAGCTGGTTCCATAACTTATTGTGAATTGTGTTGCTATGAACAGGAGTATGCATATATTGTTGTAGCATGCCAATTTTAATTTTTTAGAATAAATACCAAGGAGTGGTATAGCTGGGTCATATCATTGCTTTTGAGGAAACTCCATGCTTATTTGATAGTGGTTGTACTAATATACAATCGTATTAACAGCGTATAAGTGATCCTTTCCCCCCACATCCTCACCAGCATTGATTATTGTTTGTATTCTTGATGACTGCCATTCTAACTGAAAGGAGATGAAATATCAATGTAGTTTTGATTTGCATTTCTCTGACTGCTAGAAATGTTGACTATTTCTTTATTTGTTTGTTTTTTTAGAGAGAGAGAGAGGAGGGAGAGAGAGAGAGAGAGAGAGAGAGAGAGAGAGAGAGAGAGAGAATTTTTTTTTTTTAATATTTATTTTTTAGTTTCTGGTGGATACAACATCTTTGTATGTGGTGCTGAGGATCGAACCCGGGCCGCATGCATGCCAGGCAAGAGCACTACCGCTTGAGCCACATCCCCAGCCCTTGATGATTTCTTTATATATTTGCTCGACATTTGTATTTCTTCTTTTTAGAAGTGTCTGTTTAGTTATTTTCCCCTTTATTGATTGGGTTATTCGTATTTTGGTTGTTAAATTGTTTGAGTTTTTTATATATTTGGATATTAGTCCCCTATATGTACTTGCCAAATATTTCTTCCCCTCCGTAGGTTCTCTCTTCTCTCTTGTTTCCTTTGCAGTGCAAAGCTTTTCTAATTGGATGCGATCTCGTTTATGAACTCCTGGCACTGTTTCCTGAGCGCTAAGGGTCCTGTGGAGGAAGTTGTGTCCGAGTCAGAATGTTGGAGTGTTTCTGTCATGTTGTCTCCTGACAGTTGTGGAGTTTCTGGTCTAATTTCTAGGTCTTTGATCCACTTTGAGTTGATTTTTGGGCAGGGTGAGAGACAGAGATCTAGCTTCATTCTTCCCCAATGCATTCTCCATTTTTTCCTGTGCCATTTATTAAGAAGTCTGTCTTTTCTCCCAGCCAAGTCTTTGGCATCAAGGTCTCTGCAGTTCAGCAAGCTCACTACCCCACACCACTGCTGCTCTGCTGCTTCTCTGTACTGTTGGGCACCTGCTGTTTCCTGCAACTCATGCTCAGGCTTGGTTTTCATCTTCCTAGTGCATGTTTACTGTCCTGTTCTTTTCACTGAGAGGACATGTAACCTCATATTTATCATGTCCTTGGCTACCTTTAGATTTAAAGAACACCTTTGACTTTCCTTTGAGTTTTTTTCTTTCAAAGGTGAGCTAAGATCGGTAAGTGCTATTCATCTTTGTGAAGATTTCTGTAACTTCTTCTTTCTAATGCTTCACAGGCTTGATTTCCATTTCCCTGTGCTTGTTACAATTTTCTTAAATAAACAAACTTCAATTTCTATTTCATACATTTTCACATTAATATATTTCCTGATGCTGTTTAATGTTTATCTTTCACTGCTATTACAAATGTTTGTGCAAATATAACTCAATATTTATCTTCATTCTTTTATACTTTTCTATGGACATTACCCATTTCTTGTATAGTTTTGATTCAAATAGGCTGTGATTGTTTTGATTTTAAAAATACAGTAGATGATATGTTCATTACCAATGATTGTGTAATAGACTATTCTAAAACTTAGCCACTTAAAACAACAAACATTGTTTAAAGTTTTCTGAGCCAGATCTGGGTACTGCTCAGCAGGTGTCTCAGGTCTGGGGTCTCTCACAAAATCAGTGAAGACATTGGCTGGGACAGCTATCCACTGTGGGCCCAGATGAGAATGGCCCCCTTGCAAGCTCCCTCCCATGACCATGGACAGAATCTAGGTACTAGATGGCTGGCTGCTGGCCAGGGCCACTTGGGCCTTTCCATAGGTCAGCCCCAACATGGCAGCCAGCTGCTCTCTGAGTGAGCAACTGAATGAGTGACAGAGCAGGTAACAGTGGGCAGGGCTGAAACCACAGATTGCTAAACACCAACATGCAAACGACACAACTGTCGCCATGATCCGGTTCTCAGTTCTTAGCCAGTGACTCAGCCCACACAGGGAGAAGTTTCTGATCTCCTTGTTGCAATTTGGTGGCCACAACTGAGGTGTTTGACACACAGTATCAGACAGAGAGCCAACAGGTCCCAGGGGCCATCCCCTACTGTCCATCCATGGCAGCCCACTGATATCACCAAATCTTTCTCATGGGGAATTGTGTTTTCTGATTTCAATTTCCTTTTTCATAAAAATGACATTGTGATTTCTGCTATATACCTTGTTGTAAATATAAGGGGTACATTCCCACTCCAGGTAGAGAATCTATCATAATCTAAAATTATGTCTCTTTTTTTTTGTGCAAATTCACATCTGATCTTGAAACTCTGAAATTTTTTTCAAGTTGAGACTATAAAATACATTAAAGGAAACTTTGCCAGGAATGATAACTGTTTGCTTATAAATAACAAAAGATTTGCTTTGTCCTCTGGTTAAAGTCACTTTGACCATTTGGTCATTATGTGGCTGGCAGGAAGGCCCTGGTACTCACCTTTTCCTGTTGGGGATCTTGGCCAGTCCTTCAACCCCCTGGCCACCTCTACTCATTCTCAGAACATTCCTGATGGCCGAGTCTGGGAACATTGCATTGATACTTCTGAGCCACAGGGACTCCTCTCTGCATGTCCCCATCTGCTTCTGCATCAGTGAGTTTTCAACTCATGGACTGATACATACTTCTGTCATTGTACCCCAAATGCTGGTGAACCAATCGGCCAAAACAAGGGCATCTCAGTCCTCGGCTGTGAAACCTGGATGAGCTTTCACCTGATGTGGGAGGTGCAGAGTACTGCTTTCTAGCTGCCTGGCCCATGATGCTATGTGGCTGTCTGCCATCTTCCCTGTTCCTCTGTCCACATGAGCCATGGACTGAGATTCCTCCTGGCATCTGGCTGCTGGTTCCTGGGATCATTAGATGGCTTCATATTTCACCATGGCAGGTCCTGGGAGACCGGCCACTCCTGTGAGGTCCTGCTGTAATGAGACCCTCCTGGCCCGACACCTCACCTTAGGAGGTTTTCATGGGTTTGAGCTGTGTGCTGTCTGCTCTTTCTCCTGGCTCCCTCATCCCCCTTATGTGCCCTCATTCCCCCACTCTCCACATGGCACAGCTTTCCCTTTTCTCTTGAGATCTGTGAGTACAGCATTTTAACCTCATTCATTCCTTGCCTTCTCCTGATCTTGGCCTCACAATACCTGCATAATAATAAAACTAATATCTCAAAAAATTTTTGAACCAATCTACTCTTACTTGCTTCTTGTATTCTCTATTTGAATTGTTTTATCTCCTGTAATCACCATAAGACCAATTCCATTGCAAGTGGAATGTATACGTATGTGGGGATGATTGATTCTTCTGTCTCTGTATATGGCTACTAATCTATCCATTTGTTTGATCTTTTTTAAGAATCACTGTCAGGTTTCCATCACTGTAACAAAATACCTGAGATAAAAAACTTACAAGGAGGAAAGATCATTCTGGTTCATAGCTTCTGAGGTTCCTCCCTGTGGTTGCCTGGTTTCCTCACTTCGGCCTGTGGCAAGGCAGAATATCATGGTGTACACCTGGTGCAGCAAAGCTGTCACTCACGGTGGCCAGGAAGCAAGGAAAGATGGGAAGGTAGGTTGTTCACACCCTGAACAACCTACCTGCCTCCCACCAGGCCTCGCCTCCTGAAAGTGACACCTTCCAGTAGACCACCCTCGGGACCATCCTTCAACCCTGGGCTTTGGGGGACACTTCTGACCCCAACTATAGAAATCAAGTGTTTGCTTTATTGACTTTTCTGTTTTTTATTGTTTTTAAATTTTCAATTATGTCTATCTTTGAGTGGAAATAGAAAATCAAATGACAATATTCACATTTGAAGTCAGTTTTGAAAATTCCTTTACTTCTCACAATGATCAAATGGGGAAACAACTCAAAATCACGAATAATATGCCATTGCCATAAGACTGAATTGGTGTGGAGAGCGCAAATAAATAGAATCCACCCTAAAACTAAGAAGGGATTAACTGGTGAGGATAGACTTGGCACATTTTTGTAGATAAAACATTATGTATGTTTCCTGACACATATTAGGTGACTTCGGCAAATACTTTCACATGGTATTTAGTCTGCTTACCTAGAAGGCACATATACAAGGTTGTAGTGTTATTATCCCTGTTTGGTGTGAGTGGAGGCAGAGACCTAGAGCGGCTCATAGAGGGTCTTTCAGCTAATTAGGAAATCTGTAGGAATCTGAACCTTGTTGCTATAAGTTACATGATCAGACTGAAGCTGGAGAAACCACTAATATCTAATTTATAGCAGCAACTAAATGTAAATTAAATGTAAATGTGCATGGAAAAAGTTTGATTTCTCAGTGAATTCTCTATTTTGAAGATAACTATTAAACATATGAATAAATATCTCAAATTTTTGATTTAGTGAGAAGTGTAAATCTTTTTTTTATTGGTTATTCAAAACATTACAAAGATTGCAGAAGTGTAAATCTGAGCATAGATGATATTATAATGTTGCTAAAGATGTTTGGTGTCTGGGGGGCTGGGGATGTGGCTCAAGTGGTAGCGCGCTTGCCTGGCATGCGTGAGGCCCGGGTTCGATCCTCAGCACCACATATAAACAAAGATGTTGTGTCCGCCGAAAACTAAAAAATAAATATTAAAATTCTCTCTCTCTCTCTCTCTAAAAAAAAAAAAAAGATGTTTTGTGTCTGATCAGAATGAACCAGAAGAAGAAATCAAAATTACATGTCTTTATTCTTTCCAATTCTATGAATAATGTTTTTATCTTTGTGATCTTCCTGAGTTCAATCCCTGAAAAAAAAAAAAAAAGAATGCTGACAAGTCTCTGCTGCAGCATATTGGAAGTCCCACAGATCACGGTTCTCCATCCTGACTCAGGGTGCAGCCTGGCTGTCCTTCCCTCACCTGACACAGTGCTCAGCAGTCAGGGCAGTGTGGGCACCGACATAAGAAGCCATGTGACACAGATCACCAGCTATGTGCAGAGAGAATCCTATTCTTATGCTTACTGAACATAATTTCATAAAAGAATTATAAGAGATCTGCAAGAAGACATGCAAATGGCTACAAGCTAACGGAAAACTTTCCACAGAACCAGGTGTATTTAGGTGATATGTAATTGAAACTGTGCAAGTCAACATACCTGGCTTGTGATTTCATTTTTAGAATAATTCAAATTGCAATGGCAATGAAAACTTTCCATTAGAAATAAACTACCATTAAACATTAACTTGTAAGTCCTATGATGTTTACCCAGAATAGGTGGAGCATCAGCATAAAGCCACTGAAACAGGTATGAAAACAGGATTGAAACATTTTTGCATGACACAGAGCTTTGAAATTTAACTGACACATTATTTCTCTGATGGCTTATGAATGGTTCCCTACAGGAGGGAATAGCTACTGATGTAGTCTATCTTTTCATTTTGTTTTTGAGACTGACATGTGCACATTTACCAAATCTAATGATTTACATATAGTATTGTCTACTGTGATCATTGTCCTCTAATAAGGGCAAAGGCTAATGACAGTTAATAACCTATACCACTAAGAAATAGTGTGTTTTGGCTTTTGAATGGAAATAACTTATTTAGTATAATTTATTTAAATTATTTCATAGCTGAGTATGCATATATACACACACACACACACACACACACACACACACACACACATACATTTAAATTAATGTAGTGTTCACCTTGCTCAAATTCCACTCCAAAAATTTGAAAGAAATATCAACTCTTAAAATATGTTATAGACACATTGGAGCCCTACCTGTGTCCCTTTGGGTCCCTGCTTCACTGTTCTCAGAGAAAGTACTTCCCTTGCAGTGGGTGTGTATCTTGCTCATCAGTTTTTAATGACTGCAGCAAATATGTGTGTTCATATTTAAAACGTTAATATGTTAAGATTTTGCAGGATGGTGTTTTGTTAAATGGTGTCACACTGATCATTTTGTGACCTCTTTTCTTTCAGCCCTGTTTTTTTGAAGAGTTTCAATGAATTGACATTAATGTTGTTATTTATGCATGCATTTTTCCATAGAGAAGTATTTAGGTTTCCCATTTTCTTTCAAGGTTCATATCTTTGTACATTTCCTTGGAATGCCTAAGGTGCAGGGGAAGAACTTCTGTAAGTTAAAAGCCATTACTAATTCACTCCCAAAGGGGTGGCACTAATTTAATTTTGGAACATAAATTTGCCTTCTCCAGTTATTTATTCACTTAACAGATGCTAATTAATTTTTCCTATGTGCCAGGCATGATGTTATTGCTGGGGGACATGGGGAAGGAAACAAGCACTGTACCTCCTAGCACAAACAGTGAATGGTTAGAACATGTGACCTCCTCATGCCACATGAACAGGAGGCGAGGAAGGAGTGCTGCTCTAGGTTCAGACCTGGGTCCCTCGGAGTGGGCAGGGTTGAGAGGCAGTGACCCCTGCGACTGCTTGAGGTGATGCCAAGTGCACCCTGTGTTGCCGTGAGCACCTGGAGTCTGTTGGTGGCACTGGGCATCCCCTGGTTCAGTCTCTAGGATCAAGGACGATGGAGAGCTTCATTATTAATTTCTCTTTGTACTCTTGAATCTGTTTATGTGTTTTCTAGATTAAACCTTATAAAACTATTTTTTTTTCTTTTTGGTGGTGCTAGGGATCGAACCCAGGTCCTTGTGCATGTGAGGTAAGCACTCTACCAACTGAGCTATATCCCCAGCCCCTTTATAAATTATTAACTGAAGTGTGATATATGTGAGTAAAACATTCATATTATTAGTGTACAGCTCATGGGTGCTTTTACACTAGTTAAAATTTATGTAGGGAGAATTTTGTGGTTTTATGTATTCAAATACATTCATCCTCCACCTATAATTTTTTAAAAAAATCATATTTTTTAACTTTCATACTTATACAACAGGTACCCTTTTAAAATACCTTCCATTTTAATTATAGATATACATGTCATTCATGCAGAATTTTTGTTGGAATTTGAAAAGAGGCAATGGAATCAGCAGTAGGTAAAAGAGGCCTCTGGGAATGGCACTGTCAAATATCTGGGTCCCCTCAGAGGTATCAGCTCCTTTAGGGTACAGAAGATCCTTGCAGGAGCTGGCAGTGCAGTTGAGTGGGTAGGGTGCTGGAATTCAGACAGCTTGATTGAGTAAGGCCAGGCATGAAACAGCCTAGGGGAGTCTCAAAATGCAAAGGCACAAAGATGTAAAGGCACAGAGGTGCAAAGGCGGAGGTGTGGAGTTTGGAGGTAGCTGGAGCCTGGGGGAAGCAGAACAGGCCTCAGAGTCAAGGTGGAGATGGGCAGGGTCTCAGTCCCGGAGTCAGTTGGCCTGAACAGACACAAGCCCAGTCAATGCCTATGCCTCCCTGTGCTGGGAAGTGCACAAGGGTGCCAGAGATTGGCGTCCCATGCTTCTCCATTTCAAGTTAGGTAACAAAGAGACAGACCTTCAGGGGAGTTCTCTGGGCCTGGAGGCAGAGGGCAATGAGAAAGGAGGCTTACCCTTCCCCAAAGAAGGCTTAGACCAAGTTGGGTGTTGGAATCAAATGTGTCTTATGATTCAGAGACACAAGAGTACATGTGCTGCTTGACTGGATTCTGAGAAACCACAGGGATTTTAGGGTCTCCACTGAGATCACGCAGTCTGAAGCCAGCAGGGCAGCTGGACTGCAGCTTTAGCCGATGCCCATTTCAGCTGTAGTCTTTGCCTTCCCCTGGTGGCCTCCACACAGCCCCGAGTCTGTGGGGCCAGGCATTCCCACAGAAACAGAAGGGACAGTGGGAAGCTGTGGTGATAACATGTCAGGCATGTTATCACTTGAACTTTGGGGCTATGGAGTGAACTTGGACACAACTAGGAGATAGCTAAACTGTGAATAGGTTTCTTGTGGACCTACTATGGGCTTACAAGTCTGCCAGGAGAGTGTCTACGTGGCCCCTACCCTTGCTTGATTAGGGTACTGAAGGGCAATGCTTGGTTGTGTTGAAGAGGACTTGAAGCGGTCATTGGGTGGTGCACAGAGCAATTACAGACTGAGGAGAAGAGAGCTGGGACCTTCAATCCTGTCTGGGTTCATAGTCTGACTATGTGTGTTCTGCACAATCCTGCCTTTCTGAAATTCAGATTTATTTCATAGAGTGAGACAATGAATACCAAATATGAAAACATGATTTTAAGCTGGGAAAATAATTTAAAAAACAATATGCCTGTCCTACTGAAAAAGATGGAGATTTTTATAACTTTACCCCATCAAATTGGCAAATCTGTACAACTGCCATGTTTGTTGTAAGTGGAAAGTTACAATATACTTGGAAAACCAAATGGGAAAAACATCAAGAGCAGGACAGCAACAGAAACCAGAAAGGTGGACCTCTGGAGAGGCTGAGGACAGCAGGCATCCCATCCTGAGTGCAGGCCAAGCGTGGGGAAGATGGATAGATGACAAGTGGTGGCTGCAGTTCCTAGGTTCCCCTGGGGAGCTGGTCCAGGCTTCCTCAGCAGTGTGGAGGTCACACAGCAGGTGTGTGGCTAGCTCCCTCAGGCCAAGAACCTGCTGATGAAACTCCCTACTTGCCTCCCCAGTGTACCCATCGCCCATCTTTAGGACGGGGATGACTTCGCTGGGCTGCTGTGGTGCAGATTCACTCACTGGGGAGCAGAGAAGCGAAGCACAAGGCTTTGCTCTGCCAGGTCTGATAGACTCTGCACCAGGAAGGAGGCCAGGGAACACTAGCCGCTGATCCTTGCTGCTGTCTCCTGCATGAGTCACACTTCAGCTTTCCTGAAGACTCGCCTTTTCTGCCTGCCCATGGTTCACTGCGCTTTGCTTTGTGTGTACCTGGGACTCAGCTGCTATGTGACTTTTCCTCTGCATGCTGTTCTACCCTGGGTGCAGCAGTCCCAGGACAACCAGCCTGACAGCCACAGAACTCCCACCCCTCAGTAGTCTGCAGCCTGACATCTCCTTAACTTTGAGTGCAGGACGATTTTCTTCATGCCCAGTGTGACTCACACCAGTCGGCTGAAAACCTGCAGGTGCATCTCAGGTGGAGCTGTTCCTGAGCAAAGCTGTGGGATGTCATCCCAGGGGATGACTCTACTGGTTTTCTAAGTGGACTTCAGGGCTGGAAGGATCCAAGGATTGGCAGGGGCTGCAGCACCGAGTCTTAACACAACTGCTCTCCTGGCCCTTCAACTCCATTCCCCCTATCACTGCACATGGGATGTTGCACTCCCAGGCACTGTTTTAGGGGAGAAACAGCATCCTCAGAAGGAAAAATAAGTGCTTAATTTGTTTTTAAACGAAATAGTTGATATTTAGAGCATCTCCAACTTTTATTTCTGCTTTTTCTTGTACATATCATGTTCCTGCAGGATGGTTAGTGGATTAAATCCCTTGTAGGGGTGGCCAGCCACTGCTGCTCCTTTCCCTGCACGGGGTCCACATGATGGAGATATAGGAGGAGAGGATTCTGGAGGAGACTGTGGTTTTCAGAGGATGTGAGGTGTGATTTTTAGCTCCACTGACATTATCACCCTCCACAGCTGCCTCACTCTGACTTCCAGCAGTGAGACCCTGATGAGCCCGCAGGTCCCGAGATTCAGGAGCAGCTTAATCTGCTCCTGGGGCCGCGCACAGCCTGAGATTTGAATTTAGGATTACACCTCGATTTTACCCAGTGTGTGGGGAAATAGCTCGATGTGCATGTCTTACCCAAGCAGACTGGGACAGTCACGCAGGTGTGATGGAGGGAGAGTGACAACCCTCACTCTTCATAGGTGAAACTACCTGCTAGATATGCATGTGGGGAAGGAAACTTCATGGAATCAAACTTAAGCACCAGTTTTCTCCTCGTGGGACTCTTTGGGAACACCACCCACACTACCCTCCTCTACACTTTGACCTTCATCATTTTCTTGATGGCCCTAGCTGGGAACGCCCTCCTCATTCTTCTCATCTACTCAGAGCCCCGCCTCTGGACCCCCATGTACTCCTTCATCAGCCAGCTCTCTCTCATGGATCTCCTGTACATCTCTGTGACTGTGCCCAAGATGCTGGTGGGCCAGGTCATGGGAGACCATACAATCTCCCCTGCAGGCTGTGGGATCCAGATGTTCTTCTACCTGACCCTGGCAGGGGCTGAGTTTTTCCTTCTGTCGGCCATGGCCTATGACCGGTATGCCGCCATTTGCAGACCTCTGCATTACCCACTGCTGATGAACCAGAGGGTCTGCCGGCTGCTGGTGTCCGGCTGCTGGCTCCTAGGAGCACTGGACGGCTTGCTGCTCATGCCCATCACCATGAGCTTCCCCTTCTGCAAGTCCAGGAAGATCCTGAGCTTCTTCTGTGAGGCCCCTGCCCTGCTGAGGCTCTCCTGCTCGGATGTCTCCCTCTACAAGATGCTCATGTACCTGTGCTGCGTCCTCATGCTCCTCGTGCCCACCATGGTCATCTCCAGCTCCTACACCCTCATCCTGCTCCTCATCCACAGGACCAGCTCAGCTGAGGGCCGCAGGAAGGCACTGGCCACCTGCTCTTCCCACATGACAGTGGTGCTACTCTTCTTTGGTGCAGCCATCTACACTTACATGCTCCCCGGCTCCTACCACACAGCACAGCAGGATGTGATGGTGTCCGCCTTCTATACCATCCTCACCCCTGTACTGAACCCCCTCATCTACAGTCTGCGCAACAGAGATGTCACTGCAGCTCTAAGGAGCCTGCTGCAGTCAAGGAGGCCCCTCCCGAGGGTTCTGAGAGGGAGTACCTGGGAGTGAGCCTGCCTCTTCCCCTCCCTCCTCCTCCCCCATCTCTCCTCTCAGCTGTCCTCAGGATCCAGAGCCAACAAGGAGCCCTCCCATAGTCCCACTCCTGTCTGGAGCTTTTCCTCTATGCTGCTATTCATCCTGTTTTCTCAGTGCATTTCACTTCTTGACATCATTTAACTGTGTCTCAGTAGCTGACCTAGTGGCTTTTACTCACCTCTCTCCATCCTGGGTTCATGGGGCATGTCCTGTGACCTAGGGGCCAGCCTTAACCCTAGCAGAGACTCACTGTGCAGACTTCAGACCTTGTAGAGCCCTGGAAGGGACGCTGGCTGCTCCCTCACTCTCGCTACCCTGTAAGCCACCATTGACCTGTGACAGCCACAGGTGCCCAGCAGCCTGATACAGTGCCTCAGTAAGGACAGGGGAGCACAATTTTCACAATGTTAAAAGTGAGCTGTGATTCTCCACATGATGTACGACTGCAAGAACGGGGTCCTAATTAGAGGAAAAGTTATGCTCTGTGTATGTATAATATGTCAAAATGCACTCTACTGTCATATGTACCTAAAAAGAACAAATTAAAAAATAAGTGAGCTTGATAGTGTAAACACAGTGGTTTTAAACTATTGAGACAAAATGTCATTAATATTGAAGTCCAGGGAGATCATAGGTTCTTCTAATTTTACAGGATGTAAATAAAAGTGCTTCCACATATGATTCTATAATTCTTTGGAATTTATACTACTGTAGAAAATGTGAACTGTATTTACATTGAATATAAAAAGTGTCTCGGAGGAGGACGGAATTTGGGAAATTTACACTTCTTGGCAATTTTCCTTCCTTCCTTCCTTCCTTCCTTCTCTCTCTCTCTCTCTCTCTCTCTCTCTCTCTCTCTCTCTTTCTTTCTTTCTTTCTTTTATGCCAGGGACTGAACACAGGGGTGCTTAACCACCGAGCCACTTCCCAGCCCTTTTTATTTTAAATTTTGAGGGAGGGTTTCACTAAGTGTGTAGAGCCTTGCTAAGGTGCTGAGACTGGCCACAAACCTATGATCCGACTCTTTGGCCTCAGCCTCCCAAACCAAGCTTTTTTCTTTGAAATTGGGGAAGCCAATAAGATGATTTTGGACTTACAACTAGTCTGTGTGTCCCCTGCCAGGTGTCAGGCTGTCAAGGACATATCTGTGTGTCTACCAGCACAAGATCATGATTACTTTCAAAACTGATACAATCTACATGTCCAGTGCTTCTGGAATGCAAGGAGGTGGTAAGACATACATCATCTGTGGCCAACAGGCAAGAAGGTGTCAGGAGTTCTGAAGTCATCTGTCATGCCAGGTGGCACACTGGCCTCACTTTATTTACCATCAAGGAAGGGAAGCCGGGTCTCCCAGGCCAGGGGCACATCACCAGGGCTGGCAGCCACACCGTGCTTCTGACCATCACTCCTGCAGGGTATCAGGGGAATTTGCCTGAATTGAGGAAAAAAGGGTCATCTGTGTAGAAAGAGGGGCTTATTTAGAGGTGGTTAGAATGTAGGTTAGAGATTGATGTGATTAAACTAAGTAATAAAAGGAGCAAAGCTGCTCAAGTGAGCGGCAGCACTTTGCATCATCCCAACATCACCGGGACCTTGGTGTCACTGCACTTGTGGTCGCATTGCTGGTGTCATGGAGGAGTTTATGGTTTTTTTTTTTTTTTCTTGTTCTCTTGTTTTTTAACAAGTGCTTTGTTTATCTGTTTGCCACTTTGGAGAACAATGTGCAAAGGGGTTCTACTTAGGAAGTAGAACCTATTTATCTTTGTATTTCCAAGATTATATGATTTGTGTTAATTAATAAGCATACAAGGAGCTAGCTGCTTGATCTAACATGAATTAAAAAATAAAGGAGAGCCATAGTGATTCATTATGGAGTTGTCGGCACCATGAAGATTCATTGTTGTCTTCAGCTCCTCCATAACTACTGAAGCCTTACCCCACTTCTGGGCATGTGCCAATGTGGACAGTGGATGACACAGTGGAACTCCTCTGCTGGGCATCTCCCTGAATCGTTATTGAGAATCGGGTAACACTGAAGAGAGACTGATGGTGCTCACTGTGTGTTTCCATCTGTGCCCCCCTTCACCACAGTGTGTTAGGGGTGTTTATGGGGATCAGTGAACACTGAGGGTGGTGGGCAATTCTCACTCATTCCCCAACCTGTAAGTGGGAAACATCTAAGGCTGTCTGCAGTTCAAAATTTCTTATTTCTTATCCATGAGATGAAGTCTACGTGACATAAAGTTAAGCTTTGCAACAGTTCATGGTTATTGGCTTAGTCTTATTTACCACACTGCCCCATTGCACAACTTCCCGCTACATCTTGTTCCCAAATACTTGTTTTACTTCAAAAGAGCCATCTAATCCATTACACACATTTTGCATATTATGCCTAACTGCAGTCACTGGAAAACACTAAATTTATTCTGTATCTTTGAATTTACATATCTGTGAAATTTCAAATAGATGTAATCATTCAGTATATGATCTGTGTTCTGGCTTAAGTTACCGTAACATCATTGAAATTAAGCTACCTTGTTGCATGTATCATTTGTTCATTCTTTAAGGATGAATGACATACCATTATATGTATATGCCAGAAATATTTAATCAACACATCCATTTGTAGACATGTATTTTTCATTCTGCTAATATAATGTGACTGATTTATTGATTATCGTATGTTTTTCCATATTTGACATCTCTTGTAAACACTTTAAACTCTTTATGAATGTGCTGAGTAATTGTGTCAGTGAGCTTTGCATTGTGGTGACAAAAATACCTGATCAAAACCAAAAACCAGCCAGGCACAGTAGTGCATGCCAATAATCCTAGAGCTCATGAGGCTGAGGCAGGAGGATTGTGAGTTCAAAGCCAGCCTCAGCAACAGCGAGGCACTCAGTGAGACTCTGTCTCTAAATGAAATACAAAATATGGCTGCGGATGTGGCTCAGTGGTTGAGTGCCCAAGTTCAATCTCTGGTACAAAAAAACAAACCAAACCAAAACAAACAAACAAAAAACCCCAAAAACAACTCGGATGAGGGAAAGCACATTTTTGGCTCCTAGGTTCAGAGTTTCAGTTTAATCATTGGCCAATTCCATGGCTTTGTGCCCGTGGTGTGGGCACGTTGAGGAACGATACTGCAGAGGGAAGCTGCTCAGGATGTGGCCGCCAGGAAGCAAAGACTGGGAAGGGGAAAGGAAATCCAAGAAAGATGACTGTTTCCAGGGCTTAATTCCATGGCTCACCTCCTCCAGCAATAGGCCCAAAGCCTAAAGCTACCACCCAATCAATTCATTCAAACTAGCAGAGACTAGTTAGGTTGAAGGTCTCACAATCCAATCATTTTACATTTGCAAGTTCCGGCCTCAACTCAGGAACTTTTGGGAGACACTTCACATCCCATCCATAACATTTCAACCCCAGACCTCCAAAACTCACATCCATTTCACAATACAAAATGAATTTAGTCCATCTCCAAGGGTCCCATAGTCTTTGCCCTGTAGTCCAAGTCCAAAATATCACCTGAAACTGAAGGTAAAACTCTTGGGTTGTAAAAGTCAAAAGCAAATTATATACATCCAATATCCACTGGTAGAATGTAAATCTCCCCATTCAAAAAGTAAATAACAAGGCTATGGAAAGAATGAATGGGCCAGAGGAAATGCAAACCCAGCTGAGCAACCATAACTCCACATGTAATTTCACGTAGAACATCTAGGACCTTTGACTGCAAGATGCTATTTCCAGAGGGATTGACAATGCCTGCCTTTTCCCCCTTGCTGGGGGCAGAGCACAGGGCTCTCTTTTCCTTTGGCTTTCTCTGCAGCCAGCAGGATTCCTTGGTGGAGTTTATGCTACTTCCATCCATTAAATTCTGGGGATTCCATTCCAACTTTGGCTTCACCTTCACAGCTTCACATATCACCCTGTCAGGGGCAGCCTGCAGGGACAGTTTGCCTGACCTCCCAGGTCTTTCTAACAATGACAGTGGAAACTTCCGTGACCCCTAACATGAGCACCTTACATTCCTAAAGAGCCAGCACCACAGACATGATGCCAAAATCTGCTGCCAACTCACACCGAAGCTGGGTCCCTGAAATTACTGCCCTGGTGGTTTCTGAATGTCTTTCTGGCTGAGTGTGGTAAAGCAACTTCCTGGGCCCTGTTTGCAAGCAGGGTGCCCCATAAGCCTTCTCAAGGTAATTTTCCCTTCTACATTCTTAAACATGCCATGGCTGTGGTCTTGCAAATTCCTTCAATGCCCTCAGCTCATTTTCAAATGTCTCTGTGTGAAATGCTTAACGTCTCTTTAGGTGCTGCTATCTCTTACAACCACACCTTCCTAGACCCTGGTTTTTTAAAAAATCCCTTTAAAACTCTGATCCAATCTGTTTTTTGACTTTAATAATATAAATATCTGCTTTCTTAGAATGCTATGTATCTCTGGCATTGATACAAATATTCTAAAAACTTTACAAAACTTGGAAAAGTCTGAATGTCCTGGCATAATATTCTCTGTCAAGAATAGTATCTTAAAACATGCTATAGAAGAAGTTACTACAGGTAAATATATGTATGTGAAATGTGAAGCAATTATCTTATGCAATTTTAATTATGGTGGAATACTAGAAAATGAAAACTGAAAATAAAAGTAAAAGCACTTAACAGTAGAAAACTTCTGTAAAGATAGGGCTCCACATAATGCCTAACTTTTAAAGCCTTTATATCAGGTTGTTAGTACATTTTGTTTTTAACACTATCATGGAGTAGCCTAGTTTGTATTAACAGACATCTGAAATAAGAAAATAGTCAAGCAGCCCATGTGGTGTTCTAAAAATAAAAACAATACACTTATTTATATTTTCAGCATCACTCATTACCTGCCAAAATGAATGTGGAGGTTACAGAATCTAACATATTACGATAAAAAACAAAAACAAAAAGTGACCAATGAAGGCAGAAAATTGGACTTAAAAGACCTGATCTCAAATGACTTTAAAGTATTCATATAGGAAATAAATTCTTGATTTTGAAGGTACAAGGATAATTGTGCAATTTTATTTTTGGTTATATTTGAACTGTATGAATGGTGGGTCTGAATACAGAGAATTTTCATGGTCATGATCTAATGTGGAGGTAAAATATACAGTAGTTGATGAGTTTGAGAGACTGCAACATGCTCTGGTTGCACAACAGTTAGGCATGCTGTGGTTTATATTTGTGAAGTTGGATGCCTGTGAAGAATGGTTAAATACATGTTTCTAATATTTTAGTGTTTTATATTTAGGTTATTTATTCTTTGTATCTAAAATTGAACAGCTACTGTGCTATATTGATTTTATTGGTAGTATTGAGCAGGCCTTGTTTCAGGATGAAACTAGTTGCAAAACTCACTATATTGGACATAAAAATGTATTTTGTCATATACAAATAAAATGAATAAAAAAAGAAGAAGTTACTATACTTTTTGTTGGCTGCTAAATTCTTATCAAATTTCTAACTATGGGGTGTCCTAAGTATTTTGTCTTCTGCAGTTTCAGTTCTACAACACACTGAAAAAACATAATCACCAAAAGGCTCTAACAAATACTCTTAAATATAGTTTCCATAAAAGGGTAGACCTAATATTTCAGAAGAGCTCATTTCCCAATAAATATCTTTCCAATTTATATTAGTATAAAAATCTATACACATTTTCTTTGTGTATTAATATTTGTTCATGATTAATACACAAAGAAAATGTTTTTTGCTAAATTCTGCAGAAATACTATACCACCCTCACATCTGCAGGGTTTTGCATTATTTGACACAAGATTTGACATATCATAAAGTCCTTATATCAATGTTTCCTGTTTTCATATCCTTTGCCACCTGTTTTCTTGATATAAAACCTCTTAAAACACACATTTAAAATACAAAGCTTTCATCAAGAGGGACACCCCCTCAGTAGAACTGGTGTTTGCTTTAGGTTTGAATCCATTCCACTCATTGATTCTTGATTTTATTTTTTGCACTTTAGGAGTCTTGTTAAGGAAATCAGGTCCCAAGCCAACAGGATAAAGATTTGGGCCTGCTTTTTGGATGGAGTCAAACTAAAAACTTCTTCTTTGTAAAAGAAACAAACAAAAAATGTAGTGGCAGCCTTCAGAATGGGAGAAAATCTTTGCCACATGCACCTCAGATAGAGCACTGATCTCTAGGATGTATAAAGAACTCAAAAAACTTAACACCAATCATCATCATCATAATAATCTAATCAGTAAAGGGACTAAGGAACTGAACAGATACTTCACAGAAGAAGAAATAGAATTAATCAACAAATATATGAAAAAATTTTCAACATCTCTAGCAATTAGAGAAATGCAAATCAAAACTACTCTAAGATTTTATCTCACTCTAGTAAGAATGTAAATTATAAAGAATACAAGAAATGATAAGTTTTGGCAAGGATGTGGGTAAAATGGTATACTCATACATTGCTAGTGCGACTGCAAACTGGTGTAACCACTCTGGAAAGCAGTATGGAGATACTTCAGAAAACTTGGAATAGAATCATCATTTGACCCAGCTGTTCCACTCCTTGGTTTATACCCAAAGGACTTAAAATCAGCATACTACAGTGACACAGCCACATCAATATTTATAGCAGCTCAATTCACAATAGCTAAACTATGGAACCAACATAAATGCCCTTAAACAGATGAATGGATAAAGAAAATATAACATATATACACAATGGAATATCACTCAGCCTTAAAGAAGAATGAAATTTTGGTATATGCAGGTAAATAGATGGAGCTGCAGAATATCATTCTAATCAAAATACTCAAATATTTTCTCTGATATGCAGATCCTGATCCATAAAGGTGGTAGGGCTAGGGAAGAATGGAGGAACTTTGAATTGCACAGAAAGAAGTAAAAGGAGGAGAGGGGATGTGGGATGTGAAGGGTGATGGAATGATATGAACATTATTATTCTAGATACATGTATGATTGCATGACTGGTGTGACTCTGCATCTTGTATAGCCAGAGCAATGAGAAGTTGTGCTCCATTTGTGTAAAATGTGTCAAGATGCATTGAGTTGTCATGTATAACTAATTAGAACAAATAAAAAATACAATATATACAAAAATGTTGTTTATTATTTAATTACTTTCCAGCTTTTTACATTAAATTTAAAATTAAGTTATCTAGCCACCTGCATTATGTAAAACTTCAATACCATCCATTAGGATTCAGTGAGCTATAGCTGGGGAGTAAATGCGTGTGAAGGTGGAGTTTGCAGAATTCATCTGGGGTCCTCTGAGTGTCCTTTGATCTAGCAGGGAACATTGGAGCAGTGAGAACCAGAAGCCATGGGACAGTCAAAGGGTCTGTGGGTAATTTTTGGTTCAGAGGGAACAGGTTATAAAACCATCTGGGGGTGGGTGCTTCTATGAGAGAAACAAGAACACATGAGAATTAGAATGAGATTGGTACAAAATAAATGTTGCAGCATCTGGAACATGATCATGAATATCATTAAGATGATAGGAACTAGTAACTCTTTACCAGGAGGCAGGAGCTCAGAAGTTGTTCCCATGACAAGGCTGGTGATGCAATGGCCCTCTAGACAAAGAAAGTGACCTTCAGTTAAAAACAGAATAGAGCAGCAAATATTAAGATATTGCTAGCCAGGTGTGGTGATGCACACCTGTAATCCCAAGGGCTTGGGAGGCAGGAGGACACTGAGTTCAAAGCCAGTCTTAGCAACAGTAAGGAGCTCTTCAACTCACTGAGACCTTGTCTCTAAATAAAATAAAAAAAATAGGGTTGGAGATATGGCTGAGTGGACGAGTGCCCTTGAGTTCAATCCTTGGTATCAAAAAAAAAAAATATATTTTTTTCACATATAAATTCTCTGTCTCAAGGGACAGTATCTCCTTCACAGACAAGGATATGGAAGATTTTACTAAGAATATGAATTTGGGGGACCTACAGTTAAATGTTTTAAAACATTAATGTCATTGTGACTATGTGAAGGCACAGCTTCTGAGTTTGTACTCTTGGGTGCAAGGGACAAGTCTCGACAGCATGGCTTGATGAGCCAGTTCCTAGGAGCAGGCTGACAGCAGGCGACCTCACCATGGGCCCCGACTTACTGGATCAAATGAGTTTCCTGAGCCAATGGTCAAGTTACTCTAGTTTTTTGGTTCTGCTTTCTGAGTAAGAACTTACAGGACCTCACGATTTGTTAGTGCAGCTAGTGATGTGAAGCTGGAGTATAGAATGTGCCCAGGGATAGAAACATCCCAATTAGATGTGCACACTGTTCGCTGAATCATGTGTGCATATCGATATTTACATGAAGGTCAATTCAAAAATTTTCTTCTAATTTTTGTGATTCTATGGATGATGATACAGTTGTTCAACATTTAAAAAAAATGGAGACACACACTGTTTGGTCCAGTGTAATAGCATGAAAGACCACAGACTTCTGTAGAAGATTCCCCCAAGACAGGATGCTCTTCCACTCTAGGAGTCAGGCATCATGTCCAGAGTTTGGTCTGTCAGGTGAGCCTGTGTCCAGCTCTGTCTACTCATCAGGGTGTAAGTCTTATAGTCTTGGGACATCAGAACTCTAAATCATGGCATGTAGCACTTTTTCTTAATGTAGCATGCCTTATTTACATTGGAATTGAATACGATCTAGGGTATAAGATGGGGTGCAAAACTTCCTTTCAGAAATTAAACTTTTGGTGGTGTTTAACCTGGGAGTGACTTTTCTCCTCCCAGAGTCACTTCTTTTATGATGAGAATGGAAAATGCAAGGCCAGTATCAGTCCTGGATGTTTTAAGGGTTGATGTGAATATAAGAAGCAATCCCTGGGAACTACCCCTGCCTGGCCTAGGAGCAGGAAGCAACATTTGCTCAGTGACTGGGAACACATACCAGTCCATGTGGAAATGCAAGCAATTTATTTTTGGAAAAATACCTCTTTGTAATTGTCTAATAGCACAGTGTGGGCCTCACTTCTCAGAGCTGGTGTTTTACTAGATGGAGAGACTTCAAGTAGAAAGATCAACAAACTGAACTACAGATAAGCAGGAAACTCCAACTAAGGAGTTTACTGTGAGGTTCCCAGATGGAAGATTTGAATTTTGTACACTGACATCCAGAGTCCTTCCCTAAGCCCCATTATTGTGAAAATCTGGAGAAGTGGCTAAACTCTACAAAAGGCCCACGTGTTATTTCAGCCGTCACACTCCATTCTGGCTTTTACTTACTGGGCCTTACAGAATTGTGGTCACTTCCACCCGGGGCATTTTCATCTAAAACGCTGTTTCATGTTTGAATGGAGTTATTGAGGGAAATAAATAATTCCCCCCAAGGTCCTGGTAACAAATGGATCTTGATGGAACTCAAACAGAAATATGGACAAGCACAACATTGGCTTGACAGTTTTAGGCAGATCCTGAGTCAAATCAAACCACATGTGTCTTTGTCATGGAGAAAGTAGGAACATTAAGAGCAAGATGGCAAGAGTGACAGGAAAGAAGAGCTCCAATTGGTAAAAACACCGTAATGCATCCAAAGTCTTAAACAGGAGGACAGCAATTAAGACCCATGTATAGAATATTGTAGTATAATAATTTTGTGATTTACACTATTATTTCTATTCATCCTTCATAAAATGACATTAGGTTGAACTGTAGAAAAAGAGAAAGCAGTGACATATTTAAGACTTACTTCACATATGAGACTACCTTTGAGCTATGAAAACAATGCCCACATTTTGGCAATAATACATTTTATTCCAGGCACAAATATAAATAATAAAGACCATTCTGAGTAAAAGGTGTTTTTTCTCTGTGTCCCTCTGCATGAGAGAGGGTACAAATGTATAAATTCAAATGGACACTCTAGGGAGAGCAGCCAGGAGGTCTCTTGAGGTTTGTATTGAAGAAATTGATACAGAAACCACTGACCATGCCTGCAGTGCATGGTGGAGAAGACTCTGAGCATGCTCTGGATCAGACGGGCTGCTGTTGGCTGCCAGGATCAGTATCTGCTGTAGAAAACCCTGTTTTCACACTGTGCTTGCTGTAGCCAAGAAACTCAATGCATCCCTCCAAGGAAAAAGCCCACTGGACAACTGGATTTGCTCCAGCCCTGAGCACAGGCCTCCCACCTCCACAGAAGTCATCATGACTAGGAGGTGCAGGCCCCCACCTCACTTGCCCCACTCTGGAGAGTGCTTGATGAATGTTGTGTTCATGAGGAGTCTGCGGCTGGCTCTGCCCTGAATGATGCTTCTGGCCTCTCTGAGGTCCTGAGGGATGGGAGGAAAAACAATTCCAAGAGTCCATGGACAGTCCAAGGCCAAGAAGGACAGGATTCCATGGCAGGTGATAGTGCTCCTCTCCCTCCATGGCCTGCATGGAGGTCAGCACTGTGACCCCTGGACCCCTCTGGGGCTCCAAGAAGCAGATTCCTCTTCCTCATTATTCTTAACTTTCTTTCCTGATGTCTTAATCATTCCTTCATAAATATAAAAACAGAGGAGTCCTTTTCATCTGGGATCCCTCGCCTGTGGAACACTGCTGATGGATTGAAGAGAAGGTGTCCATCCACAACATTCTTTCTCCATTAAATTTGTTTCTAGGCATCTGACTTGGTATTCTTTCATAACACTTTTTATATTCTGTACTTTCTTCCTAGACATAGGGAAGGTTATACTAGAAATGACAGTTAACCTGTGAAAACTAGACTGATCACCAGTACACCTGAGATTGGTCTTATTTAGAAGCTACATTGTTCTGATGACCAACGCCAAGTCCTGCTCAGTACGTCTCAGGTGAAATGTACATAGTGGAGTGGAGGCTGCTGGCCTTGGCCAGGGTCTGCTGAAGATCATGAGTGAGACAAGGGGATGATGCTCATGGGTCACTCTAGCCCATCCTTCATTAGGCTTTCCTCTGTGGCTTATCATAATCAGTGTTCCTTCCCTGTGCTGGGCTCTGGACCTTAGTTTGGTCTGTACCAATATGAGTACAAAAGGTAAAAGATCCCTTTGTAACTTTTGAATTTTGAGGAATGTAGGATCACTCTCTAGCTGCACAATGGTGACCAAGTCAAATACTCAATCCTGTTCCTGGACATTTCCCTTCTTTTCATTGTCCGTGGGACTTAAAGTCAAATAAGGTGTATAGACATAATAAGTAATGTTATCTCTACTGCAGATGAAGTCACTTACATTGTACTCTTTTCCTAGCCTCGGAGCCCCCTGGGACCATAAAGTAACATGCCTGCTTATTGGGTCTTTCAATCTCACAGACCTAGTGGCCTAAAGACCAAGGTGCCCATCATTACTGATGGCTGTAGATACAGGGTCTTTGTTTGTTCTCTCTTTTTCTGGATAAACACAGATTTATTTTCTTCCTTATTTTTCCTTTAGGACAGGCACAAGTTGGGGGATGACTAGCTAAAGACAACTTGGAGAAGTCCATATTGAAATGAAGACCACAGGATAATAGCTCTGATCAGAATATAGGCCAACATTCTCTATAAAATCTAGCAAAGCAAATCCAGCAGCACTTCTGATGGATTATAGAACACATTCATGTGGAATCTCTCCCAGGATACAAAGAAGCCCCTACAGAAGATCACCAACAAATCCCACATCATTTTAACACAGCAAAGGGCAAAACATCCATCAGTGGACGCATGGATTTTTAAAGTGCTGGTGTATACATATAATGGACAGTTATTCATCCCTTAAAAATAATATAGTGGTAAATGCTACAATGTGAAATAATTTTGAAAACATCAGGCTGAATCATGTGATAAAAACAACACATATTGAATTATTCTAGTCAAATAAAATGCTTGGGACCTATAAATTTAAAAAATGGAGATTATACACAGTGGTTTCCAGTGACTGTAATTAATGATAAGCAGAGATAGTGTTTTTAATGGATTAGATGGTTCATTTGAAGAAATACAAATATTTGGTAACAAGATGTAGTTGGATGCTGTGCAATTTTGAAATATAGTATATAACACTGAATAACTATGGAAGTTACCAATGTTAACTTTATGTCATGTGGATTTCATCTCAAGGATAAGAAATGTTGCTGCTGACCTGCAGATACTGTTAGAAGTTTCCCACTTACAGGTTGGGGAGTGAGTGAGAGTTGTCTACCACTCTTAATGTTAACTGATCCCCGTGAACACCTCTCACTCACACTGAGGTGAAGGAGGGCATAGATAAAAACACACACAATGAGCACCATCAGTCTCTCCTCAGTGTTACTTGATTTTCAGTAATGACTTACAGTGATGCCCAGCAGAGGAGTTCCACTGTGCCATTCACTGTCCACCCTGGCACATGGCCAGGTCCTCTCTCTTGGGCTCTGGAGGTGCTGCTGCCTGGTGGTGTGCTCAGGCCTCCTGCTGTCTCTGCAGGCTGAGCTCTGGGCTCCCAGGGGCCCTGCTCCCACTGGCCAGGCACCAGGTTCACATAAAGCAGAGATGACTGAGGTTCCCACATCCCACATGGTACGGAGCTGGCTGGACTGACCCATCTGGTTGCAGACACAGTGGATGGGAGATGCCAAGGAGAGACAGAGTTCTGCTCCCAGTTCGAAAACGGGCGACACTCAGGAGTGAGTACTTGGCAGTTAGAGTCCAAACTCTTCTGAGCCTCATTTTGATACTGCTCAGCAAATTGCCATCTCATTCATATTGTGAGGTATCCCAGGAAATGCTTGGTCAATTCTGCAAGAACAGGCACAGAGAAGTCTTGGAAACAGTGTAGTATTTGCTGTGTTTTCTAGTGCTTTCCTATTAGTGTAACTGGAGTGCTGTAGATGTATGAACGTTGTTTTCAAGTATATAATGTCATCTCTCTTCATGATGCCTCTTTTTTGGTTTAAAGTTATGCTTTTCAAATTATTTTATTGACCTCACACTTAGAAAATGCACAGAATTATCTGCACAGATAAGAGAGGTGGCCAGGAATACATTCATATCATGACAGAAAGAAAATTGCCAAATAGTTGAATTCATTTAGCAAATGATATTCTTATTTTTCAGTAGCATTGAAAATAAAACTTCTAATATCCTATAAAATTGTCATTGAAACATTTTGAATTCACCAACTTCACCTTTCTGTCATAATGACAATTATGATTCCTTTTCAATAATTTTTCTCATTTTATACTAAAGGTATATCAGGTGTGATGAGGATTGTGTGTTAGTGGTAAAAATATAAAAATACAGTGGTGCAGCCTTTGAAAGCACATTTTCAAGCTCAGGATGTGATAAGTGCTTCTTAGCATTCCCCAATGACTGATCAACAGCATTAATTCATAATTGCTAATACAGAAAAATGTAATTTAGAAAATGATCAATTCCTATCTCTTACAACCCAAACAATGCTTTGCATTTTTACTTGCAATCCATTTCCCATACACTTCTTTATTTTAAGCACTATCAAGAGAAATACCCAAAGGGAAAAATGTCAGCTGTCCCCACTTACAGAGGGAAGCACTTGGAGCAGTCTCTCTACATACTTCTGGCATTAACCATATGCTAATATTACCTTTTACTTATTTTTCAGACCCTCAAGATATTTGATCTTGGTTTTCTTTATGCTCCCACCTTTTGGGTTTTCTAAGGGAAGTTTCAACAAGCATTTTTCACCCAAAAAGGAGAATGTAGTTCTGAACACTCTAAAATTATGGAGGTCAAACTACAAAAATTAATGCCTATTTGTTATTTCTCAAAATATAGGCTCATAAAGTATTCATATTTTCAAGATCTGAAGGAATACTCTGAGGACCTATGAAAGTTAGGTGATGATTCATGTATTTACTGTATCACATCCATTGTCTGAAGTTTTCTAGGAGACTCATCCATGAGAAAATTAAGTTAAATTTAGAGAAGTTTTCAAGTTGTAGTTAAACCATATAAGCAAAGAAGGACATCAATTAAGTTGATATAATTCAAACTACTTACTAGAGAAATTACTAAATTCTGTTGCAAAAACAAAGACAGTGAATGGGTTAGTATTAAAAAAGTGAAACAAAGAAAATGTCTCAAGTGATTCTACACCAGCTTCCAAATCCTAACAGATAGTTGATTTTCCAACTAATATTTGTCACTAATGCCTGGGGTTGGTCAGCAATCACCCATGAAGTGCCCAGAAGTCAGTATAGAAGGGGAAAAAGCTGCTAGGTTTTTAATATGGAATTATCTCATCACTCATCACATTCTCAATTTGTCATATATATTTACACCTTATATATTGTGTTACTATATTTGTCCTCTAATAGTAATCAATTCATTTTAAAATAACAATAATTTTTCTTCTTTTCAAATCCTCAAGGTCTGAAATACCTGTCACCATATTTATGTCCTTAGTAATATTTGATGGGTAGTACTGCTTTAAAGACATCCAAATTTGCAAGTGCACTTGACCTCACACCACCTTGCACTGTGTGTGCTACAGCAGTGCAGAAGGGGCAGAGCCTGCTTGGGAGCTCTTCACCTGTAAATCTGTGGCATAAAGAAAGTCAACCTAAGTGAGTGGTCTGAACAATGCAACCAGGTGATAGGTTATTAACCACTGTGCAGGAAGTCATGCACTGCTACTGAAAGGTAAAATGATGGATAATACAAGGTCCCAAATCAAGGAATTTGCACCAATTGACTTGGGCTGATGAATATATATTGATTGGCTGAAAGGTTGTATACCATGTTGATTTCTAAAACTCAACAAAATTGGAAGAATGATTAGAGATTATGAAGAAGGTTTCAGAGTAAAGATTCCAGTGGAGTCTCCTTTAAAGCCCAGTACCTACTAAAGGAAAATAGGAAATTAATACATCATAGTAAAAAAAAAGTCAGCAGTGAACAAGAGGGTCCCTCAGGATGAATGTCAGGTGTGTGTCAGGAGGAACAGATTGCAGGTAGACTGACCGCTTGAACTTCACACTCACCACAAATTAATAGCAACCTAGCTGAGTCTGACCACCCACCTATTACCCTGGGAGACACACAGACTTCCAGAAGAGCTCAGGCAGGATTAGAAGGAAGGTCTTTTTTCTAAGAGCATGTGTGGTTAACCTGACAAGGTGCTGAGGAGGACCCCAGTTTGCAGAGGGTTGAGGAGATGACTCAGGTGACTCAGAAGTGAACTGGACTGAACTGCTATCAGAAGTGTTGAAACTATGAGCAAAACCTTCCTTCTAGGGTTTACAGCCAGTTTCAGTTTGTGGGATTGTGACATGGCTAAGAAAGCAATATAATAGAAGGTGTCACCAAGACTAAGGCAAATTATGTTTTGGACAAAAGAAGCTTCAACTTCATGGTGCTGAACATGATATAAAAATATAACAAGGTAAAGGTAGAAGCTTAGGTCAATGTCAGTTGTGCTGGAACCTAGAGGTTGAAAAGACATTATGCTGCTCAGTTGGAGAGGAAAAAGCCTCAGTGGGGGCTGGGACTGGTCTGGCTGTGCTCATGTGGCCATAAGACAGCACCATACATGTCCTGGGGGAGCGGCAGGGAGAGTGGGGGACTGCAGGCAAGTCCAAGTGCAGTCAGGTCACCTCAGTTTTCACAACACTGGACCTGTGAGCCTGGGTGGGAAAGTGAATTCTTGAAATGCTTTCCAAATAAGCCCAATTTTTTCGTGTTCATGGAGATATATTCTCCACCATTATGAATAGTTTCCTATATATTAAAAAAAGTAGAAAGTAATAATTATTTACATTATTAAGTGTGAATACAATAGCAAATTAATGTGGAAATTATATTCATGCACTAAAATGAAGGTAAATAAATTGGAGAATATTAAAGAATGCACTGTCAGGCAGGTGGCCATGAAGGAGAAGAGGGGAAAACCCCTGGAAATGATCCACATGGGAGTCTCAGGAGGTCAGCAAAGGCCTGATGGGGAGCTGAGGACAAGCCCTGCAGGTAACACCCAGACCCTGGGCAGCAGACCTCCACATCTGCACTGGGAGGTGCACTCTGCTCAGAAATGAGTAAACATATCAGAAAACCAAGAGTGACCTTCCTCTGCAGGGAAAGCAACTGCCAAATATACGAAAAATACTTTGAATAAGAATATGTAAAGTAATTGCATTTTTTCAAATGATCATTATTGTCAATGGATGTTTTTTAACACATGTTAAACAAGTGCTCTATGACTGAGCAACAATCCCAGCCCCAAGTAATTGTATTCATTGCGTTCTTTTTTTTCTTCCTCCCTCTTATCTCTTCTTCTTCTCAGAAAACCAGAATTTCCAGCAAATGGCCAATGCCACCATGGTAACTGAATTTCTCCTCCTGGCCTCTCCTGATGGCTGGGATCTGAGTTTCCTCTATTTCACAGTATTCCCAATTACCTACCTGGGTACCTTGTTAGGGAACCTTCTCATCGTCACTGTCACCACTGCTGACCAGAACCTGCACACACCCATGTACTTCTTCCTCAGGAACCTGTCCATCTTGGACATGTGCTACATTTCCATCACTGTCCCCAATGCCTGTGTCAACTCTCTCACTGGCAACAGGGCCATTTCAGTGGCTGGCTGTGCAACACAGATCTTCTTGGTCATTTTCTGTGCATATGTGGAGATGCTATTTCTCACCATCATGGCCTGGGACCGCTATGTGGCCATCTGCCAGCCCCTCCAGTACCCGCTCATCATGAACCCCCAGTTTTGTGTCCACGTGACCCTGGCTTCCCTGCTCAGTGGTCTGCTGTATGCAGTTGTGCACACTGGGAACACATTCCGGCTGTCCTTCTGCCAGTCAAACGTGGTCCACCAGTTCTTCTGTGATGTCCCCTCTCTGCTGAAGCTCTCCTGCTCTGACACCACCAGTAACCTGGTCCTCCTTCTTGTCTCTGCTGTTTTGATTTGTGGTGGTTGCTTCCTTTTTATTGTGATGTCATATATTCGCATACTTTCTGCTGCGCTAAAATTTCCCACTGGGAACTCATCGAAGGCCTTCTCCACCTGCACCCCTCATATCCTTGTTTTTTCCATCTTCCTCAGTTCTGGCACAGCTGTGTACCTGAGGTCCTCAGCAACCTCTGACACTCTCCAGGACATGGTTCTCTCTACCTTTTACACCATGGTTCCTCCCTTCCTGAATCCTCTCATCTACCGTCTCAGGAACAAACAGGTAAAGGAAGCTATGAGGAGAATAATGCAAAGACAGTTGTTCTCAGGGAAATGATAAAGATGTGTTTCAGCATCATCCTAATTTCTGTGAGTGAAGGTTCAAGATTAGGTCGAATGCTCTTCATATTGGGGTGACACAAGTTAAACTGCCTACTCTAAGGTCACTTTGTTTGAATATGAATGTTTTAATTAATTTATATTTTCATTTACCTTATTAATTCATGAATCCTTTATAAAATGTGTAATTTAATCAATGAGTCTTTTAATTACTAAATATAATTTAATATATTTATTGAAATCATTTGTGGAGGCATGCATTAAAGATTTATCAAATACATTAGAGTACCTGTATCAAGTACTGTCACAAAGAAAACATTACCAATCAAATCTGAAGAAAACTTACACTCATAATCTGCTATTATTCAGAGAAGTGTCAAGCAAATTTCTAGGCACTGTGGTACCTAACTGTATCAATTTAACTACTTTGAATATATGCAATAATTAAATCCTAAAGAAGTTATAACAAATCTATTTGGAATATGAGAAGAGTAATTTTTTGTCTATGAATAAACAGGGCCATGTGTACCACACCCTGTGTCCCAACAGTCAAATCCATCCACAAGGAAGAGCACCCAGTGCTTCCTTGGCAGTGGCTGCTGCCAGTCTGTTATTATGTTCATGAGTGACTCAGTGTGGGGGACAAAGCCTGCAGCATGACTTGCAGGTCAGCTCTGATAGTTTACCTCCCACACATCTTACTTTTGTGACATCTATGCTAACGTGTCATGCCTGAAAATTATGACATGGTGGACCATTATTCTTTGGCCTAAATGTCTGACCTGGGTCAACTCTTAAATCTCCCCCAGTTTACTGTACTCCTTAAAGTACGTCTGTCTGTACTTGTTCCCTAAAACCTTATGGCAATGTATGTGCTCTGTTTATTATTATTATTATTATTATTATTATTATTATTATTATTATTATCATTATTCTTTTTTTAACCAAATATTGAACTTAAGGCCTCATCCCCAGCCCCTTTTTTGTGTGTTTTACTTAGAATGGGGTTTTGCTAAGTGGCTTCAGGCCTTGCTCCATTCTAATGCTGTCTTGGAACCTCTGATTCTCCTGCCTTAGCCTCCTGAGGCACTGTGATTGCAGGCTTGCACCACCACACCTGTCTTGGGGCAGTCTTTCATCACCTCCCACAAGTTATTTCTCCCCAAGTATTCTAATGTCCTCACAGGCATATATTTTGATAATTATCAATAATAACTGACATATTCTTAAGAACAAGTTTATCTAGGATTACTTATATAACACAATGAAAAAAATATTTATATAATATCACATTCAAGATTTTAAATTACAAATTCTGAAAACCAATTTGTTCACCATTACACTAATATGAAAATATGGAGAAAAACATAAATATACTTATTACCTAAGGAAATACAAAATAATAAACATATATGACTAATTGATGAATACACTTATTAAAGTTTTTAGCCAAGGAAATTCTTGTGGTAGGAGCAGATGAGCACCCCAACACTGACTGCTGCAGGAAGCCTTGAATTGCTTAACAGGATCCAAACATCCCCACACTGTGTCCCATGGCTTCTGCCAGAAAAAAAGACCTTCAAAGAACCCCAGATAAATTCTGTACACTCTACATTTATATGCATTTCCTGTACAAATATAGCTTACTAAATCCTAGTGAGTGGCATTGGACATTTTATATAGATGAGAAGGCTAGTTAAATTAATTTTAAATGAATGTAAAAAATTAAAAAGAAATTAAATTATATACACCAATTCTTTTTTGTATAGATGGTAATTTTTTAATTTGTTCTAATTAATTCATTTTACATGGCAGCAGAAGGCATTTTGACACATTATACATAATTGGAGCACAACTTCTCATTCTTTGGCTGTACATGAGGCAGAGTCATGTATGGAGCAATCACACATGTATATAGAATAATAATGTCCTCATTCCACTGTCTTCCCACCCCAACTCCCCAACACTCACTCCCCTCTGTCCAGTTTATAGTTTCTCCATTCTTCCCTAGCCCTCCCACCATTACAGATCAGCATCTATCAGAAAAAAAACATTGGGCTTTTGGTTTTTAGGAATTGGCTTATTTCCATCAGCATGATATTCTGCAGCTTTGTCCATTTACATGCAAATGCCATTATTTCATTCCTCTTTAATGCTCAGTAATATTCCATTTATATATATCACATTTCCTTTATCCATTTTGTTGAAGGGCACCTAGGTTTGTTCCATAGTTTAGCAATTGTGAATTGAGCTGCCATAAATATTGATGTGGCTGTGTCACAATAGTTTTCTGACATTGTCCTTTGGATATAAACCAAAGAGTGGGATAGCTGGGTCAAGTGGCGATTTGTAGAAATTCTGTGTTTGAGATTGGGTTTCTGATAAACTTCATGACTGTGGCACTTTGGTGGCTAGGAAGTTTCTGTGCAAAGGTGCAGAATGCCTGGCTGCTAGAAAACTTGCATGTTAAAGCCACGGGATGTCTGGCCACTGTAGCAATGCTCTTCCCAAGGGTTTCCATCTTGATCTTAGGCACATAAATCCTGGGAATAGAAGAATTTGTTGGGTATATAACTACCATGTTTCTTCAAGCTCCAGTGCTCCTGGAGCTGCCCACCTAATAGTAACTTCAGACAACGGACTTTCTTGAGAACTGCACAAAGCTCCTGACATGGCATATTGTAACTGTGAAATGTAACTGCAGAATAAGCAACATTCTTGATACTCTAAACAATAATCTGGTTATGGTACTAATGATCTAATTTTAACCTATTGTTATAAATAAATGTGGCCGCTTGCACAAGGAGCCACTCTGCCTCCTTTCCTGCTCTGCACCTTGTTGTCTCCTTTCTTTGAGATTATTTACAGTGGTTCCATTCTAAATTTTCTGCAGAATATCCATACTGTTCAGAGTATTGCACCAATTTTCAGTCCCACCTGCATTGAATGAGTGTACCTTTTTACTCACCTCCTCACCAATGCTTTTTTGTATTATGATAATTTCCATTCTGATTGGAGTAAGATAAAATCTTAGAATAATTTTAATTTACATTTCCCTAATGGCTACAGATGTTGATCATTTTTCATATATTTGTTGATCAATTGTATTTCTTCTTCTGTACAGTGTCTGTTCAGAAAATTAGCCTATTTGTTGATTGGATTATTGTGGGTTTTTTTTTCCTCTCATTTTTTTGAGTTAAGTTTTTTGAGTTCTTTATATATCCTGGAGATTAGTGCTCTACCTGACTTGCATGTGGTAAAAATTATCTCTCATTATTTAGGATGTCTCTTTATGTTATAGGTTTTTTCTTTTCTGAGAAAAAGCTTTTTAGTTTGACTCCATTCTAAACGTCGGCCCAAATTTTTATCATGTCAGCTTAGCACTGGACTTCCTTAACAAGACTCATAAAAAAAAAAAAAATCAAGACTGAACAAGTGGCATGGACTCAAACTAAGAAGCAAACACCTGTTGTATTGAAAGGTGTCCCTCTTGATAAAATCTGTTGGATATTTAACACCTGTTTTAAGATGTTTTGTATCATAAGATCTGGTACCAAAAGATATGAAAAATGGAAACATTGGTGTAAGAACTTTGGGACATCTCAAATCTTTTGTAAAATAACACAAAACCCTGGAGGTGCATGAGAATGTTACAAAATTTCTGAAGAATTTACAAAAACATTTTCTTTGTGTATTAGTTATGAACAAAGAAATATATTTTTATAGGAATATAAATTATGTGAAAGATATCTATTGGAAGGTGAGCTCTTCTGAAATATCAACTCTACCCTTTAAGAAAACAATATTTAAGAGTAATTGTTAGAGACTTTATTGTGATTATGTTTTTCAGTGCTTTGTAGAATCAGAACTTCAGAAGACAAAAGACTTAGAACAACACATAGTTAGAAATTTGATGAGAGTTTAGCAACCAACAAGAAAATGTAGTAACTTATTCTATGTGTTTTATGGTAATATTCATGACTGAGACTATTATGCCAGAATACTCAGACTTTTCTAAGTTTTATAAAGACTTTAGAATATTTAAATTAATACCAGAGATATATTGCATTGTAAAAAAGCAGTTGTTGTATTAGTAGAGTTAAAAAACTAATTGGATCAGAGTTTTAAAGGGATTGTTTAAGAAACTAGGGACAAGAAAGGTGTAATTGTAGTAGATACTAGCACCTAAAGAGATGCTAAGCATTTCACACAGAGACATCAGGAAAGTGGCTGAGAGCATCTAAGGAATTTTATTATTCTTTTTGAGGTACTGGGGATTGAACTGAGGATCATTCAACCACTGAGGCATATCCCCAGCCCTATTTTGTGTTTTAGTTAGAGACAGGGTCTCACTGAGCTGCTTAGTACTTTGCTGTTCTGAGACTGGCTTTGAACTCGAAGTTCTCCTGCTTCAGCCTCAGGAGCTGTTGGGGTGATATGCATGTACCACAGTGCCTGGCTGTTTTTTGGTTTTGTTCAGGTATTTTTGTCACAGCAATGCAAAGCTCACCGAAACAGGTTCTAAACATAATCTTACAGAGTGTAGAGTGTTTACTAGAGAAGTCAAATATAGCAAAATATAACATAATCAAACATTCAGTCAAATTATACTAGAGAATGAAAAAAATGTCCACAATTAGATATGTTGATTAAAATATTTCTGGCATATGCAAATAATGGTTTTTCATTCATCTTTCAGAAATGAACAAATGATACAAGCTACAAGGTGGACTAATTTCAATGATGTTATACTCACTTCGGCCAGAATAAACATCATACACTGAGTGACTTATTTATATGCAATTTCACAAATATTTAAATTCAAAGATACAGAATACATTTAGTGTTCTCCAGTGACTGAAATCAGGGACAATGTGTGTAATGGGTTAAGTGGCCAATTTGAAGTAAAAATTATTTTGGAAAAGATGTAGCTGGAAATTGTACAATTATGCAGTGTGGTAACTCACACTGACTTGAGAACCATAAACTGTTACAAAGGTTAATTTTAAATCATGTGGATTTCATCTTAATGATAAGAAACTTTTGCTGCTGAACTGGAGGTAGTTTTAGATGTTTCCCTCTTACAGGTTGGTGAATGAGTTAGAGTTGTCCACCACTCTTAATGTTAACTAATCCATACAAACACCTACAGCTAACTCACACTGAGGTGAAGGAGGGCAGAGATGAAAACACATAGTGAGCACCATCAGTCTCTCCTCAGTGTCATTAGTTTATCAATAACGACTAAAGTCAATGCCCAGCAGAGGAGTTCCCATGTGTCATCCACTGTCCATGCTGGCACATGGCCAGGTCCTCTCTCCTGGGCTCTGCAGATTACACTGCCTGGTGGTGGGCTCAGGCCTCCTGCTGTCTCTGCAGGCTGAGCTCTGAGCTCCCTGGGGCCCTACTCCCACTGGCTAGGCACCATGCTCACATAAAACAATGGTGACTGAACTCTCCACATCCCACATGGCACTGGGTTGACTGGAAAGATCCACCCTGGCTGCACACACAGTGGATGGGAGAAGCCAAGGAGAGATGCAGTACTGCACCTATCATGGAGAACAGGTGACACTCTGGAGTGAGTACTTGGCATTTAGAGTCCAAATGCATCTAAGATTCATAATTATTCTGCTCTGTCAATTGCAATTTCATCCAAAGAGTCAGCTAGCCCAGGAAGAGTTTGGTGAATTCTGAGAAGAACACAGGAAGCACATAGAGTCCTTATAACTGCATTATGATATTTGCTGTGATTGCGACTGCTGCAATAGGAACACAGGGACCTTGGGGACATCTGCATGGTGTATGAAAGTAAAGTGTGTAATAGTTCTTTGTGTTGCTTCTTGTTGGTTTAAAGTTCTTTTTTTTCAGATTACTTTAACTTTTACTTAGATAACACCCAAAGTAGTTTGCACAGAAATTCCATAGAATACTAACAAATAAATTCACATTAAGACAACAAGAATAAAATGCAAAACATGGAATAGGATATGTAGGTAGATAGGAATGATATTATATAGCTGATACACATGCACATAAGTCAATTACTGTAGGAAATATATTTAATCATGTAGGAAAGATTCATTGAAATGTTTTGAATATTAATCTCCTTCCTTTGTTTTGTTCAAAAATACATTTTTCAATTATTCCATTGCTTGTTTGTTTGGTGTCAAGGATTAAACCCAGGGCTGCTCAATTATTGGGCAACATTCCACCACTTTTGATTATTTATTCTGAGATAGGATCTTGAAAAGTTGCTGAGGCTAGCTTTGAACTTGAAATCTCTCTGTCTCAGCCTCTTAAGCTGCTGGGATTACAGACATATACCACCATGCCCAAGTTTTCAATTATATCCTTAAGTTTTTATAGTAAATATATATTATGTATGACTAAGAGGATGTGTGTGTTCAGTGATATAAATATAAAAATAATGTTGTGCAACATTTGGAAGCATATTTTTATTTTCAGAATATATGTGACTTAGCATTTTAATGGCTTATCAGAGACACTAATCAATAATTCCTAATATGGAAAATATAATTTAGAAAATACTTTATTTTGTGTCTTCCAAACCAAATAATATTTGCAGTTTTGAAGTGCTCTATTTATTATACAAATCATTATTTGAAACACTATCAAGAGAAATTAAAAAGAGAAAACTCTCAGCTTTTACCACTTACAGAGAAAGAACTTGGGTAGTTCCTCTTCATGTTCCTGGAGTTAAAACATGCTAGTTCTCCTCACACACATTTTGCTGACTCTCACTTCTACCAACCCTTTCTGTTATTTACACCTTCATCTTATTGTCTTTATGAGAGAATTCTCTATAGGCATTTTTGCCCCTTAAATAAGAATGTAGTATTGAATCACACCAAAATATTAAGGTCAATCTATGCAACCTAAGCCATACTTTTATTTTTAAAATGCAGGTTTAGAAAGACATCCTATGTTTAGAATTAACTGAAATTATTTGAGGCCTTCTGTAAAAAATAGATGGTGCTTTGTATATTTATTTTATTGTATCTATACACATGACTTTGGATTTGTGCTCCATAAATGGAAGTTTTTGAAGACTGATACATGAAAAAAGAAAGTCAAATTCAGAAGAATTTATCAAACCATAGCTAAATCACACAAAGGAGGACATCAATTAAGTTAATGTAATTCAAGCTGGTTTGTGGAGAATGTGCTAAGTTCTATTGGAGAAGGAAAGGCAGTATTTGGCTTACTTTAGAAAACAATAATAAAGAAAGAAAATGTCTCTGTAGTCCTATACACCTTCTGGATTTGAACCCATGTTGACATCCCATCTGTTTGTGACAGGATGTCCTGGGGTGATCAACATGAGCTCCTGTAACTCCTGGAACCCAGATTAAAGGGTAAAACATCTGGCAGATTTCCTTATTAGTTAGTATCATCATATATCACATTCAGAATTATTCATATTAATTTGAATTTTATATATGTACCATTTTATTTTTTGCTTCACAGTACTCAAATCACGTTCTTTTAAAAAACAATCTTTTACTAAAACTCAGTATCTGCAGCAGATTTTCCCATATTATAAATCATTAGTAAATATTTGTCAAGATTGCCTGCTTTGAAACAACCTTTCTTTCTGCACAGTTGTGGGGTATGTTATTTCAAATGAACACACTGTATTTCTTACAGAAGTGAAGAAAGGACATCACTGATTTAGAATGTATTCACTTATAAATTAGTGGAATAAAGAAACTTAGATCATGTTAGCAGTTAGACAATTGTGTTACATTGCATTTTTCATTAACTACTATGCATGAAGTCACTTACTTTCTACTAAGAGAATAAAAAGATGAATGATACAAGGTCCAAAATCAAGGAATTTCTATACCAGTGATTTTGGTGATTAGTACATATAGATTTACTAAAAGGTAAAATAACATGTCAACTTCTAACACTAACAGAAATGTATAAGAAAAATTAGAGGCTAAAAAAGGGTCTCAGAGAAAAAGTTGCATTTCAGTCTCTTTAAAGAGCAGTATATACTAATGGTGAAAATTAAATCAATTATGACTTGGTAGAAAAGGGGCTCTGTCAACAAGATCCAGGATATGGTGTGAACAAGGAGGTCACTGAAATGTGAGTTTGGGTTTGTGTCAGGGAGGAATGGTGGATGGGACTAGCAAAAGATTGCAGGTAGACTAAGTAGGACCCCTTGAACGTCACCTACACTGTGAAATTAACAGTAATGTTCACGAGTCTGGCGACCCAATAATGACCTTGGGGGACATTCACATTTTTAGAGGAGCCCAAGCAGGCTCATCAGGTAGGTTTCTTTTCCAAGGGTGAGTATGGTTAACTTGGCAAGGTGCTGAGGCGGACCCAGGTTGCAGAGGGCTAAGGAGATAATAATTTTGGTGACAAAGGATTGAACCAGTCTGAGGTGCTGCAGGAGTGCTATAACTATGAGCAAAACATTCTTTTTAGGGTATGCAGCAAATGGCCAATGCCACCATGGTAACTGAATTTCTCCTCCTGGGCTCTCCTGATGCCCGGGATCTGAATTTCCTTTATTTCACAGTATTCCCAATTACCTACCTGGGTACCTTGTTAGGCAACCTTCTCATCATCATTGTCACCACTGCTGACCAGAATCTGCATTCACCCATGTACTTCTTCCACAGGAACCTGTCCATCTTGGACATGTGCTTCATTTCCATCACTGTCCTCAGTGCCTGTGTCAACTCTCTCACTCTCAACTGGGTCATTTCAGTGAATGGCTGTGCAACACAGATCTTCTTGGTCTCTTTGTGCATAGGTAGAGATTTGATTCTCTCTGTCATGGCCTGGGACTGCAATGTGACCATCTGCCAGCGCCTCCAGTACCCCCTCATCATGAACCCTCAGATTTGTGTCCGCATGACCCTGGCTTCCCTGTTCAGTGGTCTGCTGTATGGAGGTGTGACAAGGGAACACATTCTGGCTGTCCATTTACCAGTCAAACGTGGTCCCTCAGTTCTTCTGTGATGTCCCCTATCTCCTGAGGCTCTCCTGCTCTGATACCACCAGCAACAAAGTCCATATTCTTGTTCCTTCTGTGGACATTTATGGTGGTTGCTTCCTTTTTATCGCCATGTCATATATTTCCATATTTTCTGCTGTGCTGAAATTTCCCACCAGAGCCCCAGGGAAGGCCTTATCCACCTGCACCCCTCACATCCTCGTGGTGTCCGTCTTCCTCAGTTCTTGCACAGGTGTGTACCTGAGGTCCTCAGCAACCTCTGACACACTCCAGATCCTGAATCTCTCTGCCTTTTACACCATGGTTCCTCCCTTCCTGAATCCTCTCATATACAGTCTCAGGAACAAACAGGTAAAGGAAGCTGTGAGGAGAGTAATGGGAAGAGAGTTGTTCTCAGGGAAATTATGAATATGCCTTTCAGCTTCATCCTAATTTCATGGATCATGGTTCTTATTTAGATACAATACTCTTCATGTTTGAACTTTACAAGTTATAGTGTCTACCTTTGTATTACATTGTTAGAAGCTGAGTTATTTCATAAGGTATATTTCTGTGACTTACCGTATCATTTCCATGGACCCATAATAGAATGTGTAATTTCATCAATGCATCTTTTAATGATTAAATATAATTTAATGTATTTGCTGAAATCAGTTGTGGTTATATATTTTAAAGAATCATCCCATATATCAATTCCCTATATCAAATACTGACACCAAAGAAAACTCTAGCTATCAAATCTGGAGATAGCTTATTCTTACATAATTTGCTCTTATTCAGAACAGTGTAGAACCTACTTGTAATCACTGTAATCCATAATTGTGTCAATTTACTTACTTTTAAAATATATATAAAATCAAATCCTAAAGAAATTATAGCCAAAATGTAGAGAATTTAACAGTAATATTTTTCTCCATCTGGACCAGGCAAGAAGAATAGACTCCTTTCTGTGAATTAAAGAGAGGGCAATTGTTAATGCACCCTGTGTCCCAACATTCACAACTTTCCACAGGGAACAGCAGCTTTTTGCTTCTTTGGCCATGAGAGGGGCCAGTCTTTGATTATGGTCATGAATTGATGTCAGCTTTCTAATGGTTTGTCTTCCAGTCTAAGTGAGTGGTCTGAACAATGAACCAGGCGCTAGGTTATTAACCACTGCACAGGAAGTCATGCACTGCTACTGAAAGGTAAAATGATGGATAATACAAGATCCCAAATCAAGGAATTTGCACCAGTGACTTGGGGTGATGAATATATATTGATTGGCTAAAAAGTGGTATACCACGTTGATTATTAACACTCAACAAAATTGGAAGAAAAATTAGAGATTATAAAGAAGGTTTCAGAGGAAAGAATTCCAGTGGAGTCTCTTTTAAAGCCCAATACCTACTAAAGGGAAAAGGAAATTAATACATCACAGTAAAAAGTCAGCAGTGAACAAGAGGGTCCCTCAGGCTGAATGTCATGTGTGTGCCAGGAGGAACAGATTGCAGCTAGACTGACCCCTTGAACTTCACACTCACCACCAAATTAGCAGCAACCTAGCTGAGTCTGACCACCCACCTATTTCTCTGGGAGACACACACACTTCCAGAGGAGCCCAGGCAGGATGAGAAGGAAGGTCTTTTTTTCTAAGAGCATGTGTGGTTAACCTGGCAAGGGGCTGAGGAGGACCCCAGTTTGCAGAGGGCTGAGGAGATGAAGATGCAGGTGACTCGGAGTGAACGGGTCTGAACTGCTACAGAAGTGTTCAAACAAACCTTCCTTTTAGGGTTTACAGCTAGTTTCAGTTTGTGGGATTGTAACATGGATAAGAAAGCAATATAATAGAAGGTGTCACCAAGACTAAGGCAAATTATGTGTTGGACAAAAGAAGCTTCAACTTCATGGTGCTGAACATGGAAAAAAAAATAGAACAAGGTAAAAGTAGAAGTTAGGTCAGTGTCAGCTGGGCTGGGACCAGGAGGTTGAAAAGACCTTATGCTGCTCAGTTGGAGAGGAAAAAGCCTCAGTGGGGGCTGGGACTGGTCTGGCTGAGGTCCTGTGGCCATAAGACAGCATCATGCTTGTCCTGGGGAGCAGCAGTGAGAGTGGGGGACTGCAGGCAAGCCCAAGTGCAGTCAGGTCACCTCAGTTTTCACAACACTGAACCTGTGAGCCTGGGTGGGAAAGTGAATTCTTGAGACACTTTCCAAAAGAGCCCAGTTTTTTTTTTTGTGTGTGTGTTTATGGAGATATGTTCTCCACCATTATGAATATTTTCCTTTTATTAAAAAAGTAAAAAAGTAATTATTCAATTATTAATTGTGGATATAATGGCAAAATAATGTGGAAATTATATCCAAGGAATAAATTAAAGGTAAATAAATCTGAGAATATTAAAGAATGCACTGTCAGACAGGTGTCCATGCAGGAGAAGAGGGGAAAACCCCTGAAAATGATCCACATGTGAGTCTCAGGTGTCAGGGGAGGCCTGATGGAGAGCTGAGGACATGCCCTGCAGGTCACGACCAGACTCTGGGCTGCAGACCTTCACACCTGCCCTGGGAGGTGCACTTTGCTCAGAAATGAGTAAACATATCAGAAAACCAAGAGTGACTTTCCTCTGCAGGAAAGCAACAGAAATAGAAGAAATACTTTGAACAAGAATATATAAAATAATTGTATTTTTTCAAATAATTGTCATTGTCAATGGATGTTTTTTAACATATGCTAGACAAGTGCTGTATGACTGAGCAACAACCCCAGCCCCAAGCAATTGTATTAATCATGTTTTTATTTTTTCCTTTCTATCTCTCATCTATTTATCTTCCCAGACAACTAGAATTTCCAGCAAATGGCCAATTCCACCATGGTAACTGAATTTCTCCTCCTGGCCTCTCCTGATGGTTGGCATCTGAGTTTCCTCTATTTCACAGTATTCCCAATGACCTACCTGGGTACCTTGTTAGGAAACCTTCTCATTGTCACTGTCACCACTGCTGACCAGCACCTACACACACCCATGTACTTCTTCCTCAGGAACCTGCCCATCTTGGACATGTGCTACATTTCCATCACTGTCCCCAATGCCTGTGTCAACTCTCTCACTGGCAACAGGGCCATTTCAGTGGCTGGCCTTGCAACACAGATTTTCCTGGTCATTTTCTGTGCATGTGTTGAACTTCTGTTTCTCTCCATCATGGCCTGGGACCGCTATGTGGCCATCTGCCAGCCTCTCCAGTACCCCGTCATCATGAACCCTCAGATTTGTGTCCGCATGACCCTGGCTTCCCTGCTCAGTGGTCTGCTGTATGCAGGTGTGCACACTGGGAACACATTCTGGCTGTCCTTCTGCCAGTCAAATGTGGTCCACCAGTTCTTCTGTGACGTCCCCTCTCTGCTGAGGCTCTCCTGCTCTGACACCACCAGCAACATGGTCATTCTTTTTGTTTTGGCTGTGGCAGTTGGTGGTGGTTGCTTTACTTTTATTGCCATGTCATATATTCGCATATTTGCTGCTGTGCTGAAATTTCCCACCAGAGCCCCAGGGAAGGCCTTCTCTACCTGCACCCCTCACATCCTCGTGTTTTCCCTGTTCCTCAGTTCTGGTGCAGGTGTGTACCTGAAGCCTTCAGCAACCTCTGACACACTCCAGGACCTACTTCTCTCTGCCTTTTATACCATGGTACCTCCCTTCTTGAATCCTCTCATCTACAGTCTCAGGAACAAACAGGTAAAGGAAGCTGTGAGGAGAGTAATGCAAAGACAGTTGTTCTCTGGGAAATGATAAAGATTGCATTTCAGAATCATCTTAATTTCATTGATCATGGTTCTTAATTAGATACAATACTCTTTATATTTGAGCTTTACAAGTTACACTGTCTACCGTTCTATTACATCATTAGAAGCTGAGTTATTTTATAAGGTATATTTTTGTAATTTACCATATCATTTCCATGGATCCTTCATAAAATGTGTAACTTTATTAATGTATTTAAAATATAAATATAATTCACTGTGTTTTCTGAAATCATTTGTAAATATATAAATTTTCATTATATATAAAAAGTACCTGTTTCAGATGCTGTCACAGAGGAAAGATTTACAAATAAAACATGGAGATAACATATAGTCAAATAGCCTGTTCTTGCACAGAGAAATGTAAAGCAGATTTTAACCACTTGGGTAACGGGGCTCTGTTTCTGTAACTGGTGTGACTGGGCTAACTGTGATTGGTTAGGCTTCCCTCTGCTTGACTGCACTGTCCCGCTTCTGTAACCTGGCTTGCTTGCATTGGCTAGACCCCCTGAACATCCCTTTTGCAGTTTTCAGGCTTATAAGGAGTGCCCTTGCAATTGTTCTGGGCTGATCAGGGGAACAGCTTTATGTTCTGGTCAGCTGCCACCGGTGTGCTTCAATAAAGGCTTGATCAATTATAAGTGAGTGGTCTGGAAGTCAGTTTATGAAATCCTGGGATGAAGCTTTAACCATAACAATACATAATTGTGTCAGTTTAATTTGAAAACATATGAAAGTCAAATCCTAAAGAACTTTTTACCAAATACTTAGAGATAATCACAATAATATTTTTCTCCATCTGGAATATGAAAAAGGAAGACACTCTTTGTCCATGAAGTAAACAGAGTGATAGTTACCACCCACTTTATCCCATAGTCAAATATGTCCACTAGGGAAGAGCACCTGCCTTCCTCAGGTACATCGGCTGCCAGGATTTTAGTATGTCCACGAGTGACCCAGTGTCAGGGAGCTAATTTGGGGATTGAGTTGAGGTCAGCCTTCTGATTGTTCCTTCCCCAGGGTTTATTCTGTAATGTCTATGGTGATGTGTCATGCCTGATAATGACCAAAGACGGAATGTTTAAGTGTCTGACCTAGAGTGTGTCTTCTGTGGACTCCAAAATTCCCCCCAGTTTCCTGGAATTTGGAAAGCAACCCTGTATCTGTCTTGTGGCCGTCTTTAAGTTGTTATTGCTATTGTTTTCAGCAGGGTTGAACCCAAGGGCCCAGCCCCAGCCCTTTTTTTCTATTTAATCACAGAAAACAGGGTCTGGCTAAGTTGTTCAGGTACATTCTAAGTTGCTGAGACTGGCTTAGAACCTGAGATTCTCATTCCTCAGAGTCCTGAGCCACTGGGATTGCAGATGTACACCCCTGAGCCCGCTTGTGGCAACACATCATCTCACACAGATATTCCTCTCCAATCATTTTAGTGTCTTCCCTGGCATATGCTTTGCTAACCATTAATTATAACTGACATAGGATCAATGTCAAGTTACCTAGGAATGCTTATATTCAAAATGCGCCAAATTTCTTATGCAATATCACAATCATTATATTAAATTCCAAATTTAAAAAAAAACAATTTTGTTTACAAGTACACTAGTAGGAAAAAAATGGAGAAAAGTGTTAATGCATTTATTACTAAATAAAATAAAAAGCTTAAATAAGTGCAATTAATTATCTAAAGCATTTCTTAATTTGTGCAGACAAGGGAGTACTTGTAATGGGAACCAGTGAGCACCCCAGCACTGGCTGATGCAGAAAGCCTTGATCTGCTGTAACATGATCCACACAAGCTCCGTCCACACACTGTGTCCATATCTTCAGGTCCTCAATGCTCCAATGTTCCCTGCTAGAGTAAAAGGAGTACCCCAGATGAATTCTACACACAATTATATATGCGAACTCCACCTTTACACACATTTCCTCTACAACAAAAGCTTACTGAATCTTAATTCATGAGTTTTTCATGAGTTGAGGTGGCCATGTAAATGAAGTTTAAATTTAATGGATAAAATTGGAAAGATATTGAATTGCAACCACCAGTCCTATTGAGAGTTGTCCATTTGAAACACACTTTTAGACATTTAATTATGTTTTATATTGAAAGGCTGATGGTAAAGGAGACGAAAAAAGGAAATATTGATATAAGGATACCATAATATCTCACATATTACATCAAATAATGCAAAACCCTCTAAGTGTGTGGATGTGGTATGGAAATTCTGCAGAATTTGGCAAAAGCATTTACTTTGGGTACTAGTTGTGAATCCAGGAAACAATTTTTTATAGTAATATTAATTATGTCAAAGTTATATTTTGGTAAGCCAGATTTTCTGAAATATCAGGTCTCCCCTTATAAGGACACTATATTTAGGAGTCCTTGGTAGAGCCTTTTTGTGTGTGTGTTTCTGTTTGTCACTGTTTTGTAGAATCAAAACTATGGAAGACAAAGACTTAGCACAGGCAATAGTTAGAAATCTCTTGAGTTTTGAACATGAAGGGGTGCTATCATTTATCAAATTCTTTTTCTACATCTATTGAGATGATCATATTGATATGATGGATTACATTTATTGATTCCCAAATGTTGAACCAATTTTGTATTCCTGGGACGAACCCCATTTCATCGTGGTGCACTATCTTTTTAATATATTTTTTATTTGATTTGCCAGAATTTTATTGAGAATTTTTACATATATGTTATTAGAGATATTGTTCTAAAGTTTTCTTTCCTTGGTGTGTTTTTGTCTGATTTTGGAATCAGGGTGATATTGGCCTCATAGAATGAGTTTGGAAGTGTTCCCTCTATTTCTATTTCATAAAATAATTTGAGGAGTATTGGTATTAATTCTTCTTTGAAGGTCTTGTAGAATTCAGCTAAGAATCTCTCTAGTCCTGGGCTTTTCTAAGTTGGTAGGTTTTTGATGACATTTTCTATTTCATTACTTGAAACTGATCTCTTTATATTGTGTGTGACCTCCTCCTTCAGTTTGGGTAGGTCATATGTCTCTAGAAATTTGTTAATTTCTTCTATATTTTCTATTTTATTGGATTATAAATTTTCAAAATAGTTTCTAATTCTCTTCTGTATTTCAGACATGTCTATTGTGATATTTCCTTCTTCATCTTGTATTTTAGTAATTTGAATTTTCTCTCCTTTTCTCTTCATTAGCATGGCTAGGGTTTTATCTATTTTTTTTTCAAGGAACCACCAACTTTTTGTTTTGTCAATTTTTCAATTGTTTCTTTTGTTTCGATTTCATTGATTTCAGCTATAATTTTAATTATTTCCTGTCTTCCTTTGCTTTTGGTGTTGATTAGTTCTTATTTTTCTAGGGATTTGAGGTGTAATGTTAGGTAATTTATTTGTTGACTTTTTATTCTTTTAATGAATGAGCTCAATGCAATAAATTTCCTCTTAATACTGCCTTCATAGTGTCCCAGAGATTTTGTTATGTTATATCAGTGTTCTCATTTACCTCTAAGAATTTTTTATTTCATCCTTGATTTCTTCTAGTATCCATTCATCATTCAATTTTGTATTACTTAGTCTCCATTTGTTAAAGAAACTTTAATTTTTTACTTTTTCATTTATTTCTCATTTAATTCCATTGTTATCTGATAGAATTTAGGGTATTATCTCTGCTATTCTTATTGTTGTTGTTTTGTATTTACTAAGAGTTGCTTTGTGGCATAAGATATGGTCTATTTTAGAGAAGGAGCCATGTGTTGCTGAGAAGAAAGTATATTTGCCTGTTGATGGATGGAATATTCTATATATGTCTGTTAAGTCTGAATTATTGATTGTATTATATAGTTTTATAGTTTCTTTATTTAGTTTTTGTTTGGAAGATCTGTCCAATAGTGAGAGAGGTCACCCAGTGTTATTGTGTTATGGTCTATTTGATTCTTGAAATTGAGAAGGGTTTGTTTGATGTATGTAGATGCTCCATTGTTTGGGGCATAAATATTTATAAGTTTTATGTCTTGCTGAATACATAAAACTTATAAATATAAGTTCCCTTGACAAGTATGGACTATCCTTCTTTGTCTCTTCTGACTAGCTTTGGTTTGAAGTCTACTTTTTCTGAGATGAGAATGGAAACTCCTAGGTGTTTGTTGAAATCCATATGATGATAAGTTTTTCCCATCCTTTCACTTTCAGCCTGTGGATGTCTTTGCCCATGGGGTGACTCTCTTGAAGACAGCATATTGTTGGTTCTTGCTTTTTAATCCAATCTGCCACTCTATGTCTTTTGATTGCTGAGTTTAGACTGTTAAGATTCAAGGTTATTATTGAGATGATTTGTTTTCCCTGTCATTTTGACTGACTTCTGGTTTTTAATTTGACTTAGTTTCTCCTTTGGTTAAATATTCCTTTAGTGTAGATCCTCCCTTTACTGGTTTTCACTTTTATTTTCACTTCATCCTCATGGAATATTTTGTTGAGAATATTCTATAGTTTATGCTTTCTAGTTGTGAATTCTTTTAATTTTTATTTGTCATGGAAGGTTTTAATTTCATCTTTAAATCTGAAACCCAAATTTTGTTGGAAATAAAATTCTTGATTGGTATCTAATAATTTTCAGAGCTTGAAATATATTATATTACAGGATGTCTTAGCTTTGAGAGTCTGGGTTGAGAAATCAGTTGAGATTTGAATTGGTTTCCCCCTATATATAATTTGTTTTTTTTTCCTCTCATGGACTTTAAGATTTTATCTTTATTCTATGTGTTAGTCATTCTCATTATAATGTGTCTTGGTGAGGATCTGCTGTAATTTTGTGTATTTGGGGTCTTGTGAGCTTTTTGTATTTGATTTTCCATTTCATTCTTTAGGTTTGGGAAAATTTCTGCTACTATATAATTGAAAAGAGTGTGCATTCCTTTGGTTTGTATTACTGCTTCTTCATCTATTCTGATAACTCTTACATTTGGTCTTTTCATGTTATCCCATAATTCCTGGATGTCCTGTTGATGGTTTCTTACCATCTTCTCTGCATGGTCAACTCTACACTCAAGATTATATATTTTGTCTTCATTGTCCAAGGTTCTGTATTCCAAATGGTCTAGTCTGTTGGTGATGCTTTCAATTGAGATTATAATTAGGTCTATTGATTACTTCATTTCAAGGATTTTTGCTTTTTTCACAATCTCTAAGTTTTTATTGAAGTGATCTTTTACCTCCTGTATGTGTCCTTTGATTTAACTCCTTATACTATCCTTACATAGGCATTTGTAGGTTCTGGTAAGCAGTGGTGAGAGTGGTTATGAGAAGTTTTCCTAACAAGGTACCCAGGTAGGTCATTGGGAATACTGTAAAATAGAGGAAACTCAGATTCCAACCATAAGGAGGACAGAAAAGGACAAATTCAGTTACCCTGGTGAAATTGGCCATTTACTGAAAATTCTCATTTTCCTGAGAAGATAAGGAGATAATAGAGAGGAAGCAAAGAATAATTAATACAATTACTTTACATATTCATTTCCAAAATGTTTTCTTATATTTTGAAATATAAGAAAGGTCACTCTTGGTTTTCTGATATGTTTACTCATTTCTGAACAGAGTGTACCTCCCAGTGCAGGTGTGGAGGTCTGCAGCCCAGGGTCTGGGTGTGACCTGCAGGGCTTGTCCTCAGCTACACCCATAAGTCCTCCCCTGACCTCCTGAGACTCCATGCAGAGCATTTCCAGGGTTGCCCACCTCCTCTCCTGCATGACCACCTCTGAAAGATTTTTCCCTTTGGGTATTTCTTTTGATAGTGCTTAAAATAAGGAAGTATATGGGAAACAGATTACAAGTAAAAATGCAAAGCATTGCTTGGGTTGTAAGTGACAGGAATTAATCATTTTCTAAATCATAGTTTTTTGTATTAGCAATTATGGTTTAGCACTGTTGATCAGTCACTGAGGAATGCTGAGAGGCACTTATCACATCCTGGCCTTCACAATGTGCTTCCAAAGACTACACCACTCTTTTTTAATATATTTACCACTGGACACATATCCTCATCACACCTGATATACCTTTAGTATAAAATGTAAAAAAATTATTAAAAAGGAGGACATAACTGATCAGTAAAAGCTGAGATTGATGAATTCAAAAAGGTTGAGATTGATGAATTTTAAAAGCTTTAATAAAAACTGCATAGAATGTTGCATGTTTTTATTTCCCACAGCTACTGAAAATTATGAATGTATGTCATTTGCATCAATGAATTTTCATCTATCTACCTGTCACCTGCAAAATATTTGGCATTCTGACCCCATGTTTCCTTAATCAGAATATATTTCTTTGTCACCTCTCTAATCTGTGCAGATAATTCTGTATATTTTCTAAGTTTCTGGTAAGTAAAAGAAATTTGAAAAGAAGAATTTCAAACCCATAAGAGGCAGCATGACGTGTGCAAACACTGTGCACTCATCACACTCGAGAGGTATTACTACTCAAGTACCTGAAATCCTAGCAGACACTACAATGTTTACAAGACCTGTCTGTGCCTGCTATTCAACACAGATTTAACTCTTAATTCATTCCCTGGGCTAGATGATTCTCTGGATGATATTGCAATTGCTGAGCAAAATAAAAATGAGGTTCAGATGCATTTGAACTCTGCCAAATACTCACTCCTGAGTTCTCTACATGGGAGCAAACTATGTCTCTCCTTGGTGTCTCCCATCAACTGTGTCTGCAGCCAGCATGGATCTGTCCAGCCAGCACAGTGCCATGAGTGATGTGGGAACCTCAATCATCTCTGCTTTGTGTGAACCTGGTGCCTGGCCAGTGAGAGCAGGGTCCCAGGGAGCCCAGAGCTCAGCCTGCAGCGACAGCAGGAGGCCTGAGCACATCACCACGCAGCAACACCTCCAGAGCCCAGGAGAGAGGACATGGCCACATGCTAGCATGGACAGTGGATGACACAGTGGAACTCCTCTGCTGGGCATCACCCTAAGTCATTATTGAAAATTGAGTAAAACTGAGGAGAGACTGATGTTTCTCTTTGTGTTTTCATCTCTGCCCTCCTCCACCTCAGTGTGAGTTAGGGGTGTTTATGGGGATCAATTAACACTGAGGGTGGTGGGCAACTCTCACACTCCCCAACATGTAAGTGGGAAACATCTAACACTCTCTGAAGTTCAGCAGCAAAGTCTCTTACTCTGAGATGAAATCCACATGACATAAAATTAACGTTTGTAACAGTTCACAGTTACTATTCAGTGTTATTTACCACACTTCACAATTGCACAACTTTTGACACTATCTTGTCCTGTAGTCCTGTTATTAGTTCAGATGACCCACAGAATCCATTACACACACTGTCCTTATTCCTGCTTGCTGTCACTGGAAAATACTAGGTATATACTGTATCTTTGAATTTATATATTTCTGAAACTTCATATAAATAGACTCATTCAATATATGCTATTTTTTTCTGGTTTAACTTAGCCTAATATTTTCAAAATTGATTTACCGCGTAGCATGTATCATTTGATTATTCCTTTAGGATGAATGATTTGTTGTTCTTGAAGTCAGATTTAAAGTTAGGTAGTCAGTGTAGTTAGGTAAATCAGGTCTAATATCGAGTAAGATCTAAAATGGAGGCCATGTTGAGAATGAATTCTGGGAAAAGTTAAACAACTCTTGGAATGTTAATGAAGTCCTGGAAAAGCTCAAGACCAGAGCCCATGCCAAAGAAGTGTTAATGAACAGCCCCCAGCAAACTTGAAGATGCTGACACAGAAGTCCTTCCTGCCCAGATCACTTCTTTGGCCCACCTGGGGCCTTCCCACCTACATTCCATCACTGAAAACTATAATAAGTGGAGCACATTTCCCTTCAACGTATTCCATCTCTTGGGTCCCCTTCTTCTTCTGGGATAAGTCTTTTATGCTGTCCTTTAATAAACTTCTACTTTCCACTCTGACCTTGCCTCAGTGTGCTTCTCTGGTGTTATTCTTCAACATTGGGGAAGCAAGAACTCATCACCTGTCAACAGTGGTAACATTATTATATGTATATGGCAGAAATATTTTAATCAGCATATCCATTTGTGGACATATCCTTCTTCTTTCTCTTAACATAATGTGACTGATTTATTGGTTCTTATATGTTTTGCTATCCTTGATATTTCTGGTTCACATTCTGCATTCTCTATGATGATGTTGAATAATTGTGTCAATCAGCTTTGCATTGTGGTGACCAAAATGCCTTCATAACAAAAAAACAAAGAAACAAAAAACCCACAATAAACAAATACTACGTATGATGAGCCAAAGCATATTTCAGCTCATGGGTTCAGAGTTTTATTCCATAATTGGCCAATTCCATGGCTTTGTGCCCATGGTGAAGGCACATTGGGGAAGGACACAGCAGATGAAAGCTGCTCAATTTATGGCTCCATGGAAGCAAAGACAGGGAAAGGGAAAGGTGATGCAGGAAGATGAATAGTTCCAGGGCTAACTCTGTGTCCCATCTCCTCCAGCAATGTTCCCACATATCTGAAGCTACTACACAGTCACATTATGCAAACCAGAATAGACTAAATAGCTTGTAGCTCTCACCACCCATTATTTGACCTTTGAAATTTCCTGCCTCAACTCCGGAACTTTTGTGAAACACCCTCACATTCCACCCATAACATTCACTGCTGGTCCTTTAATCTCATGTCCATTCCACAACACAAAATCAACTTAGTCCATCTCCAAGGGTCAGTTACAGTGCCGCCAAAAATTCCAAGTCCACATTCTCACCTGAAACTGAAGGCAAATTCAAAGGGCTTATGTTATGCTAGAATTCAGGACCCCCAAAAGACCACCAGAGATCAAGATCGATGTAAGCAGCAAAGAGGTGTTTATTGAAAACTAGCTTGTGCACACAGCAACTGGTGTCACTGAGAGGCCCCAAGCCCAGAGTATGTGCTGAACTACATGGTTTCCCAACACCCCACCATAAACTACTGGGGGTCATCTGGCATCCTAGGTATTTCCCTGTCTCATGCTGATTGGTGGCTGCTAGGGGGTTGTTATGGGTTCCCACCTAGCCTGACTGAATCAGAAACCTGGCACAGCAGATCTCTCCTGTTATTTGTAGATAAAAAATCAGCAGGGTGGGTATTGGCCTAGGAGTGCTCTGCAGATCTTTCCAAGGTTGTGCCCCCTTCCTTGGACAGGCTTTGCTCTCAGGTAGAGGCTGGCTTTTCACTTGCAAATTCCTGCCTTTTTAAAATTCCCAGTTGCAGAGCCCAAGGGCTCTACTTTGCTTTGACCATCTTTTCAGATAGCAGTTTTTCTTGGCTAAGAGTTCTTTGTATTGCATCTGTTAATTTCTGGGTATTATTCCAACTTTGGCTTCACCTTCACAACTTCACTTATTACCCTGTTAGGGGCAGCCTGTAGGACCTCATGCCCTGTTATAGTTTGCCTGGCTTCTCAGACACTTTTTTGAAATGATGGTGGAAGCCTCCAGAACCTTTTTCCTTGAGCACCCTGCATTCCTGCAGAGCAAGCACCACACAAATGATGATAAAGCCTGCTGCCAGATCACACCATTGTTGGGTCCCTGAAATTACTACCATGGTGGTCTCTGATATCTTCCTTGCTGAGCATGGAAAGATAATTTCCTGGGCCCCCTGTGCAAGCAGGGTGCCCCTAAGACACTTCTCAAGGGAATTTTCCCTTATATATCTTTGAGTCTGCAAGGTGTGTGGTCTTGCATATTCCTTACATTCCTTCAGTTTCTTTCCTAGTCTCTTTGTGAAATATTTACCATCTGTAAGGGACTGCCATCTCTTTACAACTACACCTTCCTTGGCATTAGTTTTAAATGACCACTTTAAAATTCTGATCAAATCTGGTATCTAACTTTATTAATATAAACAAATTCTTTCTTAAAATGCTATATGTCTATAGTATTGATATAAACATTCTAAAGCCTTTATAAAACTTGGAAAAGTCTATTGCTTCTGGCAAAATAGTCTCAGTCTTGGATACTACCTTAAAACACTCTTTAAATTAAGTTACTGTGTCTTTTTGGTAGCTAAACTCTCAAAAGATTTCTAACTATTGGCTGTGCTAAGTCTTTGTCTTCCATAGTTTTGATTCTATAAAGCACTGACAAACAGAAACACAAAAAAAGGCTCTACCAAGGACTCCTAAATATAGTGTCCTTATAAGGGGAGACATGATATTTCAGAAAACCTGGCTTACCAAAATATATCTTTGACATAATTAATATTACTATAAAAAATTGTTCCCTGGATTCACAACTAGTACCCAAAGTAAATGCTTTTGCCAAATTCTGCAGAATATACCACATCTGCACATCCACACACTTAGAGGTTTTGCATTATTTGATGTAATATGTGAGATATCATGGTATCCTTATATCAATATTTCCTTTTTTCATCTCCTTTACCATCAGCCTTTCAATATAAAACATAATTAAATGCCCAAAGGTGTGTATCAAATGGACACCTCTCAATAGAACTGGTGGTTGTGATTCAGTTAGTTTTGTTGCAGAGAAAATGCATGTAAAGATGGAGTTGGCAGAATTCATCTTGGGTTCCCTGAAGGTCCTTCTGTTCTAGAAGAGAACATTGTAGCAGTGAGAACCAGAAGCTCTGGGACACAGTGTGTGGGTGGAGCTTGTGTTCTGGTTGGATATATTACAGCAGATCAAGATTACCTGCATCAGCCAGTGCTGGGCATTTCTCTGGTTCCTATTACAAGTATTCCCTTGTTGGCAGACTTTAAGTAATGCCTTAGATAATTAATCACACATATTGAAGATTTTTTATTTTCCTTGGTAATAAATACACTTATGCTTTTCTCCACTTTTATCCTAATAGTGTACTGGTGAACAAAATTGTTTTTTAAAATTTGGAATTTAATATAATGATTGTGATATTGCATAAGCAATTTGGCTCATTTTGTTATATAAGCATTCCTAGGTAACTTGACTTTGAGCCTATGTCAGTTATAATTAATGATTAGCAAAACATATGCCAGGGAGGACACTAAAATGTTTGGAGAGGAATATCTGTGTGAGATGACGTGTTGCCATAAGTGGGCTCAGGGGTGTACACCTGCAATCCCAGTGGCTCAGGATTCTGAGGAATGAGAATCTTAATTTCTAAGCCAGCCTCAGCAACTTAGAATGTACCTGAACAACTTAGCCAGACCCTGTTTTCTGTGATTAAACAGAAAAAGGGCTGGGGCTGGCCCCTTGGGTTCAACCCTGCTGAAAACAACAGCAGAAACAACATAAAGATAGCCACAAGACAGAGACAGGGTTGCTTTCCAAATTCCAGGAAACTGGGGGGAATTTTGGAGTCGACGGAAGACACACTCTTTGGTCAGACACTTACATTCCATCTTTGGTCATTTCAGGCAGGACACATCCCCATAGACATTACAGACATTGCGGGAGGAATGATCAGAAGGCTGACCTCAACTCAACCCCCAAATTAGCTCCCTGACACTGGGTCACTCGTGGACATACTAAAATCCTGGCAGCCAAAGTGCCTGAGGAAGGCAGGTGCTCTTCCCCAGAGGACATATTTGACAGAGGGACAAAGGGGGTGGTAACCATCACTCTCTGTTTACTTCACGGACAAAGAGTGTCTTCCTTTTTCATATTCCAGATGGAGAGAAATATTATTGTGATGATCTCTAAGTATTTGGTAAAATCTTCTTTAGGATTTGACTTTCATATTAAACTGACACAATTATGTATCACAGTGCTTAAAATACACTTTCCATTTCTCTCTGCAAGAGCAGACTATTCGGCTATGTGTTATCTCCATGTTTTATTTGTAAAGCTTTCCTCTGTGACAGCAACTGAAACAGGTACTGTTTATATATAATGAAACTGTAATGTATATATTTACAAATGATTTCAGAAAACACACTGAATTATATTTATATTTTACATGCATTAATAAAATTACACATTTCATGAAGGATCCATGGAAATGATATGTTAAATCATAAAAAATGAATTTATGAAATAACGTAGCTTATAATAAGGTGACTTTAGGGTAGGCAGTGTAACCTGTAAAGCCCACATAGGAAGATCCCTTAATCTCATTGACTCCACTCAGTAATATTATGATAACACATCTTTATCATTTCCCTGAGAACAACTGTGTCCCATTACTCTCCCCACAGCATCCTTTACCTGTTTGTTCCTGAGACTGTAGATGAGAGGATTCAGGAAGGGAGGAACCATTGTGTAGAAGGCAGAGAGAACCATGTCCTGGAGGGTGTCAGAGGTTGCTGAGGACCTCAGGTACACACCTGAGCCAGAACTAAGGAATAGGGAAAACACGAGGATGTGAGGGGTGCAGGTAGAGAAGGCCTTCCCTGGGGCTCTGGTGGGAAATTTCAGCACAGTAGAAAATATGTGAAAATATGACATGATTATTATACCAAAGGATCCCCCACCAACTGCCACAGCAGAGACAAGAAGGAGGACCATGTTGCTGGTGGTGTCAGAGCAGGAGAGCCTCAGCAGAGAGGGGACATCACAGAAGAACTGGTGGACCACGTTTGACTGGCAGTAGGACAGCCGGAATGTGTTCCCTGTGTGCACACCTGCATACAGCAGACCACTTAGCAGGGAAGCCAAGGTCATGCGGACACAAATCTGAGGGTTCATGATGAGGGGGTACTGCAGGGGCTGGCAGATGGCCACATAGCGGTCCCAGGCCATGATGGAGAGAAACAGAAGTTCAACAAATGCACAGAAAATGACCAAGAAGATCTGTGTTGCACAGCCAGTCACTGAAATGGCCCTGTTGCCAGTGAGAGAGTTGACACAGGCATTGGGGACAGTGATAGAAATGTAACACATGTCCAAGATGGACAGGTTCCTGAGGAAGAAGTACATGGGTGTGTGCAGGTGCTTGTCAGCAGTGGTGACAGTGACAATGAGAAGGTTTCCTAATAAGGTGCCCAGGTAGGTCATTGGGAATACTGTGAAATAGAGGAAACTCAGATCCCAGCCATCAGGAGAGCCCAGGAGGAGAAATTCAGTTACCATGGTGACATTGGCCATTTGCTGGAAATTCTGGTTGTCTGGGAAGATAAAGAGAGAAGAGAAAGGAAGAAAAAAAGAACAGGGTCTGGGTGTGACCTACAGGGCTTGTCCTAAGCTCCCCATCAGACCTTCCTGACCTAATGAGACACCCATGTGGAGCATTTCCAGGGGTTTTCCCCTCTTCTGCATGACCACCTGTCTGACAGTGCATTCTTTAATATTCTCAGATGTATTTACCTTTAATTTATTCCATGAATATAATTTCCACATTATTGTGCCATTGTATTCACCCTTAATAATGCATATAATAATTACTTTCTACTTTTTTAATATATAGGGAACTATTCATAATGGTGGAGAATATATCTCCATGAACACGAAAAAATTGGTCTCATTTGGAAAGCGTCTCAAGAATTCACTTTCCCACCCAGGCTCACAGGTCCAGTGTTGTGAAAACTGAGGTGACCTGACTGCACTTGGACTTGCCTGCAGTCCCCCACTCTCCCTGCTGCTCCCCCAGGACATGCATGGTGCTGTCTTATGGCCACAGGACCTCAGCCAGACCAGTCCCAGCCCCCACTGAGGCTCTTTCCTCTCCCAACTGATCAGGGTTAGGTCTTTTCAACCTCCTGGTACCAGCCCAGCTGACATTGACCTAACTTCTACCTTTACCTTGTTCTATTTTTATTTCATGTTCAGCACCATGAAGTTGAAGCTTCTTTTGTCCAACACATAATTTGCCTTAGTCTTGGTGACACCTTCTATTATATTGATTTCTTATCCACATCACAATCCCACAAACTGAAACTGGCTGTAAACCCTAAAAGGAAGGTTTTGCTCATAGTTTCAACACTTCTTCAGCAGTTCAGATCAGTTCACTCCTGAGTTACCTGCATCTTCATCTTTTCAGCCCTCTGAAAACCATGGTCCTCCTCAGTGCCTTGCCAGGTTAACCACACATGTTCTTATAAAAAAGACATTCCTTCTCATTCTGCCTGAGCTCTTCTGGAAGTCTGTGTGTCTTCCAGGGCAATAGGTGGGGTGGTCAGATTCAGGTAGGTTGCTGTTAATTTGGTGGTGAGTGTGAAGTTCAAGCGGTCAGTCTACCTGGAATCTGTTCCTCCTGACACACACCTGACATTCATCCTGAGGGACCCTCTTGTTCACTGCTGACTTTTTTACTGTGATGTATTAATTTCCTTTTCCCTTTAGTAGGTATTGGGCTTTAAAGGAGACTCCACTGGAATCTTTCCTCTGAAACCTTCATAATCTCTAATTTTTCTTCCAATTTTGTTAAGTATTAGAAATCAACATGGTATACAACCTTTCAGCCAATCAATATATATTCATCACCCCAAGTCATTGGTACAAATTCCTTGATTTGGGACCTTGTATTATCCATCATTTTACCTTTCAGTAGCAGTGCATGACTTCCTGTGCAATGGTTAATAACCTAGCACCTGGTGGCATTGTTCAGACTACTCATTTAGATTGGTTTTCTTTATGCCCCTGATTTACAGCTGAAAAGCTCCCAAGCAGGCTCTGCCCAGTCTGCAGTGCTGTAGCACACACAGTGCAGGGTGGTGTGAGGTCAAGTGCACTTGCAAATCGGATGTCTTTAAAGCAGTACTCGCCCAACAAATATTACTAAGGACATAAATATGGTGACAGGTATTTCAGACATTGAGTATTTGAAAAGATAAAAAATATTGGTTTTTTAAAATAAATTGGTTACCATTGGAGGACAAATATAATAATACAATATCTAAGGTGTAAATATATATGACAAATTGAGAATGTGATGAGTGATGAGATAATTCCATGTTAAAAACCCAACAGCTTTCCCCACTTCTATACTGACTTCTAGGCACTTCATGGATGATTGCTGACCAACCCCAGCCATTTGTGACAAATATTAGTTGGAAAATCAACTATCTTTTAGGATTTGGAAGCTGACATAGAACCACTTGAGACATTTTCTTTGTTTCACCTTTTTTATACTAATCCATTTACTGTTTTTGTTTTTGCAACAGAATTTAGTAATTTCTCTAGTAAGTATTTTGCATTATATCAACTTATTTGATGTCCTTCTTTGCTTATGTGGTTTAACTACAACTTGAAAACTTCTCTAAATTTAACTTAATTTTCTCATGGGTGAGTCTCCTAGAAAACTTCAGACTATGGATGTAATAGAGTAAATATATGAATCACCACCTAACTTTCATAGGTCCTCAGAGTATTCTGAAGATCTCCAAAATATTATTACTTTATGAACCTAGATTTTGAGAAATAAGAAATAGGCTTTAATTTTTATAGTTTGACCTCCATATTTTTAGAGTGTTCAGAACTACATTCTCCTTTAATGGGTGAAAAATTCTTATTGAAAATCCCTTTGAAAACACAAAAAACATAAATAAAAGAAAAAAACCATGACCAGATATTTTGAGGGTTCAAAAAATAAGTATAAGGAAATGTTAGAAAATGTTTAACGGCAGAAGTATGTAGAGAGACTGCTCCAAGTGCTTCCCTTTGTAAGTGGGGACAGCTTATATTCTATATTCTATAGATATAGCAGTAGAAAATATAGCAAATACTACACTGTTTACAAGACTTCTCTGTGCCTGTTATTCTTGCACTATTAACCAAGCATTTCCTGGGATACCTCACAATATGAATGAGATGAAAATTTGCTGAGCAGCATCAAAATGAGGCTCAGATGAGTTTGAACTCTAATTGCCAAGTACTCACTCCTGAGTTTTGCCCGTTTTTGACCTGGGAGCAGAGCTCTGTCTCTCCTTGGCATCTCCCATCCACTGTGTCTGCAGCCAGATGGGTCAGTCCAGCCAGCTCTGTACCATGTGGGATTTGGGGAGCTCAGTCATCTCTGCTTTATGTGAACCTGATGCCTGGCCAGTGGGAGCAGGGCCCCGGGGAGCCCAGAGCTCAGCCTACAGAGACAGCAGGAGGCCTGAGCACACCACCAGGCAGCAGCCCTCCTGAGCCCAAGAGAGAGGTCCTGGCCATGTGCCAGGGTGGACAGTGGATATCACAGTGTAACTCCTCTGCTGAGCATAGCCCTAAGTCATTATTGGAAATCAAGTAACACTGAGGAGAGACTGATGGTGCTCACTGTGAGTTTTAGTCTCTGCCCTTAGTGGGAGTGAGGGGTGTTTACAAGGGATCAGTTAACATTAAGGGTGGTGGGTAACTCTCTCTCACCCACCCACCTGTAAGTGGGAAACCTCTAACAGTATCTCCAGGTCAGCAGCATCATTTCTTATCCTTGAGATGAAATCCACATGATATAAAGTTAACATTGGTAACAGTCTATGGTTATCAATTCAGTGTTATATACTATATTTCAAAATTGCACAACATCCAACTATATCTTGTTACCAAATATTTCTATTTCTTCAAATGAACCATCTAATATATTACACACACTATATCTGCTTATCATTAATTACAGTCACTGGAAACCACTGTGTATAATCTCCAGTTTTTAATTTATATGTCCTAGACTTTTTGTTTGACTAGAATAATTCAATATGTGTTGCTTTTATGTCTTAACTATTCCTGGTGTTTTCAAAATTAGTCCACATTGTAGCATTTACCACTATTTTATTTCTTTAAGTCAATGGATAAGAGTCCATTATATATTTACACCAGAATTTAAAAAATCCATGTCCACTGATAGATGTTTTTCCCTTCACTCTTTTAACACAATGTGGGATTTGATGGTGATCTTCTATAGGGGCTTCTTTGCATCCTGGGAGAAAGTACACATGAATGTGGTCTATAATCCATCTGATGTGTTGCTGGACTTTTTTGCTAGGTTTTATTGAGAATGTTAGTCTATATTCTGATTAAAGCAATTATTTTGTAATCTTCTTTTCTTGTACTTTGTGGTCGCTCTCTTCTCCAGTGAGGAGGTCCACAGAACAGGGTAGAGGAGAATGTGGCTGTGGAGTCACTATTGAAGACCTCCAGAGACCAATCAGGAAACAGGTCTGATTTTATTTGCAGTTACCATGTATATATACTCAGGCAGTAGCCAAGCAGATTACATGCCACCACCAATACAATTTTTGGCCAACTGTCTTTGCAGTGACCAATTGAGGAGCAGGCCTTGGAGTAAGAACAGGGACTGCAACACAGGGCCTCATGCCTTATGCCCAGGTCTGTGCCTATGGGTTAAGAGGTTTGCTGTTCACACACCTTGCATGGGGGATGGTTTGCCACTCAGATGCCCTTAACATATGCCTTGTATGCAGAACTCCATTCATTTGACCCCACATTGTGCTGCCATTTTCCATATTGTCTTTAACTATTCATCCCCAACCTTGTGCCCGTCCTAAAGAAAAAATAAGGAAGAAAATAAATCTGTGTTTATCCAGAAAAAGAGAGAACAAAGACCATGTATCTATAGCCATAGGAATGATGGCAACCTTGGTCTTTAGGCCACTAGGTCTGTGAGATTGAAAGACCCAATAAGCAGGCATGTTACTGTACGGTTCCAGGGGACTCCAAGGCTAGGAAAAGAATACAATGTAAGTGACTTCATCTGCAGTAGAGACAACATTACTTATTATGTCTATACACCTTATTTGACTTTGAGTCCCATGGACAATGAAAAGAAGGGAAATGTCCAGGAACAGGATTCAGTATTTGACTTGGTCACCATTGTATAGCTAAAGGGTGATCCTACATTCCTGAAAATTCAAAAGTTACAAAGGAATCTTTAACCTTTTGTACTTGTATTGGTACAGACCAAACTAAGGTCCAGAGCCCAGCACAGGGAAGGAACTCTGATTATGATGAGCCACAGAGGGAAAGCTAATGAAGGACTGTCACAGAATGACCCGTGAGCATCGTCTCCTTGTCTCATTCATGATCTTCAGCAGACCCTGGGCCAAGGCCAGCAGCCTCCACTCCTTTATGGACATTTCATGTGAGACATAGTGAGCAGGACCTGGCATTGGTCATCAGAGCAATGTAGTTTCTAAAATAAGAACAATCTCAGGTGTACTGATGATCGGTCTAGCTTTCACAGGTTATCTATCATTTCTAGTATAACCTTCCCTATGTCTAGGAAGAAAGTACAAAATGCAAAAAGCATTATAAAAGAATACTAAGTCAGATGCCTAGAAAGAAGTTTAATGGAGAAAGAATGATGTAGATAGATACCTTCTCTTCAATCCATCAGCAGTGTTCCACAAGTGAGGTATCCCAGGTAAAAAGGACTCCTCTGTTTTTATATTTATGAGAAGGAATGATTAGGAAATCAGGAAAGAAAGTTAAGAATAATGAAGAAGAGGAATCTGCTTCTTGGATCCCCAGAGGGGTCCGGGAGTCATAGTGCTCACCATGGAGGGAGAGGAGCTCTATGACCTTCCATGGAATCCTGTCCTTCTTGGCCTTGGACTGTCCCTGGACTATTGGAATTGTTTTTCCTCCCATCCTCAGGACCTCAGAGAGGCCAGCAGCATTGCTCAGGGCAGAGCCAGCTGCAGACTTCTCATGAACACAACACTCATCAAACACTCTCCAGAGTGAGGGGCAAGTGAGTTTGGGGCCTGCCCCTCGTAGGCACAATGGCCTCTGTGGAGGTGGGAGGCCTGTGCTCAGGGCTGGAGCAAATCCAGTTGTCCTGTGGGCTTTTTCTTTAGAGGGATGCATTAAGTCTCTAATCTACAGCAAGCACAGTGTGAAAACAGGGTTTTCTCAGCAGAGGCTGGAGCCATACTGATCCTGGCAGCCAACAGCAGCCCATCTGCTCCATGCATATCCCTGAGCATGCTCAGAGTCATGTCCACCATGCACCCCAGGTATGGTCAGTGCTTTCTGTGTCAAGTTTCTGAGTCCTCAAGAGACCTCCTGGCTGCTCTCCCAAGAGTTTCCATTTGAATTTATACATTTGTACCCTCTCTCATGCAGAGGGACACAGAGAAAAAACACCTTTTACTCAGAATGGTCTTTATTATTTATATTTGTGCCTGGAATAAAATGTATTACTGCTAAAATGTGGACGCTGTTTCATAGCTCAGCAGGTAGTCTCATATGTGGAGTAAGTCTTAAATATGTTACTGCTTTCTCTTTTTCTACAGTTCAACCTAATGTCATTTTATGAAGGTTGAATAGAAATAATAGTGTAAATCACAAAATTATTATATTAAAACTTTCATGGGTCTTAATTAAGTGATACCAGGGTAGGCAGTGTAACTTGTAAAGCCCAGATTTGAAGACCTTCATCTAATCATATATCTTAACAGTAAAGTTAGGCAAATGCTGACAGGCAGCTTTATAATTTCCCTGAGAACTACTCTCTTTGCATTTGTGTTTCCACAGCTTCCTTTATCTGCTTGTTCCTGAGACTGTTCCACTTGAAAATGGGGGAAAGGCTGGGCAGGTTGGCACGTACCTGTAATTTCAGTGTGAGGCTGAGGCAGGAGGATCACAAGTTCATGGAAAACCTGGGTAACTAAGCATGGACCTGAGCAACTTAGCAAGACCCTGTCTCAAGAATACCAGTGGCAGTATGTCCATAGCACCTAGGGGAGCTGTTCTTGTGCCCCAGGACCTCTGGCAGGATCCAAAGCCAAAGAGTGATAGACATCTTCTAAATGTCCCAAATCTCAATGAAATCCAAACCAAGATTCAGTAAGAATTTCATTCAGTTTGGCATGGTTTACTACAAAGAATTCTAATGTGAGCACACAAACTGTGGCCTGTTGGTGTATCCTGAGGCAAGAAATGTGGTTTAGAATTTTGAATTATACTTTTGTTTGAATTTCTCTTTCTATTCATTTATATTTTCAAATTTATTAATTATATTTTATCTTAATTTTTTGTCTTCCAAATTAATTATTTCTCTTTTAATATTTTGAATTTTGTCTTATTTAACTCAAGATTTTAAGTAGTCTTTTTCAAATTATTAAACATCTGCAGCAGTTTCTACATTTTAAGTTATTCTTGACATAATTTTATTTTTTCTCTTTTATTTGAAACTCCAAGTTTGCTGACTTACAATGTTAGCTTCAATTTTTGTTTTATATTTCTCCTTGGATACCTCATACATAATATTTGAGTTCTCTTTCACAATAGCATCACCAAATATTACATTTTTCTTTAAAGAAAATTACTTTTATCATCAATTCTGATTCTAATTTTCTATCATGTGAGGCTTTTTCCCCAGGTGCTTAAGCACTTAGATCTTTTTGTCCACCCAGGGACTCCAATTGCTGGGTTTTGTTCATGACCAAAACACTCATGGGTCACTCCAGGGGAAGTGGGCTAACTGGGCTGTTCAAAATAACCACACAAGAGATACAAATACCTTTTTCATTGGGGTCACTGTGACAGCTCCTCTGACTTTAAGGGTCCTTAGAAGGAGAGAGAGAGAGAGAGAGAGAGAGAGAGAGAGAGAGAGAGAGAGAGAGAATGCTCTGAGCACTTTTATTGAGAAGAAGCTATTCAAATGAGGCAAGGGGTCAGGTTTCAGAGGGCTGAGTCTAGCTTCATGATGCCCACTGTCAGCAGGTTGACTGACACCTGGTAGGCCACACCCAAGGGCACAGTAAGATAAGGGGACACACAAAGGCATTTCCATGGAACACTCTACCTAAACAGGGCAAGGGGTTATATTACAAAGGAACAGGTGAGCATAGCTCCACCCATGGGGCTGTAGCAAGACAATGTCCCTGGAACCCACAAAGGGCAGGGCAGTCTGGCATGGCTGCTGCCAAATGCCTCAATCACTCAGCCAGAAAGTGACTCAGTCACATACAAGGTTGGTCTCCCACAATCATGCTGTTGTTGACTTTCTTCTCACATTTCCTTCAACTTTTTTTACATTTGATTATGATGTTTTCTACACTGAAGTATCTTAAACTTAAAAGAAGAATGTTTTTATTCCAAGCCATCAAGGTCTATATTCAGAATATTTTTTTGAGATGAGTTTGTGCCTGCTACACCTGCTATGTTATGGATGATTCCCAGGATAATTGATGAACTCCACCAAAAACTGTTAGAAATAATAAACAAATTCAAAAGAAATAAGGATACAAAATAAATACACAAAACAAGTATCATCTCTACAGAGTAATAGCAAAATTGCTACAAAACAAATCAAGAAGTCAATATATTTTAATGGTTTCAAAAGATATCTAAAAATAAATTTAATTGTCTGCTTAGGTTGTCTGGGATGAACCTCTTTGTCTTCATCTTCTACTTTGTCATTAAGCATCCCAACCCTCATATTAAAATGTGATTCTGTCTGATGTAACTTTTCTTTGAATTGTCCAATATCTCTGTTTTTAGTTTTGGAATAATACTTGCAATTAAGGTCAGACAGGCAACAGAGCTGTTTGGCCTTTTTTGGCTTTCTCCTGTCTCTGTTCTGTCTTCCCAGCTGTTGCAGGATGGGTTGCAGCAGGCACTCAGTGAACCTGATGTCATGAGTAATAAACCATGCCCTCTTGCAACCTTTAGAAGATATAATCACTAAACCAATTGATCAGTGTTCATGGCAATGAATTTAAACTGTCAAGTGATAACAGTTGAAGAAGTAGGGAATTTATTCACTGAAGACAAGGGAAACATTTAATTCATTTTATTTTATTTTCATTCTTTCAACTTGCCACATCTTGGGACTGGCCACTAATTACTGTGAGGAACAATGCCCTAGAGACAGTTTCTTCTAATCACTTTCTTTCTTTATGGAAAAAAAAAGTTGTTGCCCTTTTACTTCCCAACTGCTACTGTCTGTGCCCTCCTTGTATTTAAACACAGAGATATTCAGGGCTGAGAGAAGTCTCAAGACAGGTAGGTTGCAGGTGATGCCTGGTCTGGACCCTGCTTTGCCCAGCTCTGTTGCTGACTGGCTTCCTCACTGGTAAGCTGCTGATTTTGTGAGATAGAAAGTAGATATGACAATAGAATAAATAAAACTAGAAGAGGCTCACAAGGCATAACAGGTCTCAGACTTGAAGGGGATTGAAGCTATGTGCAACTGTGGAGCAGAATATATTAAAAACACACAAATTATCAACCTCAAGAATATCATGTTTGTGTTGTAGATTTTTCATGCTACAGCACACACACACACCCACACACAGGCGCACACACACACACACACACTCTCACACACACCTGTTTTCACTACTGTTGCAGAAATCTCTTAGCACATTTTCATTTCCACACCACAGCAATGAACTTAAAACACCTCATATTGAGAGGTGTGAAGCGAGGTGGAGGATTATTAAGTGAAGCATCACTGTCAAGCAAGCCTAGTGATTAATTATCACACATTTCTTCACTTTACACGTGCTCGTAAGAATCACAATCAGTCATAGTAAAACTATACCTAGTTAGAATTGAAATGCACACGTTTCTTTATGAAAGATAACTTGATGTAACAGCTGAGGTGTTCTTGAGCCCAAATCTGACAATTCCAGAGGGAGGCAGGAGCAGGGCAGATTCTCCCTCAGCAGATGAGGTAGTTTGGGGCCTTAACCTGGACAATGGTGGCTTTTGGAAAATACCAGTGCAAAATGGCCATTGTTTCAGTGAGATGAAAGAGGGGTCTCAGTGAAGTACTCTGAATATTTAATAAGTTAGGAATTGCATTTGCATTTCATTTTCAACATTTCAAAATCCAATTGATTTAAACTTTAGGTGCAGAAAGTGATATTAGAAAACAAGGACACAAATGCCTTGGTAAAAATTTACCTAAACTATAAAAAAGGCAATGAATGAAATACCAATAAAAATGAAGAAAGAAAAAAAATCACATAGAAGAAGAAAGGATGGTAAACAATATTAAATGCTTTTAATTGGGGATTTGTGTTGTTTATATAATAATCCAAGGCTAAGCATGAAGGCTAAAATATCAAATAAGCTAAAACATATTTAAATATAGGTATAAGCTCAAAGGTTCATTCCTATTATCAGGGAATGAGCACTATTAACTTTAGAAAAATAAACTACATAAATTTAAATAGAATCATAAATATTTTATTTTAGTGAGGAAGAATTCCCAGATGATCCTGAATACAAAATAGATTTGTAATGAAAATGTAAATCACATGCCCACTAGGGCCTTACCATCTTAGTTCTGAATTACAGAGAGGAGATACAGAGGTTATTTATTGGTGGTGTGATGAGTTAGGTAAAAATCAGCCCTGCACGTGGGGCAGCGGGAGGGCATCTCCCATCCCTGCTTGGAAGCTCTGTCATTATAGATTTTGGAAAGAGATGGGTTGCTCTCACAAAAAATGCACTCATGGCAAGAATGGAGGAATTATTTACACCAACATTTTTCTCAGTGTTTAGATAAGAAAAACATGAATAGAAAATACATCCAAAATATGATTAAAATCATTACACAAAGTCTGGCACTAAGATCAAGTAGTATGAAGCTCTGAATCACACTCAAGGATTGACACATATGAAGGAGTTTAAAGACGTGAGGCTGCATGTACAACTGTAATGCTCCTGGACTTGGGATTCTAATCCATATCTGGCATCCTTTATGAAAAACAGTGATGTATATTTACACATCACACCTAATAAAATGTATTATGAAAATAAGAAATCAAACCTCTATAGTAAATATTTTATTGAAGTTACAGTGGGATTACAGTTGATTTTATTGCTTCTTTTTAATGTATCTTTATTTGTAGTATTCACAAAATTCATTTATAAAGAAAGCATATAATCTTTTACAAATATAATTCAATACAATTTTTTTAAAAGTAAACACATAATATCACTGACCTCAACTTACTTTTTCCTTTTGTATGAAGAACCAGAACCTGTTGGAGTCATTTCAAAAGTCAAATCCCAGCGCATAACCTGCAAGCTCTAGTCCAGTGCCAGAGTCCAGTGCCAGAGTCAGCATAAGTAAGTGGTCACGTGAGACTCGGGGGATAGGGCACCCAGAGGAGGGGGAATTCCTAACACAACACAGTGCAGGTCAGTTCTGAGACATGGTGGGCGCCCCAGGAGAGGGGCAAGTTCAGCTGCGGGCCTGGGGCCTCTGCTCCTGCCCCCTTGCCCTCCCTGCTGGGATCTCAGGCTGTGCCCTGTTCAGTGCTTGGCTTCCAGTCCTTATGGCGCAGCCATCTCCACTTCTAGCCCCCTTCACCACCATCTGCAGTTATGACAGCCTGCCTTGTTTGCTTTTGTAGAACACATTGTTTCAAAAAATGGGATTTGTTCATCAATGTACTTACTTTCTCCATGGACTTCTGAGCTGCACCAAAGCAAGAATTTCATCTCTTGTTCGCAGTATGTCCACCGATCAGAGCAAAGCACCTGGCTCATGAAAATCAATTACTGAAGAACAGTGATAGGTTTCTAGAATGTTCCATAAGATTTTACACTATTTGGCCACATTCAAAGGCTAAATTCCAAATGAACAACTACAATTCCCTTTCACCTAACACAAGTTTTATGTCCTCTGCCTCTCACGTTCCTGATTTCTTTGGAAGATTTCTACATTTCTGGGAAGACAAAAAAAAATCAGTATTCTGGTGCTAAGTTCTGTGACCTAGTTAGTTTATTTAACCAATGCCTCTGCCAAACCTTTTCCACCTTGCCAAGTAGAAAAATTTCTCTCTCTCTCTCTCTCTCTCTCTCTCTCTCTCTCTCTCTCTCTCTGTTTTGGTACTGGGGATTGGACCCAAGAGCACTTAACCACTGAACCACATACCCAGCTCTTTTTTATTTTTTGTTTGGAGACAGGGACTCACTGAGTTGCTTAACCCTCAAGAAATAGCCAAGGCTGGATTTGAAGTCACCTGAGCTCCCTGCACCCGGTCTATCTCTATTTTTCAGGAATGGTAATTTCTTGATATTTATACGTTATTCCTAGTTGGTTTTTGAGGATTACAATGATGGACATGTATAGGGTAGAATCAAACAGCAGTTATAGTGATTTCAGTTTCACCAGTTCTGGGAATGTCAGCACTTGTTTCTGGAAGGAACCTGTCGCCCCCTTTCTTCTGGAACAGAATCCTCTATGGCAATGGTTGTTGTAGCCATTCATCAGGTAAGAACAGTAATGGGGTTGCTATGCTTGGTTCTTTAATTTAAGTTGCTTAAGGCCAAGGAAGTGGTGCCCAACCCACTTTACACTCCTTAAACATTGGTATCTCTTCTATGCCCAGGTACTGCTTCAATCACTCAGAGAACGGTATTGAAGATTACACTGGGGGCACAGGACTATTGGTTCTGGGATAATCTATAGCCCATGCATTTCTATTAATATCACCAAATAATGCTAAATAATATCTGCTTCTTTTGGAGGAAAACATAGATAAATGAAAGTTAAGCTTTTTCCACTTTTAATTCCATGTATAAGCATGGCTGAGTGTATAATCTGGAAGGAGTGTGTAAGTATTCTAAGGTAACCATGTAAGGTTTTCATCTGGGAATGCAGGGCCTGCAGATTTTACAGAACAGTTACAAGAAGTGTTGCAAAACCACCTTTAAACAGACATTTATAAGAAAGTCATTGCATCCAATTATCCTCTCCAAATAAATGGCAGTAGAGTCTTTCTCCAAATTTCATACACAAAATTTTGCTTACCATTATGTTCGAGCCCTGATGCCAAAAACCACAGGGAGGATCAACCAGAGCTTCCCTGTGGGCTTCGTCCTGCTCGGGATCTCTGAGTGGCCCCAGCTGGAAAGGATGCTCTTCTGGGTTGTGATCCTCTTGTTCTCCATGACCATCCTCGGCAACTCCAGCATCGTCCTGCTGTCCTGCATGGACCCCCATCTCCACACCCCCATGTACTTCTTTCTTGGCAATCTTTCCTTCTTGGATCTCTGCGTAACCACAGCCTCTGTGCCCCAGATGTTGTCCGACCTGTGGGGGGCAGACAAGAGCATCACCTACACAGGGTGTGTCATCCAGCTGAGTGTGTTCCTCTGTGTTGGAGCGACAGAAGGCGTGCTGCTGGTGGAGATGGCCTTTGACCGCTACATTGCTGTCTGCCAGCCCCTGCGCTACACTGTCCTCATGCACCGTCCACTCTGTTGGAAGCTGGTTTTCCTAGCCTGGCTGTCTGGTCTGATAGTGTCTCTGTTCCAATCTTTCACCACCTTCCAGTTGCCCTTCTGCCCCCATCACCTCCTGGATGGCTTTCTGTGTGAGGTGCCTGTCCTCATGCGCCTTGCCTGTGGAGACACCACTGCCAATGAGTGGCAGATGATCATCACAGCTGTCATCTTCACCATGGTCCCTGTGGGGTTGATCCTGGCTTCCTATGGCTGCATAGCTCAGGCTGTGAGGAGCATAAAGTCAGAGGAAGGAAGGAAGAAAGCCATTTCCACCTGCTCCTCTCACCTCCTCGTGGTCTTCATGTTTTATGGGACAGTGGCCATGGTGTACACTGACCCTAAGAGCAACTTTGCTTCAAAGAATGGCAAGTTTTTCACCTTCTTCTACACTGTGGTCACACCCTTGTTGAACCCTCTCATCTACACCCTGAGGAACCAAGAGGTACAGGACGCTTGGCTGAGACAGCTGGGAAAGTGGGTGAGCCCAAGGAAAAGCAAATAGTGGAGGATTTGAATCAAAAAGGAAGCTTATTAATGACATGCACACAGTCTCCTAAACAGAATCTCTCTGCAAAAGAGGTGTAAACCCTTTTGCAAACATACTATTTATATGTTAAACTACAATTGATCACACCATTTCTGTTTATTGTGACAAAACTGTGGATGTTTAGTAAGAGCTATTAAGTTTAAGGCTATATATTGTTTGCATTGGGTGCTGTTAATATTGATCTTCTTCTTAAAGGTGAGATATTGAAGACTTTAGGGGACAATATAAGTCTATAAGGTAGAAACTGTGCTGCCTCAGATCCACAGTATGAGAAGCCACATGAACAACATGAAAAAACAAGGGAACAAAGTGCCCCAGAGAAAGAAAGATGCTAGAACAATAGAATCCACTGACGAAACAGTGGAAGAAATATCAGAGAAGTTCAGAATGTGTGTAGTTAAGCTGATCTGTCACATAAAGTATGATGGAAAGAGTGAAATCAGAGGCAAATTTTAGGAGGTAAAATATAACTTCAATAAAGACAGATTATGAAATGAAATCAAACAGAAATTCTATAATCTCTTGGGCTGGGGATGTGGCTCAAGTGGTAGCGTGCTCGCCTGGCATGCATGTGGCCCGGGTTCGATCCTCAGCACCACATACAAACAAAGATGTTGTGTCTGCCGAAAACTAAAAAAAATATGTTAAAAAATTAAAAAAAAAAAAAAAGAAAATTCTATAATCTTGAATGCTGAGAGCCACAGCCGAGTTGGAAGGATGCATGGCATTTTTGCCAGAAGGGAGTGGTTGAGAGGTGATGCCAGCGAGCCATTGAGATGATGATGGTTATGTTAAGCTGTGTATTCAATTATATATTAGACCCCTGATGTTTGCCTCTGGCACCCGCTACTTTGGAGTTCTTGCAGGGATGTCTGGGGAGTTCACATTGGTTGGAGAAGTTCCTTAGGAGGGATTTCTGGTTGGTGGTGTTCCTGGAAGGGCCCTGTGGGTGGCATTCATGGGCGTTTGGGCAATAAAGGAGTTCCTGTTTTGAACCTACAAGTGCCTCATGGCGGCTCGGTTATTTTGTGCCCAGCCAGACTGCGGCACTTGAAAATAAAGTTGACCACAAAGAGATGATGGTAAGAAACCACAAACCAAAATTCCAAGAATTATGGGACAATATGAAAAAACAAAATGTAAGATTTATCAGTATAGAAGAAGGCACAGATATACAAGTCAAAGGAATGCATGATCTTTTCAGTGAAATAATACAGAAAATTTCCTCAAACTGAGAAATGAAATGGAAAGTAAAATACAAGAGTCTTTCAGGATCCCCAAACGAACAAAATTACAACAGACCTACATGAATGCACAAATGCCTAACACAGAGAATTAGGATAAAATTTTAATAGCCGCAAGAGAAAATTATGAGATTACCTATGGGGAAACTATTTTGGATCTCATTTAATTTCTCAACCCACACCCTCAATGCTAGGAGCTCCTGGAACAACATATACCAACTCCAAAAGAAAATGGATGCCAGCAAGAATCTTATATCCAAAACAATTAAGCTTCAGATGTGAAGATAAAATAAAAACTGCCCATGATAAACAAAAGTTAAAATAATACACAACTAGAAAGCCTGCACTACAGAATATTCTCAGCAAAATATACCATGAGGATGAAATAAAAAAAAGTGAAAACCAGCATAGGGCAGAAATACACTAAAGAAAATGCCAATCAAAGGAGAAACTAAATCAAGTTAAAAACTGATAATATGTTGTTCCAGGATATCCTGCCTTTGAGGATCTGGGTTGAAAAATCTGCTGTGATCTGAATTGGTCTTCCTTATATGTAATTTCATTTTTTTTCTCTTGTGGCCTCTAAAATTCTATCCTTGTTCTGTAGGCTGGGCATTTTCATTGTAATGTTTCTTGGTGTAGATATATTGTAATTTTGTACATTTGGCCTCTTGTATTTGATTTTCTAATTCATTTTTATGCTTGGGAAATTTTCTGCTATTATTTCTTTGAAGAGATTGTGCATTCCTTTGATTTGAATCTCTGAACCTTCCTCTCTCTCAATAAATCTTAAATTTGGTCTTTTGATGGTATCTCATAATTCTTGAGTATTCTGTTCATGGTTTTTTTTACCATCTTCACTGTGAGGCCAATTTTCAAGATTGTATATTTTTTCTTTATTTTCTGAGGTTCTGTCTTCCAAGTGATCTAGTCTGTTGTTGATGCTCTCTATTGTGTTTTTTATTTGGCTTATTGTTGCTTTCATTTCAAAACTTTCTGTTTGTTTGTTTGTTTTTCAGAATCTCTATCTCTTTCTTGAAGTAATCTCTTGCTACCTGTATTTGCTCTCTTATCTCTTTGTTGGTGTGATTGATGGTTGCATGTATTTTCTCTCTTATCTCTTTGTTGGAGTGATCAATTTTTGCCTGTAACTGCTCACTTAAGTTGTTCTTTAATTCCCAGATCATTTTAGTTATGTATATTCCAAACTCCTTCTCTGATACATCATCTATGGTGCTATCTATGGATTCTATTATTGTAGTATCTTGGTTTGTTGGGGCACTTTCCTCCCTTGTGTTTTCATGATGTCTATGTGACTTCCTCTCTTGCAGCGTAGATCCGATGTATTACAGTTTCTGCCCTATTGTCTTATAATGTCTCTATAGGTTACCAATACCTCACCTTTGAGGGGGAGATCAATATCACAGCATTCACTGTACCCAACATGCAGCCATAGATCAGTTAGCTTCCATTTTTACATTTACACTTTTGTCACTATAATCATAAATGAGTTTGGTTATCTTATACCATAGAGTCAATAGGTTTATGTAATGGTTTGCAGTTTCTAATTGTAGAAGGGGGGCCTGGGGGTTTGGCTGAGATGTTTATGAGGTAGGATGTGAGAGTATGGAGGTATTAGATTATATGACTAATGAGAGGGTAATCATAAGAAGTTTGTTGTTAGAAGGAGAAACAAGAGATAGGTAAACCCATGCAAGACTCCCTGTCACCTCAGCAACAGGATAACTGCTACCAACCCTAGTAGAGATAACTCTGGTGCAACCAGGACCACAGGGACCTTGGTGATATCTTACCAGGTCCTTATTGTTGTCCCTTGATAGAAGCAGTGATATTCCAGTTTCATGGTGATGGCACCCTCAAGCCTATATGTACCCTGATGTAGGGCTGTGGAGCCACACTTTGGTAAAAAAGAAACCTAGCATGGGGTGCCTCTCTCTCTCCAGGTTGCTGGGCCACAGAGCGCTGGAGTGGGCGGAGATCCTGGAACAACACACATACCAAGTTCTAAAAGATAATGGATGCCAATCAAGAATCTTATAGCCAGCAAAATTAAGCTTCATATTTGATGACAAAATAGAAACTTTCCATGATAAACAAAAGCTAAAAGAATTTACACCAAGAAAGCCTGCACTATAGAAAATTCTTGGCAGAATATTCTACAAGGAGGAAATAAAAAACAACAATAAAAATCTGCAAAGGGAAGAACTATAATAAAGGAAACACAAACCAAAGGAGAAACCAAGTCAATTTAAATAAATAAGATTGACCAGAAATACAAATCATGTCTCAATAATAACTCTGAATATTAATGGCCTAAGCTCACCGATCAAAAGTCTTAGACTGGTAGATTAGATTAAAAAAAAAAGACCCAATAATATGTTTCCTTCAAGAGACTCATCTCATAGGAAAAGACATCCACAGACTGAAAATGAAAGTTTGAGGTAAAATGTATTATTCACATGGTCTGTATAAACAAGCAGCGATTTCCATCCTTGTCTCAAACAAAATAACTTCAAGCCAAAGTTAATCAAAAGGAATAAAGATGGACATTTCATACTGCTTAAGGGGAACATACATCAAAAATATATAACAATTATAAATATATATGCCCCCCAAAATGGAGCATTTGTGTTTATCAGTCAAACTGTTCTCAAGTTCAAGAGTCAAATAGACCACAACACAATAAATCTGGGAGACTCTAACACATCTATTTCACCACTGGATAGATCTTTCAAACAAAAGCTGAACAAAGAAACTATAGAATTCAATAATATAATCAATAACTTAGACATAATTGACATATATAGAGTATATTATTCATCAAGGAGTGAATACACTTTCTTCTCAGAAGCACATAGTTCCTTCTTTAAACTAGATTATATATTATGCCACAGAGCAACTCTTAGCAAATACAAAAAAGTAGAGATACTGCCCTGAATTATATCAGATCATAATAGAATAAAATTAGAAATCAATAACAAAATATAAAATAAAAGCTATTTCATCACTTGGAAACTAAATAATATGCAATTGAATTAACAATGGGTTGCAAAAAATATCAAGGAGGAGATTAAAAAATTCTTAGAGGTAAATGAGAACACTGATACAATATATAGAAATCTCTGGGACACTATGAAGGCAGTTCTAAGAGGAAAGTTCATTGCATGGAGTTTATTCCTTCAAATAAGAAAAAGTCAACAAATAAATGACTTAACATTACATCTCAAAGCCCTAGAAAAAGAAGAACACATCATCCCCCCCAAAGCAGTAGAAGATGGTAAATAATTAAAATCAGAGCTGAAATCAATGAAATTTGAACAATTGAAAAAATTGATAAAACCAAAATTGGTTCTTTGAAAAAATAATAAAATTGACAGACCCTTAGCTATGCTGACAAAGAGGAGAGAGAAAACTCAAGTCACTAAAATATGTGATGAAAAAGAAAATATCAGGACAGACACTATAGAACTATAGAAGATAATTAGAAATTATTTTGAAAATTTTTACTCCAATAAAATAGAAAATATTGAAGGCATTCACAAATTTCTAGAGGCTTATGCTATGCCCAAACTAAGTCAGGATGATATAGACAATTTAAACAGATCAATTTTAAGCAAGGAAATAGAGGACACCATCAGAAGCCTACCAACCAAGAAAAGCCCAGGACTAGATGGACACACAGCTGAGTTCTACAAGACCTTTACAGAAGAACTAACACCAATACTCCTCAAAGTATTTAATGAAATAGAAAAAAGGGAACACATTCAAACTCATTCTATGATGCTAATATCACCCGGATTCCAAAACCAGACAAAGATATACCAAAGAAAGAAAACTTCAGATAAATGTCACTAATGAATATAGATGCAAAAATTCTCAATACAATTCTGGCAAGTTGAATACAAAAACTATTAAAAAGATAGTACACCAAGATCAAGTAGGGTTCATCCCAAGGATGCAAGGTTGGTTTGACATATGGAAATCAATAAATGTAATCATCACATCAATAGGCTCAAAGATAAAAACCATGTGATCATCTCAATTGATGCAGAGGAAACATTTAACAACATACAGCACCTCTTCATGTTCAAAACACTAGAAAAACTAGGGATAACAGGAACATATCTCAGCATTGTAAAACCTATCTATGTTAAGCCCTAGGCCAACATCATTCTAAATGGAAAAAAAATTGAAAGCACTTCCTCTAAAAACTGGAACAAGACAGGGATGCCCTCTTTCACCACTTATATCCAACATAGTTCTTGAAAATCTAGCCAGAGCAATTAGACAGACAAAAGAAATGAAGCCATACAGATAGGAAAAGAAGAACTCAAACTAGCACTATTTGCCAATGATATATGATTCTATACCTAGTAGACCCAAAAAATTCCACCAGAAATTTTCTAAAACTAATAAATAAATTCAGTAAAGTAGCAGGATATAAAATCAACACTCATAAATCCAAGACATTCTGTAGATCAATGACAAATCCTCAGAAAGAGAAACTAGGAAAACCACCCCATTTATGATAGCCTCAAAAAATAATAAAATACTTGAGAATCTACTTAATGAAAGAGGTGAAACATCTGTACAGTAAAAACTACAGAACATTAAAGAAAGAATTTGAAGAAGACCTTAGAATATGGAAAACTCTACCTTGTTCTTAGATAGGCAGAATTAATATTGTCAAAATGATCATACTACCAAAAGCAGTATACAGATTCAATGCAATCCCAATCAAAATACCAATGACTTTCCTCTCAGAAATAGAACAGGCAGTCATGAAATTCATTTGGAAAAATCAGAGACTCAGAATAGTCAAAGTAATCCTTAACAAGTGAAGCTGGTGGCATTACTATTCCAGACCTTAAACTGCACAGTGGTTAATGAACTAATAATGTGTGGTGGCATTGTTGACAACTCACCTAGATTGGCTTCTTCATTCTACTGATTTACAGATGAAGAGCTACTAAGCACGTTCTGCCCTTTCTGCATTTTTGTAGCATACAGAGTAGGCTACCATGAGGTCATTCAAGCCTTGGGCCCCTGTGAAGTTGCAATGTAAGTCTATTTAGATCAGTGCTTGCTCAACAAGTATTACTGAGGATACAAATAGGGCCACAAATATTTCAGATCTTCAGGTTTTGTAAATTAATATAATTTTAAAATAATTGTATTACTATTAGAAGACAAATACAATAATAAAATACATAAAAAGTAAATATATATGACAAGTTCTGAGTATAGTAAGAAAAATTAATTTGAAAAAAATAATTTCAAACCCATAAGTGGCAGGATGAAGAACTATCACATGCAGTACTTGCAAACACTGTGCAGACCTCTCACACACTCCATGCATATTACTATTGAAGCACTAGAAATCATGGCAAATACTACAGTTTTCACAAGACTTCTCTGTGCCTGTTACTTTTGCATAATTAACACTTCACTCCCTGGACTAGCGATAAATGAAGGATGGGATTGCAATTTGCTGAGTGAATAAAAATGAGGCTTCGGATGTATTTGGACTCTACTCTGCCAAGTACTCCCTCCTGAGTGTTTCCTATTCTCTGTTTGTGAACAGAACCCCATCTGTCCTTGGCTTTTCCCATCCAATGTATGTGCAGCCTTGGTGAATCTGTGCAGTCAGCACAATGACATGTGGGATGTGGGGAGCTCAGTCACCACTGCTTTATGTGAACCTGGTGCCTGGCCAGTGGAAGCAGGGCCCCTGGAGCCCAGAGCTCAGCCTGCAGAGACAGCAGGGGGTCTGAGCACACCACCAGGCAGCAGCCCTCCTGAGCCCAGGATAGAGGACCTGGTCACTTGCCAGCATGGACAGTGGATGACACATGGGAATTTCTCTGTTGGGCATCGCCCTAAGTCGTTATGGAGAAACTATTGACACTGAGGAGAGACTGATGGTGCTCACTGTGTGTATTTTCATCTCTGCCCTCCTTCACCTCAGTGTGATTGAGGGGTGTTTATGGCAATCAGTTAACACTTAGGGTGGTGAGCAACTCTCACTCACTCCCCTACTTTTTAATTTTTACTTCAAATTAACCCCTTAATTCATTATACACATTGCCCACATTATCCCTAATATCAGTCACTAGAAAACACTACAGATATTCTGTATATTTGAATGTACATATTTTTGAAATTTTATAAAAATAAAATCACTCAGTGTATGGTCTCTATTCTGACTGAAGTTAGCCTAACATCATTGAGATTCATCCACCTTGTAGCATATACCATTTGCTCATTCCTTAAGGATGAATGACATACCATTATATGCATATGCCAGAAATATTTTAGTCAACACATCTACTTGTGGACATATTTTTTTCATTCTCTATTATACTGTGAATGACTTGTTATCATATGTTTTGCCATATTTCACATCTCTGGTGAACACTTTATACTCTATGTGATTATGTAGTAACTGTGTCAGTTTGGCATTGCTGTGAAATTCTGGTTGTCTAGGAAGGTAAAGAGATAAGAGGTGAGAAGCAAAAATGTAATCAATAGAATTGCATTACATACTGGTGTGCATGGTGCTTTCTTTTATTTGGCCATTGCTTCCCTGCAGAGGAAATCTCACTCTTGGTTTTCTGATATGTTTACTCATTTCTGATCAGAGTGCATCTCCCAGTGCAGGTGTGGAGGTCTGCAGCCTAGGGTCTGGGCCTGACCTGTAGGGCTTGTCCTCAGCTCCCCATCAGGCCTCCCCTGACCTCCTGAGACTCCCATGCAGAGCACTTCCAGGGTTGCCCACCTCCTCTCCTCTGTGACCAACTGTTTGACAGTGTGTTCTTTAATTCTCTCTTTAGCTAATTAATAAGTTACTTTTGTCCTCTTCCATAAATACAATTTCAACATTATTTTGCCATTGTATCAACACTTAACAATTTAAATCATGAATAATAATTCACATTATAATTATTTTTTAACATTTCTATGTTGGAATATGTTCATAATCTTGAAGTGCTTAACACCATGAACATGAAAAACTTTCACTCATGGGAAACCATGTAGAATTCAAACTTTCACATTCCAGGCTCACAGGACCAGTTTGTGGAGAACTGAGGTGACCTGACACCACATAGACTCTCCTGCTGTTCCCCATTCACCCTGCTGCTGCCCCAGGAAGGGGATGGTGCTGTCTCCAGGCCACAGGCCTTCAGACCTGGACCCATCCCACCTCTCACTGGGGCTCTCTTTTTCTTTCCAAAAGATCCATGTGAAGACTTTAAAGCCTCCAGATTTATTCCAGCCCAGCTGACATTCTCTTAAATGTTTACTTTTTACCTTAATATGTTTTTACTCTTTTTTCAGCACCATGAAGTTGACAATAATTTGCTTACTTCTTCTTGACACCTACCATTATATTCCTTTCTTCTCAAAGTCATCCTAAGTGTACAAAATGATACTGTTCTCCCTAAGGGAAGGTTTTGCTCATGCTTAAATTACTTCTGCAGTAGCTCAGACCAGTTTAATGTTGAGTCACCTACACAGTCATTTTCTCTGATCTCTGAAAACTGGGTCTTCCTCAGAACCTTGTTAACCACATTCACCCTTAGAAAAATGACCTTCCTACTGAGCCTGCCTGGGCTACACTGGAAATTTTGTGTCATCCAGTGTCAGGGATGGTGGTCAGAATCAGGGAGGTTGATGTTTATTTCACAATGGGCATGAATTTTCCAGTAGTCCCATTCAGTCTACCTGCTTTCTGTTTCTCCCCAGCCTAGTTTCTCCTGGACACAAACCTGAAGTTCACACCTGAGTGACATCCTTGTTCACAGCATGCTCCTTGTACTTTGAGACAGAGTCCCTTTTCTACTTGACATGCTGATTTAATTTTCTCCATTACTGTGTATTGGGCTACACAGGAGGCTCAGGTAAAAATAATTTTTCTGGGAACTCTGTAGAATTTCAAATTTTTTCCACTTTTGTGTATTGTTAAAAATCAGTGTGTTATACTATTTTTTACTAAATCACTATGTAATCAATAATACAATTGTTGGTACAAATTCCTTGATTTGGATATTGTATCATTCATGTTTTTCTCCTTTTAGTAGCAAGTGCATGACTTCCTACACAGTGGTTAGTGAACTAAAGCCTGGTGCCTATGTTGACTAACTACTCACCTGCAATAGCTTTCTGTATTCTACTGATTTACAGATGAAGAGCTCCCAAACACGCTCTGTCCCTTCTACATGGCTGTAGCATACACAGTGCACACTGATGTTAGGTCATGCAAGCCCAGGGGCTTGTGCATTTGCAAGGTAAGGTCTCTTTAAAGCAGAAATTTGTCAACATGTATTTACCAATGATACAAATATAACTACAGGTGTTTCAGATCCTGAGGTTTTGGAAAGAAAAAAAGTATTGGTATTTTTATATAATTTGATTAAGATGAAAAAATAATACAATGATACAAGAGTGTAAGAAAGTAAATACATATGACAAGTTCAGAAGATGTTGGGTGATGCGATAAATCCATATTAAAAACCCTTGCAGGTTTTCATTCTTTCATACTGACTTCTGGGCTCTCCAGTAGTCCTTGGTGAAAACCTCTAGACATTTGTGGCAAATATGAGATGGACAATTGAATATGTGTTTGGGATCTGGAGGCTGATGTAGAACTGCAGACATTTTCTTTGTTTCTAGTTTTTTTCTACTAAAACATATACTGTTTTTGTTTCTCCAAAAGAAATTAATTAATTCTCCATGAAGTAGATTGAATTATATCATCTTAATTGATGTTCTTCTTTGCTTATGTGATTTAATTACAACTTAAAAACGTTTTTGAATTGAATTTACTGTTTTCATGGATTAGTCTCATAGAAAAGTTCAGATTATGGATATGATACAATAAATATATGCATCACCATCTAACATTCATAAGCACTCAAAGTATTCCTGCAGAACTACAAAATATGAGTACTTTAGAACCTAGATTCTTTAATCTAAGAAATCATCTTTAGTTTGTTTACCTTGACCTCAATAATTTTAGAGTGTTCAGAACTACATCTTTTTAAAGGGTGAAATGATTATTAAAATTTCCTAATAAAATCCAAAATATGGGGACATAAATAAAGCAAATGTCAGGTAGCATGAGCATCAGGAACAGAAGTAGGAGGAGAAGTTAGCATGGGTTTAATGCCAGAAGTATAAGAGGGACGGCTTCAAGTGCTTTTCTCCTAAAGTAGGGACAGCTGGGAGCTTTCCCTTTTGGTAATTCCCTTGATAGTGCTTAACATGAGGAAAGGTATGGCACACAGATTGCATGAAAATATGCAAAGATTTCTTGAGTTGTAAGATACAGGAATTCATTATTTTCTAAATTATATCTTTCTATATTAGTAATTATGGTAGTGCTATGGATCAGCCATAGAGGAATACTGAGGAGTACTTTATTACATCCTGACCTTCTTAATGTACTTGCAAAGGCTGCACAACTGTATTTTTTATATTTCTACCAATGGACACACATCCTCATCACATCTGATATACCTTTAGTATAAAGTGTGAAAATTATTGAAAAGGAGAATGGATTTGTGATCAGGACAAAAAAGTATGGTTGATAAATTAAAAATGTTTCAATGAAAATTGTATACAATATTAGATGTTTTTTATTTCCCATAGCTACTGAAAAATATGTAAGTATGTACTTTGTATTAATGAATTCATTCATCTACCTCCCTGTCACCTGCAATGTATTTGGTACTTGGTCCTTGTTGCCTTAATCTGGATATATTTCTCTGTCATCTCTCAAATCTGTGCAGATAAGTTTGTGCATTTGTGTGTGTGGTAAGTAAAAGTGAATTGAAAAGAAGAATTTTAACCCACAAGAGGCACCATGAAGAACTATCACATGTGGTATTTGCCAACACTGTGCAGATCTCCACCATACTCCAGGTATACTATCAGTGAAGAACAGAAATCATCACAAAAACTACAGTGTTTACAAGACTTCTGTGTGCCAGTTATTCTTTGCAGAATTAATTTTCTGGTCTATATGATAATCTGGATGAGATTGCAGATTGCTGAGCAGGATAAAGATGAGGCTCAGATGCCTTTGGAGTATAATGCCAAGAATTCACTCCTGAATGTATCCTGTTCTCCAGGTGGGAGCAGAACTGAGTCTCTCCTTGGCTTCTCCTATCCACTCTGTCTGCAGTCAGGGTGCATCTGGGTCGTCAGCACATGGTATGTAGGATGTGGGGAGCTAGGTCACCTCTGCTTTAAGTGAACCTGGTGCCTGGTCAGTGGTAACAGGGCCCCAGGGAGCCCAGAGCTCAGCCTGCAAAGCCAGCAGGAGGCCTGAGCACACCACCAGGCAGCAGCCCTCCTGAGCTCAGGAGAGAGGACCTGGCCATGTACCAGCATGGACAGTGGATGACACTTAGAAACTCCTCTGCTGGACATCACTCTAAGTCATTATTGAGGAATGAGTAACACTGAGGAGAGACTGATGTTTCTCTGTGTGTTTTCATCTCTGCCCTCCTTGACCTCAGTGTGATCTAGGGGTGTTTATGGTGATCAGTTAACATCAAGAGTGGTGGGCAGCTCTCACTCACTCCAAAACCTGAAAGTGGGAAAAATCTAACACTATCTGCCGTTTAGCTGCAAATTTTTTTGTCATGGAGATGAAAGGCACATGTCATGAATTTAGCCTTTGTAACAATTTGTTATTATCAATTCAGTGTTATGTACAAAAATATGCAATTGTACAACATCCAAGTACATCTTATTCCCAAGTATTTGCTTCAGTCTTAATGAAACATCTATCCATTGTCCCAACTTATCTTTACTTACTGTCACTTGAAGGCACTAAGTATAATCTCCATGTTTGAATTTATGTCCTGGAGATTTTGTATAAGTAGATCATTCAGTATGTGATCTTTTTTATGACTTCACTAAGCCTGATATTTTCACAATTGTTTCACATTATAACATCTATTACTATTTTATTCTTTTAGTGGATGAATAAGTTTCCATTATATATTTATATCAGCATTTTTAAAATCCATATATCTACCTATAGCCATTTTGGTCCTTTGTTCTTTTAAATGGTGTGTGATTTGTGAATCATTGTCTGTTGGATTTTGTTGCCTCCTGGGGTACATTCATATATATGGAGTGCTATTGTTTTCATGTGCTGTTGGATTTGGTTTTTAAGTTTTGCTGAGAATGCTTGTATATGCCTTGATCAAGGATATGGGTCTATAATCCTCGTTTTTGGTGGTTTCTGTGTAGTTTTCTGGATCTTATATTAGGAAAATGATGGTTTTGTGGAATGTGACTTGAGGAGTTGAGGTTCATTTCAGTTCCCTGGAGTGGTTTCAGGAGACGTGGTTTCTCTTCTTTTTGAAGGTTTGGTAAAACAGTAGTGAAGCCATGAGCTGCTGGAGGTTTCTTTACTAGGAATCTTTTATTAGTGATTCAAATTTATTGGTCATATTAATGTCTGGGTCTTTTATTTTCTCATAATTGAGTTCAGGTGTGTTACATCTGTCCCATATTTATTCCTTTTGTATAGATTTTCCAATATGTTGGTATGTATTTGTTTATATGAGTTGCTAATAGATCTTATCATTTCTGTAATATTAGTGAAAAGGTCTTCTTTTTATTCTTTGATATTTTATTCATTTGGGTCTTTTTTATTGTTAGCATAGCTAAAGATTTGCTAATTTTGTTTTTATTTTTACAAACAAATTTTTGTTTTCTTGATATTTTCTGTTGATATTTAGTGTTAATTGCTTATTTCTGATTTAATGTTTATCATTTCTTTTCCAACTGCTTTTTACACGTGTGAGTGTCTGTTTTCTATTGTCATGGTAGGGTCTGCGCTTATTCTTTCTGTTTCTTTGATGCAGGCATTTAGTGCAACACCTTCTCCCTTAGTAGTGAATGCCATAGGTTTTTCATGAATGTCACACGTTTTTCCTTGTATTGTTCTATTTTCATTAATAGTCTTAGTAAAATCTGTGTTTTCCAGTGGCTTCTAATATCTCTCATTTAAAGTTAGGGTTAGGGTTAGGTGGGTTGACCATGGAATGCACTTTGCCAATATTTGATGGACAAGTTTGTGCATATGATGTTGGACTAACTCTTGTTCTTGTCAGCAGTATGTGAGTACACTGATTTTTCTCAACTTTAGCTACAAGAGATCCACCAACTGACTTGAAGTTTATGACTAGTCATTGTGCCATTGGATTTGGTATTCTAGGTGTTGCTGAGAATGCTTGTATATGGATCCTTGATCAAGACATATACTCTCTTTTTAAAAATTTGATTTATCCACTTTTAACACAACCCACACTTTCAGTCACACACGTGAGGGGACATTCCTTTCTCCTCACAGTGGTTCAGAGGCTCCCCTTACAGTGGGTATGAAGAAAGGAAAATCCAGTCTACTGTGTATCATGTCTTCTGGGCTCTTACCTCCTCTACTATCTCTTTTGTTCTTTCCACATCTTTTCTCTGCCTGGCCTAGTGTCCCCAAACAGGCCAGGGGAGCTGCAACTCCAGGCTGGGTGGCCTTTTGCCTTCAGCACCTGGTCCAGCTGTGTGCATTGAGGTCCAGAGGGCTGAGTCCATTTTTTTTTTCTGTCTTAATTTCACTCATCAATATTTTGTAATTTTAAGTGCACAGATTGTTCATTTCCTGGGTTAAATTTAGTCTAATTAGTTTATATTTTTTTAAAAATGTGTTCTGTTTTAATTACCAATGACAGTAGAGTGTATTTTGACAGATTTATACAAACATGGAATACATCGTATTCTAATGAGAATCCCAGTCTTTTGAAGCATATACATAGGTTGATGCTACTGTAAATATGATGGTTTTTCTTAATTGATTTTTTGGTAGTACATTAAAATGAACAGAAAAGCCACTGGTGACAAATTTATCAAAATAAAAATTTCTTCTTTATCTCAACCTCTTCTGTAGTTCATTGCATATAAACCCTCTATAGTTGTTCCTCATTAATATCTGAGAATTGGTCATATTATACATTGTTTTTTTTTAAAAAGTTTCCCCTGTGTGTAAGAAGCAGTAGTTAATACCAGTCACTGGGTCCTTCTGTTTAATCACAGGTCATATTCAGAACCAGTTGCTTTGAAGGCTTCAGGGATGCTTGTATTGGCCAGGCACAGTTCCCTACCAGAAGTTCACATCCTGGCACTGTGAGATCCAGCTCAGAACCCTCAATACCAAGGTCACTAGCAGACCCTCCTTTCAGAGGTCTCTTCTGAGCTTTGAGGGGTCATCTCTCCCCTGGTTCCCAGCATTTACCTGATGTGCTACATTTCCAATGGTAGTAACTGTTTATCTCTGAATTTATTCATGGAACTCTTTTTACTTATTTTGCCTTTATTGTTTATTTTTAATTGTACATAAAGATTCACTTTAATATAATTATACACACATGGAACTTAATTTATTCTATTATACTCCTTGGATCCCCTCCTTCCCCTCCTCATTCCCCCGATTCCCCTGTTCTATTTTACTAGTCTACCTTATCCTCATCTGTTTATTTATTTATTTTTAAAATTTATGTTTTCATTGTAGTTGCACACAATACCTTTATTGCATTTATTTATTTTTATGTGGTGCTGAGGATCAAACCCAGGGCCTCACACATGATAAGTGAACACTCTACCACTGAGCCCCAACCCCAGCCTCTGTTTGTTTATTTTTATTGGAATTTATAGATGCACATAGAGGTGGAATCCACTGTAGTACATTTACACACACTCATGACCCTTTCCTATCCCTTCTCCCTTTCTCTGGATCTTCTTCTTCTATTCCACATATCTTCCCTATGTCTTTATAATATCCAACCCAATTTGCCTCCTTACTTTCCTCTAGATTCTGCATATGAAAGAAATCATTTGACCCTTTATTTTCTGAGTCTGTCTTATTTCATTTAGCATGATGATTTTTTCTCCACCCATTAACCAGAAAATGTCACAGTTTAATTATTTCTTTTAAATGAATAAAACTTTACTGTGTACATATATCACATTTTCCTTATTCATTCATCTGTTTACCATCATCTGGACTAGTTTCATAACTGGATATAGTGAATTGTGCTTCCATAAACTTTGATATGGCTGTAACACTGTAGTTATTGATTTTAGTTCTTTTGCATAAATAATGGGATGGGATAGCTGGGTCATAGGATGCTTCTGCTAATATTGTGAAAATGGCTGTACTACCAGGAGCATTAAACAGATTTAATGCTATTTCAATTAAAATCCCAATGACATTCCTCATAGAACTTGAAAAAGCAATTATAAAATTTATTTGGAAAAAACAAAAGACCCAGAATAGCCAAAGCAATTCTTAGCAAGAAGAGTGAAGCAGGAGACATCCCAATACCAGACCTTAAACTATACTACAGCGCTATAGTAACAAAAATGGCCTGGTCTTGGCACCAAAGGAGACATGTAGACCAATGGTACAGAATAGAAGACACAGAGACAAATGACAAAAACTTCTGCTTTAACAGAGGAACTACTGGGAGACACCTCACATCCCATTAATAACATTTACTGCTGACCCCTCAAACCCCATGTCTGTTTCACAATGCAAAATTAATTTAGTCCATCTCCAAGTGTTTCATAGTCTTTATAATTCCAGCATTGCCCCAAAGTGGAAGTCCAAAATCTTTCCTGAAACTGTAGGTGAACTATTGGCTGTGAACCCCTATAAAACATCAAAAGAAGTTACATACATCCAGTATTCACTAGCAGAGAGTAAATCTTCCAATAGCAAAAGGCAGTAATAGGGGCATATAAAGAATGGATTAGGGATGAGGAAATGCAAAACCCTGTTGAACAAATATGTCCCTCAACTCCGCCTATAATTCCTCATGTAGCATCTAAGACCCTTGACTACAAGAAGATATTTCCAAAGTGCTTAGGTATTCCTGCTCTTTGGCTTTGCCATTTGCAGAGCACAGGCAAATGCTCTATTTTCCTTTAGCTATCTCTGTAGCCAGCAGCTTTTCTTGGCCTGCAGTTCATGCTTTTGGTAACCTCTAATTTCTGGAAATTCCATTCAAATTTTGGCTTCACCTTCAGAGTTTCATCTATCACCTGGTCAGGGGAAGCCTGCAGGGCCTCACACCTTGCTACAGTATGATTGGCATATGAGGCCTTTTTTAAAGATGGTGGTGAAAGGCAGCATGACCCCTTAACTTGAGCACCCTGCATTCCTGCAGAGCCAGCACAATGCATATAATGCCAAAGTCTGTTGACAGCTTGCGCTACAGTTGGGTACCTGAAATTACTGCTGTGAATATTTCTGAATGTCTTCCTTGCTGAGCAGGAAAAACTCACTTTCTGGGCCCCTGTGCTATTGGGGTGGCCCCAAGGCAGTTTGGAACGGAATTTGTCTTCTACATCCATGAGCGTACAACAGAGGTGGTCTTGCAAATTCCTTACATGTCCTAAGCTGCTTCTGTATTTTGTCAGTTTGAAATAGTTGACATCTCTTAAGGGACTGCAATGACTTTACCACCACACCTTCCTTGGCCCTCATTTTCTCAATGATCATGTTAAAACTCTTATCAAATATGGATTTTAACTCTACTAAAATAAGCAACTGCTTTCTTACAATGGTATATGTCTCTGGTATTAATATGAATATTGTAAAGGCTATTTAAAACATGGAAAAATGTAATGGTTATGGCATAATATTGTCAGTCATGAATATTACCTGAAAGCACTCAGTATATTATGTTACCATAATGTCTTGTTGGTGGCTCTCTTTACAATAGATATTATCACACTATTTATCTTACTATAAAAATTTGTTTCTTTGTACAAAACTTGCACACAAAGTAAAGTTTTTTCTAAATTCTGAAGAAGTTTCATATCACACCCACACACCTACAGTGTTTTTGTGTAATTTGACATAAGATATGAAATATCATGAAGTTATTATATCAATATTTTCTTTTTTGGTTTCCTTCATCACCAAATCTTTCAATATAAAACATCTTATAACATAAGGAAAACATCCAAAGTCTTCATCAAGATAGATACATATCATTAGGGATGGTTTTGCAATTTAATTTCATTCTTAATTCATATATTAAGTATAAACTTTACCCACCTAACTTAACTTAAAAATTGTTGATACAAGTCACCCATAGAGGTTCAATAAGCTATAGTTCTGGAGGAAATGCATGTAAATGTGGGGTTTGCAGAATTCATCTGGGATACTCTGAAGGTCTTTTTGCTCTAGCAGGGAACATTGGAGCAGTGGGAAACAGAAACCATAGACACAGTGTGTGGATGGAGCTTGTGTTCTGTTTGGATCCTGTTAAGCAAGTCAAGGCTTCCTGTAGCAGCCAGTGCTGAGGTGTTCACTGGCTCCTATTACAAGCATTCCCCTATCTGCAAACTTTAAGAAATGCCTTTACTAATCAATCAAATATGTTCAGGCTTTTAAATTTACCTAGGTAATAATTACATAGGTTTTTTTTTTTTGCATTTTTTTCCTATTAGTGTACTGCTGAATAAAATTGTTTCTCAAAAGTTAGAATTTGATGTAATTATTTTCATATATATATATATATATATATATATATATATATATACATGTTTTTTCTCTTTTTGTTATATAAGTATTCCTAGGTAACTTGATATGAGCATATGTCAGCTATAATTAATAGTTGGCAAAGCATACGTCAGTGAGGACAGTAGAATGTTTGGAGAGTAATAACTTTTGTGAGATGATGAAAGATTGCCACAAGACTTGGAAGTGGCCCATCCCTGCAATTCCAGTGCATCAGGAGCTAAGGCAGGAGAAGAAGAGTTTCCAAGCCAGCATCAGGAACATAATGAGACAGTAAACAATTTACTAAGACCCTGTTTCTATATTAAACACATAAAAGTATGAAGATGCTCCCCTGGATTCAATTGCTGCTCTGGGGAAAATAAATAATTAAATAAACTGCCCCAAGGTTTTAGGAAACAAGTACAGAGAGAAGTTAAAAGTCTAGTAAAGTGAGAGAAATTTAAGTGTTCATGGAATCAGACACTGAGGCCAGACAATTACATTGTGGGAGGAAAACTGTCCAAAAGATGACCTGCATTTCAGCCTTGGGGTTTGGTCCCTGACACTGGGTCACTCATGAACAGCTAAGAAAGGTGGGGTCTATTTCCCAGCAGTTGGATTTATTATCAGGACTCAGGGGGTGGTAACAATGGTCCTCTGAATACTTCATGGATGAAGAAATTCTTCTTTTTTAATGTTCTAGATGGAGAGAAATATTATTGTGTTTCTCTCTGGATTTTTGGTCACAAATTCTTTAGGATTTGATTTTTGTATTTTTTTCAAATAATTAATTGACAAAAGTATATATCACAGTTCTTGCAGTGTCAAATATGCAAGAACTGTGATATATACTTTTGTCAATTAATTATTTGAAAAAAATACAAAAATAATAATTCTATATATAGAATAGATTATGGAGTATAAGTTATCTGTAGTTTAAATTGGTAAAATTTTCCTCTTTCACAGTATTTGATATCGGTAAGAGGACATATTGGATGAATTGGATGAATTATATATATATACATCTTTGAGGATACATATATCCTCAAAGAATTTCAGCAAATATATTGAATTATACTTTTTATTAAATTATGTATTGATAAAAAATACTTGGGAACCAATCTTACAAAGGAGGTAGAAGACCTCTACAATGAAAACAACAAAAAACAAGAAGGAAATTGATGACCTTAGAAAATGAAAAACCTCCCATGATCTTGGATAGGCAGAATTAATGTTGTCAAAATGACCATATTTCCAATATCTTTATACAGATTTAATGCAATTTCTATTAAATCCCATTGTTATTCTTTATAGAAATAGAAAAAAGCAATTTTGAAATGCATTTGGAAAAATAAGAGATCCAGAATAGCAAGAGCAATCCTTAGCAAGAAAAGTAAAGCAGGAAGCATCACAATACAGAAATGTATACTATACTACAGAGCTATAGTAACAAAACAACATGGTTTTGGCACCAAAATACACTTGTAGACCAATGGTTCAGAATACAAGACATAGAGACCAACCCACATAAATATCAATTATCACATACTAAACAATGGTGCCAAAAATATTTCAGATAAAGGATAGCTTTTTAAACAAATAGTACTGTAAAAACTGGAAATCTATATGTGGCAAAATGAAACTAAACCCCCATCTCTCACCCTGCACAAAACTCAACTTAAAGTGGATCAAAGACCTAGGCAGTAGACCCAAGACCTTGTGCCTAGTAGAAGAAAAATTAGAACCACATCTTCATTATGTTGGCTTAGGACATGATTTCCTTAAAAAGATTCCCACAACACCAGAAATAAAATCAAAGATCAATAAATGGGATGATATCAACTAAAACATTTCTTCACAACAAAGGAAAAAATCAAGAACATAAAGAGAGAGCCTACAGAATAGGAGAAAGTCTTTACCACATGTACATGAATGAACACTAATCTCCAGGACATATATATATATATATATATATCTTCAAAAAACTTATTACCAAAGCAACAAATAACCCAACCAATAAATAGATTTAGAAACTGAACAGACACTTCACAGAGGAGGATATACTATTGATCAACAAGTATATGAAAAAATTTTCAACATCTCTAGCAATTAGAAAAATGCAAATCAAAACTACTCTAATATTTCATCTCACTCCAGTCAGAAAGGAAATTATCAACAAAAATCAACAATACCTGTTGGTGAGGATGTGGGGGAAAGGTACACTCATAAATTGCTGGTGGGACCGAAAATTGGTGCAACCACTCTGGAAAGCAGTATGGAGATTTCTTAGAAAACTTTGAATGGAACCACCATATGACCCAGCTATCTCACTTCTTGGTTTGTACCCAAAGAACTTAAAGACAACATGCTATAATGACACAGCCGCATCAATGTTTATAGCAGCTCAAGTCACAAGAGCTAAACTATAGAACCAAACTAGATGCCCTTCAACAGATGAATGGACAACAAAAATGTAGTATGTACACAATTGAATATTACTCATCCTCAAAAAATAAAATTATGGCATTCTCGGGTAATGGATGGAGTTGGAGAATATCATGCTAAGTGAAATAAGCCAATCCCTAAACACCAAAGGTTAAATGTTTTCTCTGATATGCAGTTTTGATCCATAAAAGGGGGGAACATAGGGAAGTATGGAGGAACTTTAGATTGAGCAAAAGGGAGTGAGGGGAGGAAGGATGTGGGTGGACAAGGCTGGCAAAATGAGGCAGTCATTATCACCCTATGTACACACATGTATGGTTGCACAAACCGTAAAACTCTGTATCATATACCGCCAGAGAAATAAGAAATTATACTCCAATTAGAATAATGAGTTAAAATGCATTCTGCTGTCATGTATAACAAATTAAAACAAATAATTAAAAATAAAAATGTATATAATGACAAAATTACACATTTTATGAAGTATCCATGGAAAAATATGGTAAATCACAAAATATACCTTATAAAATAAATCAGCTCCTAATGATGTAATCCCAGTGTAGGCAGGGTTAGATGGAAAGCCCAAATGTGAAGAGCTTTATCTAAGAACCACAAACAGGGAAATGAGGATAATCTTGAAATGCAACTTTATCATTTCCCTGAGAACAACTGTCTTTGCATAACTCTCCTCACAGCTTCCTTTACCTGCTTGTTCCTGAGACTGTAGATGAGAGGATTCAAGAAGGGAGGAACCATGATGTAAAAGGCAGAGAGAACCATGTCCTGGAGAGTGTCAGAGGTTGCTGAGGACCTCAGGTACACAGCTGTGCCAGAACTGAGGAAGATGGACACCATGAGGATGTGAGGGGTGCAGGTGGAGAAGGCCTTCCCTGGGGCTCTGGTGGGAAATTTCAGCACAGCAGAAAATATGTGAATATATGACATGATTATTATAGCAAAGCAGCCACCACCAACAACTATAATAGAGACAAGAATAAGAATCATGTTGCTGGTGGTGTCAGAGCAGGAGAGCCTCAGCAGAGAGGAGACATCACAGAAGAACTGATAGACCACGTTTGACTGGCAGAATGACAGCCGGAATGTGTTCCCAGTGTGCACACCTGCATACAGCACACCACTGATCAGGGTGGCCAGGGTCATGCGGACACAAATCTGGGGGTTCATGATGAAGAGGTACTGAAGGGGCTGGCAGATGGCCAAATAGCGGTCCCAGGCCATGATGGTAAGAAATAGCATCTCCACATATGCACAAAAAAAGACCAGGAAGGTCTGTGTTGCACAGCCAGCCCCTGAAATGGCCCTGTTGCCAGTGAGAGAGTTGACACAGGCATTGGGGACAGTGACTGAAATGTAGCACATGTCCAAGATGGACAGGTTCCTGAGGAAGAAGTACATGGGTGTGTGCAGGTTCTGGTCAGCAGTGGTGACAGTGACGATGAGAAGGTTCCCTAACAGGGTACCCAGGTAGGTCATTGGGAATACTGTGAAATAGAGGAAACTCAGATCCCAGCCATCAGGAGAGCCCACGAGGAGAAATTCAGTTACCATGGTGGAATTGGCCATTTACTAGAAATTCTGGTTGTTTGAGGTGATGAAGAGTTAAAAAGAGGAAGTAAAAAACCTCATTAATGCAATTAGTTCACACATTCATGTCCAAATAATTTTCTTGTATTTTGTAGTCACTTTCTCTGCATAGAAACATCACTCTTGTTTTTCTGATATGTTTACTCATTTCTTAGCAGAGTGAACCTCCCAGTGCTGGTGTTGAAGTCTGCAGCACAGGGTCTGGGCCTGACCTGCACGGGTTGTGCTCAGCTCCCCATAAGGCCTCCCCTGACCTCCAGAGACTCCATGCAGAGCACTTCCAGGGTTGCCCACCTCCTCGCCTGCATGCCCACCTGTGTGACAGTTCATTGTTTAATGATCTGTAGTTTATTTACCTTCATCCTTCTCCATAGACAAAATTCAATATTATTTTGCCATTATGTCCACACCTAATAATTCAACTTATACTGTATATTGTATTTTTTTTGTTTTTTTTTAAAGATCTATATATATCATGTGGAGTACTGATCACTACGAACATGAAAACATTTTGCTCATGAGAAAACCATCTCAAGATTTCAAATTTTCCCCTTCCAGCATCACAAGTACAGTGTTGTGGAAAACTGAGGTGACCTGAGTGCCCTTGAACTCTGCTGAAGTCCCCCACTCTCCCTGGTGCTCCCCAGGACAAAGGTGGTGCTGTCTCATGGACACACACCCTCAGCCAGACCTGTTCCAGCTCCTGCTGGGGCTCTTTATTCCTCTCCAGGTGATCAGGGTAAGGTCTTCAGAGCCTCTGGGTCCTCGTCCAGCTGACATTCTCCTAAACCTCTACTCTGTATATTTATATGTTCTCACTCTGTGTTCAGCACCATGAAGTTGAAATTTCCTTTGTCTAGACAATAATTTATACTTTTTTTGTTGACACTTCCATTATTTTTCTTTCATCTCATCATAATTACACAAAAAGTACTGAATATATATGTTAAAAGAATGTTTTTCCCATGGTTAGTTACAACACTTCTACAGCAGCTCAGACCACCCATAGGTGACTCAATCCAGAATCACTCATATTGTCATTTCCTCTGCCCTCTGCAAACCTGGTCCTTCTCAGTACCTTCTAGGTTAACCACACTTACCCTTAGAAAAGTGATCTTCCTATTGAGCCTCCCTGGGTTCCTCTGGAAATGTGTGTCCCCCAGGGTCAGGGGTGGGTAGCCAGACACATGTAGGTTGGTGTTAATTTTACAGTGAGGGTGAAGTTCAAGGAGTCCTACTCTGTCTACCTGAACACTGTCTTGCTTCATCCCCCATTCCTCCCTGACACAAACCTGAGGCTCACTCCCACGTGACCCCCTTGTTTATAGCATACCTTGGAACTTGCTGTCAGAAGCCTTTTCTAACTGTGACATAGTTTGATATACTTTTCTCCATTACTGTGTATTGGGCTTTAAAGAAGGCTCAAATGAAACTTTTCCTCTGGAAACTGCTTTACAATCTTAAACTTTCCCCACTTCTGTACAGTGTTAGAAACAGACATATTGTATTGCCTTGAATTAAATCTGTATGTATTCATCACTCAGATCACTGGTGCAAATTTCTTGATTTGGGACCTTGTATTGTTCATCTTTTTTAGTAGCTTGTGCATGACTTCATTCACAGTGGTAATAAACTAATGCCTGGTGGCTTTGTTGACTGATAACTCCCCTGGACTAGATTTCTTTATGCTACTGACTTACAGATGAAGAGCTCCCAAGCAGGCTCTGCCCCTTCTACACTACTATAGCACACACAGTGCGGGATGGTGGGAGGTCATGCAATCGAAGGTGCCCTGTGCACTTGCAAGGTAAGATGTCTTTATAGCAGTAATTGCTCAAGAAGCATAACCGATGACACAACTATGGCTACAGCTATTTTTGATGGTTAAGTTTTGGAAAGAAGAAAAATATTGGTATTTTCAAGTAAATTGATTACCCTAAGAGAAATAATACAATAATACATTATGTGAAAATATAAATGCATATGACAAATTCAGAAGGTTATGGGTGATGAGACAAATGCATATTAAAAACTTTGCAGGTTTTCATCCTTTTATACTGACTTCCAGACACTACAGGAGTCCTTTCTCACCACCCCTAGACATTTGTGTCAAATATAAGATAAACAAATATGTGCTCAGGATCTGGAAGTTGGCATAAACTACAGAGACTTTTTTTGTTTCCACTTTTTATACTAAACCATGTACTATTTTTATTTTTCCAATAGAACTTAGTAAATTTTCTAGTAATCAGTTTGAATCATATGAATTTAATTGATGTCCTTCATTGCTTATGTGTTTAACTACTTCTTGAAAAATTCTTCTCTATATTTGACTTACTTTTTTCATGTATCAGTCTCACAGGAAACTTCAGATTATGGATATGACAAAATAAATATGGTACCACTACCTTATTTCCTTGGGTCCTCCAAGTATTCTTGTAGATCTCCAAAATGTGATTAATTTCTTCACCTAGATTTTTTTAAAAATAAGAAATAAGCCTTCAATTTTCTAGTTTGACCTCATAATTTTAGCATGTTTAGAACTACATTGTCCTCTAAGGAATTAAATGCTTATTGAAAATTCCCATAAACACCAAAAGTTGGTGACATAAATAAAACAAAGGTCAGGAAACAAAAAGGTCAAGAATAGAATCATAAAGATAAATTAGCATATTTTTAATGCCAGTAATTTGAAGAAGGGCTTCTGCAAATACTTTTGTCTGTTAGTGGAGAAAGCTGGGAGTTTTTCCTTTTGGTACTTCTCTGACAGCTCTTAACTATCAAATAAGTAGATTGCATTAAAAAATGCAGTGGATTGTTTGTGTTATAAAATACAGGTTTTAATTATTTTCTAAATTACATATTTTTATATTAGCAATTATGGTTTAGTTTTATTGATCAGTTACTGAGTGATGCTGAGGAACACTTTAGCACTTCTGACCCTCATACTGTGCTTCCAAAGCTGCATGACCCTATAGTTATATTTTTACCACTAAACTCACATCCTCATTAAATGATATGCTTTCATTCTAAAATGTGAACAATTATTGAAAATGAGAACATATTTGTGATTAGGACAAAAAGGTGAGGTTGATGAATTCAAAATATTTCAATGAAAATTATATACCATATTGGATGTTTTTATTTCCAACAGCTACTGGAAAATATGAATGTATGTAATTTGCATAAATGAATTCATATCTACCTCCCTGTCATCTGCAATGTATTTGGCATTTTGTCCCTGTGCCTTAATCTGAATATATTTCTTTGTCAGCCATCAAAACTGTGCAGATAATTTTGTGCATTTTCTAAGTGTGTGGTAAATAAAAGCTATTTGAATAGAAGAATTTTAAACCAATAAGAAGTAACATGAAGAACTATCACATGTATTACTTGCAAACACTGTGCAGACGTCCAGTCCACTGGAAATCAGAAAATAGTACTGTGTTTACAAGACTTCATTGTTCCTATAATTCTTTTTTTTTTCCTGGGGTGGCTCACAAGCTGGATGAAACTGCAATTTGTTGAGCAGCATGAAAATAAGGCTCAGAAGTGCCTGGACTCTAACTGCCAAGTACTCACACCTGAGTGTCTCCTGTTATCTGGGGGGAGCAGAACTGCATCTCTCCTTGGTTTTTCCCATCAACTCTGTCTGCAGCCAGGGTGCATGTGTGCAGTCAGCTCAATGCTATGTGGGATGTGGGAGGCTCATTCCCCTCTGCTTTATGTGAACCTGGTGCCTGCCCAGTGGTAGCAGGACCCCAGGGAGCCCAGAGCTCAGCCTGCAGAGACAGCAGGAGGCCTGAGCACACCATCAGGCATCATCCCTCCTGAGCCCAGGAGAGAGGACCCGGCCACATGCCAGCATGGACAGTGGACGAAGCAGTGGAATTCCTCTGCTGGACATCAGTGAGAAATGAGAAACACTGAGGAGAGACTGATGCTTCTCACTGTGTGTTTCCATCTCTGCCCTCCTTCACCTCAGTGTGAATTAGGGGTATTTGGGAGTCAGATAATATTAAGAGTAGTGGGCAACTCTCATTCACTCACCAACCTGTAAATGGGAAACCTCTAACACTATCTGCAGTTTTGCTGCAAAAATTTCTTATCATTGAGATAAAATTCACATGACATCATGTTAACCTTTGTAAAAGTTCATGGTTATCAATTCAGTTTTATCTACCACATTTCAAATTGTGCAACTTCTAAATACATCTTGTTCCCAGATATTTTTATCACTTTCAGTGAAACACTATCCATTGTCCCTACGTAGCCTTACTTACAGTCACTTGAAGACACTAAGTATAATCTCCATGTTTAAATTTATGTCTTGCAGGTTTGGTTGAGTAGAATCATTTAGTATGGGTTCTTTTTTATGACTTGGGTCAGTCAAATGTTTTTCAAATTAATCCACATTGTAGTGTTTATTACAATTTTATTCTTTTAGAGAATGAACATTTTATATATGTATACCAGCAACTTTAAAAGTCTATATATCCTTCTATAAGCATTTGGTCCTTTGTTCTGTTATCATAGTGTGGCATTGCTTGTCATTGTCTTTGAGCTTCTCCCCTTCTGGGAAAGATTCCATATGTACAAAGGGTGCTATCTTTTTGATGTGCTGTTGGAATTCATTTTCTATGTTTTGCTGAGAATGCTTGCATGGGTCTTGATGAAGGATAAGGGTCTGTAATCCTCTTTTTTGTGATTTTTGTGTAATTTTCTGGATCTTATACTAGGGAAATGATGTTTTTTTTGTGGAATGTGACTTGAGGAGTTGAAATTCATCTCAATTCCCTGGAGTGGTTTCAAGACAGGTGGGGTCAACTCTCTTTGAATGTTTGGTATAGAACAGTAGTGAAGCCATGAGCTATTGGAGGTTTTTATGTTTTTGTTTTTGTTTGTTTTACTCGGAAGTATTTAATACTGATTCAAATTTCTTGGTCATTATGGATGTCCAGGTCATATATTTTCTCATAATTCAGATGTTGTATGCTATATTTGTCCCAAATTTATCCTTTTCTTGTATATTTTACAATATGTTGTGATGTGGTTGTTCAAAAGTGTTGCTAATGATCTTGGCATTTCTGTGACACCAGCTATAAGGTTTCTTTTATTCTGTGATATTTTATTTACCTTGGGTTTTTTTTATTGTTAGTGTAGAAGGTCTAAAGTTCTAAAGGTCTAAAGGTGTGTTGATTTTGTTTGTATTTTCATAAACAACTTTTGCTTTCATTGATACTTTTTGTATTGCTATTTAGTGTTAATTTATTTATTTCTTCTCCAATATCTATCATTGATTTTTCAACTGCTTACTTTAAGTGTCATTTGTGTTTGCTTTTCTACTGTCATTGTAGGATCTGTTCTTAGACTTTCTGCTTTTTTGATGTAGGCATTTAGTATTACACCTTTTCCCTTAGTAGTGCTTCATGAATGTCATAGGTTTTGCTATGTTATGGTTGCATTTTCATTAATAGTTTTAGTAAAATGAATATTTTCTAGTGTCTTCAAATGTCTCTAATTTAAAGTTAGTTTACTTTTTATTTTTGCAAAGGAAGTTGATCATCAGAAAAAAGTCCATAAACAAAAATTTTCCCAGCTTCAGAAGTATGGAAGAATGATCAATCAATATAAAATGGCACGCATTTTCACGCATACAAAATACATACAAAGTACCCAGTTCAGGCAACATTTCTGTGCATTGTTTCAGTATGCATTTATGCCAATATTTGGTGGACAAATTTGTGCATATTATGTTGAGCTAATTTTGTTCTTTTCAGCAATATGTGAGTACACTGATTTCTCTCAACTATAGCTACAAGAGTTTCACCAACTGACCTAAGTATATGGCTAGTCAATATCATTTTACTCTCCTTTGCTATTTATTTAATTTATTCATGTTGAATACGACCCACACCTTCAGTCACCAACCTTGAGGGGACATTCCTCTCTCCTCACAGTGGCTCAGAGACTCCCCTTTCACTGTGAGTCCTCACACTGGGTATTAAAGCAGGAATATCCAATCTACTATGTTGCATATCTTCTGGGATCTTATCTCCTCCACTGTCTCTTTTGCTCTGTCTACAGCTTTTCTCTGCCTGACCCAGGGTCCCTAAACAGACATGAATGCTGCCACTCAAGCTTTGGTGGCCCTTTGCCCTCAGTGCCTGGCCAAGCTGTACACACAGCAGCTCACACCACCTGGTCCAGAGACCTGAGACCATTTTTTAATTTTTTTCTCAATTTCACTCATCAATATTGTGTAGTTTAGGTCCACAGATAGATCACTCTTAGGTTAAATTTTCCATAAATAGTTGATCTATAGTTTAATTTTCTTTAGTTTTGCATGTCAATAGAGTATATTTTGACATATTTATAGAAACATGGAGTACATCTTATTCTAATCAGGATCACAGTATTTTGAAGTGTATACATAGTTTTGATGCTAATGTAAATATGATTTTTTCTTAATTGATTTTTGATAGTACATTATAATGAACAGAAATGCCACTGTAGGCATATTCACCAACACAAAAATTTCTCCTCTATCACACCCTCTTCTGTAATTCAATGAATATCAATCCTCTATAGGTTTTCACCATTAATTTCTGAGAAGGGAGTGTATTAGAGAGTCTCTTTTTACAGTTTCCCCTGTGTGTGATGAACAGTGGTTAATAACAGTCATTGGGTTATTCTTCTTTAACTCAGGTCATATTGAGAACCAGCCTCCTTGAACTCTTCAGGGATACCTGCATTGGCCAGGCACAGTTCCCTACTAGAAGTCCACATCCTGGCACTGCGTGATCCAGCTCAGAACCCCCAATGTCAAGTTCACTAGCAGACCCTCCTTTCAGGAATCTCTTCTGAAGATTTGAGGGGTCATCTCTACATTTCCAAAGGTAGTAACTGCTTATCTCAGAATTACATTAGTGAACATTTTTATTTTATTTACTTATCTTTCTTTTATTAGTGCTTTATAGTTGTACATAAAGACTCAATTTCACATAATCATATGTACATTGAACTTATTTTACTCCATTATAGTTCTTGATTTTCCCTCTTTTCTCTCCTCTTCTTTCTTCCCTGATTCCCCATCTTCTATTCGATGGTCTGCCTTATCTTTATTTTTAATTAATGTTTATATTAAATTAATAATTAGTGCTTTACAGATCCACATACAGTTGGAATCCATTGTTGTATATTTATACATGCACATGACCATTTCCCATCCCTCTCCCTTTCTCTGGATCTCCTTCCTCAATTCCACTGGTCTTCCATATATCTTTATGTTATCTAACTCCATTTCCCCCCTTACTTTACTCTGGATTCTGCATTTGGGAGAAAACTTTTGATCCTTGACTTTCTGAGTCTGTCTTATTTTACTTAGCATGGTGTTTTATTCTTCCATCCATTCACCAGAAAATGCCACAATTATTCCTTTTGAATGAATAAAATTTACTGTGTACATATATCACATTTTCTTTATTCATGCATCTGTTGACAACCATCTGAGCTAGTTCCATAACTGCCTATTGTGAACTGTGCTTCCATAAACATTGATATGGCTGTATCTCTATGGCATATTGATTTTAGTTCTTTTGGATAAATACCAAGAAATGGTAAAGCTGGGTTATATGATGATCCCATTCCTAGAATTTCCATACTGCTGCCTACAATGTTTATATTAATTTGCAGTCCCACCAACAATTTACTAGGGTCCTTTCCTCCCCATATACCTGCCCACATTTATTATTTTTATTCTTGACAGTTGCCATTCTGACTAGTATGAGATGAAATCTGTATGTAATTTTGACTTGCATTTCCTTGATTGCTAGAGATGTTGAACATTTTTTCATATATTTGCTGGCCATTTGTATTTCTTTTCTAAATAAATATCTGTTTAGTTCTTTTAATTTTTACTGGGTTATTTGATTTTTTGGTGTTCAGATTGTTTACTTCTTTATATATTCCAGATATAAATTTCTTGTCAGAAGAATAGCTGACACGGATTTTCTCTCACTCTGAAGTTGTGCTCTCTTCACACTCTTTATCATTTCCTTGGCTGTGCAGAAGCTTTATAATTTAATGCTACCTCACTGATCATTGGTTTTATTTCTTGAGCTTCAGGGGTCTTGCTAAGGAAGTCAGTGGATGCACCAATACTTGCTGACCCTATGCATTCTTCTAGAAGTTGCACGTTTCTGACTGGATTTCTACATCTTCAATCCATTTTGATCTGACTATTGTGCAGGGTGGGATATAAGGACATAATTTTATTCTTCTACATGTGGATACTCAGTTTTCCCAGCACCATGTTTACAAAGCGATTATTTCTCCAACATATATTTTTGACCCCTTTGTCAAGAGTCAGGCGACTTTGCATGGGTTTGTCTCTGCATCTACTTTCAATTCCATTGGACTTCATGTTTATTTTAGTGCCATAACCATGACCTTTTTGTTACCATAGCTCTAAATCTATTTATTCTATTTATGTGGTGTATTGCATTTACTAATTTGCATTTATTAAGCCACCCATGTATCCCTGGGATAAAATAACTTGATCATGATTTATTATTTTCTTCATGTATTTTTAAATGTGTTTTCTGAAAAAGATTAGGAATTTTTGCATCTATGTTCATCAGGGACATTGGTCTGTAGATTTCCTTCCTTGAAATATCTTTGTCTGGTTTTGGAATCAGGGTTATACTGCTTTAATAGAATGTAATTGGAAGTTTTCCCACTCTTCAATTTCATGAAATAATTTGATAAAGACTAATCCTAGTTCTTCTTTAAAGTCCTAAATGGTCTTTTATAACTTATAGGTGCCCTCCTAATTACTTTGATCTTCTTTTAAGTTATTGAATATTTTAATAATCAGATTTTTATAATCTTTTTCTGGAATTCCATTTACGTCTTTATCTGTGGGATCCTTTGTTGCTGTGTTGTGAGTTTGGGAGGAAGTTCTCTTGCACCTTTCCTCAAGTTTTTGAAGGTTTGAAATGTGCACTTCACTTGACTTGGACTCGTTCCTCAATTAAATGTGTGTCTTTTGTGGGTAGTTATCATTTTCTTTCTAGGGACCTCTCTCTGTCTTTGCTGAAGGAGTCAATGTCCAGGATTTGTACCCATTTTTCTTCTCTGTTTCTTTGTGCCCAGACCCTTGTTGTTGTTGTTTTCTCCTATATTCAATGTATGGAAGCATTTCTGAGGCTGTGGTGGGTCTAGTTCATGTGTAGAGTGAAGTTTGGTGATACTTGGCTGGGTTTTGAGTATTGCTTGGCAGCAAGATCTCTTCTTTGTGAACTTGAAGTGTCCCAACCACTTCCAGCCCCTAATTTCCTCCCTGTCAGGGCCCAGCATTCTCCACATGGATCTTCCAGCACAGCAGAGAAACCTGGGCTTCCTGAGCACAGTAGAGGAACCTGGAAGTGTACCTGAAGAATGGCCAGGGACTCTTTAAATTGTTTGCAATCCTTATCGACCTGGAAACAAGTCTCCATATTAAATTATCTTGGATAAAATGCCTAATGTCCATTTCTCTCTTCCTGACAAGATACAAATGGATACACAGCTCTGTGTCAATCAAAATCCAGCTCCCCACTTTCCTTCCTCCCAGCTTTTCAGAATGAGCTCAGGCTACTCCTCCCTTGTAAATTCCTCCCTTCAGGTTTACTCATCCTAACTCCTCTGGATTGGATTTATCTCCTATTGACCCATAATGTGAGTTCCTATCAGTCCCTATCTTCCTAGCAATCCCATTTCAAGCATGAGTTTACAGTCACAGCCAAGCCCTCACATAATCAGAAGTCTGTTGTGGATCAGGCATTGACAAAAACTGTAAAATTCACTTTCTCAACACAAGAATCCTTATTGGGCTGCACCTGGGTAGAGTCCTGTGTGGTAGCTACTGAACCACAACTTCACGTGGCTCAGATGGGTCTGAATCGTAGCCCTGCATCTGCAGCAAATATGCCAGCCTACTCAGTGCGTGGGCGGGGCCTTAAGGGAATGGGCGGCAGGGGGAGGGGTTAGGGATGTGGCCCCAGCCTGGCCATATTGGACGGCCATGGCTGGGAGCGAAGGAAGCCAAGTCTCCCCATCTAGCTTTTCCAAAAGATGTGGCGTCTTCCTTCCTATTCCACCTGGTTATGGTGCTCCTGAACTTGGACTAAGAAATGCTCCAGTAGATCTGGAAATTGCGCAGCGCACATCACAAACATCACTCTTTTCAGAGCCCCAAAGTCCTCCCAAATTTTGATTATAACTGTAAATGAAGTCACATCAGGGTAAGGATGGCTTTGTGACCATGGAGAGCCGGTACCACCCGATCACTGACCAATGATGGTGTTTGTAACCAACAGATTTTCTGAGTTACCTATAGAAACACAACAGCAACAAGCAAGACAAGGAGAAAAACCAAAAATGAGACCAGACCCAGGAAGCCTTCTGCAGGTGAGGAGAGTGTCCATCGGAAGCTTGCCTTGTCTTTATTCAGAGTTTTGTCAAATGATAAATCACTGAAGCTGGGTGCCCGTCTGTCACTTGCTTCTAATGGAGTTTCCTGAGTGTTTTGTTTAAAGGCTGCAGAGCTGCTGCCCCTCCCTGGGCTATGGAGGATACAATAGGGGGGGTAGATGGGCAGCCAAGAGCAGCTGCCTGGTGCAGAGCTGCTGGGGCCATAAACTGTGGCACATATACAGGACAATGCTGATGAATTTCTGAAGACTGAGTGTGGATTGGCATGAAGAGATATTCTGAGCCTTAAACCTGAGAGATTCTCCAGGGACCTGGTTGGCCAGTGCAGTTGACCTCAAGCAACTGTCCAGCTGTGGAAGCAGATTTGCTTTTCTTCTCCTTTTAGAATAATATTTTTGATGCCAGTTTTCTTCCTTTTTAGAGAAGTTTAACATTTAAACAAGAAAAGGCTGTAATGAAAAGGAATTTGAAAATTGACTAGCTTGCATCCTGGAGACGCTCCTTAATGAGGAAGTGTGTATGTTTCAGTATTTTTTCTCTGGATATTGGGTTGTGTTGTAGTCACCCAGAGCTGTTGAACACCTAGAGGCAGTTATCTCTCATGTATCATAGTGCTATTGTGACTGGCATAATAAAGGAGAGAATAACAGTCACCTAAATGGAATGCCATTGTGACATAAGCTGCACAGGCATCAGGCAGCTTGCCTGTGATGGTGACAGTAGGTGCTGTCACTGCCCACATCTGTAGTTTTGTTAAATCTATCATTATTTGAGGGGATGACCAAAAAGTGGTGTGTTAGTCAGTTTTTCATTGCTGTGACCAAAATACCCAACAAGAATAAGTTAGAGAGGGTAATGTTCAGTTTGGTCTCTGGTTTTAGAGGTTCAGTACATGGTGGACCAGTTCCATGCTTTGGGCCATGATCATAGGGTATGGTGGAGAAAAGCTGCTAAGCTCATGACAGCCACATAGCAGAGGGAGTTAGGGGGAGAGTCTTCAGGGAAGATATATCTTTCCATTCAAATTAGGATGGTCTGATTAGATCTCAGCTCTCCTGATCCAATCATTTCACAGCTTCCTGCCATAACACAGGGGAATATCTCCCATTTTGCAGAACTGGAGATCAGCGAAGCCTCTGTGTTCATGATGAGTAAGCACATACCAGCCTCCATACATAGTGAACTACCACCTAGCTGGGTTCCAAGCAGGATATAACATGACTCATCAGTGTGTCCTTATATCTAAGCAACTGTGCTTCAGCCAATCCTAGGCCTAAGCCTGTCCAGTGATGCAGAAATGAGGCCAAGGCCAGGCCTCATCCACTGGGGACTCCCTGCATGCCATTTCCTCTCTTCCTGGTTGTGAGGCCTGGGGCACCTTAGCAATGTCCTTCTGTGTGGAATGCTGGCCAGTGCTAGGACCTTTGTCTCTCTGCAATAAACTTTGTTACATTATACTGGTCTCAGTTTATCTTTATCAATTTTGATGTGGCCAACAGGACTTGACATAGAGCTTCCAGTGAATGCAGGAGCCCTAGATGACAACACCAGGAACCTCCAGAGTCCATTGGGTCCAGAGATCTCTCACAACAGCTAGAAAGATAACACAAAGTTCAGGTGAACATTGCATTACCCAAGGAACCATTTGATTATCTGCAGAAGTTCGCATTAGAATGTTACTAGAGTTTTCAGTACTTCCATTTCCATGTCTGGAAAGTCTGTGTACAAATACCATGTAATATTTTGGTCTAATTAAATAGCTATATGAGAGTGAAAGTATACAGGGTAGTCTGGGGGAGCCCTTGGAATAAACTTCTGCTTGTTGGTGACATTGTTTCTTCAGCTTGCTTAGTTCATGCCTGTGCCTTCAGAGTAGGAGAATTGGATGAATCACAGTGTTAATATGCATATTCTATAGATCTTATTACTAAATTAATAGTAAGCAGCATTCTTACTTGTCTCTCCTAGTAAATAGTCAGTTGATTCATAAATATAGAATGCCCAGGAATTAGGATGTACTAAAACAGGAACATTATTATTTTTGTCATTATTTTGCTCTACATTTTTATTTCATAATGAACAAAACCATGTGCTTTTCAATTGAAAATCAGTTAATACAAAGATTATTGAGGATTTATGACATCATGAAATTAACAATCCATATCATATTAGCTAGAACACAAGTTGGCACAATTTTTAAGAAGTCAAGCAACATGTGTAAGTAGGTTATCACAATATTGATTAAAATTCCACTTTTAGAAACTTAGAAAAGAACCAACAAGTATAAAGTGTGGGCTTTGTGAATTGCAGTTATTGTAGTGAAATCTGAAAGTAATTTTTGTAACAATCAACAGTGAAGGAATTTGATAAGTTAGGATCCAGTAAGTTATATAATTGTTCCAATGAAGTTGATGCATATTTAGAAACTGTAATGTAATAACTATTTAAAATGAATTACAAATGACAAAGAAATTTCTTTATTTACTTGTAAATATGATAAAGGAAATATAGAGCTCAGTGCCTTTTTGTTTGTGTTATGGGTTAGGCTATATGGACAATGACCAAACAGACTCCAGTTTACCTTAAGACTCCATGTCATGTTAGAAATGCCTCTCCCATGGAAGCACTCTGCCTCTGTACCTATCAATAGTTGCTTAGCAAAGCAAGTTTGCAACATAAATTGCAATTCTTATACAATTTGAAATTGTTCTCTCTTTGGTTCCCATTTTTCATGGGCAGTGTACCCTGTCAGAGATTGATTGTCTAGACATTAGTAACCAGTCCCTAAATTGTACTCAACTAGGGTCATTTTGAACCATTTCCCTTGTGCTTGCTTGCTGCTATGCCAACCTGGAAAGTCCCATGGGAAATACCAATGTACCCATTGCATTGTCTCGCTACCTGCTCAATGTAGCTTCTGTGCCACTGCTTGCTTGCAGCTACATCAACTCAGATGTAGTTTTGGCACTTTTTGCCTTTAAAGAACTTGAAATGCTCAGGCTTGGGGCTGTTCCTTGCAGAAAAAGTTATGGGTGCTGTAGGGAGCAGTTGCTGGCTGGCCAGGTAAATAAACACTCTTCAATTTGAACAAAATGGACTTGTTATGTTTTCTGAGTGGTCTTCCCCATAACAGTTTGTGCACATGTAGATAAAAGAGCTATATCTGCATATTACCTGTATACTAGCTATGTGGAAGGAAATGGAGACAACTAATTAGTTACATGGAGGTGTGCATAGAAATGTACACAGGCTGCTTTATATTTTCTCTATCTCTTATCTTCTGTTTACCATTTTGGACAATATGAAACAGGTTTCTCAGTAAAAATTAATTAAATTCATTGTGTTTGAGGACAAACTAAAAAAATTTTAAAAAGGTTACATGGTTTGCTAATTTGGGAAGACATTCAAAAATTGTATTGGAAAAAAATTATAATCCGTGCCATGCACGTTAAGTTCTCAAATACATCAAAAAATTCAGGTTCATAATTTTACCTTGTTGTTGGTGAGATTTCCTTCATTTTGTGAGGTTCTGCATCACTAATGTCCAGGAAGAAGGGAGGCCCCTGAAGAGATGACCGCTCTCAGCGCTCTGGAGTTAGCTGGTTCATGCCTCACCACCTGAGATCAAGTGTTATTGTCTACATCAGGGTTATTTCATCTAATGGAAAAGAGTGAAGAAACATTATGCATGGCAGTGTCACAGCTGTGACTACTATGCTATGTGGAGATGGCTGATTCTCCTCCCTCTCCATCTGCAAGGCCTCTGTGACTGCCTTCATTCTACCCCAGAGTTGAGAGGCTGAGGTTGTGGAAGTTTCACTTCCCACATGTGAGTAGCTATGCCAAACTCTGCCCACCATGATAACAATGGGTAGTACCCACTCCATGTTCTGGGGTGAAGGGAGGAAGCACACATTACTTTATTTGGTATGTTTGTATTTCATCCACATGCAATTCTAGTTGCTCCAGTTAGAACAGTGAAGTAAACAGCACAGTCTTTCCTCCTGGAGCCTGGAGGAAAGATATCACAAAAGATAGCGTAAGTAGCTGGGATAGAAGTATTCTATTATTGTAATTTTATAAAATCCCATAAAACTGGGAAATTGTGAATTGGTAAGTAATTTTAGAAAAAAGTTTCTGAGAAAATAAATTAGAGTTATTGACTCACTCAAACACTTTTTATTTACCAAGGTAGAGGTCATTAGGAAGGAGAGGAACTTCCTGTTAATTTTTGATGTGTCTGAATAAAACTGCCATGTGCTATGTGTTCTACACTTTGCAGGGTAGGGTGGTATGTTTCTATTCCATAAGCAACCACGTGAAGTGAGCAGCAGTGCTGGGAAATGCCCAGTGATAGACATCCCCATGCATGCTCACACTCACACATGTGCATGTTCACCCACACAGGGATGTGCTTTGCTTTATCTCTGGAGAAAATATCTGTCACTTGCCCATTTTTAATCAGGCTCATTGTGATTGAATATAGAAGTCACTTACATCTAGAATAAAATTCTGTATCAGATGCAGATTTCTCTTTCCCATCCCACAGGCAGATTGCCTTTCCAATCTTACAATATTTTTTATATGCAGAGGGTTTTAAGTTTGATGTAGTTTTCATTTTTTTTCCTCTGCATTTAGGTTCAGATTCATGAAACTGTGATCATGTCCTGAGTCCTGGAGCTTTATCACAGGTCTTTCTTGTAGGAGTTCAATGGATTTAAGGCTCACATTTAGGCCTTTGTGCATTTTGAGCTAAGATCAGGTGTGGTATAGAGGCCCAAGTCACTCTTTTGCGGAGGTCCCTGTACCATGCAATGGAGAAGCCTGACTCCCTATTGGGTAATCTCAGCATCCTTGTTTAAAATCTCCAGGCCCAGAGTGGAAGGGCTGCTGTGAGGCTGGACCTTCTGCTGTTTGCACTGTGTGAGGGATGCAGGTGCTGTCATAAATAATCTCCCTCTTGTATGTTTGGAAACCTCAGTGTGAGACCTTTAATTTTGCTCATTTTTCTTCAAGACTATTTTAGCTTTTCAGGACAGTTTTATTCTATATGAATTTTATAATACTTTTTTGTTTCTGAAAGAAAAAGATGAATAAAAAAATTTTGAGAATGATTCATTGAATCTGTAGAGTATTTTAGAAACTAAAGTTATTTTAATAACATTAAGACTTCTTATCCACAGGCATGGAACATTATTCTACTTATGTATAACTTTAATTTATTTGGACAATGATTTTATTATACTTTCATGTAAAAATCATTAAGATTTGATTAAATGTACTTTATCCTTCTTGATACATAATTGAATGAGATCACTTTTTTAATTTCCTTTTGTGATTTGTTATTGTTAATGCAAATTATAAAATTTTGAGTGTTGAGTTTGTATCTTTAGACTTCTTGGAATTAATTGTCCGTTCCAACAAATTTTTTGGTAAATTTTCAGGGTTTTTTTACATGTAAAATGTTGTCATCTCTAAACATATTTTAAGTTCTTTTAAAATTTCAATCCTTACACCTGATATATATATAATTAAAGGTAACATTTTAGCAGCACATTTGTGATATATGCAAACAATTTCCCTAATTTTTGTTGTTTCTTCATTTGAGGCAATTTCTTGTCATAGGTTCATAATTTTATTTATCAGACTTCTTTATATCAAACTGCATACAGTTGAACTTTCTTCGCAGATTCTGTGTTTGTGAGTTTGCTTTTTGTGATTTACCCACAAATGTGACCCCAGACTCTCTACTTGCAGCCCTTAACGACCACTCCTAAAATTCAAGAACAGTGCACTATTTTAGTTACCCCAATGAATAATCCTGGTTTAGGAAGGATGCAGCAGGACTCTGCCTTCTTCTTCTTCTTTGGGCTCTCAGTTCATACACCAGTGTCCTCTCTCTCTGTCAAGGTCCTGGCTCTCTGCTCTAGTTACTATGCTCTTGGTGCTTTGCTGTCCAGAAGGCCACCCATGTGTGGTGTTCACCTACATTCCAGTGTCCATGAGCACTATTAGGTTCTGATGTGTCTTACAATTAGATGAGCTTTATGTGGCCTGCATCACAACGCTGACAGTGATGAGGTGCATTGAACAGCAGGTCCTCTCCCAGAAACATGCACAGAACAGGGTATGTGTGTAGTTGGTTGGTGAAAAGGCTGTGATCAGTTGCAATCAGAGTTCTCAGGGCCTAAACTGCATTTCTCATGATGGCAACGGCGCAGTGTTTATGAATCCAGCATTTGCAGTGACTTTGTAGAACTGTGAGGAGTTAGAATTGATTGTTTCTCTTTGAGGGTGTAGTTGAGGCCTGGTACAGTGGTGCACGCCTGTGATCCCAGTGACTTTAGAGCCTAAGGCAGGATGATCAAAAGTTCTAGGCCAGTCTGGCAATGGAGCAAGACCCTGCCTCAAGGTCAAAAATTAAAATGGCAGTGAACGTAGTTCAGTGGTGAAACACACCTCGGTTGAGCTGTAGGAAAAAGGAAACAAAAAGAGTGCTGTTAAAAAGAATATTCAGAGTGGTATTTTTTCCATCTAATAGATGTATAATGAAACAACAAAATTTGCTTACATTTACTATATAAATATGCCCTTGTTGAAAATTTGTCAACCTGATTACATATATTTAGAATATTTCTGACCTGTCTACTCTGTTCCATTTGCTTGGGTTACTGGTTTTATGCCAGTGCTATCCTGTAGATTGCAATGGCTTTGTAAAAATACCTTAAATGATAAAGTGGAATGCCTCCAACTTTGTTTTTCTTTCCCATTATGTCTGTGAACATGTAAAGTTTGTGATTTCATACAAATTTTCAGAAATTTTTCTATGTTTTATTACATACATATATTACATGTGTATGTCATATAGATGTATATAAGATATACCTGTTTCAGGTACTTGGGAGGCATATGTGTAGTATGCACAAAATGATAATTATAATTAAACTTTTTGTATGTGATATCTGAAAATTTTGAGCCCACATAAGTATGTGAGGCTGAAATGGAGGGATGTTGTGTGGGGTCAGTAAGTTCTGCTCAGCAACTGCCCAGCATGAAGACTGTACTCAGGGTACTGTGTACTTGATAGTTGAAGAGGGCAGATCCTAAATGTTCTCACCACAGACCAAAATAATGATAACTATGTGAAGTGGTAAGTGTGCTAATGAGTCTGAATGCCTCCTGCTGCTTCTACATATCTGTCTCCTCTGGATAGAATGTAACATCCTATGTTCTGTTATGCAGTAGTGCTGAGAGAGGGGACCTTGCCTTATTCCTGATCTTAGATGCACAGATTTCATCTCTCTATTGCATTTGGTGTTATCTGTGGGCTTTTTATGCCTGCCTTTGACTATGTTGATGTATTTGCCTCCTATTCCTACTTTAATGTACATTTTTATCTTGTTCAGTTTTGGTAAATGTTTCTACATCAATTTTAATGATCATAATTTTTGTATTCATTTTTTTAATTTGTTGTATTACATTGATTGACATAGGTTAAACCATCCTTGCATGCCATGTATAAATCTCATCTGCTCAGGAGTATGGCTTTTTTTAAAGGTGCTGTCCACTTCAATCTGCTAGTTTTTTTTTTTTTATTCTTCAGGATTTTTGAGTTACTAGTCACTTGGGGATATTTCTCTTTTGCTTTCTTTTATTTTAATTTCCATGGTTGAGGTTTCAGGGAAATGATTTGCCTCTCAGCATGAAGTGAGAGTGTTACCTTCTCTTCAGTTCTTCAAAAGAGTTTGAGAAAGATTGCTGTAAATTCTTCAAATATTGGTTAGAATTATCTAGTAAATCACCTCTCTATCTCATTTCTCAAAGGAAAGAATTGCCAATCAAAATCATCCTTCTAAAAATATAAACTATCAATGTTTTATTTTCACATTATTTGAAAAAAATGTGATAGAAAGGTAAACTGTATTCTCTCACAGAAACGTGGAATGTCCTGCCTGTTCATGCCTGGAGCCAAGTGCTCCTCTAGCAGCATAATTAGCCCAGCATCTCAGTCCTCTCTCTTCTTTCTTGGCAATTTACATTTCAACATGCTTTGGGGCACTAATTTTCTCAGTCCTTTTGACTCCTTAGTTTTCCCTAAGGTCCCTGCTTGCATCAGACACCTGAGGGTCACATGGGATGCCTCTGGGTGTTGTCTGTTAGAGGCACCAGGGTTCATGTGGGAGGGATGCTCAGGAGACAGAGCGCTGATGAGCTTCCAGAGGTTATCTTCTATCTTGTTAGCTTAATGAGTCCCATGACGATTCTTCAAAATTTCATATGCCAGATTCCAAACTTCCCCTCATGATTCCAGCCATGATTCTCTGTGTTTTGCTCATTATTCTGCCTCTGTCCTGTGTGGCCCTCTAACTGTACCCAGAGTGGGTTGGGAGTGCTTTTTCTGAGTTCAGGCTGTTTGTAAGATTCCAGGGCTGGAATCCAAAAAAATAAAAAATCACTGTGAAGATCAGCATTGAGATATTTTTCCCTTTTGTTCCTGTCCAGAAGTTTGGTAGTTCCAGGCATTACTTTTATGTCACTTATCCATTTTAAGCTGATTATACATGTGAAGTAAGATGAGCACCCAGTTTCATTCTTTTACTTCTGGAAATTCATATTTTTCTTAGCAATGTGTATGGGATAGTCTCCTCTTTCCTCACTGTGTCTTCTTGGTGTCCTTGTTGAAATCCACCTGATTACATATGTTTAGAATAGTTCTGACCTTGTCTACTCTGTTCAATTTGTCTTTGTTAGTATTATGCTAGTCCTGTAGATTGCAATGGATTTGTAAAAATACCTTAAATGGGAAAGTGTAATGCCTCCAACTTTGTTTTTCTTTCCCAGCATGTCTGTGAACATTTTAGGTTTTTGTGGTTTCATACAATTTTTTTTGAATTTTTTTTCTATTTTTGTGAACAATGTCTTTTGAGATTTAATAAAGATTACACCATATCTACATTTCTGTTGGTAGCATGGTTATTTTATATTTTATTTTTATATTTTACCATATATATTCTCCCCATCTAGGAACATAAGTTATCTTTCCATGTATATATTCCTTGTATAATTTTTTTACCAGTGCTCACAGTTTTGAGTGTACCAATTTTTCACTTCCTTGCTTAATTCAGTTCTACAGTTATTTTTATGCAATCATAAATGGGATTATTCTCTTTATGTCTTTTTTACCTAGGTAATTATCTGTGCCAAGATGTACTTTTTAATGTTGATTTTGTATCAAGGACTTTCTTGAATGTATTTATTAGTCTTAACAGTTTTGTGGGTTTTTTTTTTGTGTGTGTGTGTGTTACTTTGAAATGTACTAAATATAACTTCATGCTATCTGTAAACAGAGATCATTAGATATTTTCCTTTTCGATTTGGGTGACTTTTATCCCTTTTTCTTGCCTGCTACCTCCTCCTAGTACTTTCCATACCCTGGGTGGTAGAAGTGGTGAGATTGAGATTCTTGGTGTGGTAGTGTTAGACTATCCAACCATTAAGTCTTTCATACAGTTGAGCTGATACATATAGGATGTGATGGGAGGTGTTCATGCTGTTCTGCATATGGAAATCTGGTTGTCTATAAAGCACTGTTAATGCTCATATGAATATTTCAGAACTTGTATAGTATAATCAAATTTTTTTTAAAAAATTAATTTTTTCAAAATTATGTTTTAAACACTCTTCTGAATTTCACTCTCTATGAATACAAAATTATCTATCTTTTCCCATATTTCTAAATGGGAAACATTCTTCTGTTATTGTTTTTGATGCTTCTTCATCTTTAGACTTGTGAAGCCCTAAGGTCTTATGATACATGTCTCTTCTCAAATAAGACTAAACAACATTTGATGTTTTGAAATAATAAATCAATCTTTGTGATGATAAAGAATTTTAAATATAATTTTGTAAATTGGGATTGAGTTTGTATGATATATTATTTAATCTTCTTTTGTATGTGTTTTTATTAGTGCATTATAGCTTTACATACTAGTGGAATTTATTGTTACATATTCACACATACACACAATATAACAATATAAGTTGGTAAATATCATTCCTCAGTATTTCTCTTTTCCTCCTCCTCCCTCTCATGATATTGGCTCTACTCTACTGATATTCCTTCTATATTCAGGAGATTCCCTCATGTTTTCTTTCTTTCTTTTCTTTTCTTTCTTTTTTTCTTTCTTTCTTTCTTTTTATCTACTTCTACTCATGAGAGAAACACACCCTTGACCTTCTGAGTTTGGCTTATTTCCTTCAGCACAATGATCTAAAGTTCCATCCATTTTCCTGCAAATGACATAATCTCATTTTTCTTCATAATTGACTAAAACTCCATCATGTACATACACCACATTTTCTTTATCCATTCATCCATGGTTTGACACCTAGGCTTGGTTCCATAGTATGGCTGTTGTGGATTGTGCTGCTATAAATATGGGTCTGCATGTATCACTGTAGAGTGATTAATTTAATTCTTTAGGACAAATACTGAGTGGTATTCCTGGGTCAAATGGTGGTTCCATGCCCAGTCTTTTGTGGAACCTCCATACAGATTTCCATAGTGGTTGTCCTAAATTACAGTCCCACCAACAGTGTGAAGTGTTCCCTTTACCCATATCCTCTTCAGCATTTATTATAATTTGAACTTATCATAATCAATTTGTTTATCTCATCTAGAGAAATATCTTTAGGTCACTTGAACACTTCTATCAAAGTTCTCTGAATTTCTATCAAATTTGAACATTTCTATCAAAGTTGTTGTTCAAGTCTTCAACTACATGGGTGTGGAATACATTTCCATTCATCCATGTCTACTGTGACTACTTTCTGTAGCATTTTGGAGATTTCTGCACATGAGACTGTAACCTCCTTGTTCAAGTTGATTCCTGAATGTTTTATTATTGTACCCTTGCTTAGTACAGTTGCTGCCTTGGTGTGCATTTTTTAATTTTTTAAACACTTTGAAGCCCAGGTGCACCCTGCCTTTGCCCTGAGTGAAACAAGCTTTCCTCATATTGTCGTGGAGATGAGGCAGCTGGTTTCCCATCACATTGAGCCCCAACCCAACACCCCTGCAACTACCAACCTACTGGCCAGCACCACAGTTAGGTGAACAAATGTCGCCATTCGCATGTGTTATTATTATTATGTTTTTTAATTAGCCAGTACCCTGGGGAAGCCTATGGATATTGCCCATTGACCTTGGTAAAGGCAGAATCCCATGGTGTCTCCCCTAGAACTTGACTCCAACTCCCTGTCATTTCCAACTCTCAGTGGGCACCTATAACACCTCTGGGACATGAGCATAGGAGAGCAGTACAATTCTTCTGTGTCGTGCACTGGACTTTCTCTTCCCCCTCTGCCCTCTGTCTGACACACTTGAACCTGATGTCAGTCAGAGCTCATCCAGGGAGTGCCAACCTTGGCCTCTGGCCACTGTCAAGGGAGAGACCTCAAGTCAACATTGGAAGGAAATCTGAGCAAAAGAAGATCATGTTTATTTTTTGGATGCTACTACAATGGAATTCTTTATCTCCTCTGATTGCTCATGGTTATGTTATATAGATAAATGTCTGTTTCTATTAGTTTTGTATTCCGCAACTTAGCTGCACTGATTTAGTAATTCTTACAGTTTGTTGTGAAAACTGTTTTTTTTTAACACTAAAGATCATGTTATGGTGGCAAATTAAGATAATTTTACTCTGTCAGTTATTTTGTCAGATGTCTTTTATTTATTTTTATTTAATTCATAATTCTGTCTGTGACATTCAGTACTTCATTAAGTGAAAATAGTGAAAGCAGGAAATTTGTCTTATTCTTATCTTAAAAGAACCTCCCAGATGCTCAGAGTTGGTCATTATCTTTGCTGTGGTATTTACTATGAGATTCTGACTATTTGGAGGTAGTTTTCTTCTTAGTGTTTACTTCTTACGATTCACATTATTTCTCTGTTCCTAATGTTTCTCTTTGTGGATTCCTATTTCCTTGAATTTCCAGTTTAATATCTGATCATGAAAATACTGAGTTTTACAGAATGCTTCTTCTCCACCAGTGGAGAGAATCATCAGTAATTTCTCTCCCTTATGACTCCTAGCCTGTTTGTGACATTGAGAGATTTTTTTTTTTTTTTTGTGTGTGTGTGTGTGTGTGTGTGTGTTTGTGTGTATTGAAACTCTCTTGAATTTAGGGATACACACCACTTATTTTGCTGAGTAACACTTTTATTGTGCTTTTAAACTCTTTTTGATATCATTTTTCAATATTTTATTAGTGCAGTCTAGTTATTCATAATATTGGGGATTATAATGGCACAGTTGTACAGCATGGGACATAGTTTCTTCTAATCCACTCCCTAGTGTCTCCTTTTTCTCTACTCGCCTCCCTCCCCACATTCCCTTTCATCTGCTCTTCTGATATTCCTTCCATTCATTTTTTTTTCATTTGATGTTTTGAAGGTGGAATTCACTAGGATATATTCACATATGAACATACAATAGTTTGATCTTTTTCCCATCCTTCCTCACTCCCCTCAACTCCTGACCTTTACTCTATAGATTTCCTTCTACATTCATGATATCCTCACTTTTTTACTAATTTTGCTCTTCCACACTTTAGGGAAAGCACTCAACTCTTGAATTCTGAGTCTGTCTTCTTCACTTAGCATGATGTTCACCAGTTCCATCCATTCACCTGAAAGGGCCATGATATCCTTACTCTTTGTGGCTGAGTCAAACCCCACTGTGTGTTTGTACCACATTTTCTTAATCCAGTCATCTGTTGGTGGGCTTCTGGGTGGGTCCTTGACTGGCCAGAGTGAATTGCTCTGCTGTAAACATTGATAAACCTATTTCATTGTAGTACACTGGTTTAGTTATTTTGGATAAGTACCAAGGTGTATGATTTTAAAAATACTCATAAGGGCTATCTGTTTTGGGTTTAATTTTCCTAATTTGACTTTGGCTTTCTATGAGGTAATACTAGTCTCAAAAAATGTGTTAGGATATATTTTCTGCCTTTTGTTTTTGTATAAGTTTTATAAAAGTTATTTTTTTGTGGTACTAGGAATTGAACACAAGACACCCTAACACTGAGCTCCATCGCCAGGCCTTTTCAATGTTTTTATTTTTTATCATTTTTGTGTGAGAATCTTGCTGATTTGCTAAGATTGGTGTCATTCCTTTAAATTTTTGTTTTGAAGAATCAATAATCTAAGTTTTATTGATTTTTCTTGAGGATTTTGTATTTTATTTTCCTTTTATTTTATCTCTATTACTCCACTTGCTACTAACTTCGTGTCTAATTTGTTTCTCTTGTTCTATGTCTTCAGTGTGTAAAGTTAAGTGACTGATATGAAATCTTTCTTTTATGAGTCTGAGTATTTTCAAATACAAATCTCCCTTTCCCACTGTTCTCTCTGCATCCTTTCAATTTCAGTGTGTTGTGCTTTTACTTCATTTTTATAAGGAGATTTTCTGGTAGAGAAGGCAACTTCTTTTCTGACCTCTTATTTTCGTAGGAGACAATGTTAATTTACACATATTTGTATATTTACCATATTTTGCCATTCTGTCTTCGCTATGTAGTTGCAATCCATTGTGAACCCAAGTCCATGCCTTCCCCATTACTGGGTGGAGTTGGGTATGTAGGACTGGGGTGGCTCTTCTAGTTTCTGTGTTCCTATTTCTTCTCTGTCTGTTGGAGCTACTAGTTGAATAGAGTTGGATGTTGAAGTGTATGAATATTATTTCAGAGCTGTATCTCTCTTTTCTTCATGCCTAATCTTTCTTAATTTATTGTGAAGCTCTGATACATGGTATGTATGTTCTCTTGATTGTTAATCCCACCTGTACATTAACACTTTTATCATTATGTAATGATCACTGTATTTTTAAAAGTTTTTGACCTTGAATTAATTTCATTCTTACATTGTTGTAGCACCCTGGACTCTTTGGGTTGCTGTTTATGCATTCTTCATCCTTTTGGTCTTATCCTATGTGTGGACTAAGATCTGAGTCAATACTCTAGGAGACAGAACAAGGTTGTATGATATTTAAAATCCTATTTTCTGATGTGTGCGATTTGATTAGATAATCAAATCCAGTTAATTTTAATGATATTAATGACGGGAAGGACTTCTTTTTGCCATTTATTGTTTTTTGTATGTCTTGGAGCTTTTTTCATTTTTATTCATTCCTTTATTTATGTCCTTTGTGTTTGATTATTTTTGTAGTGATGTTTGATTCACTTCTCATTTATATTGAAGCAATACATATAGATATTGTGTGTGTGTGTGTGTGTGTGTGTGTGTGTATGGTTATTTTGGGAATTACATCTATCAATCTTAGTTTATCTTGGTTTATAACTATATGTTTTAAACAGATAACAACTTAAATTTGATCATGTACAAAAGTTCTACTCTCTTAGTTTTGACCTTATACACTATATTATTGATGTCACATATGGTCTACCAATTAACAGACCTAAAATCATTTTTTTTGCTTTTGTGTTCTAATTCCTAAGAAAAGTTAAATGTGGAGTAATAAACTGAAATACCAATATTAATAGTTTTTATATTTTCCTTTACCAGAGAATTTTATTTTTTTATGTCTAGAGATCACTATCTAGAGTCATTTTATTTTTATTTTAACCATATCTTGTTGGATCTGTATAGTACTAATTAAGTTGATTCCTTTTTTTCATAGAGTATCATTATTTCTCTCTTATTTTAAGGAGATAGATGATAGTTTTGTCATATAGGGAATTCTTAACTGATGGGTTTTATTTTCCTGTGCTAAATATATCAAACCACTGTTCTTTAGTGTGCAAAGTTTCTACTGAGATACTGACCAGTAATATTATAGAGGATTAGTTTTGTATGATGAGCTGCTTTTGTCTTATGCCTTTTAATATTCTCTTTACCTTTGGCTTTAGACGCTTTGATACTTATGACTCTTTGTCTTCATCTCTGGATTTATTGGAGTACATGAATGTCTTGGATGTACATATCATATCTTTAAATAGGTAATTTTTTTATTTTTAAGAAGGTCTTAATTTCTTCCTCTACAATTTGATATTATCCTGTGAGTTTCTAAGAATGTTTGCTGTTTTCATTTTCTTTTCTTTTTGTTTGTTAGACTTGATCATTTCAATTTAACCATCTTCCAATTCTAGATTTTTCTTCCTATGTGTTTAAATTTGACATTGAAACTTTTACTACATTTTTCAATTCGTTTAGCAGTTTTGGTTTCAGAATTTTTCAATTTACTTTACTTTATAACTTCTACAATATTCTTAGTATTCTTATTTTTCATGTATATTTTTCTTTTTGCTTTCATACTCTCTTAGTATTTTCCCTTATATTTTTGAATTATTTAAAGCAATGGATATTTAGTCTTTGTCTAGTAAATTTGAAGTTAGTGTCTTTACATTAGTATTTGTAGATTAATTTTGTTCTTTTAATGGGACACATTTCCCTATTTCTTTATGTGTCTTGTGATCTTTTGTTGACAAATGGGCTTTATATAAGACATCAACTATAAGACATCAGCTGTCATTGAAGCCTGGCTCTCTGTGTGCTAGAAACCTGCTTGATTGAAGGCTCACTGAGGGCATCTTTTCTCAGCATGTGTCTTTCCTTCCCTATGCACGTGTCTCCCCACAATCCTCCCAAGTTCATGGATGCTTTAAATGTCTTCATTTTTCTGAGATTCTTATCTATTTTTCTTCTCAGTAACTGATTGTTCTTTTATGTTCTTTGGCCTAAGATCTCTTGCCCTCACATATCTGCAGGTCTTTATCTTTCATTCCTGTTGTACCTGTCAGAGCAATTGGCAGTTTCTCACTTTGGCAGCCAACTTTGCCACTATTACTATTTGACCTGTGAGCCAAGTGATATAGAAGTAACTCCTGAGATATTCCATAAACATGAAAGAATACATCAAATTCTGTCCCTTTATTTCCAAGGGAGGAAACTGGGAATTGGACTACCTCTTCTTGTCTATGTCATGATGTGATAAAGATTAAAAAACATAAAAAGAAAGAAAGAAAAAAAAGACTCTACAAAATTCCCAACTTACTTGATGTGTGTTTTTGGTGATTGGACATCCACTGGGTTAATATAGGTCATTGAAGAGTGTCCATAATTCTCAAAAGTCTATTTTGGTCAGTCTATAGATTTTCAATATTTCCATGTGGATTGATTGTTTCTGACTTCATAGCCCATGATCTTGCTGACTTCTCATAATTTTGTTTAAAGAAGAGTTTTCTTGGTTCTTGTGTTGCTGTAAGAGTATACAGTTTCGGGTAATGTCTAAAGGAAACAAAATTAACTGGCTTACCATTTTGGTGGCTGGGAAGTCAAGATATCATGGTCCAAACATCATGGTATCACCACTGGATATGCCAAAACAATGAAAAACCACAAAGAGAATTGGTCAGGCGAGGAAGGGACACTGTGTAAGCCAGGAATTATGAGGGAACGAAGGAACTGAGCTCACTATTTTATAAAAACCTGGTTCCACATGAAGGGATCTCGTCCTATAGGACTGCCTCAATCTCGTCAGACGGTGCTGCTCAGATGATGGAATCACCCAAGGCCTCACCACCTCAGAACTGTTTTGTTTTCTATTTTTCATTGTTGCATTACAGTGGTACATGATGGGATAAATGGTCACAGATTCATATGTACCTACAACAATATAATTTGGTCAATAGCATACCCAATATTTCCCTTTTCCTCTCCTCCTTCCTCCACTGCACCTTTCCTCTACTGATCTCCCTTTGATTTTCATGAGATCCACCCCCACACACCTTTTTGTCCTTTCTAGCTTACACATCTGAGAGAAAATATATGGCCCTTGATTTTCTGAGTTTGGCTTATTTTACTTAATCTAATTTTCTCAAGCTCCATTAATTTTCCTAATGACCATAATTTCATGCTTCTTTATGAATGAATAAATTTTTGTATATATTGCCACAAAAGTTTTTATCCATTTGTCCAAGGAGAGACAGCTGGGCTGTTTTCATAGTTTGGTCATTGTGGATTGTGCTGCTATGAACATGGGTATGCATGTATCAGTGCAGTATGCTGACTTTAATTCTTTAGGATAAACACCACCTCTATAGTTTAACTGAGGACCATTCTTCTAGCACATAAAACTTTAAAGGAAATATCAAAACACATTCAAAACAGAGCATTAGTTGTTTTTAATTATAATATGGAAATGAATGAAAACAGCAGCAATATAGATTATATTTCATATATATGCCAATCCTCTTTCACTTTTTAAAAAATATCTCAAGTTCCATATAAGAGTTTTACTTGTTCATTGTGGAATATTAAAGAATGGTCATTGTGGTGTGTAGCAGGTAAAGCAAGAGAATAGAAGGAAGTTAACCTGAGATAAACCCACATGAAGACTGTAGTCTGAGCTTTGATACTGCTTGCTGGATGTTCCCATAGCTTCCTACAACACATCTACTTGGTTGCAATATCCAAATAATTTTGTTTTATGGAATTAACATATATGTTCACAGGGCATGGGAATTGAACTGAGATTCCATCTTTCTCAGTCTTTGCCCTCAGTAATTCCTGGTGATATCATCCTCAGGGTGAAGAGAGATTGTTGTTTCAGTCCAGGGACACTGGGCATGTGGAGGGCAGGCACTGTCTTAGAAGCCCAGGTACACATTGTATCATGTTCTATAAAGCTTCCACCTCTTATTTTTGTCAATTAATCTCCAATTTGCTGCATTGTGTGTGCGTGTGTGTATGTGTGTGTGTGTTTGTGTGTTCATGTGTCTGTATATGAGTCATTGTGCATCCCCCACTTTATTTAGAAGTTTGGTAGAATGTTCTACTGATGCTCATAAGTGAGTTTCTTCTCTGTATATTTTATATATTAAGTGACATCTGGTTTTATTGGAATATCAAGTTCTGTAGTCATGTTTAATGTTTGAAGGAAGCTTTCCAATTTTTTGTCATGTGCAAAAACACATCTAGTGCCTGTATTTTGAAGAAAGAGCATTTGATGAAGCTCTATCACCACTGGAATGGAGCCATGGACTTAGGACTTGGATACTTCTGGCTGTCAGTCATTATCTTTAGTTGCTGTTTTCTCCTGTTTTCAGTTGTTGTTGCACCAGATGGAGTTTTTCCAGTAAAAATATAGTTTGCTTTTTAAAAATCTTTGCCTGAACAATTTTGTAGTTTTCTTCTATGAATTTTTGTCTCTACTCTTTTGGGTACACATGATTTTTTAAAATTTATTTTCCATTAATCCTTTAATTTTCATGAACATTTGCAAAGGTAATATTTAATTGCACATTCTTTAAGTGTATAAAATGCTGTCATTTGAAATTTTGGATTTTTCCATATTTATTTCACTGTTTGAAAATATAAGTGTCAAGTGGAATATATACTTAAGGCCTGGGCCATATGTGAAAACTTGCGCACAAGAAGCCAGCCGGCTGAAGTCCAGCCTGTAGAGGGCACCACCCCCTGTAGGGGCGTATGCACCCAGCACAGGGCCTCCCCTTCCCCTGCTCCCTGGGACCATGTTTTCTCACAGGAGTGCTCCAGAGGCCTCTCTTTTTCTTTAGTTTTTATTTTCTGCTCAGAAAGATTACGTGGGAAGACATTAGTTAAATCAGAGACCACCCAGAGAAGAATCTGCATAAATCTATTCAGTGTGATGGTGGCTTCAGCCTCATTTCCTCCATCAGTGACAGTTGAGGGGTGACCAACAGCATTTGCTGAGGACCCTTTCCTGGCACATGCATTATTGATATAGCTTTGCAGAGATACTGTGCTTGCTTGTTTCTAAACACTGGGGCATGAGCTTATCACTTGATCCCCTGGGTAAATTGAGAGGCCAAAAATAAGTGGTGACATTTAACAAGTAACCTGCATAGTCTCAAGTCACTGCTTAGAAACTTGCTTAGTGGAGATTTGAACAGTCAAGAATGTCTAGGCCAGTTTTTTTTCATATATTTGTTGATCGATTGTATATCATCTTCTGAGAAGTGTCTGTTCGGGTCCTTGGCTCATTTATTGATTGGGTTATTTATTTTTTCAGTGCTTAGCTGTTTGACTTCCTTATATATCCTACAGATTAGTGCTCTATCTGATGTGTGAGGGGAAAAAATTTGCTCCCAGGATGTAGGTCTCTGTTCACCTCACAGATTGTTTCTTTGCTGAGAAGAAACTTTTTAGTTTGATTCCATCCCATTTATTGATTCTTGGTTTTAATTCTTGTGCTATAGACATCTTATTAAGGAAGTTGAGGCCTAATCTCACTTGATGGAGATTAGGGTCTACTTTTTCTTCTATTAATTCATAGGTCCTTGATCCATTTTTGAGTTAACTTTTGTGCATGGTAAGAGATAGAGGTTTAATTTCATTTTTTGCATATGGATTTCCAGTTTTCCTAGCACTATTTGTTGAATATGCTATCTTCTTTCCAGTGCATATTCTTGGCACCTTTGTCTAATATAAGATAATTGTAATTTTGTGGGTTAATCTCTGTGTCCTCTATTCTGTACCATTGGTTTACCAGTCTGTTTTGGTGCCAGTACCATCCTGTTTTTGTTATTGTTGTTCTGTACTATAGTTTAAGGTCTGGTATAGCAATAACACCTGCTTCACTCTTCCTGCTAAAGATTGCTTTAGCTATTCTGGGTCTCTTATATTTCCAGATGAATTTCATGATTTCTTTTTTTTCTATTTCTATGAGGAATGCCATTGGGATTTTGATCAGAATTGCATTAAATATGTATAGCGCTTTGGTAGTATGGTTATTTTGATAATAATAAGTATGCCTATCCAAAAGCAAGGTAGATCTTTCATCTTTTAAGGTCTTCTTTGATTTCTCTCCTTAGGGTTCTGTAGTTTTCATTGTATAGGTCTTTCACCTCTTTCGCTAAGGTGATTCCCAAGTGTCTTATTTTTTTTTTTTTTAGGTTATTGTGAATGGGGTGGTATTCCTCATTTCCTTCTCAGAGGATTTGTCACTGATATACAGAAATGCCTTTGATTTATATTTTATATCCTGCTACTTGTCTGAATTCATTTACTAGTTCTAGAAGTTTTCTGGTAGAGCCACATTTACTATTCATTTTCACAATGAATCTCATTAATGGCAAAATTATTATGTGTTACTTATAATGAAAATGAATTAGAAAAACTTAAATATCGAGGCATCTTTTTATGAACTTATTTATTACAGTGTTTTACTTACAATATTCAGTCTGAGTATGAAAAATGCTAGCAAGAAACATCATCTCGATAACGGTTTCATGATGGTCTAATCCTTGAAGCTGAAGCATGGCCTCCAGCTGGATACCCCTGAGTGGGTGAATGGAGAAATGTGTGGAATATGGTCACAAAGAATGGTACTCAGGGTGAAAAATCGTGAAATGTTGTCGCTTGATGCTGGACACAGACTGGTGGAAGGGAGGTCATTGTGTGGAATAAAGTGGACCCAGAAAGCAGACACCACACACTCAAAATCATTTGTGAAAGCTGAAAAGCAGATCTGAGGGAAGAAGAGAACGGGGTGGTATCACTTAAGACACGGAAGGCCTGGGAAGGGAGGACAGAAAGAAGTGTCAGGGTGGCCACCCAGCCAGTGAGAAGAGGGGACTGGGCCCTGGACTTGCCTTAGGGCAGTGGGAAGCTACTGGAGAGAGCAGGTGGGGCGAGGTCTCAGAAGGACTGGAGAAGAGGAGGATTGCATGCCCAGCATACAGGAAGGCAAAGGTCTAAGGAGGTTGCTCAGTTTTGATCATCACACGTTTGGCAGGGAATCACGTTAACATGGTGTTCTGTCTAACACATACAGACACTACATCTCAACTAAAAAATAAAATAAAAATTGAAATGAGTCAAAATTAGATTTGAAGTTCAAAGTATTGGTCTATTTCATTTTCTTAGATCAACATATTTACTGCAATCTTTATATGCTAGACATTGTGTAGGTAGTTAAATTATAGCATGCATTAATATTAAAAATGATTTCCAAAAAGTAAAATGAAATTCCAGTCATTTAAGAGAGATTTTTGCAACATGGGAAAAGATGTCAGCATACCAAATCAAAAGATCAAGTGTTTATTTTTTCATCTAACTGTTCATGAGCAGACTTCAAATTAACATGATAGTCTACATCAAAATCAGTGTTGAGCTGCATGCAAAGTCAAAGTTTCACATTGGTGTCATGAAATGGATTGCTTGAAAATGAATTAGCATTATGCAATGTGTTATAAATGCAATTTATTATAGATTCTTTGGAGGAAATTTTTCAGATTTTTAGACACAGAAGATAGAAAGTAGATGTGTTGGACCTTGCAGTAGGAGGCCACCTGCTGGCCAGGTTGGGCCTCATTGGTGGTGCCAATGGGTGCCCACCGGCAGCTGACACTACAAGAAAATGATTAGTCAGGAGGAAGCATAATTTCCTCAACTTTAGTTCTTTCTTCATATTCTTTAAAATATCTAACATCTACATTGATCAATAAAGTTACTCTTGTATACAACTATAATTTTGAAAAAATTTCTCCTTGTAAAATATTGGAGATAAAAAGCAGATGCTATATATTAAATTTATCTTCCTAAACTTAAGCAATTCAAACAATATGACCCAGCTATTGCCCTTCTCGGACTATTCCCTGAAGACCTTAAAAGAGTATACTACAGGATACAGCCACATCGATGTTCATAGCAGCACAATTCACAATACCTAGACTGTGGAACCAACCCAGATGCCCTTCAATAGATGAATGGATAAAAAAAAAATGTGGCATTTATACACAATGGAGTATTACGCAGCACTAAAAATGACAAAATCATGGAATTTGCAGGGAAATGGATGGCATTAGAGCAGATTATGCTAAGTGAAGCTAGCCAATCCCTAAAATACAAATGCCAAATGTCTTCTTTGATATAATGAGAGAAACTAAGAACAGAGCAGGGAGGAAGAGCAGGAGGAAAAGATTAACATTAAACAGAGACATGAGGTGGGAGGGAAGGGGAGAGAAAAGGGAAATTTCATGGAAATGGAAGGAGACGCTCATTGTTATACAAAATTACATATAAGAGGTTGTGAGGGGAATGGAAAAAAAAACAAGGAGAGAAATGAATTACAGTAGATGGGGTAGAGAGAGAAGATGGGAGGGGAGGGGAGGGGGATAATAGAGGATAGGAAAGGTAGCAGAATACAACAGTCACTAATATGGCATCATGTAAAAATGTGGATGTGTAACCGATGTGATTCTGCAATCTGTATTTGGGGTAAAAATGGGAGTTCATAACCCACTTGAATCTAATGTATGAAATATGATATGTCAAGAGCTTTGTAATATTTTGAACAACCAATAAAAACAAACAAACAAAAACTATGTTTACTTATGATACAGATCTAAAGACGATGAAGTTCTCCATATATATTTAACTTTCTTTGTGCACCAGGGATACATGTGACTGATAATAGTGGTTAAAAGATATCACACCACCCCAAGCCAGAGTAAATAAAATAAAATTTTATTTTAAATGTGCTATCAATTTTGCAATTATTATTTTTGGGTGTGTGTTTGCACAGGTGTGTGTGAGTTCTATATATCAGACAATGACAATGGCAATTTCTCTTCTCCCTATCCTATTGGATGCATGCTCTTGCTCTATCTCATCTGTTTGTCCTGAAGTCTTCCTTGCTAAGTAGAAGTTTCAGGAAGATGATTTCATGCCTGTTTCATAACTTCCCACAGATACCTTCGCTTTGCACATTACTGGTCTGAACAGAGGTTGTAGTTCTTCTCCTCTAAGCTGTGGCAAGTGCATGAACTCAAGATTCCTTTCCTCACTCCAGGACTCATCCTCTGGTGCTCAGCATGCATTTCTTCATGCTGGTTTCCTGTAGTGCTTTGTGTCTCTACAAAGCTCCATTTTAAATTAATTAATATATACCAATTAAAATAAAGAAATGTATTCACAGAATATGGCAAGAATCTGCTACAAAAACTGAAGTATCCATAGTGTGCTTCACCTATAGGGACCTTCCAAATGCTTTGAGCGGTGTCACTGAAAGTCACTGTCACTTCAGACATGTCTGGTTCTGCTGGAGCCTAGGGCTCAAGTGACTGAGAAGTTTGCATGCCAGCTTGGACTTGCCACAGAGCCCTCTCTTCTCTTTCCCACTGAGAGTCAGAAGCTTCATGGCCACCTGGTCAGTGGGCTGAAGTAGCATATCCATGCAACTAGTAGGATGTCTTGCAAGTTCAGAGCAGCTCTCTACCCAGTGTGACTCCTTTCAGTTGTAGAAGAGACCAGATACAATGACTTATACTTCACATAAGAGGGCAAATCTAATGACCCAGACTATGATATCCCAGCTGTTTTCCTGATATGTGAGACCCTGAGCTTTTATTGTTTTTATTCTGTTTCTGACACACAAATTATTGTCAGACAGCCAAGAGCAGTTCCTGCTTCTTGCTTGGTGGGTCCAATCAGTATTTCACAATCAACAATTGCTAGTCCTGGAGATGGTGCAGGTTGTCAAGTCTCTGCTAAAAATCCTGATGTAAGGCTGAAATGTCGATATTTACCTGACAGGACACTGAGGGTGTGTTTTTGGTCTTACCAGGTGAAAGAAGTTTACTTCCAGTAGCCTGTACTAAATTATAGTGGGAAAAAATCAACTGCCCGTGTCAGAGAGCCCAAAAAAGTCTCATTATTTTATTTTCCTTGGTGCACAGTCATGCTGGTAGAAGACTGTGTGTCTTTTCCAGATGGCTGGCAACACTTAACAGTTTCTGTGTAGCTTTGGCAGAACTTCAATGGCTTTTTCTAACAGAACCCATCTTAAGATTCACTTGGAGTCAAGGTTTGCATCCTGGCTCATGTGAGGAATGTGCTGGAAAGCTGGGTCTCTGGGGTTTCATGGTTCCATGGAGACTTGTTCCCTCAGTCAGGGCTCATGATTGTGAGTTGGTACTGATGGGCGGATACTGAAACAAGGACAGCAGGAACCAACCCAACAGAGGGCAGTGTTTCTGAGGTGAGGGTGTGTGGGTGCAGCCTGTGAGTGGAGGTGGGCTCATTGACACAGCCTCCTGCTTCCCCGTGAGGATGCTGCCCAGGTGCATGGAGACACAAGGTGGATGGTACTTCTGCTGTGGCCGTGAGCTTGGCCACTGGTTTCCTGAAGTGACATGGAAAGTAGAACAGGGGATCCCACTAGGGTGACACCCACATCACTCTTCAAGATGACACTTATTTTTTTTTTGCTTGCTCATAGTTAGCACCAAAAAGAAGAGAGTCAAACCAAGTGAATGGCTGTTAGACAGTAAGGAGCTCATATATGATGGTTTTAAACTTCTTGACAATGACAAATGCTCCCCACAGGTAAGAGACTACAGTTTTAGAAGAGGCTGCAGAGAAATCTGGATTTTGGGTCCATTTGAAAAGGGCCTTCATCAACTGTGGTTAGCTAGTGTGTCAGTAAGATCCTGACGTGTGCCCTGTGGACTCCTCCTTCAGACTTAAAACTAAGCAGTCATCCTGGAAATGACTACAGGCTGTCAAACCAGGAGTACTTTACTGTACTCTGTAAAGGTAATTGCAGAGCCAGTGTTCACTGTCATGCAGAGGGAAGCCTTTCCAGGGTCCTGAGACACCAAGCGGGCCCCTTCCCCAGCTGAAGTTGCAGATCACAGTTCCTTGACTGAGTGCTCTTTCTCCTGTCTGAGCTCTTTGCTTTGCTGTCCTCCTGTTTAAGACTCTGGATGCATTACGGTATTTTTACCAATTGGAGCTCTTCTTTCCTGTCACTCTTGTCATCTTATTCTTAATGTTCCTACTTTCTCCACAAAAAAGACAAATGTGGTTTGATTTGACTCAGGATCTGCCTAAAACAGTCAAGCCAATGTTGTGCTTGTCCATATTTCTCTTTGAGTGCCACCAAGATATACTTGTTATTAAGATTTGGCGGTGATTTATTTATGTTTCTAACTGACTCCATTCAAACAGGATACAGCATTTTAGATGAAAATACCCTAAGTGCATGTGACTGCAATTCCATGAAACCCAGTAAGTAAAAGCCAGAATGGAGAGGGACTGCTGAAATAGCACGTGGGCCTTCTGTAGACTTTAGCCACTGTGGTAGGCCATCCTCGCACATGATTTGAGTTAGCTCCCTGGCTGGGTGAGAGGCGCTTAGACACAGCTGTGCAGAACTTTCCCCACCCTTCTCCAGGTCTGAAGGCTTGTCCATGCAGAGGCATGTCTGTCAAATGCCCCGAAGGTCCAATCATCACTCCTGACCTTGGGATGCTGCCTCCCTTACTCTCCATTGGATGGTATTTTCCCCAAAATTTCTTGTTCCCCAATAAAAGTCCACTACCTGACATGTTCTCTCTCTTGCTATCCTCTTCAGTAAACCTCCCTACCACATTTGGTGGCTTGAGGATGGAGCTGGTTTTAAAGGTAATTAGAGTCTTGTCTCTTTTATTTAAAACTCCTTAGCATTTTCTCACAATTTGAGCCTTCTTTCATGAAGCCAGCATGGGTCATGGGCTAGAAGCACTTCTCCAGATTTCACAAAAATGAAGCTTAGAGAGGGACTGTGGATGTCAGTGAGCAAAATTCAAGTCTTCTATCTGGGAACCTCACAGTAAACTCATTAGTTGCAGTTTTCTACTTATGTTTAATTCAGTTTGCTGATCTTTCTACCTGAAGTTTCTCCACCTAAATACCAGCTTTGAAAAGTGAGGCCCACACTGTGCTATTAGACAATTCTAAAGAGGTATTTTAACAAAAATAAATTATTTGCATTTCCACAGCGACTGGTATGTAGTCCCAGCAGCTGAGAAAATGTTGCTTCCTACTCCTAGACCAGGCAGGGGTAGTTCTCAGGGATTGCTTCTTAGACTCACATCAACCCTTAAGCTATTCAGGACTGATACTGGCCTTGCATATTGCACTTTCATCATAAGAGATGTGACTAAGGTAGGATAAAAGCTCAATTCCAGTTTAAAAATCAACAATTTGACTTTTGAAAGGAAACTCTGCACCCCATCTTTTATCCTAGATCCTATACAATTCCAAGTTTAAATAAGGCTTGCTAAATTGGGGAAAAGTGACACTGATGCCCCACACACCATAAAATATTCACCCTGATGAGTAGACTGAGCTGGACACATGTTAGTTTGACAGAGCAAATCTGGACATGATGCAGGATTCTTAAGATGGAAGAACATCCTGTCTTACTGGGAATCTTATGTCCTATAGAAGTCTGTGGCCTTTCATGCCATTGCATTGGCACCAGTATCTTGAAATGAAAGTAGGAGCAATTTTACTCATAGTAAATCCACTTTTGTTGGTACATTAGAAAGGAACCTTTCTATCTTTGACTCAAGCATGATTGGCTGCTGGACCAGGTGGAGATGCAACACTTTTACTAGACTCTGCTTCTACTTCTCTGCTCAAGTTTGTGTATATCTCTGATTTTTTAAATGTTGAACAACTATGTTTGCATCCATAAAATTACAAAAATTAGAAGAACATCTAAAACTTTGAATTGATATTGATGTAAATATCTATCTGCACAGATGATTCAGTGAACACTGGGACACATCTGAATTGGTCACTTCCATCCCTGGTCATATTCTACACTCCAATATTCTACACTCCAGCTTTGCATCACCAGATTCACTAACAAACTGTAGGGTCCTTTAAGTTCTTACTGAGAAAGCAGAATCAAGGGGCTGGTGCTGGGGCTCAGTGGTAGAACACTCACCTAGCATTAGCGAGGCCCTGGGTTTGATCAATCCTCACACCACATACAAATAAAGGTATTGTGTGCAACTACAACTAAAAGAAATATAAATATTTAAAGAAAGAAAGAAAGAAAGCAGAATCAAAAAACCAGAGTAACTTGAGCATTTGCTCAGGAAACTCATTAGATCCAGTAAGTTGGGGCCCATTGTGAGCTCATCAGCTGTCAGTCTGCTCCTAGGAACTGCCTCATCAAGTCATGCTGCTGAGACTTGCCCTTTGAACCCAAGTGTCCAAACTCAGTACCTATGCCTTTGTCACCCCAGTCTGAGCCTTCACATGGCCACTTTCACCAAGTCAAAATGACATTACTTATCATTCTGTTTTGAATCATTTAACAGTAGACCACACTAAATCACATGCTTAGTACTACTTCTTCCATGTCCATGTCTGTAAAGGTGATATTGTCTCTTGATGCAGATAATTTAATAAATAACAAGAGAAGAACCACAGAAAATAGATTAAAACAATTCCTTATTTTATATGCAAAAGAAATATCTTATTAATTAGCTGCTGCTATTATCTATTTTTAATTGATGTTCTCTTTTTTTTCTGTCCTTGGGAAGTTATCTTCATGGCTTTGCATAATTTGACATCAGATATGGGATTTCATAGTCTTTGTACCAATATTTAGTTATTTGCATCTCCTTTGCAACCATCTTTTTTGGTTAAAATATCTTACAATACAAGTTAAACATTCAACGACTTTCACCAAGATGGATGTCTCTCAATAGGAATGGTGTTATTCTATTTAATTTTTTTTCTAAATTTATACATTAAAGTTAAACTTAATTTACTTGTCACCTCAACTCATGTAAGATTTTGAATGCCACTCATTAGGATTCAGTAGGTTATGGTTGTAAAAGTGGAGGTCACAGAAGTCATCTGTGGTGCTCTGAAGGGCCTTCTGCTCTAACAGGGATCATTGGAGCAGGGAGACCCAGTAATCAGACACAGTGGATGGAGCCTGTGTTCTGGTTGGATCCTGTTACAGCAGGTCAAGGCTTCCTGCTGATTGTCTGGGGTGCTCATTGGTCCTGACTACAAGTATTCCCTTGTCTGCAAATGTTAAGAGATTCTGTTATTCATTATACACATATATTTAGATTTTTGTATTTTCCTAGGTAATACATATATTAATAATTTTGTACACTTTTTCTTATTAGTGAACTGGTGAAAAAATCATTCTTAGAATTTGGAGTTTGATGCATTGCCTACAATATGTATGAACTCTTTTTTTCTTATTTTGTTATATTAAAATTTCAAGATACTTTGACAGTGAGTATATGTCAGTTGCAATTAATAACTAGCAAAACACATACCAGTTAGGCCACTAAAATATTTAAAAAGACATAACCTGTGTGAGAGGATGAAAGACTGCAAAAAGGCATTAGAGGACATGTATAGATACAGGCTTACATTACATACTTATACAAAGTTGACAGTTGACATAGGGGAGACACTTAGGTCAGATAATTAGTGTCTGTCATTTCATTTTATCAGACATGACAAAGTCTTAAATGTTACAGAATTAAGTTACATGGTGGAGGCAACCATCTGAATGCTCAACTGCAACTTAGTCCCAAGGTTTGGTCCCCATCTCTGGGTCAATTATGGACATAAAAAAGACTGGCAGCCAACAAGGCCTAGGAAGGCAATTTGTCTTCCCCAGGGGATGCATTTGACTGTCAGGACACAGGGGTTGGTAACCATGGCCCTCTGTTTACTTCATGGACAAGGACTATTCTATTTTTCTATGTTCCAGAAGGAGAGAAATGCTACTATGATTCCCTCTACACTTTTGGTTATAACTTCTTTAGGATTTGATTTTTGTGTATTTCCAATGTATTTAAATTGACACAATTGTGTACCAGAGACCTTCCAGATTTATTTCACACATCACTAAATGAGATCACTAAATATGGTCAAATGATATCAGGTTGTTCTCATGATTGATTTGTAAGGTTTGCATCTGTGACTTTACTTGATTGAAGTACTACAAACTATTTGGTGAATCATAAACAGATATAATCTCAAATGATTATAACATACAACTTGAATTATACTCATTAATTAAAGATGCATTTGCTAACATTATACATTTTATGAAGAATAAATAAAAATGATTTCATAAATTAAAACAAAAATTATTTTACAAGTTGAAGTACCCAGGACCCAATAAGGTGACATTAGAGTAAGCAGTATGACTTCTGAAGCCTAGCTATGAAGAGCATGATCTCTAATTAAGAACTTCAAACAGTGAAATAAGAATAGTACTGAAAAGCATCTTTATCATTTCCCTGAGAACAACTGTCTTCCCATTAATCTCCTCACAGCGTCCTTTACCTGTTTGTTCCTGAGACTGTAGAGGAGAGGATTCAGGAAGGGAGGAACCATGGTGTAAAAGGCAGAGAGAACCATGTCCTCGAGTGTGTCAGAGGTTGCTGAGGACCTCAGGTACACACCTGTGATGGAACTGAGGAAGATGGACACCACAAGGATGTGAGGGATGCAGGTGGAGAAGGCCTTCCATGGGGCTCTGGTGGGAAATTTCAGCACAGCAGAAAATATGCAAAAATATGACAGGACAATAAGAAGGAAGGAACCACCACAAATAACCACAGCAGAGACAAGAATAAGGACCTTGTTGCTGGTGGTGTCAGAAGAGGAGAGCCTCAGCAGAGAGGGGACATCACAGAAGAACTGATGGACCACGTTTGACTTGCAGAAGGACAGCCAAAATGTGTTCCCAGTGTGCACACCTGCATACAGCAGACCACTGAGCAATGAAGCCAGGGTCATGCGGACACAAAATTGAGGGTTCATGATGAGAGGGTACTGGAGGGGCTGGCAGATGGCCACATAGCGGTCCCAGGCCATGATGGTGAGAAACAGAAGTTCAACACTTGCACAAAAAATGACCAGGAAGATCTGGGTTGCACAACCAGTCACTGAAATGGCAGTGAGAGAGTTGATACAGGCACTGGGGACAGTGATGGAAATGAAGCACATGTCCAGGATGGACAGGTTCCTGAGGAAGAAGTACATGGGTGTGTGCAGGTTCTGGTCAGCAGTGGTGACAGTGACGATGAGAAGGTTCCCTAACAAGGTACCCAAGTAGGTCATTGGGAATACTGTGAAATAGAGGAAACTCAGATCCCAGCCATCAGGAGAGCCAAGGAGGAGAAATTCAGTTACCATGGTGGAATTATCCATTTATTGAAAATTCAGATTGAGTGGGATGATAAAGAGATAAAAGTGGAAAGAAAACAGAGTTAATGAAATTACTTTATATATTCTTATGCACCATGTTTACTTGTATATTGCAGTTGCTTTCCCTGGAGACGAAAGTCACTCTTGGTTTTCTCAAATGTTTACTCATTTCTGAGCAGAGTGCACCTCCACACCAGTTCAGGTGTGGAGGTCTGCATCATAGGGTCTGGGCCTGACCTGCAGAGCTTGTCCTCAGGTCCTCATCTGGCCTCCCCTCACCCACTGAAACTCCATGCAGAGCATGTGACAATGTTTTTTTTTTTTTTTAATGATCTATAATATAGTTACTTTCACTCTCTTCCATGAATATAATTTCAACATTATTTTGCCATTTTTCCACACTAAATAATTCAAAGTATTATTAATAATTCCAATTGTAATTAATTTTCAAATATTTTTAAGTAGGAAACTATTCATAATATAGGAGTATTTATCTCCATTAACATGAAAAAATTTAACTCATAAGGAAAGCCTCTCAAGAATTCAAACTTTTCCATACCAGGCTGCAGGTCCAGTGCTATGGTAAAATGAGGGGATCTGACTGGACTGGACCTGGACTCTCCTGCCATCCCCCACTCTCCCTGCTGATCCTCAGGATGGGGTGATACTGTATGCAGGCCACAGAATCTCAGATAGGAATATGTTCCTTTTCCCACTGGGACTCTTTCTCTCTCCAACAGATCAGTGTGAGGTGTTTAAAGCTCCAGATTCTAGCGCAGATGACATTCTTTTAAACTTTTATTTTTTGCCTTAATGCATTTTTATTCTGTGTTCAGAACCATGAAGTTGAAGATTCCTTTGTCTAGACAATAATTTGTCATTTTCCTGTTGACACCTTCCATTTTAATCCTTTCCTCCAAATGTCATGATTATACAAAGTGATCCAGGCTGACTACCCTAAAAGAAAGATTTTGCTCATACTTACAGCACTTCTGAAGCATATCAGACTAGTTCAATCCCAAATCACCAAAATTGTCATTTCTTCAGCACTCTGAAAACCTGGGTCCACCTCAGCACTTTGTCAGGTTAACCACACTCACCCTTAGAAAAGCGATCTTCATCATGAGTTTGTCTGGCCTTTACTTAAAATTTGTGTCCTCCAGCATCAAGGGTGTGTGCCCAGACACAGGTATGTTGGTGTTAATTTCACAGTTAATTTCAAGGACCCCTACTCAATCTAGCTGTAATCTCTTGCTTGCCCTATTCCCCATTTCTCACTGACACAACCTGAATATCACACCTCAGTGACACCCTTGTTCACAGCATGCCCTATAACTTGCTGTCAGAGGCCCTTTTCTACTGTTACATAATGATTCCCTTTTCCCATTACTACATACTGAGCTGTAAGGAGACTCAAATGCAACTTTTCCTCAGAAACCCTCTTCATAGCTTCTAATTATTCTTCTATTTCTCTGTAATGTTAGAAATCGACATGTTCTTCTGCATTTCAGTAAATCAGAATGCATTTATCCCCCAAATTACTGTTGCAAATTCCTTAATTTTTTGGCCATGTATTGCTCAATGTTTTTATTCTCTTAGTAGCAAGTGCATGACTTCATGGATAATAGTTAATAAAAAATGCAATGTAGCATAATCATCTAACTGCTAACATGAACTAAGTTTTTATTTGACTTATTTAAAAATGAGTAATTCCTAAATTGGTGAAGCCCTTTCTTCACATCTATAAGAAATACAGTGTACCTTCTTTTGAAATAACTCACCTTTGCCTGTGAGCATAAGATCTTTACAAATTAGGTAATCTTTCCACAATTATTTATTAATGATTCATAACATGGCAAAATCTGCTCTAGATACTGGGTTTAAATAAAATAAGTATATTATCATCTTTAAAACATAATTTGAGTACTGTGAAGGAAAAATAAAATGGTACACATGTAAAAGGTCAAATAAACATGAAAATTTTTGAAAGTGATATGAGACTAATCAGGTTTCTTTATGGAAATCTGCCAGGTTTTTCACCTTTTATCCTGGATTCTGGGATCTCCAGGAGTTTTTGTTGACCACCTCAAAACATCCTGTCACATACAGATGATATATAAACATGGGTTTAAATCTAAAATTTGCATAGAACTATAGATACATTTTCTTTCTTTTTAAAAATGTTTTAATTTTCTGTGTATGTGGAGCTGAGTGTTGAACCCAGAGTCTGGTGCATGCCAGGCCATCACTCCATCAACTGTTATATGTCCCTATTGCTCTTTCTTTATTATAGTTTTTAACACAAAACCACCTCCTGCTTTTCTTTCTCCAATAGAACTTAGAAAATTCTCCACAACTAGTTTGAATTATATGAACTTACTTCATTTCCTCTTTTCCTTTTGTTATAGTTTGATAACTTCTTCTCAATTCAACTTTCTTTGTTTCATATTCTAGTCAATATTAGGAAGCTTCCAATTATGGAGAATTGATGTAAAGTCATTTATAAATACAATAAGATAAATGTTCAAAGCACCACCTATTTTTTACATAGGCCCTGACACAATTTCAGTAGATTCTAAAGATATGGTGACTTTTTGAACCTAAATTTTTAAAATAAAAATATGGCTTTAAATCGCATAGACTGGCCTTAAAATTTTAGTATGGTTCAGTATGACATCCTCATTTAAGGGACAAAAAATACCTATAGAAAATTCCCTCTTAAAGACAATAAGATGAAGGTATAAACAACAGAAAGGGTTGATAGAAGTGAGAGTCAGGACAGTGTGTGTGAAGAAAAGCTAGCATGTTTCAACTCCAGGAACATAAAGTGGAACTGCACAGGTGGTTGCTCTGGAAGTGAAAATCCAGGAGTTTTTATTTTTTGCAATTATCTTGATAGTGTTTTAAATAATTAAATATATGATAAATAGATCAGTTCAAAACTGCTAAAAATTATTTGGTTTGAAAGATCCAAGAATTAATTATTTCTAAATTACATTTCCCATGTTAGGAAATTGATTAGTGTCTTTGATAAACCATTGAGGAATGCTGAGGTACATATAATCTGAAAATCAAAATACACTTACAAAATGATGCACACCTTGATACTTATATTGATAACACTAGACACACACATCCTTATAGTCATACTTAATACATTCTCAGTAAAATGTTAAGAATACAATTGAAAATTTGGGCACAGTGACACATGCTTTTAATCCAGCAGCTGAGGAGGCTGAGAGAGGAGGATGGTAAATTCAAAGCTACCCTCCCAACTTGTCAAGACTGTATCTCAGAATAAATAATCAAAAGGGCTGTGATGTGGCTCAGTGGTTAAGCACCCCTGGGTTTAATCCCTGAAACCCAAAAAACAAAAAGTAACAAACTGAAAAAGTGAAAAAATGTATTTGTGATCAAAAGAAAGGGGTGAGATTAATGTTCAAAATATTCCAACGAAAATTGTATTCTACATTAAATATCTTATTTCCCACAGTTATTGACATATGTGCATGTTTATCAGTTGTATAAAAACATTCCTATCTACCTATGAATCCTATACCATATTTTGCATTTTGTTCTTGATATCTTCATGTGAATGTGTTTATTTTTCTCTGGAATTTTGCAAGTATATCACAAGTAATAGTAATCTGAAGAACAGAATTTTAAACTATCCAGAATCAGTATAAATTTTTTTCACACACTATACTAGCATACACAGTGAAGACCTCCCCAAGGTCCCTGTCTTTTTATTGCAGCAGTGGCAATCACCCCAAAAACCAGTGCAGTTTTAAGAATACTCCATGCTTGCTGTGTTCTTCTCAGAATTAAGAATCCTTTTCCTGGACTCACTGACTCTTTGGATGACACTGTAATTTTCTGAACAGAATAAAAGTGAAGCTCAGATGCATTTAAAATCTAATTGCTTATTACTTACTCCTGAGTGTCACATGTTGTCAACATGGAACAGAACGGTGTTTCCCCTTGCTTCTCCCATCAATGGTGTCTGCAGCCAGGGTGAATCTGTCCAGTCAGCCTAGTGCCATGTCAGATGTGGGGAGCTCAGTCACCTCTGCTTTATGTGAACCTGGCGCCTGGCCAGTGTGAGCTGGGCCCCCAGGAGCCCAGAGCTCAGCCTGCAGAGACAACAGGAGGCCTGAACATACCACCAGGCAGCAGCACCTCCAGAGCCCAGGAGAGAGGACCTGGCCACGTGCCACCATGGACAGTGGAACTGCTCTGCTGCAGATGACAGTCAGTCATTACTGAGAAGTGAGTAACACTGAAAAAATTGATGGTTCTCCCTGTGTGTTTTCAACTCTCACTTGTAAATCAGAAACATCTCACACTATCTACAGTTCAGCAGAAAAATTTCTTATCATTGACATGAAATTCACATGACACAAAGTTTACCTTTGTGACAGTTCATGCTTAGAAATGTAGTGATATTTACTACATTACCAAGTTGTAGAACATCCAACTAAACTTGTTTCCAGATACTTTTATTACTTCTGTCACACATGGTCTTTTAGACACTAGAAAACTCTAAGTATACTTTGTACCTTTGAAATTATATATTTTTAAAATTTCATATAGATAAAATCATTCAATATACATTCTGACTTGACTTACCCTAACTTTTTCAAAATTGGTCCACCTTGTACAGGCATCATATGTTTATTCCTTAGGATGAATGTCATTCTGTTACATGTATATTCCACAGATCTTTAAATCAGCACATCCATCTGTAGACTTATTTCTCCTTAGTCTGGTGATATAATGTGGCTGATTTATTGTTTATCATAATTTTGGCCATTTGGTCATCTCTGGTATACACTCTGCACTCTATTTGATTATGATGAATAACTGTGTCAGATTTGCATGGCTGTGACCAAAATATGTGGTTTTTAAAAAAAACATGCACAATAAACAAAAACCAACCCAGATTTGGGAAATCATATTGTCTCAGGTGTTCAGAGATTTAGTCTATTTTCATCTAATTTCATGACTTTGTGCCCATAGTGGGGGCACACTGAGGATCACCACAGCAGAGGGAAGATACTCAGAATATGTCTCCAAGTGGGCAAAGATAGGGAAGGGGAAAGAGAGTTAGGGTTAGGGTTAGGGTTAGAGGAAAGTGATCAAGGATTAATCCCAGTGGGCCACCTTCTCCAGCAATGCCCCAAATGCCTAAAGCAAACACGCAGTCAATTCATTCAAATGAAGATGGATTGATTAGGTTTCAGCTCTCATAATCCAACCATTCTACCTTTGAAAATTCCTGCCTGATAGGAAGGGCAGCAGAATAAAATAGACACTAGTATTGCCGAATGTATATACATGTCTGTATAACCCATGTGATTCTGCAACCTGTACACTTGGAAAAATGAGATATTATACACCATTTGATTCAAAAAAATTCTTGTGTGAAAACAAGGTTTTATATCTCTGATAAAAACACTCAGGAATGCAAATAAAAAAAGAAAGAAAAAAAGAATAAAAAATTCCTGCCTAAATTCAGGAAGTTTTTGACACACCTCACATCCCATTCATAATGTTTCAACTCCAGATCTCCAAAACTCATGTCCATTTCACAATGCAATGTGAATTTAGTCCATCTCCAAGTGTCTGATAGTCTAATAAATTCCAGCTTTATCCTAAAGTTTGAGACAACAATCTCACCTAAAATTGAAGGTAAAATCTTGGTTGTGAGCCCCCATGAAAATCAAAAGCAAGTTACATGCATCAATATCCACTGTAGAACATAGCCTTCTTATTCCAAAAGGATTTAGTAGGGCTGTGGAAAGAATGGATGGTGTAGAGGAAATATAAAATCAGCTGAGAAAACAACTCCATCTGTAATTTCTCATGTAGCAACTAGGACTCTTGACTGTAAGACAATATTTCCAAAAGGACTGGGTAATTCCTGCCCTTTGGCCTTGCCAGTTGCAGAACACAGGGGCTGGGGCTCTCTTTGCCTTTCCTTGGCAGAGAGTTTATGCTATTGGTAACTATTAATTTCTTGGGATTCCATGCCAACTTTGGCTTCACATTCACAGCTTCACCTATTCACCCTGGGGAGCCTTCAGGGTCTCAGACTATGCTACAGTTCACTTGGGCTACCAAGCCTTTCTTTGAATTGAGGGTGGAAGGCATCATGACCCATTAATTTGGGCACTCTACATTCCTGCAGAGATGGCATAATGTAAATGATGCTAAAGTCTGATGCCACCTCACAACATAGATGGGTCCCCAAAATTAGTACAATGGTGGTTTCTTAATGTCTTCCTTGCTTAGCATGGTATAACAACTTCCTGTGCCCTCTGTGCAAGCAGGCTGGCCACAAGACACTTCTCAAGGGAATTTTCCTTTCTAAATCCTTGAGTGTGCAATAGGTATGGTCCTACAAATTTATTAGTTGCTCTCAGCTCCTTTCCTATTGAAGAGGTATGAAATTCTTAGCCACTCCTTAGGGCCTGCAGTCTATTTATAACCACTCATTCTTTGGATCCAGCTTTTAAAATGATCTCTTTAAAACTATGATCAAATCTGGCTTTTAACTCTACTGATACAAATAACTGTATTCTTGCAGTTTATATAGTATTCTAAAAGCATTCAACATAAATTTCCTAAAGGCTTTATGAAGCTGGGAAAAATCTGATGGTTGTGGCATAATATTCTCAGTCATGAATAATATCTTAAAAGTCTCTATAGAATAAGTTCTTACATTGCCTTGTTGATTGCTAAACTTTCATCATACTTCTAACTATGTACTGGGCTAAGTTTGTCTTCTGTAGCTTTCATCCCACAGACACTGAGACAGATAACCATGGATGATGGTGATGTGCATCGGGTTTGTGATTTCCTCATGGTTGTGGTGTGCTGCTGCATTGGGAACCCCCTGAGCAAATACACAGTTGAAAATCCCCCAGTTGCTATGGTGACACCTGGCCTGTGAAAAATCAGGGCAAAGGCTCAGAGTTATCAGTCTGAACCTTGAAACTGAGATAATATCTCCCAAGGATAGGGGATTCTGTGCACAGAAAGATAACAAGAACCACAATGTCTCCTTGGTGTTGGGAGCTTCACACCTGCCTGATTTGTTGAAACTTTCCCACAAATGACCTTTTGATGACAAAACCTATAGAATAAATGTGCTGAGGCAGATCTGGGTCACTAATCTCAATCAAAGATGAATGTCCCACCTGATCCTGGCATTCTCTGTAAAGGTTTTTGTGTGTTTTTAAAAAAATCTCTGGTAATCCCTGTCTGGTATTTGAATTAATGTCTATGCAGGTGGCAGGACATATTCTCACAAAAGGCTCTAACAAGTACTCTTAAATATTGTGTCCTTATTAGAGTAAAACTAATATATCATGAAAACTGGATATGTAAAGAGACCTAATATTTCAGAAAACCTGGCTATCCAAAATATATCTTTGACATAATTGATGTTACTATAAAAATATATTCCTAGGCTCATGACAATATACAAAGTAATTTTTTGCCAACTTCTGCATATGTTCCATAGCACACCAATTGACAGGGCTTTTCAATATTTGACACACAATGTAAGTTATAATGAAGTCCTTATATTGATATTTCTTTCTTCATCTCCTTTGACCCAAGGTCTTCCAAATAAAATATCAGTGAAATATCCAAAAATGTACCCCAAAGGACACCTCTCAATAGGACTGGTGGTTGAAATTCAATTTCTTTCCAAAGAAATTTATCTGTGAAATTTAAAATTCATTTATGTAGCCACCTCAACTCATAAAAAACTCATAAATTTAGATTCAGTAAGGCATAATTGAAAAGGAAATGCATGTAAAGGTGAAGTTTGCAGAATTTATCTGGGGTTCTCCAAAGGTCCTTTGCTCTAGCAGGAAACATTGGAGCAGTGAGAACCAAAAGCCATGGACATAGTTTGGGTGGAGCCTCAACTGTGGTGGATCATGTCAGAGCAAGTCAAGCCTTCTGCATCAGGCAGCCCTGAGGTGCTCATTGGCTCCTACTGCAAGTATTCCCTGGTCTCAAAATTTAAGAAATGCCTTTATTAATAATCACAAATATTTAGGTTTTCATATTTTCCTAGGTAATAAATACACTTTTATTTTTCTCCCCATTTTCCTATTAGTGTATTGGTGAACAAAATTGATTGTTTAGATTTTGCAATTGAATATACTGACTGTTTTTTGTGTAAATATATTTTCTTCATTTTGTTATATCAGTACTCCTAGGTAACTTGATATTGAGCCTATGTCAGTCATAATTAACAATGAACAAAGCACATGCCAATGAAGACACTAAAATATTTGGAGAGAAATAACTCATGTGAAATGATGAGCTGCCACAAACTGGGCACACAGGTGCACACCTGCAATCCCACACATGAGGAGGTTGATGAACAATGATTACAGGTTTGAAGCCAGCCTCAGAAACTCCTGGAGTCCCTAAGCAACTTAGCAAGACCCTATTTTCTGTGATACAGTGTGGCACATTAGAAATAAATCACTGGGTGAGTCTTGAAGTAGGACATTAAATTTATTAGATGGTGGGTAGGAATGGCAAATAGAAAGTGGGCTCTGCATCCTTCAACCTTTTGCAGAAGGTAGGGTACATTTTTATAGTCCCAAACTACAAGCTACCAGTAATTCAAAACCATAGTAACATGGGGAGTGGGTCAGAATTACCCAGAGTACAGTAAGCAGTCCAAGAAAAATCGGAATTAAAATGAGAACAACTTACACATGTAGTTCCTAATAATACACTGTGAAAGAATAATTGAAACATTTTTTCGCCTTATATGTTGCCATACAGGGTGTGCTTGGCAGAAAGTGGATTACATATGCAGGGTTTTCTCATGTGAGAAGCATTTCTCATATGCAGTGGAGTCTCAGGGTAAAATGGAGTTTGTCTGGTCAAAGCATATATAGTTTGTTTCACAACAAAAACAGAAAAAAGGTTTAGGGATGTAGCCTTGGTTCAGTCCTGATAAATACAACAACAGCAATAACCAAAAAGATGGCCAGAAATGCTCCTAGAGGTTTACTTTACAAAATAGAAAAAAAAAAAAAAAAACTGAGAGAAATTTTCAAGTTTACACAGGTCATACAGTGAGGCCAGACAATTCCTGGCCACTTTTTCATAGTGATCAGATATGAGTCATTATCATAGTTTTTACAGAAGTACCATGTGTTGGAGGAAAACCCTTAGAAAGCTGACCTGCAACTCAGCGCTGAGTTTGTGTCCCCCAAACTAGACCACTCATAGACTTAATAAAAGATTGCCATCCATAACAGCCAGGGGAGCCCAAGGTGCTCTTCCACAGTGGATGGATTGTGCTTTGGGTTCATGATGGATATAACCTTTGCTTTCTCTTTTCTTCATGTCAAAGGAGTATCTTCCTTTCTCTGTATAAGTTAAATGGAGAGAAGTATCATTGTGATTCTCTCTACATTTATTATTATAAAGCCTTAACAATTTGATTTTCAAAAATTGACACAATTTTGTATCACAGTTTGACAGCAGATTATGTAACTGTACATTATCTTCATGTTTTATTTGTAAAGATTTTCTCTGTGACAGTAACTGATGAAACTTTAATATATATCACCAGAAATGATTTTAGAAAATATATTGGATCATATTTATATATTAAAATGGATTGATAAAATTAAGCTTTTATGAAGGATCCATGATAAATAACAAAGAAAATATGCTATAAAATAACTGAGATTCTAGTAAGGTGATAATAGGGTAGGCAGGGTAACATGTGAAGCCCATATTAGAAAAGTATTTGACCTCATTTAAATGCACTCAGTGAAATGAGGATAATGCTGAAAAGTATCTTTATCATTTACCTGAGAACAACTATCTTTGCATTACTCTTCTCACAGTTTCCTTTACCTGTTTGTACCAGATTCTTCATGTAAGGTGATTCAAGAAGAGAGAAACTATGGTGTAAAAGGCAGAGACCAGTGTCCTGGTCTGTCAGAGGTCACTGAAAGCCATCTGTAGATGCACATGATAGGACTGAGGAAAACTGAAATTACGAGGATATGAGGGGTGCAGGTGGAGTAGCCCTCCCTGACCTTCTATGGGAAATTTCAGCACCACAGAAAATACGTGAATATATGACATGGCAATAAGAGTAAAGCAACCACCACCCACTGCCACAGCAGAGACAAGAAGGACCATGTTGCTGGTAGTGTCAGAGCAGGAGAGCCTCAGCAGAGAGGAGATTTCACAGAAGAACTGGTGGACCACATTTGACTGGCAGAAGGACAGCCTGAATGTGTTCCCTGTGTGCACACCTGCATACAGCAGACCACTGAGCAGGAAAACCAGGGTCATGCAGACACAAAACTGAGGGTTCATGATGAGTGGGTACTAGAGGGGCTGGCAGATGGCTACATAGCTGTCCCAGACCAAGATGGAGAGAAACATAAGTTCAACACATGCACAGAAATTACCAAGAAGATCTGGGTTGCACAACCAGGCACTGAAATGGCCCTATTGCCACTGAGAGAGTTGATACAGGCATTGGGGACAGTGATGGAAATAGATTCCCCAACAAGATACCCAGGTTGGTCAATGGGAATACTGTAAAATAAATGAAACTCAGATTACAGATATCAGGAGAGCCCAGTGGGAAAAATTCAGTAACCATGGTGGCATTGGACATTTAGTAGAAATTCTGGTTGTCTGTGAAGATAAAGAGACAAGAGATAGGAAGCCAAAATATGATTAATACAAATACTTGGTCTTGGGTCTATAGCTCGGTGGTAGAGCACTTGAATAGCATGTGTGAGTCACTGGGATCGATTCTTAGCATGTACATAAACTAAAAAATAAATAAATAAAATATTAATGTTCATGGATAACTGAATATATATTTGAAAAATAATAGTTAGTTTGCACATTCATGTCCAACATGTTTTTTTGTTTTTGTACTTTTCAGTAGCTTTCCCTGCAGAGGAAGGTGACTCTTGGTTTTCTGATTTGTTTACTCATTTCTGAGCAGAGCGCACCTCCCAGTGCAGGTGTACAGGTCTGCAGCCAAGGGTCTGAGTGTGACCTGCAGAACTTGTCCTCACCTCCCCATCTGGCCTCCCTGACCTCCTGAGACTCTCCGCAGAGCACTTCTAGAGTGGCCTACCTCTTCTTCTCCAACACCATGTGGGTCACCATGCATTCCTTTTGTTCTCCATTTTAGTCACCTTCATTTTATTTCATTAATGTTACTGTCCAAAGTATTTTCTCATTTTTTTCTACATAGATAATTCAAATAAAATTTTTTAAAAATTGTTTTATATAGGAAATGATTCATAATGTTGGAGTATTTATTCTCATGAACATAAAAAAAATATCATGAGGAAAGTTATCCACCAAACTTTCCCATTCTGAGATCTCAGGTCTGCTGTTACAGTAAACTGAGGTGACCTGACTGCACCTGGCTTCTCTGCAGTACCCTACTCTCCCTGCTTCTCCCCAGGACATGAATGGTGCTGTCTCATGGTCACACACCATCAGACAGGCACCTGTTCCTTATACCACTGGGACTCTCTTTTCCTCTTCAACAGATCACAGTAAGTTCCTCATAGCCTCCAGATGACATTCTCCTAAACTTCTACTTTTACCCTGTTGTGTTTTTATTTCTTGTTCAGCACCATGAAGTTAAAGATTACTCTGTCAAAAATTAATTTGCCTTAGTCTTCTTGACATCTTCTATTATATTTCTTCCTTTATTTTTATTTTCAATATTTTTAGTTTGTTTATTCCTTTTTATGTGTTGCTGAGATTGAACCCAGTGCCTCACATGTGCAAGGCAAGCACTCTGTCACTGAATCACAACCCCATTCCTATATTTCTTTCTTCAAAATATCATGATTATACAAAAAGATACTGAACAAATACACTGAAAGAAAGATTTTGCTCATAGTTCAACACTTCTGTAACAGCTCAGACCACTTCAATCCCAGGTCACCTTCATCATAATCTCATTAGGGCTCTGTCATCCTGTGCCACAGCCTGGCTGGCTGGGCAAAATAACCGGGGGGTGACGAATGACTTGTGTACGTTGATACAGCAGGAGTGGAAGTTGTTTATTGTAAGATCTGAGCGATATTTATACATTTTACACAGCTTATCTAATTAGCATAAAATAGATACAGCAGTCAACCAATAAGGAATCTCCACACTTAATGGCTTGCTTTTGTTACTTTACAAACAACTCCCTCTGGCATTTGGCCAGGTGCCATCCAGACTTGTTTACAGACTTTAACATTTCTCTGGCAAAATAACAGGTGCCAATCTGACTTGTTTACAGACCTTAACATTTCCCCCTTTTGTTTAATTTAAATAACGACCATAGTGTTTTTTACAGAAACACCATAAATAACCTGCTAGAAACAGAAAGGGAGGATACAAAATGTTACAATTCCAAGCTAATTGATGGCTCCATGCAAGAAGCCCTTGGAAAAATTATACCAGCAATGACACCATTAGCAAAGATATTGAGTTACAATTTGTTATAGATTACAGTTTGTTATCTCAGTCCAGGTAAAGCAGTGTCTCAATAGATTAACTCACAGTCCAGGTAAATCATCGTCCAGGTAAGTTCTGCAGGCAGCTAGCTTAAGTTGTAGCAGCAGAAACAGCAACAGCTCCAAAGTCTCCTCCTCGGGTTCTCAGCCGAAGTTTCCTCCAGTTCTCAGCAACATTGTAAATTCTTCCACCTTTGTTTTCACCGGCACTGGGATAAAGGCAGGAACTCCGGATGGCTAAAGAAAATCCTGTAGCATTTCACTAAGAAAACAACCTTCTGAACAATTTAGTACATTATCTCAAGGTTTTTTACATTTGAAATAAACCTTAATAGTGTTCATTACTCATTAGTTTCCAGGTGTGGGAGACCCATTGTAGTTACTGGCCTTGGAAATGATCAAACTTCAGGGATGCCAGTAGCGTCTTCTGCTGGCTGTAACATCCCGGGCAGCCCCAGATGGCCTTGGGGAGAGTCCCAGACTCAAACTGCTTCCAGGCAGAGGGAGCAAAAGCCTACGAGATTGTGCCTCCAGGTCAGGTCTAGATTTGGGCTCACAGTGGTGATCCGCTCCCCTGGGCAGGGGGGTGGGGAAGAGCCCGCAACTGCCCCTTGGAAAATTCTTGCTGCGCCATGATTGGCTTGGGCAGGTGGCAGCCACCTTGTCTTTTCAAGCACCCTCCAGTATCGAAAAGTATTCAGTAATAGCCTTTTGCTGCAACTTTTTTCTTGATAATCCTTCTTCTTCTGAATTTTCTTTTTCTTTCTGACTAGAGTTTCTGGGCTTTTATCAACACATGCCCTAACTATTTTTGGTTCCACTGGGGTGCCTTCTTTCCTTAGTAATTTACTTCTCACCCCTTCCATATTTTCATCACAAAGACAATACAATACACTGAGACAAAACAAGACACAAACATACTGCATCAATCTTCTCCATTTTCTCGAAATGGCCATTTTTCCTCTCACCCTATCTGCCTAGGGACGAGCAGATTGTTCCCGTCCTATCTGTGGACGGGCAGCTTTTTTCGTCACTTACCCCCAGTGTCCCGGGGCTCCCCGTAATGAGCCACCATCTGCCGCAGTCCGGCTGCAGCAGAATAAGCAGGGGGTGACAAACTACTTGTGTAGATTGATGCAGCAGAAATAGGAGCTGTTTATTGTAGGATCTGAGCGATATTTATACATTTTCCACAGTTTATCTAATTAGCATAAAATAGATACAGCAGTCAACCAATAAGGAATCTCCACACTTAATGGCTTGCTTTTGTTACTTTACAAACCACTCCCTCTGGCATTTGGCCAGGTGCCATCCAGACTTGTTTACAGACTTTAACATTTCTCTGGCAAAATAACAGGTGCCAGTCTGACTTGTTTACAGACCTTAACAATTCTGGGTCCTCCTCAGCACCTTGACAGGTTAAACACACTTACTCTTAGTAAAAAGACCTTCCTGCTGAGCCTTCCTGGGTTCCTCTGGAAAAGTGTGTCTCCCAGGGAGATGGTGGGTGGCCAGACACAGGTAGGGTGCAGCTAATTGCACAGTGTGGGTGAAGTTCAAGAGGTCCTACTCAGTCTACCTACAATCTGTTTCTTGTCATATCCCCCATTTCTCCAGGACACAAACCTGAAGCTCAAGCCTGAATGATGTTCTTGTTCACAGAATATCCTGGAACTTGCTGACATAGCCCTTTTCTACTGTGACATAATGGTTTAATTTTACCTATTTACTTTGTACTGGTCTTAAGAGGAGGTTCAAATGCAATCTTTTCTCTGGAAACTGCTGAATAATCTTAATTTTCCCCCATTTTGTGTAGCATTAGAGATCAGTCTGTGGAAATTTGTTAATTTGGGACCTTGGATCAGTCATCTTTGTATTTTTTTAGATGCAAATGCATGACTTCCTGCACAGTGGTTAATAAAGCTGGTGCCTTTGTTGACTGACCACTAACCTGAACTGGCTTTCCTTTTGATACTGGTTTACAAAGAAGAGTCTCCCAAACAGGCTCTGCCCTTTCTACACTTCCTTAGCACACACAGTGAAGTCTGGTGTGAGGTCATGCAAGCCCACTGCCCTGTGCATTTGAAAGGTAAGATCTCTTTACAGCAGTAATCTGTCAACAAACATTACTGATGACACCAACAGGGCCTCAGTTGTTTCAGATGGTGACATTTTGGAAAGAAGAAATATATTGGTATTTTTAAGTAATCTGTTTACCATGATAGAAATTATAAAATATTACAATTTGACAAATTTAGAAGGTGATGGGTCATGAGACAAATCCATATGGAAAATCAAGCAGCTTCTCACCCTTCAATTCTGTCTTCCAGGCACTCCAGTGGTCCTTGCTGACCACCCCTACAAACTTTTGTCAAATATAAGATGGAAAAATAAACATGTGTTCAAGATCTGGAAGCTGGCATAGAACTACAGATATATTTTCTTTATTTATGTTCTCTTTTTTCCTACTAAACAATGTACTGTTTTAGTTTCATAAGAAGAATTATGTCATTTTTGCTTATTGCTTTAACTACAACTTGAACACTTCTCCAAATTTGACTTGATTTTTTTCATGGATCAGTCTCATGAAACTTCAGATTTTCGATGTGATAAAATATATGAATCACAGCCTAACTTGCATAGATCCTCAGAGTGTTTCTGAAGATCTTCAAAATATGATTACTTTAGGAACCTGGATTTTTAAAAGTAAGAAATAAGCTTTAGCTTTTACTGTTTGACCTCAATAATTTTAGAGTGTTCAGAACTACATTGTCCTTTCAGGAGTGCAAATGCATATGTAGAATTTGGTATAAAAACAAAAGTTTGGAATCAAAATAAAACCACAATCAGGTAGCATGAAGTTCAGAAAAATAAGTATGAGGAAGAGTTATCATATTTTTAATGGCAATTATTTGAAGAAGGGCTGCCTCAAGTATGTTCCTCTGAAAGTGGGGAAGCTGGATGTTTTCCCTTTTGGTAGTTCTCTTGGAGGTGCTTAAAATAAGGAAATGTGTGCTAATTTCCCCAACTGGACAGTGGATGGCACAGTGTAACTTCTGTGCTGGACATCATGCTTAGTCACATTGAGAATCCAGTAACACTGTGGAGAGACTTGTGGTGCTCACTGTGTGTTTTCATCTCTGCCCTCCTCCACCTCAGTGTGAGTTAGGGGTGTTTATGGTGATCAGTTAACACTGAGGGTGATGGGCAACTCTCACTCACTCCTCAACCTGTAAGTGGGAAACATCTAAGGCTGTCTGCAGTTCAGCAGCAAAATTTCTTATCATTGCGATGAAATCCATGTGTCATGAAGTTAAATTTGTAACAGTTTGTGGTTACCAATTCCATATTATTTACCACATGACAAAACTGTACAACTTTCAACTACCTCTTGTTCCCAAATATTTGTAATTTTTTAAATGAACCATCTAATCCATTACACGTAGTCCCTGTTTATCTTTACTTTGGAAACCACTAAGTATAATCACCATGTTTGAATATATATGTTCTGATTATTTTGTATGACTAGAAATATTAAATATGTGCTATTTTTCATGATTTGAATAAGCCTGATGTTTTCAAAGAAAGTCCACATTGTAGCATTTATCACTATTTTATTTTTTGAATGGATGAATTAGATTCCATTATATGTATACATCAGCATTTTCAAAATCAACCTAATTATAGATGATTTCCATTTGTTCTGTTAACCCACTGTAGGATTTGTTGGTGATTTTCTGTATATGCTTATTGTATGCTGGGATTGATACATATGAATATGGTCTATTCTGGTTTTGGTGTCCTTTGGAATTTTTTGGCTAGATTTTGTTGAGAAGGTTTGCCTATATTCTTCTCAGGGATATTGTATTGAGGTCTTCTTTTCTTGATCTGGCATTTTCTTCATTTTCCTTAGCTACTAACCCCATACCTTGTACCTATTTTAAAGAAAAAAATGTGTGTTAAACCAGTCAAATAGACAAAGTACAAAGATCCTGTCTCTACAGCCACCAAGAATGATGTTCACCTTGTCTTTACGCCACAATGTCTGTGAGACTGGAGAACTAAATGAGCAGGCATGTCAATGGATGGACCCAGGGTGTTCACAGGCTAGTAAAAGAGTGCAATGGGAACTACTTCACTGCAATGGAGACAACATTAATTACTATGTCTACAGGGTTATTTGACTTGAACTCCCATGGACTATGAAAGGATGGAAAATGTCCAGGAATAGAAGTCGGTATTTGACTTGGCAACTGGTGGATAGATTAACAGATATCCTAAAAAGTAACTAAGTTATGTCTTACCTATTATAATTGTAGGTGTACAGACCACACTGTCTGAGGCCCAGGACCCAGAACATGGAAGGAACACTGATTATGATGAGCCACAGAGGTAAGACCACTGAAGGACAGTCAGAGAGTGACCAGAGAGCATCGACCCCCTGTCTCACTCATGATCTTCAGCAGAACCTGGGCCAAGGCCAACAGCCTCCATGCCTTATGAATACCCCACCTGATATGTGGAGAGCAGGACCTGGCACTGGTATTCAGAACAACAAACAAACAACAACAACAACAAAAACAATCTTATGGTGGACTGGTCTTTGTTTCTTTTTTTTTTCTTTTATTTATTTATAAATTTATATTACCACTTCTAGTATAACCTTTAGAATATCTGGGGCATGAGTACAAGAATATAAAAAGTGTTATGAAATAAAATCAAGTCAACTGTCTAGAGACAGCTTAATGGAGAAAGTTTAAGTTTCATGGAGAAAGGGAGACATGGGTGGTCACCTTCTCTTCATGTCTATCTATATTCTCGCAGGTGAGAGATCCAAGATAAAAAGCACACCTCTGTTTTTTATATCTATGAAAAGGAATGATTAGGTAATCAGGAAAGAATAATAAAGAATAGTATTTTAGTCAGTCCTTTCTTTCTTTCTTTTATTTTTGGCTGTGATTAAAGGACTAAACCACACACAATTATAGAGGAGGAAAAGTTTGTTTGAGGGCTCACAGTTTAGAGCTTTTAGCCTATATAAGGCCAGGTTCATTCCTCAGGGCCCGAGGTGAGGCTAAACATGGTGTGAGAGTGTGTTGGAGGGAAGAAGCTCACATCACAGTGATCAGGAGGCAGAGAGAGACTCCACTCTCCACATACAAATATAGACACCAAATCCATGCTCTATTTCCCATCTCCTCCCCCAGGCACACCCCACCACTTCTGTTACCACTCAGTTAATCCTCATCAGAGGATTAAATCACTGATTGGGTTAAGACCCTTACAACCCAATCAGTGCTACTTGGAAACTTCTTACATTGTCTCACAACTTAGCTCTCAGAGGACACCACATTCAAACCATAACAAATGGGCATCGGCTTCTTGGAGCCCTCTAGGAGTCCAGTGGTCACAGTACTGACCGCCCTGCAGGCCATGGAGGGAAAGGAGCACTATACCCTACAGTGGACTCCTGCTTGATCTTGGTCTTGGTCCATCATTTACTATTATAATTATTTTTCCTCCCAAACCTCACAAGCCAAAGAAGTCAGCCCCATTTTCCAGGATAGAGCCAGCTGCAGACTTTTGATCACATGACACTCATCAATCTCATCCATAGTGCACAGGCCGAGGTGGGCATGTGGTGGGGGCCTGGCCCTCCTATGCAGATGGCTTTTATGGAAGTGAGAACACTATACTCAAGGCTGGAGCAAATCCAGTTGTCCTGTGGGCTGCTTTAATGGAGGGATGCATTGAGCCCTGAGTTTTAGCAAGCACAGTGTGAAAACAAGGTTTTCTAGAGGTCAGGCTGGAGCAATACTGATCGCTGCAGCCAAAAGCAGCCTGTCTACTCCAGGCACACTCCTGTGCATGATCACACTCATGTACATCATGTACCACAGTTCTGCTCAGTGATCAGTGGACAATGCTGTTGAGCCTAAAGTGATCTCCTGGCCGCTCACTAAAGAGTTTTCATTTGAACTTATAACTTCACACCCTTTCGCATGCAGAGGAGCACAGAGACAAAACAAATTTACTCTGATTTTAATCATTTTATATGTGACTGTGAGAAAATATATTATTGTCAAAATGTGTAAAGCTATTTACTTAACTCAGCATGTTCACTGACATATTGTGTAACTTTAAAATATATTACTGACTTATCTTTTTCTATAGCTGAACCTAGTGTCATTTTATGAAGGATAGATATAAAAGTATAAATCACGAAACTATTATGGTAAATTTTTCTATACTTGGTCTTAATACGTTGATACTAGGATATTAGTGTAACATGGAAAGCCCAGATATGAAGAGCTTTATCCAAGTATGAACTATAACCAGTAAAATAAGGATGATGCTGAAGCACATCTTTAGCATTTCCCTGAGAATAACTGTCTTGGCATAACTCTCCTTACAGCTTCTTTTACCTATTTGTTCCTGAGACTGTAGATGAGAGGATTCAGGAAGAGAGGAATGATTGTGTAAAAGGCAGAGATAACCAGGTCCTGGAGGGTGTCAGAGGTTTCTGAGGACCTCAGGTACACACCTGTGATAGAACTGAGAAAGAGGGACACCACGAGAATGTGAGGGGTGCAGGTGGAGTCAGCCTTCCCTGGGGCTCTGGTGGGAATTTCAGCCCAGCATAAAATATGCAAATGTATGACATGATTCTTATAGCAAAGCAGCCACCACCAACTATTGCAATAGAGACAAGAAAAAGGACTATTTTGCTGGTGATATCGGAACAGGAGAGTCTCAGCAGAGAGGGACCGTCACAGAAGAACTGAAGGACCACATTTGACTGACAGAAGGACAGCCAGAATATGTTCCCAGTGTGCACACCTGCATACAACAGACAGTTGAGCAGAAAAGCCAGGGTCATGTGGACACAAAACTGAGGGTTCGTGATGAGGGGGTAATGAAGGGGCTGGCAGATGGCCACATAGTGGTCCCAGGCCATGATGTTGAAAAACAGAAGTTCAACACATGTACAGAAAATGACCAGGTTATTCTGTGTTGCAGAGCCAGCCACTGAAGTGGCCCTGATGCTCCTCAGAGAGTTGACACAGACATTGGAAACAGTGATGAAAATAGTTTCCCTAACAAGGTACCCAGGTAGGTCAGTGGGAATACTGTGAAAAAAAGAAAACTCAGATTACAGATATCAGGTGAGCCCAGTGGGAGAAATTCAGTAACCATGGTGAAATTGGACATAGAGTGGATATTCTGGTTGTCTGAGAAGATAAAGATATAAGAGATAGGAAGCAAAAATATAATTAATACAAGTGGTTGAGCCTGGGTCTGTTTCTCAGTGGTAGAGCACTTTAATAACATGTGTGAGCCACTGGGATGAATTCTTAGCACTGCATATAAATAAAAAAATAAATAAAATATAAATGTTTATGGACAAGTGAAACATATTTAAAAAACAATACATTTTTTTACCCATTCATGTCCAATGTGTTTTCTTGTACTTTTTAGTAGTTTTCCCTGCAGAAGAAGGACAATCTTGGTTTTCTGTAATCTTTAATCATTTCTGAGCAGAGTGCACTTCTCAGTGCAGGTGTGGAGGTCTGCAGCCCAGGGTCTGGGAGTGATCTTCAGGGCTTGTCCTCAGCTCCCCTTCAGGCCTCCCTGACCTTCTGAGACTCCATGCAGAGCACTTCCAGGGTGGCCCACCTCCTCTTCCCCATGACGAGGTGTGTCACCATGCATTCCTTTTGTTCTCCATTTTTGTCACCTTCATTTTATTTCATTAATGTAATTGTCCAAATTATTTTCTCATTTTTCCCACATTAATAATTCAAATCAATTCAAAAAAAATTTTAGGTTCAAAGTGATTCATAATGTTGGAGTATTTATTCTCATGAACATGAAAAAAAATTCTCATGAGGAAAGTTCTCCACAACACTTTCCCAGGTTCATGACTACACCTGGCTACTCTCCCTGCTGATCCCCAGGACATGAGTGGTGCTGTCTCATGGTCACACACCATCAAACAGGAACCTGTTCCTGTTCTCCTGGGGCTCTTTTTTCTTTTTCAACAGATCAGAGTAGGGTCTTCATACCCACAGCTGACATTCTCCTAAACTTCTATTTTTACCCTGTGGTGTTTATATTTCATGTTCAGCACTGAAAGAAAGAACAAGGCACATTGTCAAAGAAAATGCCAATTTATTGAGGAATAGCTCTCCATATTTATAGAGCTGGGGGTGGTTTGACAGTTATGAGAGATTCATGGTTGAAGGGTTTGACAATTGACATGGGGTGCTTTCTGATTGGGGGTAAGGATCATGTGTGTCAGCAGGGCTAGTCTGATTGGTGGGTAGAGATCATGTGAACCAGCTAGGGTTAGTCTGATTGGTGGGTAAGGATCATGTAAGCCAGCAGGGCTAGTCTGATTGGTGGATAAGGATCATGTGAACCAGCTAGGGTTAGTCTGATTGGTGGGTAAGGATCATGTAAGCCAGCAGCAATCACCATTAGATAGCAGGATCATGTGAGCGAGCAGGGCTCACGATTGGATGGTTCTTCTTCTTCTTCTTTTTTTTTTTTTTAAAGAGAGAGTGAGAGAGGAGAGAGAGAGAGAGAGAGAGAGAGAGAGAATTTTAATATTTATTTTTTTAGTTATCGGCGAACACAACATCTTTGTTTGTATGTGGGGCTGAGGATCGAACCCGGGCCGCATGCATGCCAGGCGAGCGCACTACCACTTGAGCCATATCCCTAGCACCTGGATGGTTCTTCTTAGGGGATGGTGAAATTAGTCTTTGGAGCAGGGGCAACTCCCAACAATAACCCTGAAGTTAAACATTCCTTTGTCTAAAAATTAAATTGCCTTAGTCTTTTTGACATCTTCTATTGTGTTTCTTTCTTTCTTTTTAATTTAAATATCTTCATTTTGTTCATTCATTTTTATGTGTTGCTGAGATTGAACCCAGTGCCTCACATATGTGAGGGAAGCATGCTTCCACAGAGTCACAACCACAGCCCTATATTTTTTCTTCACAATTTCATAATCATACAAAAAATACTGACTGAATACACTGAAAGGAAGATTTTTTCATAGTTGAATACTTCCATAACAGCTCAGACCACTTCAATCCCAGGTTATCTCCATCATAATCTCCTCAGGCCTCTGTCATCCTGGGTCCTCTTTAGAACTTTGACAGGTTAAACACACTCACCCTTAGTAAAATGACCTCCCTGCTAAGCCTGCCTGGGCTCCTCTGAAAATGTGTATATCTCCTGGAGTAGATGGTGAGAAGCCAGACACAGGTAGGGTGCTGCTATTGCACAGTGAGGGTGTAGTTCAAGGGGTCCTATTCAGCCTTTGAGGCAGGACAAAATATATAAATGTTGAAAGAACACACAGTAGTATTGGTAAGGAATCACAAGCAGAACATTTAAGAAATATGGGATATCATAAAAAGACCAAATTTAAGAGTTACTGGGATAGAAGAAGTCATAGAGTTCATAACAAAGGAATAAACAATCTATTTAATGAAATAATGTCAGAAAACTTTCCAAACATGAAGAATGAATTGGAAATCCAAATTCAAGAAGCCTACAGAACACCAAATGTACAAAATCACAAAAGAGCCAGACCAAGGCACATTATAATAAAAATGCCCAACATACAGAATAAGGAGAGAATTTTAAAAGCCATGAGAAAAAAAAGAATCAAATTACAAATAGGGAAAAACCAATTAGAATAACAGCAGATTTTTAAACACAGACCTAAAAGCTAAAAAAACCTGGAACAACATATATGATGCTCCTAAAGAAAATGGATGCCAACCAAGAATCTTGTATCCAGCAAAATTAAGCTTTAGGGGCTGGGGCTGTGTCTCAAGTGGTAGCGCGCTTGCCTGTCATGCCTGTGGCCCGGGTTCGAGCCTCAGCACCACATGCAAACAAAGATGTTGTGTCCGCAGAAAAATAAAAAATAAATATTAAAAATTTCTCTCTCTCTCTCTCTCTCTCTCTCTCTCTCTCTCTCTCTGTATCTCACTCTCTCTTTTAAAAAATTTAAGCTTTATATTTGATGAAGAAATAAACACATTTCATGATAAACAAAAGTTAGAAGAATTTATAGCTAGACAACTGGCAATACAATACATCCTTGGAAACATATTTCATGAAGAGGAAAAACAAAAAACAACAATGAAATCAGAAGAGGGAGGTAGTACCCTAAAAAAAAACTAATCAAAGAAGAAAATCAAGTCAAGTTAAATAACAAAAGTAAATAAATATGGCTGGACATGCAAAACATGTCTCAATAATAACCCTGAATATTAATGGCTTAAACTCATCTATCAAAAAACATTAGCCAGCAGATTGGATTAAAAAAATCAGCAATATGTTGCCTCCAGAAGACTCATCTGTTAGTAAAAGACATACACAAACTGATAATGAAAGTTTGGGAAAAATCATACCACTCACATGGACTGTGGAAGTAAGCAGGGGTTTCTATTCTCATGTAAGTAAAGTAGACTTCAAGCCAAAGTTAATCAAAAGGGAAAAAGATGGAAATTATATACTGCTCAAGGGAACCATACCAACAAGCCATAACAATCATAAATATATATTCCCCAAACAATTGAGCAGCTATGTTCATCAAATTTTTCTCAAGAGTCAAATTGACCAAAACACAATAATCTTGGATGACTTTAACACACCTCTCTCACACCTGGATAGATCTTCAAAACAAAAATTGAATTAAAAAAGAACTATAGATCTCAATAATACAATTAATAACTTTGACTTAACTGACATACATAAAATATAACAACCAGCATCAAGGGGCTACACCTTCTTTTCAGCAGCACATGGATCCTTCTCTAAAATAGACCATATAAATTGCCACAGAGAAACTCTTAGCAAATACAAAAGAGTAGAGATACTACCCTGCATTTTATCAGATCATAATGGAATGAAATTTGAAATCAAAGATAAAATAAAAAATAAAAATTACTCCTACACCTGGAGACTGAACAATATGTTACTGAATGAATAATGGGTTGCAGAAGATATCAAGGAGGAAATTGAATAATTCCTAGAGGCAAATGAGAACATAGACACAACATATTGAAATCTCTGGGAAACTATGAAAGTGGTACTAAGAGGAAAGTTCATTGCATGGAGTTCATTACTTAAAGAATTAAAAGTCAACAAATGAATAACCTCGCACTACATCTGAAAGCTCTAGAAAAAGAAGAACAAATCAACAACAAAAGCAGTAGAAGACAAGAAATAATCAAAATTAGAGGTGAAATTGAAGCAAAAGAAACAACTGAAAAAACTGAAAAAATAAAAAGTTGGTTCTTTGAAAAATTAAAAAAAAATGACAGATACTTAGCCATGCTAATGAGGAGAAAGAGAGAGAAAAATCAAATTATCAGCATATGTGATAAAAAAAGGTACTATCACAACAGATACTACAAAAATAAAGAGGATAATTAGAAATTATTTTGAAAACATACAATCCATTAAAGTATAGGATATTGAAGGCATTGACAAATTCTTAAGTCATACAATTTTCCCAGGATGAAGTAGGATGATATATACAATTTTAACAGACCAATATCAAGTGATGAAATGGAAGACATCATCAGAAGTCTACTACCAACCAAGAAAAGCTCAGGACTGGATGGATACAAAGACAAATTCTACAAGATCTTTAAAGAAGAAGTAACACCAATAGTCTTCAATTTATTTCAGTAAATAGAAAAAGAGAGAGCATTCCCAAATGTATTCTATGAGGTCAATATCATCCTGATTCCAAAAACAGGCAGAGCAGAGACACATCAAAGAAAGAAAACTTCAGACCAATATCTCTAATGAACATAGATGCAAAATTTCTCAATAAAATTCTGGCAAATCAAATACAAAAACATATCAAAAATATCATGCACCAAAATCAAGTGGGATTCATCCCAGAGATGTAAGGTTGGTTCAACATATGAAAATCAATAAATGTAATTCATCACATCAATAGACTTAAAGACAAAAATCATATGATCATCTCAATAGATGCAGAAAAAGCATTTGACAAAATACACCTCCTTCATGTTCAAAACACCAGGAAAACTAGGGATAACAGGAACATATCTCAACATCATAAAGGCTATCAACACTAAGCCCCAGGCCAACATCATTCTAAATGGAGGAAATTTAAGGCATTTCCTCTAAGGACTGGAACAAGACACGTATGCCCTCTTTCACCACTTCTATTTAACATTGTTCTTGAAGCACTGGGCAGAACAATTAGACAGATGAAAGAAATTAAAGAGATACATGGGAAAACAAAAACTCAAATTGGCACTAGTGGCTGATAATATGATTCTATACCTAGAATATCCAAAAAGCTCCACCAGAAAATTTATAGAACTAGTAAATAAATTCAGAAAAGTAGCAGGATATAAAATCAACACCCATAAATCAAAGGAATTTCTGTATATCTGTGACAAATCCTCTGAGAAGGAAATGAGAAAAACTACCCCATACATGATAACCTCAAAAAAAAGATACTTGGGAGTCAACTTAATGAAAAAAGTGAAAGAACTGTACCAATGAAAACTACAGAACCCTAAAGAGAGAAATCAATGAAGATCTTAGAATATGAAAAGATCTAATTTGCTCTTGGATAGGCAGAATTAATATCGAAATAACCATACTACCAAAAGCACTATACAGATTTAATGAAATTCCAATCAAAATCCCAATGGTATTCCTCATAAAAATTGAAAAAACAATCATGAAATTCATCTGAAAAATAAGATACCCAGAATAGCTAAAGTAATCTTTAGCAGGAAGAGTGAAGCAGGTGACATTACTATACCAGGACTTAAACTTAAACAATAGTAACAAATTCACCATGGTATTGGCACCAAAACAGACTGGTAGAACAATGGTACAAAATAGAGGACATAGAGACTAACCCACACAATTACAATTATGTAAAGGTGCCAAAACTATGCATTGAAGAAAAGATAGCCTCTTCAAAAAATGGTGCTGGGAAAACTGAAAATTCATACACAACAAAATGAAACTAAACTTCTATCTCTCACCATGCACAAAACTTCAACTCAAAGTGGATCAAGGACCTAGGAATTAAACCAGAGACCCTGAGCCTAATAGTAGGCCCTAATATTCATCACATGGGATTAGGCCCCACCTTCCTTAATAAGATTTCTATAGTACAAGAATTAAAACTAAGAATCAATAAATGGGATGGATTCAAACTGAAGAGTTTCTTCTCAGTAAAAGAAACAATCTGTGAGGTGAATAGAGAGCCTACATCTTGGGAGCAAATTTTTACCCCTCATACATCAGATGGAGCACTAATCTCTAGCGCATATAAAGAACTCAAAAAGCTAAACACCAAAATTGAAATAATCCAATCAATATTTAGGCCAAGGACCTGAACAGACACTTCTCAGAAGAGGGTATACAATCAATGAACACATTTATTAAAAAATGTTCATCACTGCTAGAAATTATAGAAAAGCAAATAAAAACTATTCTAAGATTTCATCTCTCTCCTTTAAGAATGGCAGCTATTATGAAGACAAACAACAATAAGAGTTCATGAGGATGTGAGGAAAAAGGCACACTCATACATGGATGGTGGGACTGAAAATTGGTGCAGCCAATATGGAAAGCAGTATGGAGATACCTTGGAAAACTTGGAATGAACCACCATTTGACTCAGCTATCCTTTTTTTTCAGTCTATACCCCAAAGACTTAAAAATAGCATACTGTAGCAAAACAGCCACATCAATGTTTATAGCAGCACAATTCACAATAGCCAAACTGTGGAACCAGGCTACATGCCCTTCAGTAGATGAAGATATAAAAAAAAAGTGGCATGTACACACAATGGAATATAACTCAGCAGTAAACGAGAATAAAATCATGGCATTTGCAGGTGAATAGATGGCACTGGAGAAGATAATGCTAAGTGTAGTTAGCCAATCCCCAAAAACAAATGCCGAATGTTTACTCTGAAGTAAGGAGATTGACTCATAGTGGGTAGGGAGGGGGAGCATGGGAGGAATAGATGTACTCTAGATAGGGAAGAGGGATGTGAGGGGAAGAGAGGGGGCAAGGAATTCGCAAGGATAAGACAGAGGGATGGGAGGGGAAGGGAGGGAGCAGGATGTTAGCAAGGTTGGCAGAATGTGAGGGACATCAGTATCCAAAGTACATGGATGAAAACATGAATTGGCACGAACATAATTTATATACAAAGAGACATAAAAATGTGCTCTATATGTGTAATAAGAAAGAAAATGCTTTTGGCTGTCATTTATTAAAAAAGTAAAAAATTGTGCTCTATGTGTGCAATATAAATTATAATGAATTCTGCTGTCATATATAACAAATTAAAATTTAAAAAAATAAATAAATAAAACACTACAAGCAACAAAAACAACAAAATGACTATCACAAATAAAGATAGAAGTTTACATTACAAATTCAAGAAAAGTGAGGGGAAATGTAAGAGTTGGCATGACCCAGACACATGTGCCAGAAAATTATCGTCCATTTCTCCATGATTATTAGGACTAAGTCATTAGCACAACACTACAGGAGTAAGATGTGTGGAAGACAAACCATCAGAAAGCTGACATCAATTCATGGACATAATCAAAGACTGGCCCCTGTCATGGCCAAAGAATCACAGGCTGCTGTTTTCTGTGGAAAGATGTGAATGTTGGGACACAGGGTGAATTAACCATTGCCCTCTTTTTACTTCACAGAAAGGAGTCTCTTCTTCTTGCCTGGTCCAGATGGACAAAATTATTACTGTTAAATTCTTTACATTTCAAGAATTGGCGCACAGAGCCCGGTGGAGGGAGTGTATTCCCAGGAAATGTGTGTAGAGTGCCAGTGAGAGTTCGGGAATAAAGAGTTGCTGTTTGAACATTCAAAAAAAATTCTTTACATTTTGGCTACAATTTCTTTAGGATTTGATTTTTTAAATATATTTTGAAAGTAAATAAATTGGCAAATTATGTATCACAGTGTTTACAAGTAGGTTCTACACTGTTCTGAATAAGAGCAAATTATATAAGAATAAATTATCTCCTAGGGTTTTCTTTGGTGTCAGAATTTGATATAAGTAATTGAAATATGGGTTGATTTTTTAAAATACATAACCACAAATGATTTCAGCAAATATATTTAATTATATTTAATCATTAATAGATGCATTGATGAAATTACACATTCTCTAATAGCTCCATGTAAATGATATGGTAAGAAACAGAAAAATAACTTATGATAACTCAGCTTCTAATAATGTAATAGAAAGGTAGACAATGTAACTTGTAAAGCATAAATATGCAGAGTATTGTATCTAATTAAGAACCAAGATCAATGAAATTAGCATGATGCTGAAACGTTATCTTTATTATTTCCCTGAAAATAACTGCCTTTACATTACTCTCCTCACAGCTTCCTTTACCTGTTTATTCCTGAGACTGTAGATAGAGGATTCAGGAAGGGAGGAATCATGGTGTAAAAGGCAGAGAGAACCATGTACTTGAGGGTGTCAGAGGTTGCTGAGCACCTCAGGTACACACCTGAGCCAGAACTGAGGAAGATGGACACCACGAGGATGTGAGGGGTGCAGGTGGAGAAGGCCTTCCCTGGGGCTCTGGTGGGAAATTTCAGCACAGCAGAAAATATGTGAATGTATGACATGGCAATAAAAAGGAAGCAGCCACCACAAATGACCACAGCAGAGACAAGAATAAGGACCACATTACTGGTGGTGTCAGAGCAGGAGAGCCTCAGCAGAGAGGGGACATCACAGAAGAACTGGTGGACCACGTTTGACTGGCAGAAGGACAGCTGGAATGTGTTCCCAGTGTGCACACCTGCATACAGCAGACCACTGAGCAGGAAAGCCAGGGTCACGCGGACATAAAACTGGCAGTTCATGATGAGGGGTACTGGAGGGGCTGGCAGATAGCAACATAGCGGTCCCAGGCCATGATGGAGAGAATCAAAATCTCTACATATTCACAAAAAAGGACCAAGAAGATCTGCGTTGCACAACCAGTAACTGAAATGACCCAGTTGATAGTGAGAGAGTTGACAAAGGCATTGGGGACAGTGATGGAAATGAAGCACATGTCCAAAATTGACAGGTTCCTGAGGAAGAAGTACATGGGTGTGTGCAGGTTCTGGTCAACAGTGGTGACAGTGACAATGAGAAGGTTCCCTAACAAGGTACCCAGGTAGGTCATTGGGAATACTGTGAAATAGAGAAAACTCAGATTCCAGCCTTCAGGAGAGCCAAGAAGGAGAAATTCAGTTACCATGGTGGAATTGGCCATTTGATGCAAAATCTTGTTGCCTAATAATATAAATAGATGTGAGAGAGAGGAAGAAAAAAATAACTAATACAATTATTTTACATATTCACGTCCAGATTGTTTTCTTGTATTTTGCATTAGCTTTTCCCACAGAGGAAAGGTCACTCTTTTTCTCTGACATTTTTAAACATTATTAAGCATAGTGCAACTCCCAGTGCAGGAGTGGAGGTCTGCAGCCCAAGATCTGTGTGTGACCTTCAGAGCTTTTCCTCAGCTCCTCATCAGACCTCCTCTGACCTCCTGAGACTCCCATGCAGAGTACTAGCAAGCATTGGTCACCTTCTTTCCTGTTTGAGACCTGTGTGACAGTGCGTTCTTTAATGCTCTGTAATTTAGTTACCTCACTGTCTTCCATAAATGAAAGTTCACCACTTTTTTGCCTTTGTATACACACTAAATATTTCAAATTATAATTTATAAATATTTCTGTAGGTATGGTTTCAGAGACTTTATCATCATGAACATAAAAAACTCAGACATACTCACCAGACCTGTTTCAGCTCCCCCAGGGACTATTTTTTTTCCAGTAGATCAGTGTAAGGTCTTTAGATACTGACATTCTACAAAACATCTACTTTTTACCTTAATATATTTTTACTCATTCCTCAGCACCATAAAGTTGAAGATTCCTTTGACTACATAATAATTGTTCCTTTTCTTTTTGACACTTCCCCTTATATACCAATCTTCTTAAAGTTATCATAAGTGTACAGAAAGTTACTGACTGCATACCCTAAAAAGAATGTTTTGCTCATAGTTATAACACTCCTGTAACACCTCAGACTGGTTCAATCCTTTGTCACCAAAATCATTATCTCCTCAGTCCTCTGCAACCTGAGTCCATTTCAGCACCTTGCCAGGTTAACCACACTCACCCTTGGAAAAGAGACTTTCCTGCTGAGCCTGCCTTGCTGCTCCGAAAATGTGTGTGTTCCCCAAGGTCATTGGTGGGTGTCCAGTCTTGTGAACATTACTGTTTATTTCACAGTGTTGGTGAAGTTCAAGGGGTCCTACTTAATCTACCTGAAATCTTTTGCTAGCCCCATCCCCCATTCCTCCGTGACACAAAACTGAACTCAAACTTCAGTGACCTCCTTGTTCACAGCATACCCTGGATCTTGGTGACCGAGCCTCTTTTCTACCAAGACATATTGATTTAGTTTTCCCCATTACTATATACTGCTCTTTAAAGAGGCTAAAATGCAACTTTTTCTCCAAATCCCTTTCTTAGCCTCTAATTTTTCTTATACATTTCTGTTAGTGTTAGAAGTCAACATGTTATTTTACTTTTTAGTAGATCTATATATACTAGTCAACCAAACCACTGGTATAAATTCCTTGATTTTTGAATGTTGTATCATTCATCTTTTTATTCTCTTAGTAGCAAGTAAGTGACTTCATGCATAGTAGTTAATAAAAAATGCAATGTAGCACAATTGACTAACTGCTAACATGAACTAAGATTCTTTATTCCACTAATTTACAAGTGAGTACTTTCTAAATCAGTGGTGCCCATTCTTCACTTCTGTAAGAAATACAGTGTGTGTTCATTTGAAATAACATATCCCCACTTCTGTGCAGAAAGATTTTTTCAAAGCAGGCAATCTTGACAAATATTTACTAAGGATTTATAATATGGCAAAATCTGATGCAGATACTGAGTTTTAGTAAAAGATTGTTTTTTAAAAAACATTATTTCAGTACTGTGGAGGAAAAAATAAAATGATACATATATAAAAATTCAAATTAATATGAAAACATCTGAATATGATATATGATGAGACTAATAAGGAAACCTGCCAGACTTTTACCCTTTAACCTGGATTCCAGGAGCTACAGGAGCTCCTGTTGATCACCTCAGGACATCTTGTAAAATACAATTGGACATTAAGATGGGTTCAAATCTAGAAGGTGCATAAAACTACAAAGACATTTTCTTTCTTTATTATTGTTTTCTACACTAAGGCAAATACTGCCTTTCCATCTCCAATAGAACTTATCAAATTCTCCACAAACCAGTTTGAGTTACATTAATTACTTGATGCCCTCCTTTGTGTGATTTAGGTATGGTTTCAAAAATTCTTCTTAATTTGAATTTCTTTTTTCATGTATCAGTCTTCAAAAACTTCCATTTATGGAGCATCATTCCAAAGTCATGTATAAATACAATAAAATAAATGTACAAAGCACCACCTAATTTTTACAGAGAGCCTCAGATAATTTCAGTAGATTCTAAAGATAGGATGACTTTTTGAACCTGGATTTTTAAAATAAAAGTATGGCTTAGATTGCATAGATTGGCCTTAATATTTTGGTGTGATTCAATTCTACATTCTCATTTAAGGGGCAAAAATGCTTATAGAGGATTCTCTCATAATGACAATAAGTTGAAGATATGAATAACAGAAAGTGTTGGTAGACTTGAGAGTCAGCACAATGTTTGTGAGGAGAACTAGCATGTTTTAACTCCAGGAACATGAAGAGGGACTGCCCAGGTGCTTTCTCTGTAACTGGTAAAAGCTGAGAATTTTCTCTTTTTAATTTCTCTTGATAATGTTTCAAATAATGAATTACATAATGAATAGAGCACTTCAAAACTGCAAATATTACTTGGTTTGGAAGACACAAGAATAAATTATTTTCTAAATTATATTTTCCATATTAGGAATTATTGATTAGTGTTCTTATAAGGCATTAAAAATTCTGAGGCACATATATTCTGAAAATAAAAATATGTTTCCAAATGTTGCACAACATTATTTTTATATTTATTCCACTGGAATCACACATCCTCATAGTCATACATAGCATATATTTAGTATAAAACTTAAGAGTACAATTGAAAACTTGGGCATAGTGGTGCATGCCTATAACTCCAGCAGCTCAGGAGGCTGAGACAGGAAGATTTCAAGTTCAAAGCTAGCCTCAGCAATTTTTCAAGACCCTGTCTCAGAATAAATGTTCAATAGGGCTTGGAAGTTGCTCAATGATTAAGCAGCCCTGGGTTCAATCCCTGACACCAAACAAACAAAGAATAAATAATTGAAAACATGTTTTGTGAACAAAAGAAATAAGATTAATATTCAAAATATTTCAAAGAATATTGCCTACTACATTAAATATTTTTCCCATAGTTATTGACTTAGGTGCATGTGTATCAGATATATAAAATCATTCCTATCTACCTATCTATCCTATACCATGTTTTGCATTTCATTCTTGTTGTCTTAATGTGAATGTTTTTATTAGTCTTCTATGGAATTTCTGTGCAGACTACTTTGGGCATTATCCAAGTGTACTAATAGTTAAAGTAATCTGAAGAAAAGAATTTTAAACCAACAAGAAGCAACACAAAGAACTATTACACACTTTACTTCCACACACCATGCAGATGTCCCCATGGTCTCTGTGTTTCTATTATAGTGGACGCAATCACAGCGAACATCATAATGCAGTTATAAGGACTCTCTGTGCTTTCTGTGTTCTTCTCAGAATTCACAAAGCTTTTCCTGGGCTAACTGACTCTTTGGATAAAATTGAAATTTGCAGAGCAGAATAATTATGAATCTTAGATGCATTTTGACTCTAAATGCCAAGTACTCACTCCTGAGTGTCACCTGTTCTCCATGATGTTGCAGTACCAAATCTCTCCTTGGCTTCACCCATCTACTGTGTCTGCAGCCAGGGTGGATCTGTCCAGTCAGCCAGGTGCCTTGTGGGATGTGGGGAGGTCAGTCACTACTGCTTTATGTGAGCATGGTACCAGGCCAGTGGGAGCAGGGCCCCTGGTAGCCCAGAGCTCAGGCTGCAGGACCAGCAGGAGGCCTGAGCCCACCACCAGGCAGTGGAACCTGCAGAGCCCAGGAGAGAGGACCTGGCCACATGCCAGTATGGACAGTGGATGACACATGGGAACTCCTCTGCTGGGCATTGACTTTAGTCATTATTGAAAAACCAATGACACTGAGGAGAGAATGATGGTGCTCACTGGGTGTGTTTTCGTCTCTGCCCTCCTTCACCTCAGTGTCAGTTCCCAGTAGGTGTTTGTATGGATTAGTTAACATTAAGTGTGGTGGGCAGCTCTCACTCATTCACCAACCTGTAAGAGGAAAACATCTAAAACTACCTCCAGTTCAGCAGCAAAAGTTTCTTATCATTAAGATGAAATCCACATGATTTAAAATTAACCTTTGTAACAGTTTATGGTTCTCACGTCAGTGTGAGTTACCACACTGCATAATTGTACAATTTCCAGCTACATCTTTTCCAAAATAATTTTTACTTCAAAATGACCACCTAACCCATTACATATATTGTCCATATAATCCCTAATTGCAGTCACTGGAAACTAAATGTATTTTGTATCCTTGAATTTACATATTTGTGAAATTTCATATAAATAAAATCACTCAGTATATGATGTGTATTCTGGCTGAAGTGAGTATAACATCATTGAAATTAGTCCACCTTATAGCATGTATCATTTGATCATTTCTTAAAGATGAAAGAAAAACCATTATTTGCATATGGCAGAAATATTTTAATCAACATATCTATTGGTGGACATATGTTTTTCATTCTCTAGTATAATTTGACTGATTTGTTTGGTTACCTTATATTTTGTCGTATTTGACCTCTCTGGTAAACACTCTACACACTCTATGATTATGTTTAGAACCTGTTTTGGTGAGCTTTGCATTGCTGTGACAAAAATACCTGAACAAAAACAAAAAACAGCAGGCACTGTGGCACATGCATATCATCCCAACAGCTCCTGAGGCTGAGGCAGGAGAATTGTGAGTTCAAAGCCAGCCTCAGCAACAGCAAGGCACTTAGAAACTCAGTGAGGCCCTGTCCCTAACTAAAATACAAAATAGGGCTGGGGATATGCCTCAGTGGTTGAATGATCCTTATTTCACTACCCAGTACTGCAAAAAAAAAAAATCCTTAGATGCTCTCAGCCACTTTCCTGATGTCTCTGTGAAATGCTTAGCATCTCTTTAGGTGCTGGTATCTATTACAATTACACCTTCCTTGGCCCTAGTTTCTTAAACAATCCCTTCAAATCTCTGATCCAATTTAGATTTTAACTCTACCAATATAAACAACTGCTTTATTATAATGCAATATATCTCTGGTATTAATATAAATATTCTAAAGTCTTTATAAAACTTAGAGAAGTTTGAATGTTCTGGCATAATATTCTCAGTCATAAATATTACTGTGAAACACACTCTAGAATAAGTTACTACATTTTCATGGTGGTTGCTAAACTCACATCAAATTTCTAACTATGTGTTGTTCTAAGTCTTTTGTCTTCTGAAGTTTTGATTTTATAAAGCACTCAAAACACACCATCACAATAAAGGATCTAACAAGTACTCTTAAATATTGTTTCCTTAAAGGGAAGAGTTAATATTTCAGAAGAGCTCTCTTTCCAATACATATCTTTCACATAATTTATATTACTATAAAATCTATTTCTTTGTTTATGACTAATACACAAAGAAAATGTTTTTGCTAAATTCTGCAGAAATTTTATACCATTCTCATGCACCTGCAGGGTTTTGTGTTATTTGACACAAGATTTGAGATATCACAAATTCTTATACCAATGTTTCCTTTTTTTGTATCTATTGCTACCAGATATTATGATATAAAACATCTTAAAACAGGTGTTAAATATCCAACATCTTTCATCAAGAGGGACACCTTTCAATAGAACACGTGTTTGCTTCTTAGTTTGAATCCATGCCACTTGTTGATTCTTGATTTTCCTTCTTGAGCTTTAGGAGTCTTGTTAAGGAAGTCCAGGACTAAGCTGATATGATAAAAATTTGGGCCTACTTTTGGAATGGAGTCAAACTAAAAAGCTTTTTCTCAGAAAAGAAACAAACAATAACATGAAGAAACATCCTACATAATGAGAGAAAATCTTTACAACGTGCAACTCAGGTACAGCGCTAATCTCCAGGATATATAAAGAACTCAAAAAACTTAACTCAAAAAAATGAGAGGAAAAAAAACCCCAAATAATCCAATCAACAAACGTGCTAAATAACTGAGCAGACACTGCACAGAAGAGGAAATACAATTGATCAACAAATATGTGAAAAATATTCAACCTCTGTAGCAATTAGAGAAATGTAAATTAAAACTCCTATCAGAATGGAAATCATCAAGAATACAACTAAGCATTCCGAGGAGGTGGGTGAAAAGGTACACTCATACATTGCAGGTGGGACTGCAAATTGGTGCAAACACTCTGGAAATCACTATCAAGATTCTTCAGAAAATTTAGAATGACAGAGTGGTTCTTTGTGCAAGCGGCCATATTATCTATATCAATAGATTATATTAGGTCCTTAGTACCATAACCACATTATTGTTTGGTGTATCAATGAGGTTGCTTATTCTGCAGTTACATTTCACAGTTACAATTTGCAATGTCAGGAGCTTTGTGCAGCTCTCCAGAAAGTCCATTGTCTGAAGTTACTATTAGGTGGGCAGCTCCGGGAGCACAGGAGCTTGATGAAACATTGTAGTTATCTAGCCAGCAAATTCTTCTATTCCCAGGAGCTATGTGCCTAAAATCAAGATTGAAACCCTCGTGAAGAGCATTACTCCACTGGCCAGGCATCCTTTGTCTTTAACATGGAAGTTTTCCTGCAGCCAGGCATTCTGCACCTTTGCACAGAAACTTCCTATCCACCAAGCATGCCACAGTCATGAAGTTAATCAGAGACCCAATCTCAAATGCAGAACTCCTACAAACCACCACTTGAGGACAATGTAGGCAAACAATTGTGACACAGCCACATCAATATTTATGGCAGCTCAATTCACAATAGCTAAACTATGGAACCAACCTAGGTGCCCTTCAACAGAATGTATAAATAAATGTGGTATATATAATTAGAATATTACTCAGCATTAAAGAAGAATGAAATTACAGCATTTGCAGGTAAATTGATGAAGCTGCAGAAAATCATGCTGATGGAAATAAGCCAGTTCATAAAAACCAAAGGCCCAATGTTTTCTCTGATACACAAATGCTGATCTGTAATAGTGGAAGGGGTAGGGAAAAATGGAGAAACTTTAAATTGGACAGAGGGGAGTTATGGTAGGAGATTGTGGGGTGGGAAGACAGTGGAATGAGGACATTATTATTCTATATACACGTGTGATTGCACCACACATGACTCTGCCTCATGTACAGCCAGAGGATGAGAAGTTGTGCTCCAATTATGTACAATGTGTCTAAGTGCCTTTTGCTACTATGTAAAACTAATTAATTAGGACAAATAAAATAATTACCATCTATAAAAAAGAACTGGTGTGTATAATTTAATTTCTTTCCAACTTTTTACATTAAATTTCAAATTAATTTAACTAGCCCTCTCGTCTATGTAAAATGTCCAATAGTACTCACTAGGATTCAGTAAGCTATAGTTATAGAGAAAATGCATATAAAGGTGGAGTGTACAGACTTTAACTGAGGTTCATTGAATGTCTTTCTATTCTAGCAGGGAACACTGGAGCAGTCAGAACCAGAAGCCATGGGACACAGTGTGGGGATGGTTGGATCCTGTTAAGCAATTCAAAGCTTCTTGCAGCAGTAGGTGCTGGGGTGCTCATCTGCTCCTACCACAAGAATTCTTTTGCCTAAAAACTTTAATAAGTGTATTCATCAATTAATCATATATGTTTATTATTTTGTATTTTCTTAGGTAATAAGTACATTTATATTTTCCTCCATATTTTCATATTAGTGTAATGGTGAAAAATAATTGGTTTTCAGAATTTGTAATTTAAAATCTTGATTGTGATATTATATAAATATTTTTTCTCATTGTGTTATATAAGTAATACTAGATAAACTTGTTCTTAAGAATATGTCAGTTATTATTGCTAATTATCAAAGTATATGCCAGTGAGGGCATAGAATACTTGGAGAGAAATATCTTGTGGGAGGTGATGAAAGACTGCTACAAGACAGGTGTGGTGGTGCAAGCCTGCAATCACAATGCCTAAGGAGGCTAAGGCAGGAGGATCAGAGGTATCAAGACAGAATTAGCAATGAAGCAAGGCCTGAAGCCACTTAACAAGTCTCTGGTCTAAGTAAAACACACAAAAAAGGGACTGGGGATGAGAACTTAAGTTCAATCTTTGGTTAAAAAAAAGAAGAAGAATGAAAATAATGATGATGATGATGATGATGATAATCATCATCATCATCATCATCATCATCATTATCATCATCATCATCATCAGAGAGTGCATACACTGCCATAAAGTTTTAGGGAACAAGTATAGACAGATGTATTTTAAGAAGTACAGTAACCTGAGGGAAATTTAAGAGTTTACCCAAGTAAGAAATTTAGGACAAAAAATAATGATCCACCATGTCATAATTTTGAGGCCTGGCACATTAGCGTAGATGTCACAGAAGTAAGATGTAGGAGGTAAACCATCAGGGCTGACCTGCAACTCATGCTTCAGGCTTTGTCCCCCATACTGAGCCACTCATTGACATAATAAAAGACTGTCAGTGGCCACTGCCAGAGAAGTACTGGGTGCTCTTCCTGGTGGATGGGTTTGACTGTAGGGATACAGGGTGTGGTAAACATGGCCCTATTTATTCATTGACAAGGAATTACTCTTCTCATGTGACAAATAGATTCGTTATAACTTCTTAGGATTTAATTATTGCATATATTCAAAGTAGTTAATTTGATACAGTTATGTACCACAGTGCTTAGAAATTTGCTTGACATTTCTCTGAATAATAGCACATTAAGGGAGTGTAAGTTTTTTTCAGATTTGATTGCTAAAATTTTCCTCTGTGATAGTACTTGATACAAATACTGCAATGTATTTCATGGATCTTTAATGCATGTCTCCACAAATGATTTCAACAAACATATTAAATTATATTTACTCATTAAAAGATACATTGATTAAATTACACATTGTATAAAGGATTCATGAAATAATAGGTAAATTTAAAAAATCAAATAATAAAAAATCTCATATTCAAATGAAGTGACATTAGAGTAGGCAGTTTAACTTGTGTCACCCAGATATGAAGAACATTTGACCGAATCTTGAATTTCACTCAGAGAAATTAGGATGATGCTTAAAGGCAGCATTATCATTTCCCTGAGAACAACAGTCTTTGCATTACTCTCCTCACAGCGTCCTTTACCTGCTTGTTCCTGAGACTGTATTGTTGTGTAATTGTCTGGATCTAGGAAAATAAAGGTTTTCTGGAACATTACTTGAGGAGTTCAAGTTCATTTCAGTTCCCTGGAATGTTTTCAGAAGACATGGTGACACTTCTCTTTAAATGTTTGATAGAACAGTAGTGAATCCATGAGCTGCTGGAGTTTTCTTTACTGAAAACTGATTTTCCTGATTCAAGTTTATTGGTCATATTGATGTCCAGGTCTTATATTTTCTCATAATTCAGTTCTGGTATGTTATATTTGTCCCAAATTTAATGCTTTCTTGTAGATTTTCCAATATGTTGATATGTGTTTGTTGATAAGAGTTGCTAGTAGGCCTTACCATTTCTGTAGCATTAGTAAAAAGGTCTCCTTTTTATTTTCTAATATTTTATTCATTTGGAGCATTTTAATTGTTAGTATAACTAAAGATTTGTTACTTTTGTTTCTATTTTCACAAACAACCTTTTGTATCATTGATATTTTTATTGGTATTTTGTATTGATTTCTTATTTCTGAATCAATGTTTTATCTTTTTTTCCAACTGCTTTTAATATGTGTGGGTGTATTTTTATATTGTCGTGGTAAGGGTCTGCACTTAGACTTTCTGCTTCTTTGATGCAGGCATTTAGTGCAACACCTTCTACCATAGTAGTGCTTCATGAATGTCATAGGTTTTGCCTTGTATGGTTCTATTTTCATTAATAATCTTAGTAAAAGGGGTGTTTTCCAGTGGCTTCTAATGTCTCTCATTTAAAGTTAGCCTATTCTTGATTTTTAAAAAAGAAGTTTGATCTTCAGGACAAAGTCCATACATAAAATTTTTCCCAGTTTTAGAAGTGTGAAAGAATGATCAACCAACAGACTATGACCACATATAAAATGTCAGACATTTTCACACATAATACATGAAAGGTATACAGTTCAGGCAGCATCTAGGTCGGTTGATCTTGGGATTCACTTTTGCCAATATTTGATGGACAAGTTTGTGCATATGATATTGGACTAACTGTTGCTCTTGTCAGCAGTATGTGACTGCACTGATTTCTCTCAACTGTAGCTACAAGAGTTTGACAAACTGACCTGAAGTTTATGACTAGTCAATATCATTTTACATAATATGATTTTACTCTGTGTTCAGCAGCACAAAGTTGAAGATTCCTTTGACTATACAATAATTTTCTTTCCTCTTCTTGACACTTCATTTTATTCCTTTCTTTTCAATGGCATCACAAGTGTACAAAAAGATACTGCCTGTATATCTTAAAAGGAAGGTTTTGCTCATAGTTGTAGCACTTCTGCAGTAGCTGAGACAAGTTCATTCTCACATCACCGACATTGTCATTTCCTCTGTCCTCTGCAAATCTGCGTCCTCTTCAATAACTTGACAGGTTAACCACACTCACACTTAGAAATGTGACCTCCTGCTGAACCTGCCTTAGCTCCCCTGGAAATGTGTGTGTCTCCCATGGTCAGGGGTGGGTGGCCAGACACAGGTAGGCTGCTGTTAATTTCACAGTGTGGGTGATGTTCAAGGTGGCCTACTCCCTCTACCTGCAATCTGGGTCTTGCTACATCCCCCATCTCTCCCTGTCGCAAGCCTGAATCTCACTTCTGAGGGACCTCCTTGTTCACAATCTACCCTAGAAATTGTTGACAGAGCCCCTTTTCTACTGTGACATAATGATTTAAATTTACCCATTACTATGTAGTGGGCTTTAAAGAACAGTCAAATTCAAAAAATTCTCTGGAAACTGCTTTTCAATCTCAATTTTTTTCCACTCTTGTGTAGTGTTAGAAATCAGCTTGTTGTACTACCTTTCACTATGTCAGTAGGTATTCATCAGCCAAATCACTGGTGTAAATTTTTTTGATTTGGGACTTTGTATCTTAAACTTTATACCCTTTTAGGAGCAAGTGCATTACTTCCTGCACAATAGTTAAAGCCTGGTGGCTTTACTGACTGACCATTTCCCTGCTACTAATTTGCAAAGGAATAGCTCCCAAGCAGACTCAGCCCCTTTTCCACTGCTGTAGCACACACAGTGTATGTTGTTCGAAGGCCATGCAAGCCCAGGGGCCCGTGCACTTGCAAGGTAAGGTCTCTGAAAAGCTGTAATCACTCAAAAAGCATTGTTTATGACACAAATATGGCCACCGGTATTTCAGATGGTGAAGTTTTTGAAAGAAGAAAATATTGACATTTTTAAGTATTTTGATTACCATGACAGAAAAAATACAATAATATAATATGTAAGCATGTAAATCCATATAACAAATTCAGAAGGTGATGGGTGAAGAGACAAATCCAGCTTTTCACTTCTGTACTGACTTTCAGGCCTTGTAGGGGGTCCTTTCTGAACAGCCCTAGACATTTGTGTCAAATACAAGATGGAAAAATATATATGTTTTCAGGATATGGAAGCTCACTAGAATTATAGAGATATTTTTGTTTCTATTTTTTTTCCTACTAAACAGTGTAGTATTTTAGTTTCTCCAAAAGAACTTATCAAATTCTCTAGTAAAGTAGTTTGAATTATATAACTTCTGTTGTTTAAAAATTATTCTCTAAATTTGACTTACTTTTTTTATGGATCATTCCCACAGGAAACTTCAGATTATGGTGATCGTAAAATACATATATGAATCACATCCTAGGTTCCATACAGCCTCACATCCTATAGATCTACAAAATATGAATACTTTATGAACCTAATTTTTTTAATTAAGGAATAAGCTTTATGTTCTGAAATTTGATTTCAATAATTTTAGAGTGTTCAGAAGTACATTCTCCTTTAAGGGAGAAAAGGTTTATTGAAAATTCCCTCTGAAAAACCATAAGATGGTTCATAAGTAAAACAAATCTCTGTTAGCAAGAGGGTCATGAAAAGGAGTATGAGGAGAAGTAAGCATATTTTTAATGCCAATGATTTGAAGAAAGACTGCTGCAAGTACTTTTCTCTGTATGTGGGGAAGCTGGTGTTTCCCCTTTGGTTCTTCTCTTTATACTGATTAAAATAAGGAAATTTAAGTATGGTAAATTGATTGCATGTAAAAAATGCAAAAGATTGCTTGGATTGTAAGGTACAGGAATTAATTACTTTATAAATTTCTTTTTTCCCCCCTATTATCAATGATCACTTAGTACTATTGATCAACCAGTGAGGAATACTGAGGGACACTTTATTACATGATGAACTTCATAATGTGCTTCCGAAGCTCTGTAACTCTAATGTAATCATTTTGCCACTGGACACAGATGCTCATCACACACAATATACTTTTAATATGAAATGGAAAAAATTATTGAAAAGGATTACATAATTGTGATCAGGACAAAAAGCTGAGGTTAATGAATTCAAAATGGTTCAATGAAAATTGTACATACTGGTAAATGTTTTTGTCTCCAACAGTTGTTAAAAATTATGAATGTATGTCATTTGCACAAATAAATTCTTATCTACCTCCTTGTCACCTACAAGACATTTGGCATTTTGTCCTCCTGTTGCCTTTAAAAGAATGTATTTTTTTCTTTCATTTTGTAAATTTCTTTGCAAAAAGTTCTGTGTTGTTCTTGGGATGCACTTATGCCAATATTTGATAGACAAGTTTGTGCATATGATAGTGGACTAACTTATTCTTGTCAGTAGTACCCTGATTTCTCTCAACTGTAGCTGCAAGAGTTCCACCAACTTACCTGAAGTTTATGGATAGTCAATATCATTTTACTCTCCTTTGCTTTTTATTTAATTTCTTCATGTTGAATATAACCCACACCCTCAGTCACAAACCTTGAGGGGACATTCCCTTCTTCTCACAGTTGCTCAGAGATTCCCCTTACACTGGGAGTCCTCACAGTGGGTATGAAGGCAGGAAAATCCAATCTAATATGTTTCACTTCTTCTAGGATCTGATCTCCTCCACTGTCTTTTGCTCTTTCAACATCTTTTCTCTGCCTGGCTTAATGGCCCCAGACAGAGCAGGGGAGCTGCAACTCCAGCCTGAATGGCCCATTGCCCTCAGTGCCTACCCCAGCTAATCCTATCTTGTCCAGAGGCCTGAGTCCATTTTTTTTTTCTTTCTTAATTTTACTCATCAATAGTTTGTAGTCTTAAGTGCACAGATTGTTCACCTCTTAGGTTAAATTTAGTCCTTATAGTTAATACATATTTTTTTAGATTTGTTCTTTCTAGTTGTACATGACAGTAGAGAATATTTTGACATATTTATATGGAGTATGATTTGAGACATGTTATTGTGATGCCTCCAGCTTTGCTCTTCTTCCCTGGGATTGTTTTGGCTATTTTTGGTCTGTTATTTTTCCAAATCAATTTTAGGATTGTGTTTTTCCTAGTTCTGTGAAGAACATCATTGGCATCTTGATGGGGATGACATTTAATATGTACAGTTCTCTAGGTAATGTGATACTTTTGACAATATTAAGTCTTCCTATCCAAGAACTGGGAGGTCTTTCCATTTTCTAAATTTCTTCAACTTGTTTTTTTCAATTTCTTTCTTCAGTGTTCTATAGTTTTCATTGTAGAGAATTATATTCTCTTGGTTAGATTGTCATTTTTTCATTTTTTTGAGGTTGTTGTGAATAGGATAGTTTTATTGATTTTTTCTCAGCAGATTTATTATTGGAGTTTAGGAAGGATATTGATTTTGATCTTTTATCTTAGTATTTTGCTAAAGTTATTTATAAGCTCTAAAAATCTTCTGGTGGAATTTTTGGAGTCTTATAAATTTAGAATCATGTTATCACCAAATAGAGATAGTTTGACTAGTTCTTTTCCAATCTGTATCCAATTAATTTTCTTTTTCTTGCTTGTGGTGAGAGTATGTATCCATGTTTTGTTCCTGATTTTAGAGAAAATGTTTTCAGTTTTTCTTCATTTAGTATGAAGTTGGCTTTGAGTTATTCATAGACACCCTTTATAATGTTGAAATAAGTTCTTTTTAAGCCCTATTTTACCCAATATTTTTAACATGAAGGAGTACTGAATTTTATCAAAGATATTATTCTACATGTATTGAAATGTTCATGTGATTCCTGTTCTTAAATCTGTTTATTGTATTTATGTTGTTTATTGCATTTACTGATTTACATTTGTTAAACCAACCATGCATCCCTGGGATAAAATCCAGGAGATCCTGCTGTATTACCTTCTTAATGTATTTTTAAATGTAATTTGCTAAAAAAATGTTAAGGAATGTTGCATCTGTGTTCATCAGGGACATTGTTCTATAGTTTTCTTTCCTTGATGTGTTTGTCTGGTTTTGGTATTAGGGTTATACTGGATTCATAGAATGTAATTGGGAGTGTTCCCATTCTTACAATATCTTGAAAAAATTTGAAAAAGACTGGAGTTAGTGTCATTGATATAATGGACAAGTGTAATACCTTGTGAAAGAGACAGATGATCAAGATCTCTACAAACTAAGCTGTGACAGAGACCTGGAAAGTTTTTGTACCTCTGAGGAAGGACAATGAATGTACACTGCTGGCCTTGTCAGCTGAGAGCAAATTGTTTCTGGTGGTACTTATGCACCAGGATGGGAAAAAACGCATTTCCCAAATCAATAGCCACATGCCAAGTACCAGGAGTCACCACCTGAATAATCTTATGAAAATAAACTTCCATTCTCCAAGAACCATCTGTCTTCTGCTCAGACCAGATAGGAGAGTTAAATGGGGCTGTCATGGGAATCACCACCCTTGCACCCTTCAAGTCCTTGATGTTGGCATAAATCTCTACAATCCCTCCAAGGATGCATTATTGCTGTTGATTCACTATTTTCCCAGGTATAGGCAATTCCAGAGGCTTCCCTTTAGACTTTCCCATCATAATAGCCCTCACTCCACAGATTAGAGAACCAATTTGTGAGATTTGCAAAGTGTTAAGTCTATCTATCCTGATTATATGTTTTGAGACTTAGAAATAACTACAGGTTATATTGGGAGACCCACTGGACCCACTGTGAGTTGGACCTTGGCCAAAACGTCACTGATCACCTGACCTCCATAAGCCCCTATATTTACTGGTAGAATATAATGACGTTTTGGACCTCCCAGAATCAATATCAGTTCAGATCCTGTGTCTACTTGTCCCCAAAAGCCTGATCATTGCCTTTTCCCCAATGTACAGTTATCCTGGTAAAAGGCCTTAGGTCCCTTTGGGGAAGGATAGGAGAAAGATTAACAATAAAGATTTTTGATATTGTACCCAGGTCCTCCCTCAAGGGGACCTGGCCTCACCTTCATTCAATGGGTTCTGGATCTGTATATTGTCTCAAAATTGGGAAGTGATTGAGGAGCTGTGATTCTATGGTGTTATGATTTGGGGCAGACTTTTGTACAATTTGCCCTGAAAATTTTCTGTTAATATAAGTCAAGTAAGAATTTGGTGGGTTTCCCATTTATTTGGCTTCTAGAAACACTATGATTAATTTTCCAACACCAGAGATCTACAAGTGTCAGGCCATTGTGTTCATTTATTACCATTTGCTGCCCATTATAATAACTATTACCACCCCATCTTTGTCACCACAGGGACACTTTGTCATAAAGGAGGCCACTTGGCCTCTTTCTACCTGAGATTAAATCATGCCCATCACATTGAAGTCTTCCATTGATTGACCCCAGCTCCCACAGTAAGGTCTGGCATGCAGAGAAGAGCAATGACAGAGCCTTTCAGGGATGCTAGTGCTCCCCTCATAAATGTGTTTCTTATATTTTTGGTGAAGCACACATGTTCTGAACTGCTCAGGTATGGAGGAGAAGATGGCACATGACAGATCCACTCTAGCATTCCAATCTCTTTGAGACTCTGAATTCCCTCATCAATAGAAAAAAACAAGGCGAAAGGATATTTGCAGAGTTGACACAAAGTCTAAAGAACATGCCACTCACCAGAATCTCACACAAGAGTTTTATTGTCAGTAGCATACCAACAAGGTTGTTCCTCTGAGGAGAGCAGCAGCCTGTTGGCATTCACAGAGCAGCTTTACAGCCCACAAGAAGAATTTCATAAGCTATGTAGGAGTTATCTCCTAAGATGGAGTGGGGTTGATCCTTTAGCAGACTGTGAAGATGGCCTCAGGTCTGAGTCCAAGCAATTCCATTTGAAAAACTCCAGTTTGAAACCTGCAGTCTCACCAGGTACACCTATGGAGTCCTGCAGTGTGGCCCTCAGTCACCAACAAGTCACTTCCTCCGCCCTGACAAACTCAGAGTGAATCCTCGGGCAGGCTGTCCTCACTTAATAAGAGGGAAAGATGAAAAGTTAAGGGTCTGACCACCGAACAGATGTTCTAACTCAGGGTAAGTGATGTCACTGAGATGCTCTGGTGGCATTAAAGGGGAGTGAAAAGCCCTAAAATTTGGTATAAATAATGGAGCTAATGAATAGATATTCAGTCAGCTGGTGCCCTCACTCTGAGAGCATGATGAGGACCTGGACAGACATCCCAAGACTTTTCACCATTTGGTGATTCTCTGCATTTTCCTCGCCACTCTCAGACTCTGCTGCCACATCTTGAACCTAGTGAAAGCTACAACTTCTCCCCTATGACCATCTCCTTCATTTTCTCCACAGACTATCAGCTGCATCCCAAGAGAAGCCTGCCTTGGTTCCTGACCTGATGACCATGGTCTGAGTGAGTGTGCATCTGCTGGGCTTAAAAGCTAAGGCTGGAAACTTTTGATCTGACATCTGAGCTTAGCATGCAGAGGGAATAACTGTCATGATGCTGTCATGATTAAGTGTGTTTGCAGTGCTTAGAATTAATCTAGAACTGTTTGTTCTGAGTTGATTATGTCTATTGGTGTGCTTAGCATTAAGGGTTGTCATTTTCTTGATTAAGAACCTATAGAGTAAAATTTTATTGAGTGATTTGAGTAAATAAAGCATTGACTAGGGCAGACGCAGGTGGACATTCTTTATTTCTCCCCTTGGACTGCTTAACTCTCACCTTTTTTCCATCACAACATAGGTACATATTCTTATGGAAAGTTAGGCAGCATTACCTCAAAATCAGAACTTTGGAACCTCTAGATAAAATGGCTCCCAACCTAAAATGGTGATTCCAATGCCAATATTGATCTGATGCCAATACAAGGATGTCAGTCATTTCCAGATCTTTTATAGTAGGCCATCTTTGGACCCATACATCAGCTAATCATCCAAACAAACTAATAGTACCCTTTTAAAGAATGCAAGCTATTATATTAAATCTAGAATCTCTGCTCAATGGGCCAATATCAATAGACTCAGCCTGACCAAAGTTTATGTTCCTCCCACCATTATCCCACACTCTTATAATCCATTCCCATACATGTTCCCCAGACACCTACTTGTATGAATTAGAAAACCCAAGAAGTTCCTTCGAAGTGTGAGGTACCTCCTTGGGGGGGTCACACTCTGTACCTCACCTCTGGGGGCTGCTTAGATTTAGATCTAGTTGTAGGCCAGTGCCGAGGGCTGGACGAACAACTTGTGTACCTTGATACAGCAGGAGTGGAATCTGTTTATTGTAGAATAAGAGCGGTATTTATACATTTTACACAGCCTATCTAATTAGCATAAAATAGACCAATAAGGAATCTCCACAATTAATGGCTCGCTTTTGTTACTTCACAAACCACTCCCTCTGGCATTTTGCCAGGCACCATGCAGACTTGTTTACAGACTCTAACATTTCTCTGGCAAAATGCCAGGTGCCAATCTGACTTGTTTATAGACCTTAACAGGCCAGGAGGCAAAAGTGGGTGGTGAGGGTGGGTCCTAAGGAGTATGAATATCTTCATGCTGAGCAACTGAATTACAGAAGGTTTTTACTGTTTCCAGAAGCAAAGCAGGACTAGTTTCCTCCAGTGAGGGTGGAGAAACCAATGCCACACAGGGTGTGGGTAGGGATGTCTCAGTCATGGCTAAAGTGGGAACTCAACAACTTCTGGTAAAGTAAACCCATCAGAGTATAGGAGATGAGTAACCCCAGCCCCTTTAGCCTCCTCCCATACAACACCATCTCAATTTACAGGATCCCATTCTTTTCCAAGCAGTGCCCTCATTTTAACTGCAGACACCTTCCAAGGCTGAGAGTTAAACTTCTGCTTAGTTCAGCCAATTGCATGATTAGGGTTTGTGTTTGGTTTTCAGCAACCTCATTCCTATGACTACAAGACAGAGAGTCTTCTTCAGAAAACACTTAGCAGCTTTTAGAGCAGTTATGCATGACTGCAGCTAAGAAACTGAATTTTTGAGATGATAATTCTCCTTCTTAGTTCGCCCAGTGAAGGCAGAATCAACCAATCTACATCATCATATTTCTTAGGTTTTCAGAAGTGCTCGAAGATATCACATATAGAGTCACTGAACACCTTGATTTTTTTAAAGAGAGAGAGAGAGAGAGAGAGAGAGAGAGACAGAGAGAGACAGAGAGAGACAGAGAGAGAGAGAGAGAATTTTAATATTTATTTTTTAGTTTTCAGTGGATACAACATCTTTATTTTTATGTGGTGCTGAGGATCAAACCCAGTGCCCCTCGCATGCCAGATGAGCATGCTACCACTTGAGCCACATCCCCAGCCCCACGCCTTGATTATTACAAGTGGCAAATTGGGAGCATCAAATTCATTTACTTCACAAATCTCTTTTAACCATCACACCATGCATTATCAGTACTCTCCATAGTACCAGTAGGAGAATTGGTAACTTTAGGTCTAAACAATTCAGCCAATTCCAGAACCTCAATTATACATTCAATTTATAACCTAATGTCCTCTTATCTGTCAAGGTCCTGTCTTGGAAACCAGAGTGTGAGACCTTTAATTTTGGTCAGGTCTTTTCAAGACTATTTTTAGCTCTTCAGCACAGCTTCATTCTAAATAAATTTTACAATACTTTTTTTTTCTGAAAGGAAAAGAAGGCTAAAATTTTTGACAATGATTGCATTGAAGCTGTAGAACATTTAAAGATCTAGATTTTTAAATAATATTAAGACTTCTTATGCAAGACACAAAAAATCATTCTGCTTACTTATCATATTTTTTTATTTTGACGTTATTTTTGTTATATTTTCATGTAAGAATCTTTAAGCTTTTGATTGAATGTATTTTATATTTTTTGATACTGTGGTAGTAGGAGCAAATGTGACTCCCTTTTGTTTGATGACTTCATGCTGTAAAACAACTATGCCAAGTAGAAGAGTCATGACTGGAGCAAGATGTTCTTTTTCTTTTGTTATAGAAACCTTTAAGAACACGGAAATACCTAATGGGGCATTGTTTCTGTAACTAGGGTAATGGGGCTCTGTTTCTGTAACTGGGGTACTGGGCTAACTGTGATTGTTTAGGCTTCCCTCTGCTTGACTACACTGCCTGCTTCTGTAACCTGGTTTGCTTGCATTGGCTAGACTCCCCCAAACATCCCTTTTGTGGTTTTCAGGCTTATAAGGAGTGCCCTTTCTATTGTTCAGGGATGATCAGGGGAACAGCTTTATGGTCTGGTCAGCCGCCATGGGTGTGCTTCAATAAAGGCTTGATTCGATTATACATGAGTGGTCTGGAAGTCAGTTCATGAAACCCTGGGATGAAGCTTTAACCATAACATTTGAGGGCTCACCCTGGATCCATTTCTTCCCTACCTCATGCCAAATTTGTCTCCAATGATGGGCCTTTGGACCTAAACCCGATGTAGAGGGGAGCTCCTGAGAGACATTCCTCAGCCTCACTCCGAGGGTAACTCCAACAAGTCTTAGGACACTCTGAAAAGCCTCCTGATGGCTGTAAGTTCTGGTGAGTTGACTCTTCTGGCGGAGGGGGGGATATCAGATTGAATTCAGTCACTTACACCTTCCCCAGGACAGAATGAGACATTGTCACTGTCTCCCTGGAGGTCTCCCTGTGTGACCTTATCTGTCTGTATCTGGGGCCCACTGGAGGCCTCCCAGGGAAACCTTATCTTTCTGGGGACAGGATGAGATGAGATGTCATCTCTGACCCACTGGAGGCCTCCCTGCTGGGCCTCATCTGTCTGGGGGTAAGACTAGACAGTGGTCTCTGCCCCATTAGAGGTCTCCCTGTGTGACCTCTGCGATTTTTGCTTGACCTGTGTCTGTTCTGCTTTTGGTCATTTGTCCAGTGTCAGTTTGCCAGCCATTTGTTTTGTTTGCGGGGTCTCTGCCCCATTAGGGGTCTCTGCCCCATTAGAGGTCTCTCTAGGTGACCTCAGCGATTATTGCTTGTCCTGTGTCTGTTCTGCTGTTTATCGTTTCTCCAGCGTCTTCTTGCTGTTTGTCATTTATCCTTTTTTTTTTTTTTTTTGGCCAGCCATTTTTCTTTTGTGCATGGGCCCTTTTCTTGTTCTCATAACCGCTCTTCTTTCATCAGGACTCCTTCACTCCACCACATCATGGGACAAAGAAGTGCTACAGAGCTCTCTACCTGGACCCCTTTAACTTGTTTTCTTAACAATTTTCAGGACTTTATCTGTTGGTTTGCTTTTGTTTGTTCCCTTTGTCTTCTATGTTAATTTTATCTCAGTTTGTTTCTAATGAAAAAAAATGGTTAAAATGTTTTAACTGTGCTCACTACAGCTTGCATTAAAATGTAAAGTGCTGCCAACAAGACTAAAAGAATTGTCAAAAGTAAAAGCTAAAGGTAAAAAGAAAAAGACAGTCTAGAGATTGCCTTCATTTAGAAACTGGGCCAGGTGGCCAGCTGGGTAAATCATGTCAGTTCCTATAGAGGACAGATTAAAACTAAAGTGTTTCATGAAATTATTATTCCTAAATTGTATAAAAATAAAACATAATTTTGTCTAGAAAATTTGGCTTTTGTCTCTCAGTATTTTCAAGCATGAATAACTCCCAACTATTAAAAAATAGTCCAAAGATTTTTCAATGTCAGGCTAAAAGTTGGTGGTCGCTATCCAAGAAACCAAAAAAACAACAACAACAAAAAAAAACAGTTTAAAATAGGGCCCAACTTGGGTGACGCTCCCAAGGAGACCAATGAAGCTGCATCTTTGGGAAGTTCCTCCAGGGAGAAATAAGCCTCCTCATTTTTCTATGTTCCCTCAACTTTTTTCAGCTTTCATGAACAGGAACACCTCAGGGAAATGGTCAGAAATCTTTTAAAATTCTATGTTTGTTAAACTCATAATTTTGATTCAATATACTTAGGTTAATGTTTTTCTGATTACACTTAAATGGCTTTATTCTAAGTCCATTTTACAACAGTTAACTCTGAATCTAATAGGTTTTTTAAAAAATAAACTACAAGGCTTTTGTTTTTCTGTTTGCTTTGTGTGGGTGCACCAGTGTACTGTCTGTCTGCATGTATTGCCATGTCTATATATTTGATACAAATGAGCTCATAAATTAAAGTTTTAAAAAAATGGATCCAAATACTTGTGGATAAAATAAGAGTCATTGGGATACAAGAAGGTATAGAGGTCCAAACCAAAGGAATGAGCAATCTATTCAATGAAATAATACCAGAAAACTTCCCAGAGTTGAAGAAAGAGACAGAATCCCAAATCCTAGAAGCCTACAGGACACCGAATGTGCAAAATCATAAGAGATCCACACCTAGACACATTATAATGAAGATGCCCAACATACAGAATAAGGAGAGAATTTTAAAAGCCACAAGGGAAAGGAAGCAGATTACATTTAGGGGTAAACCAATCAGGATAACAGCTGATCTTTCAACACAGACTCTGAAAGCTAGAAGATCCTGGAATAACATATTTCAAACACTGAAAGAAAATGGGTTCCAACCAAGAATTGTGTATCCAGCGAAATTAAGCTTCAGGATGGAAGATGAAATTAAAACCTTCCACGATAAACAAAAGTTAAAAGAATTTGCAGCTAGAAAACCATCTCTTCAAAACATCCTCGGCAAAATATTACAGGAAGAGGAAATAGAAAATATCAATGAAAACCAACAGCGGGAGGTAGTACAGTAAAGGGGGGGAATAATCAAAGAGGAAAACAAACCATGTTTAGTAACATAAATAAACAAATATGGATGGAAGAACAACCCATATCTCAATAATAACCCTAAATGTTAATGGCTTAAACTCATCAATTAAGAGACACAGGCTAGTAGAATGGATCACAAAACAAGACCCAACAATATGCTGCCTTCAGGAGACGCATTTGATAGGAAAAGACATACATAGACTGAAGGTGAAAGGTTGGGAAAAGTCATATCACTCATATGGACTTTGGAAACAAGCAGGAGTGTCCATACTCATATCAAATAAAATAGATTTTAAGCCAAAGTTAATCAAAAGGGATAAAGAGGGACACTACATACTGCTCAAGGGAACCATACACCAACAAGACATAACAATCATAAATATATATGCCCCAAACAATGGTGCAGCTATGTTCATCAAACAAACTCTTCTCAAGTTCAAGAGTCTAATAGACCACCATACAATAATCATGGGAGACTTCAACACACCTCTCTCACCACTGGACAGATCTTCCAAACAAAAGTTGAATAAGGAAACTATAGAACTCAATAACTTAATTAATAACCTAGACTTAATTGACATATATAGAATATACCACCCAACATCAAGCAGTTACACTTTTTTTTCTCAGCATCAAATGGATCCTTCTCAAAAATAGATCATATATTATGTCACAGGGCAACTCTTAGACAATATAAAGGAGTAGAGATAATACCATGCATCTTATCTGATCATTATGGAATGAAATTGAAAATCAATGATAAAAGAAGTAAGGAAAAATCATGCATCACTTGGAGAATGAACAATAGATTAGTGAATGATCAATGGGTTATAGAAGACATCAAGGAGGAAATTAAAAAATTCTTAGAGATAAATGAAAACACAGACACAACATATCAGAATCTATGGGACACATTGAAAGCAGTTCTAAGAGGAAAATTCATTGCTTGGAGTTCATTCCTTAAAACAAGAAAAAAACCACAAATAAATGATCTAATACTTCACCTCAAAATCCTAGAAAAAGAAGAGCAAAACAACAGCAAAAGAAGTTGAAGGCAAGAAATAATTATAATCAGAGGTGAAATTAATGAAATTGAAACTAAAGAAACAATTGAAAAAATTGACAAAACTAAAAGTTGGTTTTTGAAAAAATAAATAAAATCGACAGACCCTTAGCCACACTAATGAAAAGAAGAAGAGAGAGAACTCAAATTACTAGCATACGGGATAAAAAAGGCAATATCACAACAAACACTTCAGAAATACAGAAGATTATCAGAAATTATTTTGAATCCTTATACTCCAATAAAATAGAAGATAGTGAAGGTATCGATAAATTTCTTAAGTCATATGATCTGCCCAGATTGAGTCAGGAGGATACACACAACTTAAACAGATGAATATCAATTCAGGAAATAGAAGAAGTCATCAGAAGACTACCAACTAAGAAAAGCCCAGGACCGGATGGGTATACAGCAGAGTTTTACAAAACCTTTAAAGAGGAACTAATACCAATACTTTTCAAGCTATTTCAGGAAATAGAAAAAGAGGGAGAACTTCCAAATTCATTCTACCAGGTCAACATCACCCTGATTCCTAAACCAGACAAAGACACTTAAAACAAAGAAAACTACAGACAAATATCTCTAATGAACCTAGATGCAAAAATCCTCAATAAAATTCTGGCGAATCAGATACAAAAACATATCAAAAAATTGTGCACCATGATCAGGTAGGATTTATCCCTGGGATGCAAGGTGGTTCAATATACAGAAATCAATAAATGTTATTCACCACATCAATAGGCTTAAAAATAAGAACTATATGATCATCTCGATAGATGCAGAAAAAGCATTCGACAAAGTACAGCAACACTTTATGTTCAAAACTCTAGAAAAACTAGGGATAACAGGAACATACCTCAATATTGTAAAAGCAATCTATGCTAAGCCTCAGGCTAGCATCATTCTGAATGGAGAAAAACTGAAGGCATTCCCTCTAAAATCTGGAACAAGACAGGGATGCCCTCTCTCACCACTTCTGTTCAACATAGTTCTCAAATCACTGGCCAGAGCAATTAGACAGACGAAAGACATTAAAGGCATAAAAATAGGAAAAGAAGAACTCAAATTATCACTATTTGCAGATGACATGATTCTATACCTAGCAGACCCGAAAGGGTCTACAAATAAACTATTAGAGCTAATAAATGAATTCAGCAAAGTGGCAGGATATGAAATCAACACGTATAAATCAAAGGCATTCGTGTATATCAGCGACAAATCCTCTGAAATGGAAATGAGGACAACCACTCCATTCACAATATCCTCAAAAAAAATAAAATACTTGGGAATCAACCTAACAAAAGAGGTGAAAGACTTATACAATGAAAACTACAGAACCCTAAAGAGAGAAATAGAAGAAGATCTTAGAAGATGGAAAAATATACCCTGTTCATGGATACGTAGAACTAACATCATCAAAATGGCGATATTACCAGAAGTTCTCCATAGGTTTAATGCAATGCCAATCAAAATCCCAACGGCATTTCTTATACAAATAGAGAAAGCAATCATGAAATTCATATGGAAAAATAAAAGACCCAGAATAGCAAAAGCAATTCTAAGCAGGAAGTGTGAATCAGGCGGTATAGCGATACCAGACTTCAAACTATACTCCAGAGCAATAGTAACAAAAACTGCATGGTACTGGTACCAAAACAGGCGGGTGGAGCAATGGTACAGAATAGAGGACACAGAAACCAATCCACAAAATTACAACTATCTTATATTTGATAAAGGGGCTAAAAGCATGCAATGGAGGAATGATAGCATCTTCAACAAATGGTGCTGGGAAAACTGGAGATCCATATGCAACAAAATAAACCTGAATCCCTTTCTCTTGCCATGCACAAAAGTTAACTCAAAGTGGATCAAGGAACTTGAGATCAAATCAGAGACACGGCGTCTGATAGAAGAAAAAGTTGGCTACGATCTACATACTGTGGGGTCGGGCTCCAAATTCCTCAATAGGACACCCATAGAACAAGAGTTAATAACTAGAATCAACAAATGGGACTTACTCAAACTAAAAAGTTTTTTTCTCAGCAAAAGAAACAATAAGAGAGGTAAATAGGGAGCCTACATCCTGGGAACAAATCTTTACTCCTCACACTTCAGACAGAGCCCTAATATCCAGAATATACAAAGAACTCAAAAAATTAGACAATAAGATAACAAATAACCCAATCAACAAATGGGCCAAGGACCTGAACAGACACTTCTCAGTGGAGGACATACAATCAATCAACAAGTACATGAAAAAATGCTCACCATCTCTAGCAGTCAGAGAAATACAAATCAAAACCACCCTAAGATACCATCTCATTCCAGTAAGATTGGCAGCCATTAGGAAGTCAAACAACAACAAGTGCTGGCGAGGATGTGGGGAAAAGGGTTCACATGTACATTGCTGGTGGGACTGCAAATTGGTGCGACCAATTTGGAAAGCAGTATGGAGATTTCTTGGAAAGCTGGGAATGGAACCACCATTTGACCCAGCTATTCCCCTTCTTGGTCTATTCCCTAAAGACCTAAAAAGAGCATACTACAGGGACACTGCTACATTGATGTTCATAGCAGCACAATTCACAATAGCAAGACTGTGGAACCAACCTAGATGCCCTTCAATAGACGAATGCATAAAAAAATGTGGCATTTATACACAATGGAGTATTACTCTGCATTAAAAAATGACAAAATCATAGAATTTGCAGGGAAATGGATGGCATTAGAGCAGATTATGCTAAGTAAAGCCAGCCAATTCCTTAAAAACAAATGCCAAATGTCTTCTTTGATATAAGGAAAGTAACTAAGAACAGAGTAGGGATGAAGAGCATAAGAAGAAGATTAACATAAAACAGGGATGAGAGGTGGGAGGGAAAAGGAGAGAGAAGGGAAATTGCATGGAAATGGAAGGAGACCCTCAGGGGTATACAAAATTACATACAAGAGGAGTGAGGGGAAAGGGGAAAAAATATAAGGGGGAGAAATGCATTACAGTAGAGGGGGTAGAGAGAGAAGAGGGGAGGGGAGGGGGGTAGGGGGGATAGTAGAGGATAGGAAAGGCAGCCGAATACAACAGACAATAGTATGGCAATATGTAAATCAATGGATGTGTAACTGATGTGATTCTGCAATCTCTATACGGGGTGAAAATGGGAGTTCATATCCCACTTGAATCGAAGTGTGAAATATGATATATCAAAAACTATGTAATGTTTTGAACAACCAACAATAAAAATTAATAATAAACAAAAAACAAAAACAAAACAAACAAACAAACAAAAAAATATATATATATATAATTTAAAAGGTTCAATTCAAATTGGGAAAATAAATAAATAAAAGTACAAATATCTTTAAAGTAACTAATACACAGCTTTGTTTCTGGATTAAACAGCTGTTAAAATGTTAATGTCTATAAATTGTCTGATGTCATTGTCTCTAGTATTTTTATTCAACATCAACAAAAAAAGATTACTAATACTATTCAATGTACTTGTCTGATACCTTGTTTTTTTAAAAAAAGACTCTAAATTTCATCTAAATGTATATAAAATTAATCATAGATGTGTTTGTTAGACACATCTAATTGGTTTACAAAGTTAAAATGCTGACTGTTAAATATGATATCAAGTACTCTTAACTCCTTAAATTCCATAAGGTAAAATACTTAAACAATGTTGGTGTTTTCATAAATTGGTAAACTAAAAAAAAAAAATGAAATTATAAAAACAAGGTTACTCTAAATTACAAAGTCCTAACAGGTATAATTCTACATACAAGCAGTCAAGAGGTTTCAACTGTATTTCAATTAAAGTACTGTAAATAATAAATATTTCATCTTATTAATATGGATTAATTTATCTAAATTCAAAATTTTATAAGGGTTATTATTTCAAGGTACAAACAAAAAGGATCAATGTGTTAATAAATTATTTAAAAAGTTCTAAATATAAAAATATATTTAATAAAAAAATTTTCCAGATAAAAAAGTCTTTACGTGATAAAATATAATTATAATACATTTAAGTAAACAACAAAAGGTTCTAATTAAGTAATATAAAGGTCTATAAATAAAAGACTAATATTAAAAGGTTTATATGTAACTAAGTTGGTTGTATATGTAACACAAATATTTAAAACTATTCAAGGTTGTTTTCTAAGGACAAATATTAATGTACTGATATATTTATATGTTAAAATGACAAAAATTTCTAAAAATATTAATTACCTTATGTCTGTTAAGTTTTATCCCCTGGAACAAGTAATCTTGGAGAAACTAAGGTTTTTACATCGGTGGCTAAACAGCAACTGTTATTTTAAAGTATTGTCCTACATTACAAAGTCTAGATTTTCCTTTAAAAACTAACCTTGGTTAATATAAAACATCATTGAAAGTGTGGTACATTACTATTCTTTATGGATTAAATGTGTTCATATCTTTCAGGTAAACAAGTCTGTAAGGTAAAAGTTTTAAAGGAACATTTTATCAAGCTGGTATTCTTCAAACTAAAATTGTCTGAAATGGTAATTTAAACTTATAAAGATAATAGATTTTATTGGGGATTTATTTATATTATTTGATGTTTTATAACCAAATCTTATGTTAACTTTTACACTAATATATAAAAATTTAAAGGTATTTTAAAAGATAATGACAGCCTGATCTGTTTAAAAATTAATATGATAAAACATTTTGCCATTTTTCTACATGGAAAAAAAATATTAAGGGCTCTCAGCCTTTCCTTAATTAATGTTTCAAATATATGTCATATTGTGTTAGCTAACATTCATACAGAGTCAGAAAACAATATATGTAAACTTTATAAAATGATATCTAAAAAGAGAGACAAAGATCAGCTTTAGAACTAAAGCACTTTACCTAAGATTGTAAAGAGCCCTGCCTTACTTGAGATAAGGCTCTGCCTCCCACCTTACAACATGTCAGAATAACTTCAAAGTAGGCCAGATTTCAGTTAATTTAAAGTTATATTCAAATATTAATTTTATTACAAAGATTACTGTGATCTCAAATAGAAAATATAATGTATAACTCAGCCAAGGTTCAAACTTATATACAAACCAAATAAGTTTTTACTATCATTAATTTCACTTTGTATTTTCATTATGACCAAAAAAAGTGACCACAACACTGAGAGCAACCAAGAGACTTTTACTGTGACAATGTCTGATTAACACACAAAGAGAGAGACAGAAAAAAAAGAAAAGTGCAAAAGAGCAAAAGAGAGACAGGAAAGAGAGAGAGAGAAAAAAGGAGAAAGAAAAAATGAGAGACAGGGAAAGTGAGAGAAAAAGTTGAGAAGAGAGGAGGACCTGGCAAGAGAAAATTTTTATAGCCAAAATCTAATGTGGTCTCTAGATCTGCAAGCTGCCTTGTTGGTGTACAGTGATTGGATCACAGTAGATGCTAAGGTGTCATCTTCTGCTTTCAGACAAATCTCCAGCATTACCTGAATTAATAAATAAACTAAGGATATTGTGTTTTGTAAAAATTAACTGTAAAGTTATAAACATTAAAGTTAAAGCTCAACATTCTTACTTTAAAACTGGTAAAACTGACTTGCTGGATGTTTAAGACCAAATGTAAATATTAAGGTTAAAATAAAGGGGCCAAAGAAACCAATATTTGGCTCTTGCCCTCTGAGTCAGGATGAACCCAGGACAGGGGGAAAGCTTTGCAACTCCGGGCCACATAACCTCCTGAAAAGAGAGATTAATGAGACCACTGGAGAACAGAAAGCCAATGAGTGTTCATGCTGCAAAAGAAGAGGGTCATTGAAAAAGGAGACATGCCTGATGTTTCCAAGGGAAGCCATATGGTCAGCAAGACCTTGACCCATCCTAATGCAGATGACATTAACAGAGCTAAAATTCTGCTCACAAGTTCCCCAAAAATGTCCTCCAAGGAAACTCAGCTGACTCTTACCAATAGATAGGAACAAGGTCAGTTTGACCAGCTTGGTCTTAAACACCTAGCAAAAACAGTTAAAACCAAAGCACAGTCATTCCTGGACATTTAAAAAGAAACAACAGTTTTTATAATGTAACTTAAAATGTACACTAGTGTTAGCATCCCCCCAAAATAAGTAAGACTGGAGACAACAGAAGAAAAATTCTTAGGCAAAAATGCCTGATAACTACCAATAAACATTTTATTCAGTTTAAGGCCTTTAGATCTTCCTAACTTCCTACTTAGGTAGATGTAATCAATGTTTATTAATAAAATTATCTAGCCCTAAGTAACAAAAGGATCTTTATTGAACACAGAGGTCATGCCAAAAAAGGTATTTTTACAAAAATCAGATGACATTAACTAATTTAACTAAATGTTGTGTCTACATTCCTGATAATTCTGACAATGTTAAAGATTTATGTTCCCTAAAAAAAGTGCCTTATTAGGCTTTGTTAGGCCTTGTAATGGGGACAATTTCTCAGGTCTTCCACCTCCTGGTAAACAATTATTAATTTCTGTCATTTTCATGATATTCATGGACAGGTTCCAGATGCTACAACTGCTATTTTGTATTAATCTTGCTTCAGCACTCATGTCCTTTTGTTTCCCTCATAGAAGAGCCCACCCCAGGTGACTTTACATCCTGTTCTTCCTGAACCAGACTTTTACCATGGACTCCTTGACCCACTCAGTTTCTAAAAAGGGACTCCAAATTGCTTGCCCACTGCACATCACCCCCTTTCAGCTGGAAGTAGCAAGAACGGTCATCGCCCTTTTCCTTTATGGCAGGTGGAGGTCCCTAATATTAGAGAAAAAATTATGGTCAACATAGATATTCGCCAATATGTCTAGCTCAGGAAGGTGTACCTGGGAAACTATTCACAAGATCACCCTGGGTGATCTCCCATAAAAAGACACTTGCTTCCACAACCCAACTTATAAGTGGGACAACTCTCCGTTCACCAAAAATTGTGCTTCCCACGTCCCACTTTGAATTCCCTGCCTATACCTCCAAACTTTCAATAACTCTTAACTATATAACCTACTATTTTGATGGAGTAAAAGGAAAAGAACACCTGGAATTATTAAAAGGGCAGGGCCCACTGATTTATCAACATAGACTTGCTGCCCTGCCCCCATTATAGTTCCCCTCCTGGCTGGTTTGGGAAGTCCTTCAGCCATCAAATAGATATAAATTTAGAAAAAAACTAGAAAGGCCAATCTCCAAAGTAAAGGTTTCACTAGATTCTCTGACAGAAATAGTCTTACAAAACAGATGAGATCTAGATGGTCTCTTTCTGAAACAAGGAGGACTTTGTATGGCTCCAGGAGAAACTTGTTTCTCTGCAAACCATTCTGGGATAATAAAGAACAGTTTGGCACTTGTGAGAAACAGGTTAAAGGAAAGAGATGAAGCACTAGAAACTTCAGGCAATTGGTTCCAAAACCTATTCTCATGGTCCCCTTGGTTGACTACCATCATTTCAGCCATAGTTGGGCCCCTAGTGCTTCTCCTGAATGGGATTAAGACCCTGCCTCTTAAAAACACTCCTAAACCATATACAAAAGAATGTAGGTGAGATCAGACTTATGGTCTTGGGAGACCAGTAGTATAGTCCCTTAGACACAGAAGGATGAAAACAATCACACAAACAACAACAAAAAACCCCTGAAGCCTAATGATGTGCAAGATTGACATCAAACCTACTAAAACCAGTGGGTAATGTGGTAGTAAGAGCAAATGTGACTCCATTTTGTTTTATGACTTCATTCTATAAAACAACCATGCCAAGTAGAAGAGTCACAACTGGAGCAAGATGTTCTTTTCCTTTTGCTATAGAAACCTTTAAGAACATGGAAATACCTAATGGGGCATTATTTCTGTAATTAGGGTAACTGGGCTAACTGTGATTGGTTAGGCTTCCCTCTGCTTGACTGCACTGTCCTGCTTCTCTAACCTGGCTTGCTTGCATTGGCTAGACCCCCGAACATCCCTTTTGCAGTTTTCAGGCTTATAAGGAATGCCTTTGCAATTGTAACCTGGCTTGTAACCTGACTTGCTTACATTGGCTAGACCCCCCCCCAACATCCCTTTTGCAGTTTTGAGGCTTATAAGGAGTGCCCTTGCAATTGTAACCTGGCTTGCTTGCATTGGCTTGACCCCCCGAACATCCCCTTTGTAGTTTTCAGGCTTATAAGGAGTGCCCTTGCAATTGTTCGGGGATGAAGGGGAACAGCTTTATGTTCTGGTCAGCCGCCACAGTTGTGCTTCAATAAAGGCTTGAATCGATTATATGTGAGTGGTCTGGAAGTCAGTTCATGAAAACCTGGAACAAAGCTTTAACTATAACAATACAAAATTCAATGAAATCACTTTCTTGGTTTCCATTTTTGATTAGTCATTGATAGTGCAAATGATAAAATTTGAGTGTTGATTTTGTATCCTCCAACTTTTTAAAATTAGCTGTTAGTTCTAACAGATGTTTTGGTGAGTTTTAGGGTACTTTACATGTAAAATACTGTGCTGTATATATTCTTTTTTTATTTCAATCTCTATGTTTTATTTATTTTGAAATTAAAGGTGAATTTTTAATGTCACATTTGTGGTGTATGTAATTTTCCTAATTTATCCTTTAGTTCATTTGAGACAATTTCCTGTCATAGATTCATAATTTTATTTATCAGACTCCTTTATATCAGACCACATACAGGTGAATTTTATTCTCCTCAGATTCTGTGTTTGTGAGGTGGCTCATTGTGATTTTCCCACAAATGTGACTCCAGACTCTGTATTTGCAGCCCCTAAGGACCACTCCTAAATGCAAGAACAGTGAACTATCTGAGTTACCCCCCAGTGCACACTCCTAGTTTGGATGGAGCAGGGCTCTGCCTTCTTGTTTGGGCTCTCAGTTCATACACTAATGTCCTTTTCTCTGTCAAGGTCCTGTCTCAGTGCTGTCATTATTCTGCTCTTGATGCTTTGCTGTTCAAAATGCCACCCAGGTGAGGTGTTACATGCTGTCCAGTGTCCCTGAGAACCCTCAGGTTCTGAAATATCTTACTAGGACAATACACATGTGTGAGGAGCTTTGAGTGGCTTGCGTCACAGTGTTGATGGTGATGATCTCAGTGCTGATGAATGAACCCACAGGGTGCATTGAACAATAGCTCTGTTCCCAGAACAGGGTCTGTGTAGTTTGTGAAAAGGCTGTGATCAGTTTTGATCAGGGTTGTTGGGGCCTAACCGCATTTCTCATGAGAGCAAAGGGACAGTATTTCCTATTTCAGCATTTGCAGTTTCATTAGAGAACATATCAACTGTGAGGAGTTACAATAGTTTCTTTCTCTTTGAGGGTGTAGTTGAGGCCTGGTTTGGTGGTGTATACCTATAATCCCAGGGACCCAGTGTTAAACCACGATGCAAAGAAAAGACCACCAACTCAAATTGTGAATCAAATTAAAGCAAGCTTATCTTTGCACATACAGGAAATGGCCAGGACTATTTCTCCCAAATCTCCCGGCTAGAAAGTAGCACCCTAGTTCTCTAGGAACACAGTTTTATAGCACAAAAAGTTTCAAAGGGTGTGTCATGAGAACTTACAGATAACAGGATTTTGACAAGCAAAATACAAAAGAAGATAGAAAGTTAATGATCTACATAGCTTAACATTTAAAGGTAGGGAAGAAGTTTAGATCCCAACATCAGAATTTATGAGGTGCCACTGATGTTTCAAAGAGGGTTGTTATCTGGCCAGGGAAAACCAGGCATGGGTGAGTTCAAGGCATAGGCAAAAATTCCACATAAGTTTAGAAATTGCAGTAATTTATAGTAAAACACAAATTAACTTTTCATGACTTTGTGACACGATGGCTCCCAATCTTATCATGGAATTAGGCTGGATTCATCACAAGGAGTCCAGGGCAGAAGAATCTCAAGTTCTAAGCCAGCCTGGGCAATGTAGAAAGACCATGCCTCAAGTTAAAAAATTAAAATTGCTATGAACATAGTTTAGTTAAATTCCCTGGGTTCAATAAGCAGAAATAAAGAAAAACAAAGAGTGCTATTAAAAAGAATATACAGAGTGGTATTTATTTCCATATTATAGAGGTATAATGAAACAACAAAATTTGTTTACATTTACTTTGTATGATGATATATATATATATATATATATATATATATATATATATATATATATATATATATTATATTTCAGGTATATGGGAGGAATATGTGTACTACAAACAAAATGATAATCATAATAAAGATCTTAGAATGTGAACTCTGGAAATTTTGAGCCCATAGAATTATGTGGAACAGAAATGGAGTGAGGTTGGCGGGGTCAATAAGTTCTGTTCAGCTACTGCCCAGCATGAAGATTGCACTCCAGGGCATTATATACTTGATGGTTGCAGAGGGCAGATCCTAAATTTTCTCACCACAGACATAAAAAAATAATGATAAATATGTAAGTTGTAAATGTGCTAATGTGTCTGAATGTCTCCTGCTTCTTCTTCTTCATATCTCTGTCCTGTGGAGAGAATGGAACGTCCTAGTGTTCTGTTGAGCAGTAGTGCTGAGAGAGGGTACCTTGCCTTATTTCTGATCTTAGATGCACTGATTTCAGTCTCTCAATTGATCATGTAATTTGTACTTCATTTGGTTAATTTGATGTATTACACTGATTGATTGATGTAAGTTGAACCACCCTTGCATCCCATTTATAAAGCCCACTGGCTCAGGAGTATGACTTATTTTTAATGTGCTGCCCAATTCAATTTGCTTTATTTTTTCTAGGATTTTTGTATTACTAGTTCCTTGGGGATATGGCTCTTTAATTTTCTTGTTATGTCCTTCCTTGTGGTTTCAGGGCAATGATTGACCTCTCAGAACGAATTTTGGGAGGGCTACTTTCTCTTCAGTTCTTCAAAAGAGTCTGAGACAGATTGTTTTAAACTCTTGAAATGTTTTCTAGTATTACCTAATAAGTCATCTCTCTAGTTTAATTTTTCAAAGGGAAGATTTGCCAATCAAAATCATCTTTCTAAAAGATTAAACTATCAAAGTTTTAGTTTCACATTATTTGAAAAAAAGCATGTCAAAGTAAGCAGAATTCTCTCACAGAAGCATGTGAAGTGCTGCCTCTTCATGCCAGGAGCTGAGTTCTCCCTATGGCAGCACAATTAGCCCAACACCTTCAGTACTCTCTCTTCTTTCTTGGCACATTGCTCTTCTAACATGCTTTGGGGCACTAATTTTCTCAGTTCTTTTGGCCACCTAATTTCTCCAAAGATACTGCCTGCATCAGACACCTGAGGCTTACATCAGATTCCTCTGGGTGTTGCCTGCTAGGTGCACCAGGGTTCATGTGAGAGGCATGCTCAGGAGGCAGAACTCTGAAGATGAGCTCCCAGAGGTTATCTGCCATCTCCTTAGCTTAATGAGTCTCATGAGTATATTTCAAAAACTTCATTTGTCAGATTCTAAAACTTTCCCTCATTATTTCAGCCTTTGCTTGTCTCTATGTTTTGCTCATTATTGTGCCTCTGTCCTGTGTGGCCCTCTAACTGTGCCCAGATGGGGTTAGAAGTGCTTGCTCTGAGTGAAGGCTGTCTGCAACTTTCCAGGGCTGCAATTCAAAAATCTCACCATGAAGACCAGTGTTGAAAATACTTTCCCTTAAGCTCCTCTCCAGAAGTTTGATAGTTTTAGGCCTTACTTTTATGTATGTCACTTATGAATTTCAAGATGATTATATGTGTGATGTAAGAAAAGGGGACAGTGTCATTTTTTCACTGTGGATATTCCTTTTTTCTCAGCAATGTCTGGAAGAGACTCCTCTTTCTCAATGGGTCTTCTTGGTGCCCTTGTTGAAATTTTTTCTACCTGACCACCTATATTTGGCTTATTTCTTAGCTCTCTACTCTGTTCCATATATTTAGGTTTCTACTTTTGTGCCTGTGTTGTACTGTAGATTGCTATGGCTTTGTAAAAATATCTTAAATTAGAAAGTGTAATACCTCCAAATTTGTTTTTCTTTCTCAGTGTCTCTATGAACATTTCAAATTTTTGTGGCTCCATAATTTTTTTCCATTTTTTTGTGTGAAGAATGTTTCTGAGATTTAATAAAGACTCCATCAAATCTACATGTGTTCAGGTAGCTTGGATATTTTAACCATATAAATTCTATATAGTATGCATGAACATATGATATATTTCCATTTATTTATTTCTTCTTTACTTTTTTTCACCAATGCTTAGTTTTAAGTGTACAAATCATTCACTTCCTTGCTTAATTGATTTCTAGAGTTATTTTTATGCAATCAGAAGTGCGGTTATTCTCTTGATTTCCTTTTCTCCTAGGTAATTATTTGTGCAGAGAAGTATTACTGAATTTTGTATGTTGATTTTTTTTCTAGATTTTAAAAATTAATTAATTAATTTGTTCTAATTTGTTACACATAACAGCAGAATGCATTTCAGTTCATAGTACACAAATGGAGCACAATTCTTCATTTCTTTGGTGGTACACAAAGTAGAGTCACACCATTCATGTCTTCCTACATGTACCTAGGGTAATGATGTCCCTCTCATTCCACCATGGTACGTTGATTTTGTATCATGCACTTTCCTGAATTTATTTATTAGTTCTAAATGTTTGTGGTGCCTTTGAAATGTTCTACATATAAATTATGTTATCCACAAATAGAAATCATTTTATATTTTCTTTTTTGATTGGGATGACTTTGATTCCTTCTTATTTTCTGATAAAAGTTCCTTTTCCTTTTTCTTTTCTTCCTAGTATTTCCAGTACTGGGAGATAGAGCTGTGAGAGTGGGATTCCCTGTGCTGTAGTGCAGAATCCAGCCTTATGTTAAAGTCTTTAATACATTTTAGTTGGTATATCAAGGAAGTGCTGGGAGTTTACAGTGCTATTCTGCATGTAGAAATCTGGTTGTCCAGATACCACTCTTAATCCTCATACTAGTATTTTAGAACTTGTGTGTATTATAACTGCATTTTTAAAAGGGGTTTTGGTTTGTTTGTTTTGTTTTGTTTTGTTTTGTTTTTTAGTGTGCTTGGGATTGAACCAAGGGCCTTGTGCATGTAAGGCAAACACTTAATTGACAGAGATATATCTTGGTTCATAACACTGTATTTTAAAAAGTCACTAACTTAATTTTGAATATGCACAAAATTTCTACTTTTTTCTATTTGACCTTAGTACATTAACAATGTCACAAATGACATATTAATATATTATCTACCAAATAACAAACCTAAAATCATTTGGATGTTTTTTCTTCTAAATTAAGAAAAATTAAATGTGGAGAAGTCAACCGAAATAACAATATTAAGAGCTTTTATATTTTCCTTTATCAGAGAACTTCACTTTTATATGAAGACATATCACTCTCTAGTGTCAGTTTTAATTTAATTTAACCATTTCTTGTGGGACATGTATATTACTAATTAACTTGCTTAGTTTTTATTGTTTCTGGAATATCATTATTTCTCTCTTATTTTAAAGAGTAGTTTTGCCATATATAAAATTCTTACCTGTTAGTTTTTCTATCTCAATGCTAAATATATCAAACCACTGTTCTCTAGCATGCAAAGTTTCTACTCAGAGACTGACCAGTAATATTCTAGAGGATTAGTTTTATGTGATGAGTTTCTTTTCTCTTGTGCCTTTTAATATTTTCTTTGCCTTTGTTTAGACGCTTTGATAATAATGACTCTTGGTCTTCAACTCTTTGGATTTATTTTATTGGGAGTACATTGAGCATCTTGGATTTGCAGATATACTTACATATATATTTATTTAAGTACATGTAGTTTTTGTATGTTTTTACCGAAGGTCCCAAATCTTTCTCTACAATCTGATATCATCTTGTAAGTATCTAAGAATATTTGCTTTTTTTCATTTTCTTTTTGTTAGACTTGATAATTGCAATTTAAATGTCTTACAGTTACTTGATTCTTCTTTTGGTGAGTTTTAATTTGATATTGAACATTTAAGTACATTTTTCAATTCATTTCTGACTTGTGGCTCCAGAATTTTTCCATTTCTTTTACTTTACAATTTTAATGAAATTGTTGGTAATTTCACTATTTCCAGGTATAATTTTTCTGTTTTGCTTTCACTCTTTCTTAGTATTTTCCTTTAGCTTTTTAAATGTATTTAAAACAATGAATATTAAATATTTGTCTAGTAAATCTGGAGTTGGTGTCTTTAGTATTTGTAGATTCCTATTGTTCCTTTAACTAGACACTTCCATGTTTCTTTATGCATTGTATGATCTTTTATTTGCAAGGGGGATTTTTATAAGACATCAACTATATTCTTCCATTGAAGGCTGGTTCTGTGTGTGCTAGAAACATCATTGATCTGAAGGCTCACTGAGAGGCATCTTTTCTCAGCCTGTGTCTTCCCTTTCCTGTGCATGTGTCTCCTCACAATCCTCCCAAGGTCTTGGATGCTTTTATATGTCTTCATTTTTCTGTGATTATTATCTATTCCTTTTCTTAGTGACTGAATGTTCTTTTATGTTCTTTGGCCTAAAATATCTTGCCCCCAAATATCTGCAGGTCTCTGTCCTTTGATCTTTCATTCCCATGGTGCCTGCCACAGAAATTGGCAATTTCCAACTTTGGGAAACAATTTTGCTGCTATTGTCTTTGAAATCTGAGTCAAGTGATACAGAAATAGCTCCTATGATGTCCTACAGATAAGATAGACTGTATCAAATTCTGTCCTTTCCCTCCATCCCAAGGGAGGAAACTGAGAATATGACTACTTCCTCTTGTATGTCATGATATGTAAATGTGATAAAGATATAAAAGAAAAAAAAAAGAATATGAAAAGACTCTACAAATTTCCCTACTAACTGGATGTGGGTTTTTGAGGATTGGACATCCAGAGGGTTCATATGGGTCATTGAAGAGTGTCAAAAGTTCTTAAAAGTCTATCTTAGCCAATCTATAGATTTTCAATATATCCATGGGGATTGATGGTTTGTTACTTCCTAGCCCACGAGCATGTTGACTTCCTATAATTTTACCTAAAAGAGAATTTTCTTGGTGTTTGTGTTGCCATAAAAAAATACCTAATTTTGTGTAATGTCTAAAGAAAGAAGAATATTGGTCTGACCATTTTGATGGCTGGAAAGTGCAAACATCATGGTACCACCACTGAATAGGGAAAACAATGGAGAATCAAAAAGAGAACTGGCTTTGTGAAGAAGGGGCACCATGTGAGCCAGGAGCCATGAGGATAGGGAGAAAATCCTTGGTCTCACTTTACAACAACCAGGTCTGTCAGGAACAGATCTAGTCCTATCAGAGCCCCACTAGTCTCTCAGATGGTGATGCTCCCATGTGGAATCACTCCAGGCCTCATCACCTCTGGACTGTTCTTGTTCCATAATTTTTGTTGGTGCACTAGAGTGGTAAATAATGAGACTAATTGTTACATATTCATACTTGTGCACATATGACAATGTAATTCACCCCCATCGCTCCCCACTTTTCCATTTTCCCTCTCCTTCTCTCTCCATTGGACATTTTCCTATACTCTACTATCTCCCTGTGATTTTCTGAGGTCCACTCCACACACATTTTTGTCCTTTCTAGCTTCCACATCTGAGATCACATATATGACCCTGGACTTTATGAGTTTGGATTATTTTGCTCAATCTAATGTTCTTAATCTCCATTCATTTTCCAACAGATGACATAATTTTATGCTTCTTTATGCAATACAATTATTATGGATGACTTCAATATACCTCTCTCACCACTGGACAGATCTTCCAAGCAAAAGTTGAATAAAGAAACTATAGAACTTAATAATACAATTAATAACTTAGACTTAATTGTCATATATAGAATATACCACCCAGCATCAAGTGGTTACCCTTTTTACTCAGCAGCACATGGATACTTCTAAAAAATTGACCATATATTATTTCACAGTGCAACTCTTAGAAATTATAAAGGAGTAGAGATAATACCATGCAACCTATCTGATAATAATGGAATGAAACTGGAAATCAATGATAAAAGAAGGAAGAAAAAATCCTATATCACTTGGAGAATGAACAATATGTTACTGAATGATCAATGGGTTACAGAAGACATCAAGGAGGAAATTAAAATTTTTTTACAGATAAAAGAAAACACAGACACAACATATCAGAATCTATGGGACACTATGAAAGCAGTTCTCAGAGGAAAATTTATTGCTTGGAGTTCATTCCTGAAAATAAAATAAAAGAAAAAAACAACAAATAAGTGATCTCACACTTCATCTCAAAACCCTAGAAAAAAGAAGAGCAAAACAGCAGCAAATGTAGTAGAAGGCAAGAAATAATTAAAATCAGAGCTGAGATCAATGAAATTGAAACAAAAGAAATAATTGAAAAAATTGACAAAAGTAAAAGTTGGTTCTTTGAAAAAAAATAAGATCAACAGACCCTTAGCCATGCTAATGAAGAGAAGAGAGAGAACTCAAATTACTAGCATATGAGATGAAAACGGTAATATCACAACAGACACTACAAAAATACAGAAGATAATGAGAAATTATTTTGAAACCTTATACTCCAATAAAATAGAAGATAGTGAAGGCATTGATAAATTTCTTAAGTCATATGATTTGCCCAGATTGAGTCAGGAGGATACACACAACTTAAACAGATGAATATCAATTCAGGAAATAGAAGAAGCCATCAAAAGACTACCAACCAAGAAAATCCCAGGACTGGATGGGTATACAGCAGAGTTTTATAAAACCCTTAAAGAAGAAGTAATACCAATACTTTTCAAGCTATTTCAGGAAATTGAAAAAGAAGGAGCACTTCCAAATTCATTCTATGAGGTCAACATCACCCTGATTTCTAAACCAGACAAAGACACTTCAAAGAAAGAGAACTACAGACCAATATTTCTAATGAACATAGATGCAAATATCCTCAATAAAATTCTGGCAAATCAGATACAAAAACATATCAAAAATATTGTATACCATGATCAAGTAGAATTCATCCCTGGGATGCAAGCCTGGTTCAATATATGGAAATCAATAAACGTTATTCACCACATCAACAGACTTAAAGATAAGAACCATATGATCATCTTGATAGATGCAGAAAAAGCATTAGACAAAGTACAGCATTACTTTATGTTCAAAACACTAGAAAACTAGGGAAAACAGGAACATACCTCAATATTGTAAAAGTTATTTAAGAAAAGCCTAAGGCTAGCATCATTCTAAATGGAGAAAAATTGAAGGCATTTCCTCTAAAATCTGGAGCAAGACACAGATGCCCTCTCTCACCACTTCTATTCAACATAGTCCTCGAAACACTGGCCAGAGCAATTAGACAGACAAAAGAAATTAAAGGCATAAAGATAGGAAAAGAAGAACTTACATTAGCACTATTTGAAGGTGACATAATCCTATACCTAGAAGACCCAAATGGTTCTACCAAGAAAATTATAGCACTAGTAAATGAATTTAGCAAAGTGGCAGGATATAAAATCAACACACATAAATCAAAGGCGTTCCTGTATATCAGTGACAAATCCTCTGAAACAGAAATGAGAACAACCACCTCATTCACAATATCCTTAAAAAAATAAAATACTTGTGAATTAACAATAGAGGTGAAATAACTATACAAAGAAAATTACAAAACACTAAAGAGAGAAATAGAAGAAGACCTTAGAAGATGGAAAGATATACCTTGTTTATGGATAGGCAGAACTAATATCATTAAAATGGCCATATTACCAAAAGTATTCTGTAGGTTTAATGCAATGTCAATCAAAATCCCAACAACATTCCTTGCAGAAAAAGAAAAAGCAATCATGAAATTTATCTGGAAAAATAAAAGACCTAGAATAGCAAAAGCAACTCTAAGCAGAAAGAGTGAAACTGGCGGTACAGAGATACCAGATTTTAAACTATACTACAGAGAAATAGTAACAAAAAGAGCATGGTACTGGTACCAAAACAGGTGGATAGACCAAAGGTACAGAATATGGGACACAGAGACCATTCCACAAAATTACATCTACCTTATATTTGACAAAGGTGCTAAAAGCATGCAATGGAGAAAGGATAGCATCTTCAACAAATGGTGCTGGGAAAACTGGAAATCCATACGCAAAAAATGAAATTGAATCCCTTTCTCTCACCATGCACAAAAATTCACTCAAAATGGATCAAGGAGCTAGGGATTAAAACAGAAACTCTGTGTCTGATAGAATAAAAGTTGGCTCTAATCTCCATCTCATGGGGTCGGGCTCCAAATTCCTTAATAGGACACCTATAGCACAAGAGTTAAAATCAAGAATCAACAAATGGGACATACTCAAACTAAAAAGTTTTTTCTCAGCAAGAGAAACAATAAGAGAGGTAAATAGGGAGCCTACATACTGGGAATAAATTTTTACCCCTAACACTTCAGGTAGAGCTCTAATCTCCAGAGTGTACAAAGAACTCAAAAAGTTAAACAACAAGAAAACAAATAACCCAATCAACAAATGGGCCAAGGATCTAAACAGACATTTCTCAGAAGAGGATATACAATCAATCAACAAATACATGAAAAAATGCTCACCATCTCTAGCAATCAGAGAAATGCAAATTAAAACCACTCTAAGATATGATCTCACTCCAGTAAGAATGGCAGCCATTATGAAGTCAAACAATAATAAGTGCTGGCGAGGATGTGGGGAAAAGGGTACACTTGTACATTGCTGGTGGACTGCAAATTGGTGCAGCCAATTTGAAAAGCATTACGGAGATTCCTTGTTAAGCTGGGAATGGAACCACCATTTGCCCCAGCTATTCCCCTTCTCGGACTATTCCCAAAAGACCTTAAAAGAGCATATTACAGGAACACAGCTACATTAATGTTCATACCAGCACAATTCACAATAGCTAGACTGTGGAAGCAACCCAGATGCCCTTCAATAATGAATGGATTAAAAAAATGTGGAATTTATACACAATGGAATATTACTCAGCACTAAAAATAACAAAATCATGACATTTGCAGGGTAATGGATGGCATTAGAGCAGATTATGCTGAGTGAAGCTAGCCAATTCCTAAGGAGCAAATGCTGAATGTCTTCTTTGATATAAGGGGGGTGACTCAAAACAGAGCAGGGAGGAAGACAATGAGAAGATTACCATTAAATAGGGATGAGAGATGCATGGGAATGGGAGAGAGAAGGGGAATTTCATTGAAGATGGAAGGAGACCCTCATAGTTATGCAAAATTACATATTAGATGGTGTGAGGAAGAAAAAAAGAGAGAGAGAAAAAGTGTTATAGAGTGGGTAGAGAGAAGTGATGGGAGGGGAAGGGAGGAGAGGGGAGAATAGGAAGGGTAGCAGAATACAATAGACACTAATATGGCTATATGTATAAATGTGGCTGTAAAACCAAGGTGATACTGCAATCTGTACACGGAAAAAAAAGAATTCATACCCCACTTTGAATCAAATGTATGATATGTCAAGATCATTGTAATGTTTTGAGCAACTAATGAAAAAATTTTAAAAAAAGAGTGAAGGGAGACAGAGGAGTTAGACAGAATTAATCCTACGTCCCAGGCGGTCAATTCCCGGGGGTGTCCTAGCAGAGCACCCGGGGATCACCTTGAACCTGATGGGACTGGGTGGGGTGCATCCCCCCAAAAAAACACCCAGAGGGATTGCCAGACACTCAACAGCCAATTCCCTCATTCTGGTGAATTAGAGTTCAGGCACTCATGAGATGGGGGAACTCACCAGTCTACAGGCTGGTGGTGGATGTCAGTCAGGCGATCAGATCAGAGGAGTGGACTACAACAGGAATGGTTAGGCTCAGAGTTTGGGGACAGGATTCCACCTTGAGTGACAGGGATCCCTGTCCTGGGTTTCAGCATCAAATGCAAAGAATGGTGGAAAAAGCTCCGTAAACTCAACAAGCCAAAACAACCATTTACCTGTCCAAGATTTTATTAACAGGACCCTAGCAGCCAGTCGCAAAAGAGAAGGGGGTCAAGAGAGAAAAGGGGGGGGAGAGAAGGGGGAGAGGAAGAGGGGGAGAGTAAGAGAGAGAGAGAGAGTAAGAGAGAGAATGTAAGAGAGTAAGAAAGCGAACACGAACAGGGTATTAATATTTATGGGCTTAACACAGGATGAGAAGGAGCAAGGTAAGTGAGCTGTTGCTTCTTCATTAGCTGAGAGTTCAGGCCACTTCAGGGATTGGAGATAGGCCATTCAAAGTCTGCGCCATTCACGGGGATTGGAGGTGATGGTTCGTGTGCCATTCAGTGTGTCATGGACCTCAGCTCCCTGAAGAGAAGCACTCCAAGTGCCATCTTTACCAACACTCCTGAACTCCCTGAAGAGAAGCATTCCAGGCACCATCTTTACCAACATATTCAACTTCTATTCATAGAGAAAGTTGTATTAAATATCTGCATGAGGAGGTACAACAAATCAATAATATTTAGGATATTCAGTCTGTTTCTTTTGAAAAGTATTTAACCTGTATTTGATTAAATGCAGATATTTTATAAGAAGGCTCACAAATTTGGCCCTGTCTTGTCTCCTGCCTGCCTTGGTGGCTGTTTTTCAAAGTACAGACATTTGTAGCATGATGACATCTTGATCAACAGCAATCACTATTAAGAGGGTAGTGGTTCCATAAGAGTACAATTGTGATATAAAAGTCCTCTATAGTACTTTTCTGTGCCTTTTATATTGAGGTACATGTATGTGGGGAGATGCTCAAATAGTGATTTACCCTAGTGACATTGTGTTGGTTTATACAGCATGCTGTGTGAGGGTGTGAAGTGCAGGTGCACAGAAACCTGTTTTGCAATGGTGCAAGTGCTCCAGATGACCAAGGAATGAGCAAGTGTGCAATGCTGCATTTCTTATGAACTTGTCCCCACAGTCATTTGGCCCATGACTGCTTTCCACATTTGGCTATCCATGGATTTTCACACAGAGATACTGCAGTGTGCTTTGCTCTAGCTAAGAATACACTTTCATTGTTCACATTTCTAATAGGCTCATATCTGTCTTACATAACCATTGCCATAAATGTTAGAGATTTGCTTTGGACCCTCAGATAGTTTAGGGTCTTGACCTGAAATTTGGCATCATGTGAGTCTGCTTCAAAGGATTTCCTTCATTGTTAACAATTGCATAATGATTTCTTTATGTTTCCACTGTGTGTCAAAAATACAATAAGGTCAAGTTGTTAGTGAATCTAAAAGTTTTTTGTCAAGTCACGTCACCCCATTTGGAGTAGGGGCAGAGCAGAGCCACCGCCTGAGCCTGCAAGGTAGATAGACCTGCGACTGACCGGCGGAACAGGTCCAGCGGTCTACTGGGATGGTAGACACGTCACACCAATTGGAGGAGGGTCAGAGCAGAGCCGCCTCCCGAGCCCGGAACAGGCCCAGCAACCTGCCGGCGTGGCAGTCATGTCACCCCAATTGGAGTAGGGGCAGAGCCGCGCCCATGCCCGGAACAGGTCCAGCAACCTGCCGGCGTGGTAGTCATGACACCCCAATTGGAGTAGGGGCAGAGCAAATCCGTCACCCGCGCCCACAAGGTAGGCAGGTCTGTGACCGACTGCCAGAATGGGCCCAGTGGCCTGCCGGCGTGGTAGACACGTCACACCAATTGGGGGATGGGCAGAGCAGAGCCGCCTCCCGAGCCAGGAACAGGCCCAGCGGCCCGCCGGCGTGGCAGTCACATCACCCCATTTGGAATAGAGGCAGAGCAGCGCCTCAGCCCGCGCCCAGAACAGGCCCAGCGACCTGCCGGCGTGGTAGTCACGACACCCCAATTGGAGTAGAGGCAGAGCAGAGCCGCCACCTGCACCCGCAAGGTAGGCAGGCCTGTGACAGACCTGTGACTCAGGCCCAGCAGCCTGCCGGCATGGCAGACACATCGCCACATTTGGAATAGGGGCAGAGCAGAGCCACCGCTCGTACCCGCAAGGTAGGCAGACCTGCGACTGACCGGAGGAACAGGCCCAGTGGCCTGCCGGCATGGTACACACGTCACCCCAACTGGAACAGGGGCAGAGCCGAGCCGCCTCCCACATGCGGAACAGGCCCAGCGACCCGCAGGTATGGTAATCACGTCACCCAATTGGAGTAGGGACAGAGCAGAGCTGCCGCCCGCGCCTGCAAGGTAGGCAGACCTGTGACCAACCGGCAGAACAAGCCCAGGGTTTCGCAGGCATGGTAGACACATCACACCAATTGGAGGAGGGGCAGAGCAGAGCCGCTGCCCGCGCCTCCAAGGTAGGCAGACCTGCAACCCACCGGCAGAACAGTCCTAGCGGCCCGCCAGCGTGGTAGACAGATCACCCCAATTGGAGGAGGAGCAGAGCCGCCACCCGCCCCTGCAAGGGAGACTTTTCAACTATACAAGAGCAATATAAATATATAAGGGGAAAATTTCAAAAACACAACAGTTTCACCAAGCAGAAACAAACACGAGCAATATGAAAAGACAAGAAAAGAAAGGACCACAAGCAATGCAGGTCAACTCAACTTTAGAAGAGGTAATAGCTGCAGCAGATGGAATGTCAGAAAAAGAATTCAGGATATACATGCTGCAGATGATCTAGAGTCTCAAGGAAGACATTAGACAGCAAAATCAGACAATGAAAGATCACTTCGACCACTTTGACAATTTATTACATAAACAACTCCAAGAAGCAAAAGATCAAATATACAGGGAGATAGAGGTAATAAAAAACAAACAAACAGAAATCCTAGAAATGCAGGAAGCAATAAACCAACTTAAAAACGCAATTGAGAATACTACCAGCAGAGTAGAACACTTAGAAGATAGAACATCACACAATGAAGACAAAGTATTTCAACTTGAAAAGAAAATGGACAGCTCAGCAAGACTGTTAAGAAACCATGAGCAGAACATCCAAGAAATATGGGATAATATAAAGAGACCACTTAAGAGTCATTGGGATACAGGAAGGTATAGAGGTCCAAACCAAAGGAATGAGCAATCTATTCAATGAAATAATACCAGAAAACTTCCCAGACTTGAAGAATGAGACAGAATCCCAAATCCTGGAAGCCTATAGAAAGCCAAATGTGCAAAATCATAAGAGATTCACAACTAGACACATTATAATGAAGATGCCCAACATACAGAACAAGGAGAGAATTTTAAAAGCTACAAGAGAAAGGAAGCAGATTATATTTAAGGATAAACCAATCAGGATAACAGCTGATCTTTCAACACAGACTCTGAAAGCTAGAAGATCCTGGAATAACATATTTTAAACAATGAAAGAAACTGGGTTCCAACCAAGAATCGTGTATCCAGCGAATTTAAGCTTCAGGATGAAAGATGAAATTAAAACCTTCCACGATAAACAAAAGTTAAAAGAATTTGCAGCTAGAAAACCATGTTTTCAAAACATCCTTGGCAAAACATTACAGGAGGAGGAAATGGAAAATAACAATGAAAGCCAACAGTGGGGGGTAGGACAGTAAAGGGGAGAAAATAATCAAAAAGGAAAACAAACCATGTTTAGAAACATAAATAAACAAATATGGCTGGAAGAACAACCCATATCTCAATAATGTTGTTAAATGTTAAGCCTAAATATTAATGGCTTAAACTCACCAATTAAGAGACACAGGCTAGTAGAATGGATCACAAAACAAGACCCAACAATATGCTGCCTACAGGAGATGCATTTGATAGGAAAAGACATACCTAGACTGAAGGTGAAAGGTTGGGAAAAATCATATCACTCATATGGACTTCGGAAACAAGCAGGAGTGGCCATACTCATATCAAATAAAATAGATTTTAAGCCAAAGTTAATCAAAAGGGATAAAGTGGGACACTACATACTGCTCAAGGGAACCATACACCAACAAGACATAACAATCATAAATATATATGCCCCAAACAATGATGCAGATATGTTCATCAAGCAAACTCTTCTCAAGTTTAAGAGTCTAATAGACCATCATACTTTAATCATGGGAGACTTCAACACACCTCTCTCACCACTGGACAGATCTTCCAAACAAAAGTTGAATAAGGAAACTATAGAATTCAATAACACAATTAATAACCTAGACTTAATTGATATATATAGAATATACCACCCAACATCAAGCAGTTACACTTTTTTTCTCAGCAGCACATGGATCCTTCTCAAAAATAGATCATATATTATGTCACAGGGCAACTCTCAGACAATATAAAGGATTAGAGATAATACCATGCATCTTATCTGATCATAATGGAATGAAACTGAAAATCAACAATAAAAGAAGGAAGAAAAAATCATGCATCACTTGGAGAATGAACAATAGATTAGTGAATGATCAATGGGTTATAGAAGACATCAAGGAGGAAATTAAAAAATTCTTAGAGATAAATGAAAACACAGACACAACATATCGGAATCAATGGGACACATTGAAAGCAGTTCTAAGAGGAAAATTCATTGCTTGGAGTTCATTCCTCAAAAAAAGAAAAAACCAACAAATAAATGATCTCATACTTCATCTCAAAAACCTAGAAAAAGAAGAGCAAAACAACAGCAAAAGAAGTAGAAGTCAAGAAATAATTAAAATCAGAGCTGAAATTAATGAAATCGAAACAAAAGAAACAATTAAAAAGATTGACAAAACTAAAAGTTGGTTCTTTGAAAAAATAAATAAAATCAACAGACCCTTAGCCATGCTAATGAAGAGAAGAAGAGAGAGAACCCAAATTACTAGCATACGGGATGAAAAAGGCAATATCACAACAGACACTTCAGAAATACAGAAGATAATCAGAAACTATTTTGAATCCTTATACTCCAATAAAATAGAAGATAGTGAAGGCATGGATAAATGTCTTAAGTCATATGATCTGTCCAGATTGAGTCAGGAGGATATAGACAACCTAAACAGACCAATATCAATTGAGGAAATAGAAGAAATCATCAAAAGACTATCAACTAAGAAAAGCCCAGGACCGGATGGGTATACAGCAGAGTTTTACAAAACCTTTAAAGAGGAACTAATACCAATACTTTTCAAGCTATTTCAGAAAATAGAAAAAGGGAGAACTTCCAAATTCATTCTACGAGGCCAACATCACCCTGATTCCTAAACCAGACAAAGACACTTAAAACAAAGAAAACTACAGACAAATATCTCTAATGAACCTAGATGCAAAAATCCTCAATAAAATTCTGGCGAATCAGATACAAAAACATATCAAAAAAATTGTGCACCATAATCAAGTAGGATTCATCCCTGGGATGCAAGGCTGGTTCAATATACATAAATCAATAAATGTTATTCACCACATCAATAGACTTAAAAAGAAGAACCATATGATCATCTCGATAGATGCAGAAAAAGCATTCGACAAAGTACAGAATCCCTTTATGTTCAAAACGCTAGAAAATCTAGGGATAACAGGAACTTACCTCAACATTGTAAAAGCAATCTATGCTAAGCCTCAGGCTAGCATCATTCTGAATGGAGAAAAATTGAAGGCATTCCCTCTAAAATCTGGAACAAGACAGGGATGCCCTCTCTCACCACTTCTGTTTAACATAGCTCTCAAAACACTGGCCAGAGCAATTAGACAGATGAAAGAAATTAAAGGCATAAAAATAGGAAAAGAAGAACTTAAATGATCACTATTTGCAGATGACATGATTCTATACCTAGCAGACCCAAAAGGGTCTACAAAGAAACTATTAGAGCTAATAAATGAATTCAGCAAAGTGGCAGGATATAAAATCAACACGTATAAATCAAAGGCATTCGTGTATATCAGCAACAAATCCTCTGAAATGAAAATGAGGACAACCATTCCATTCACAATATCCTCAAAAAAATAAAATACTTGGGAATCAACCTAACAAAAGAGGTGAAAGACTTATACAATAAAAACTACAGAACCCTAAAGAGAGAAATAGAAGAAGATTTTAGAAGATGGAAAAATATACCCTGTTCATGGATAGGCAGAACTAACATCATCAAAATGGCGATATAACCAAAAGTTCTCTATAGGTTTAATGCAATGCCAATCAAAATCCCAATGGCGTTTCTTATAGAAATAGAGAAAGCAATCATGAAACTCATACGGAAAAATAAAAGATCCAGAATAGCAAAAACAATGCTAAGCAGGAAGTTTGAATCAGGCGGTATAGCGATACCAGACTTCAAACTATACTCCAGAGCAATAGTAACAAAAACTGCATGGTACTGGTACCAAAACAGGCGGGTGGAGCAATGTACAGAATAGAGGACACAGAAACCAATCCACAAAATTACAACTATCTTATATTTGATAAAGGGGCTAAAAGCATGCAATGGAGGAAGAATAGCATCTTCAACAAATGGTGCTGGGAAAACTGGAGATCCGTATGCAACAAAATGAAACTGAATCCCTTTCTGTCACCATGCACAAAAGTTAACTCAAAATGAATCAAGGAGCTTGATATCAAATCAGAGAAACGGCGTTTGATAGAAGAAAAAGTTGGCTATGATCTACATACTGTGGGGTAGGGCTCCAAATTCCTCAAAAGGACACCCATAGCACAAGAGTTAATAACTAGAATAAACAAATGGGACTTACTCAAAGTAAAAAGTTTTTTCCTCAGCAAAAGAAACAATAAGAGAGGTAAATAGGGAGCCTACATCCTGGGAACAAATCTTTACTCCTCACACTTCAGATAGAGCCCTAATATCCAGAGTATACAAAGAACTCAAAAAATTAGACAACAAGATAACAAATAACCCAATCAACAAATGGGCAAAGGACCTGAACAGACACTTCCCAGAGGAGGACATACAATCAATCAACAAGTACATGAAAAAATGCTCATCATCTCTAGCAGTCAGAGAAATACAAATCAAAACCACCCTAAGATACCATCTCACTCCAGTAAGATTGGCAGCCATTAGGAAGTCAAACAACAACAAGTGTTGGTGAGGTTGTGGGGAAAAGGGTTCACTTGTTCGTTGCTGGTGGGACTGCAAATTGGTGCAGCCAATCTGGAAAGCAGTATGGAGATTTCTTGGAAAGCTTGGAATGGAACCACCATTTGACCCAGCTATTCCCCTTCTCGGTCTATTCCCTAAAAACCTATAAAGAGCATGCTACAGGGACACTGCTACATCGATGTTCATAGCAGCACAATTCACAATAGCAAGACTGTGGAACCAACCTAGATGCCCTTCAATAGACAAATGGATAAAAAAAATGTGGCATTTATACACAATGGAGTATTACTCTGCATTAAAAAAATGACAAAATCATAGAATTTGGAGGGAAATGGATGGCATTAGAGCAGATTATGCTAAGTGAAACCAGCCAATCCCTTAAAAACAAATGCCAAATGTCTTCTTTGATATAAGGAGAGTAACTAAGAACAGAGTAGGGACGAAGAGCATGAGAAGAAGATTAACATTAAACAGGGATGAGAGGTGGGAAGGAAAGGGAGGTAGAAGGGAAATTGCATGGAAATGGAAGGAGACCCTCAGGGTTATACAAAATTACATACAAGAGGAAGCGAGGGGAAAGGGAAAAATAATACAAGGGGGAGATATGAACTGCAGTAGAGGGAGGGGGTAGAGAGAGAAGAGGGAAGGGGAGGGGAGGGGAGCGGGGATAGTAAAGGATAGGAAAGGCAGCAGAATACAACAGACACTAGTATGGCAATATATAAATCAATGGAAGTGTAACTGATGTGATTCTGCAATCTGTATACTGGGTAAAAATGGGAGTTCATAACCCACTTGAATCAAAGTGTGAAATATGATATATCAAAAACTATGTAATGTTTTGAACAACCAACAATAAAAAAAAGAAAATAAATAAATAAAAATCAGTATTTATGGTAGAAGCAGAAAATTGAAAAAAAATTATATAAATTTACAATGAAATTATATATATATATATATATATATATATATATATATATATATATATACACACACACATATACATACACATATATATGACAAAAGAAATAAACACTCAAAAAAAAAACAAAAAAAAAATAAAATAAAAGTTTGTTGTCCAGGAGACTTAGCCAAGCAAAATGTGTCAAGAGCTGGAGGAAGTGCTGTGACCTTTTTTGTGATTGAATTTTGCATGCTGAAATAGTTTCTTAGGACCAACTGCTGTTTATACTGGCTTGTCTATAGTATATTAACTTGATTTCACTGCTCATACTGTCAAGTATATGGCCATAAATCTTGAGTCTTTTGTTTGTGACTAAACAGAGAATTTTTTGAGATGTCAAATGACATAAACTTTGGCTATGTGGCTATGGAACTTGACTTTGGGTATGTCAAAACTATGTCCTCCACTTTGATTTTTCTTTTACACCTGGAATGATGGTATTCCTCTGAAATGTTTAAGGATATTTATTGAAAATATGAGCATTTGCATGTTCATCTAGGAAAACTTTAAGGAAGAACTCAAGATGTTTTCTAATTGGAGAATAGGTAGCATGAAGGAGCAAGGCCACTTTTAGGGAAATTTGAATGGCATCTGAGTAGACTAAACTGGCGGTACCAGGGATTTCCATGTTCTTAGGTTTTGCTTGTTAAAGGAATGTTGTTTTTTTTTTTTAAGTGTTAGTCAGTGATGGTTGAAGAATGGATTGTGTATAGGGAAGTCTAGATGGTGGTCCTCAGAATTGAGTATGTAGAATTTCTTGGGTATTCAAAAATTCCTGGCTCTTAATCCTCTCTCCCCAAGGCTAGGCCAGCCCAATTTGATATTCACTATTGACCAGTGGCTCTTAAGCACTTGAAACAAATTTCAGGTACAAAGTACCAGATTACCAGATATCGAAGATGAGGGGAAAATATGAAATATCACAATATGTTTTCTAATTGATTAAAAATCAAAACTATATGTGTATGCATTGGATTAAAATAAAATAATTTCACTTATTTTCTTTATTTTTCAAGTGTCTACCAGAACACTTATTAAAATGGCACATGGAACTCATATTCTGCGTCTCTTGGACAGTGCTGGTCTACAGTATGGGCCAAGAAGATGACATAGTTAACCAGTATCCCAAGTGACTTTGATGCAGGGAATTAGACAACTATTTGACAAAGAATAGACTGCAACACAAATATCAGCATATAGCATAGGAATTTGAGAGCCATGATTAAATGGATGTCGAAGAGGTTGAGTAAGAAGGGATGCATCAGAGCACTATGCTTTGAAACAAATTGGGCTGAAGGCAGATGAGGTGGAGGAATAATAAGCTGTCCCCTGAGAATGTGGTGCCAGTCCACACTGTGGTAGAGAAGCTGCCCAAATTCAGTCTATTCCTGTGCTTCACTGTGGTAACACTTAAGATGCAGAAGCTTTGAGGGACTTTGGGCTTGACCTTGACCTATTCTTATCTGAAGGGTGCAAACCTATCAGAATGTTTCTTTGAAGGTTTTTTTTTTTTTTTTTTTGGTTACTTGCATTTTCTTTCTTCTCCATGCAATGAAGTTGCCTTTAGGTGTTTTGTGAAAGTCACTTGGCTAGGGAGATATTTAAATGTAAACCTCTTCTGAGGAAAATCAGAGTGAGTAACTTTACACTCACTCATAAGATATAAGTGGAAAAATAGAAAAAGGACTATATATTGCAAATTAGGGGATGGAAAATATTTTTAAAATATTTTAACCCCCAAATTTTCTAAATCTAGAAACATGGGATTTTATACTGAAAGTAACTTCTTTAATGACTTAGTTAAATAGTCTCATTGATGAGGAATATGAGGTCCAGACGAGTTATATGTATGTTAGTTAGTCTAACACTCCTTGTCCAGTTAGTAGAAGATTTAGTTGAGCATTTACACTTATTGACCTAATCTCTTTTCTGTTTAACCTGTATAGGTCTCATTGTGCAATCTGCAGATTTTGAAACATTTATGATTCTGTTTTTTTAAGTACTCTAAAAGAAATTTTCCCCTCCCCCACCAAACTAGGATATGTCCAGTGCTCATTAGATTGTTGTTCTGGGATTTTTATTTGTAACAACCACATCAAAATTAGATTTCAGAGCTGGGCCCAGTGGCACATGCCTGTAATCCCAGTGACTCAGGAGGCTGAGACAGGAGTATTATGAGTTCAAAGCCAGCCCCAGCAATTTAGCAAGGTTTTAAGCAAACCAGTGAGGCCCTGTCTCTAAACAAAATACAAAACAGAGCTGGGGATGTGGCTGAGTGTTTAAGTGTCCCTGAGTTCAATCATTGGCTACAACAACAAAAAAAAAGCAGAAAAAAAAAAGATTAAAAAAACACGTTAGATTTCAAGGATATAGGAGAAACAAAATCTGTTATTTTAAAATGATATAGTGACAATAGATCCCATTAGAAGTTTCAAGTGGAAAACACATTTATGATGTTTCTTAAAGAAAAACATCATTAATTCTGAAGGCTACAATTGGAAACTAATAAGTCATTGAAAGACCTAAGCAACCTCATTTTACTTGGGACCTCATTTTGCTCTGAAACTTAACCCCAACCTACTGCAATCCTAAAGTCAGGAAATACCACAGAAAGCTCTGCTCAATGCAGATGGTAATCACTTAAGATAGGCCAAGATATCAAAACATCTGAAGTTCCAGATGGCCCCCACCTAGGTGTGGTGACCTATATTTAAACCAGAAACCCTGCAGCTTGGCATGTACCCCCCTTGCAATATCCTCACAGTTTAAACCAATCATTTTTAAGTGCTTCAACCCCTTGAAGTAACCAATAATCCTTTCCAGATTCTTTCCCTCCATTTGATATGCTAATCATGTTTTAGAGTTGTTTTATGATTTTCCCAAGGTGTGTGATGATTTGCTAAGAGATGCTATGATGAACGTGAAGTCCCTGCCTTCCCCAAAGAGGGTATAAAATTACTGGAAACCCTGGGCTCGGGGCTTCTCAGCATCACCAGTTGCTGTGTGCACACAGAGGACCAAGCTAGCTCACAATAAACACCTCTTTGCTGCTTACCTTGATCTTGGTCTCTGGGGTATTTTGGGGGTACCAAACTCAAGCATAACATCATAACTTAGAATACTTTCCCAGAGCTGGGGTTAAATTTATGGACTATAACCACAATTACACTTAAGAATGATATGAGAACTAGTTCTGAATTATGAATTCTAATTTTCAAAATTTAACTGAAATACTTATCCCTTCAGAACCAGTGTGCAGTCTACCAGAACTCTCCAATTCAATTGAAATGATACACTCTAAATTAAACATGGATTTTTTTTTTCCTCAAAGGTCTTTGGGATAGCAATCAGAATGTCTCAAGCAATTTTTGATATTTGTTGGTAGAGAGGTGAACTTTACATTTTAAGCAAACCTGATATAAGTGAAAAATTAAGTATCTTTGTAAATATTCTTCAAAATCAGAAAACTATAAATTAAAAAAAACCTTAAAATTTAAGAAAAATTATCTGGTTTCCTGAAACTGCATTGGCTTACATAGGAATAAAACAGACTGATATGATGATAAATTTTCTGTTTCTTGAAACCCATTTAACCATACTTTTCAATAATTTTGGTCACTTACTTTTTTTTCTAATATTGGACAAATAATATTCCTGCCATCTGAAAGAAAATCTAGCCCTCTACATGAATTCTTTGCAATAGGCTCAAAATTTTAGGAAGTAATTTTAAGAAGTTTGGTGTGTGAAGAATAGCAGGATAAAAAAAATATTTTTAAGTACTTTTTTTTAGTTGTAGTTGGAAACAATACCTTTATTTCACTTACTTATTTTCACATGGTGCTGAGAATTGAACTTTTTCATGAGCAAAGTGAGCACTCTACCACTGAGATACAACCCCAGTCCCAATAAAATATTCTTAATCATAGATTTTAACTTCTCAAGTAAACAGATGAGAGAAAACCAAGTTACATGTAAACAAAAACATTTTCTGGAGTGTGTGTGTGTGCATGTATGCACATATGCTTAAGTGTTCAATAGGTTATTGTATTCCAGGCCTGAGGAGAAATTGAAACCTGGTCCAAGCTAGATTAGATTATCTTGAGGGTTATTTGATTACATAAATCTAGAGTAGGATTTAAGAATAGACCTAACCTATTTACCAAGAAACACCTGACTTTTATGAAGTTATGTAGTTGGTACTATAAGTATCTGGCCATTCAACTGGTAAAGAAATATAAAAGTCATCTTTATCATGTATTTCTTATTTTTTTTCTCTATGATGAAGGTCCTGGGATGCATTTAGGTCCCTTCTCTACCCCTGGATCCAAAGCACACCAACCATTTGGGAAATGGAAGCCTAAAGCCTGAAGAAAACTTTGCTGGAATTAAAACATCTATTTAAAAGTGATTCCAAAGTGAAGTTTCAAAAAATGTAAGACATTTCTAAGAATTTGTAAAACAAAACATTTTAGAGCACTCTAGCTCTATAACTATTGGTGGAACTTAATTAAACATGGATTCAGAATGGTAAAGAATATAAAATGTGGTAAACATAAATGAAGAAAACAATTTGGAGGCATTTCTATTTCACTTTTAAAGTAGAAATCATTTGGGGATGAGAGAAAGGAATATTTTTAGGCTTATTTATGGAAATAAGTATAATTTTCAGTGCTTAGCAATTTAATTTTTTTTGTTACAGTTGTAAGACAAATGATCATTTACTGTGGCAGACTTTCTAGATTCTAAAGTTACTATGGCTCTTTATAGCCAGAAATAATGTTAATTATGATTTTTAAAAAGCACATATCTTGCTACATATCTCCATGATGTGGTGTATAAAGGATAAACTTTTCCTACATTTCAGGCAGATGCTATCACAAGAGATTCACAATGTAGGTATTCTTAAACTCTAGATTTCTGTTTCTCTTTTGGCTCTCTGCAAGACTTCCAAATGGCCAACATTCTGAAAATATATCTTGATATTTGAAATACAAAAAATTAGGATTTAAAACTTCAGAAAGTATAAGATTGAAGAGTCTCTTCTGCTGATGAACCCAACCTAATTCCATGTTAAGATTAGGAGCTATCTCATCACAAGATCATGAAAAGTTAATTTCTGCTTTACTATAAATTACTGTGATTTCTAAACTTGTTTGGAATTCCTACCCATGCCTGACTTTCCCTGATCATATAACAACCCTCTCTAAAATGTTAGTGGAACCTCATAAATCCTGACTCCCCCTGACCAGATAAGAACACTCTCTGAAATACAGCTGCACCTACTATCAGCTGGGATCTGAATTTACTTCCTACCTTGAATTATCATGCCATGTACATCATTAACCTACTATCAGCCTTTGTTTTATGCTTGTCAAAATCCTGTTATCTGTAAGTTCTCAAGATACTCCCCTTTGCAACTTTTTGTGCTATAAAGCTTTGTTCCAAGAGAGCTGGGGTGGTGCTGGTCCCTAGCCATAATTAGGACAGAAAGCTGCTGATCAGCTGTCTTTGTGTACACAAATACAAGCTTGCTTTAATTTGATTTAAAATTGGAGTTGGTGGTCTTTTCTTTGTGTCAAGGTTCAACACTGCCAAAGTGATAAAAGGAGATTTTTGATAAATGTAGAGTTTAAGGAAGATTTGTGGTATGTAATGTAGATTCTCTGTTAAATGATCAAATTCTGATTTATCTAAGTAAGATTATATTGCTCTTTCTTCAAACAAGTAGACCAGATTGTCTTCCTTATGATTCTGCCATAACTAAATTACTTTTTTAATTTTTTGAGTTATGAATAAAAATTCTTAGTCAAAGCCTAGGTTACCTATTATTTTCCATCTGGGAATATATTTACATTTTAGAGCATTTTTTTCTAAAAATCATTTCCCATTAATTTCAGGACTCAACAAAACTTACCAAAGTATATTTTGGCAGGTTTTTATTCTCAAAAAATATCTAGTATAGACATTACAAATAGAAATGCTGGCTTAGAATATGTGGTGATATGTTCAATTTGTTCAGAGGAATACTATTACCTCACAGATCTCTGCTTAAATATCTTTTGAAATGAACTTAAGAAGAAATATTTTTCAAAACACTAGTATAATTCACTTTAACTTACTTTTACAATTTCTTCTTCATAATATTTTTTATAATAGTCCATGGAAATATAATATTTGTAATGTCCACGATTACCAACTTTGAAAATCACAGTGCAGAAAATTAATTGCCATGAGTGATGCTATTTTGTTTTTGGCTCCATCTTATACTTGAGGATGTTTCTCTGAAGAAAGACCTTGTGAGGAAATAGGGTGAAGGGAAGTTCAAAATAATACATGCTGCATGCAGCAGATTATTACCTCAGCAGAACATATCTGAGAAAATCATAACACTATCTAGAAAGGAAAATTGGGCATAAGAATATAAAAATGTCTTATATTTTTATAGTTCCTGCTTGCTAACATGTAATGCTGATAACTATCATAATACAAAAATGATGAGTTCAGCTGCTCATTAGCTCAGCTCATTCATGGTTTAAATTGCTCCATAAGTTAGTTTTCCTTTATTTTACCTTGCCAGCAACCAATAATTCAGTATACAGCATTATACTACAATATACTACAATATAAGGAATATTATGTATTTGGATTGTTGTGCTAACCTTTTTTTGGATATCACTAGACTTTTTGGTTGTTTGTATTTTGGTTGTTTGTTGATGGACACAACATGTTATTTTATTTATGTATTTATTTTCATGTGATGCTGAGGATTGAACCCAGTGCCTCACACATGCTAAGTAGGTACTCTACTACTGAGCTATAGCCCCAGCCCATCATTAAACTTTTGACTTGAGTTTTCATTTGAGTTCTCAAAGGTGAAAGAATATGTCTCGTATTGAACTAAAATAATTTAAACAGCAAATTTCTTTATGCTGTGCATAGGAAGAAGTAAGGGAAGGAGAAACCATGGGTTATTGAACTAGAGCAACTTATACTCTGTGTTTCTATGATTGTATCAAAATGAACTTGCCTATTACATATAAATATAATGCACAAAAAGATTCAATAATAATTTGAAATTAAAAAGTGTCTCATACAGATACATGCATTTTTCCCACTTTAAAGAGGAGACTAGCCAGGTTAAATAACTGAAGATTGAAGAATACTACCATAAATTAGACAAAAAAGTTAAAAGGAGTGGGTAGGAATAAGAAAAAGAGGGTAAGAAAAGGACAAAATGAGAATAGAGAGGGGAGGAAGAGAAGTGTTGTCACCATTATGTTTTTCTACAGAAAAAAAATAATGCTTTACCACCTACTGTCTCATTCAAATAAGAGAATACATAGAAAGTCAGTGTCCTAGAGTTTCTTATCCTTTCTTTCTACTACAAAAATTTCCCATATAGTTTTCAAGATCTCAGCTTCAACCAAGTATATGTGAGGCAGCAGGCACATGGCAAAACTGAGTCATACTTGATTTCATAAAGGTGAAGTTTATAATGTCATTGGGAGCAAGGCCAGTGGTGTTTAAAAGTAAGAGTGTTAGTAAGTAAAATGTTATTGGGAGAAACAAAGCATTAAAGGCTGGCCGAAGAAAGTTAATCACATCTACACATTGGGAGTGAGGGGAATGTTCTTAGTGACAGTTGCATTTGGTTTGGATTTTAAATGAATAGGTTTCAAGAGATGAGAATATCTAGCACACTGCTTTGCACTAAAATTGAGGAGCGGTTTAAGTGAGGAAAAATGTCATTAAGAAAGTAGAAGGAAGGGGCTGGGGATGTGGCTCAAGCGGTAGCGCGCTTGCCTGGCATGCGTGCGGCCCGGGTTCGATCCTCAGCACCACATACAAACAAAGATGTTGTATCCGCCGATAACTAAAAAATAAATATTAAAAATTCTCTCTCTCTCTCTCTCTCTCTCTCTCTCTCTCTCTCTCTCTCTCTCTCCTCTCTCACTCTCTCTTAAAAAAATAAAATAAAAAAAAAAGAAAGTAGAAGGAAGAGAACAATGGACAGGGCATGACAATTTTATAAGATGGTGCCAAGAAGTTTTGGGTGTCATATGTATTGAATTTTGAAATAAAAGTTTATGGATTTTCACACCATTTGAATATAAAAGAGATCTTTGAAGTTCACTTCTAAATGTAACTGACACTCTTTTTCTATTCCCAGCACATAGGCACAGACAACAACTGTAAATTCTATACAAAGAAACCAGTGTAGTACTACCCAAAGGCACTAAAGAATGACCAAATTAAGGTGGTAGAGGTAAAAGTTTAACACTTGATGAAGACAATGGCACAACACTGAAAGAGTTTCTTCTTTATTCATCTTTTAGCATGTGAACAGGCCCCTGGATGGAGGGTTAACAACATGTCAAAAAAATCTATATTCTGACTGGCTTGAAAAACTAAAAAAAAATAGTGATAGCCACATTTCATGAAAAATGAAGGGAAATGCCAGAGAGGATAGTGGGAACCCCAAGTTTTGTGGAACCTTCTGCCCACACCTCTGGCTAACACTTGAAGCAGGCATTTGTGAGCAGATTTAAAACAGCTTACAATTAAAGTTAAAATAACTGAGAACTAATCCATGAAGAGGAAGTTTTTGACAAATAACCTACTGATGTCTTAAGAAATTTTGAGGATAGGTCATCAACAGAACATGTCAATGTTATCTGTGCATGCATGGGTGCTATGTATAAAATAGTTTATTCAAATAATTGGAAAGTACCTTAGGAAAAACGAAGTTCAGCCAATATGGAGTTTCCATTTAAATTTGTTTATTAGTGACTCTAAACTGCCCTTCTACTGTGTGAATTCCCCTTCGAGTGGCCAAGGTTTACCAAAAGGAGGGATGTTATGGTGTAGAGGAAATTTGGGAGGATCAAGAAAACCTAGTGTAAGAAAATCAAGAACCAGATGAATTCTCATCCAAGATCTAACAGACCTTTAAAGAAGAGCTATTGCCAATCCTCCTCAAATTACTTGATGAAACAGAACAGGAGAGAAACACTGCCAAATTTATTCTATGAAGGCATTATCACCCTGATACGGAAAACAAAGACAACAATGAAAGAAAACTTCAGACCAATATCCCTGATGATGTAAAATTATTTAATAAAATATTGGCAAATGTCATTCCACAACGCATTAAGAAGATAGTACACCATGATCAAGCATCTTTTATCCTTGGGGTGCAAGGTTGATTTAATATGCGCAGGTCAATAAATGTAATTCACCAAATAAACACATTCAAGGACATAAAAATACATAATTAACAGATGCAAAAAAGCAATTTAAAAACACCCAGCACAATTATTTTCTTTATTTTTTTGCACACATTAATTTTTAAAACACTAGAGAAACTAGAGATAGAAGGAAATAATCTCAATGATGTAAGAGATGTGCATGACAAACCCAATCAACATATAAAATGGACAAAAATAGAAAGTGCTTTCTCTAGAAGCAGGAATAAAACACCACTCCTATTCAACCTAGTCCTTGAAATTCTAGTCATAGCAATCAGGCAAGAGAAGAAAACTCAATGTATGCACATAGGAAAAAAAGGATTAAAATGATCTTTTTGATGATGACATGATCCTTTATTTGGAAGACCCAACAAAACTTGTAGAGTTGATAAACAAATCAACAAATAGTAAAGGAGCAGGATACAAGATCAACATAGGTAAACTAATTGCTTTACTGTACCCTAATTGTGTATTTGTGAAAAGAAAATTGGGGAAATTATCTCATTATCTTATAACCTAAAAAATATAAATACTTGAGAATCAAAATAACCAAGGAGGTAAAAGACTTCAACAATGAAAACTATACAACACTGAAGAAAGAAATTGAGGAACTTAGAGGATGGAAAGACCTCTCCTGTTCTTATACAGACAGAATTAATATTCTCAAAATGGCCATACTACCTGAAGCAATATACAGATTTAATGTAGTCCCCATGAAATGTTAATGACATTCTTGCCAGAATTAGAAAAAAAAATAGTTTTAAAATTTGTTTAGACAATGAAGACACAGAGACCAATCAAAGCAATCCTGAGAAAAAAAAAGAGTAATTCTGGAGATACCACAATATTCAATCTCATATTGTACAAGAGTGTTAGAGTCTGTAAACAAGTCTGGATGGCGCCTGGCAAAATGCCAAAGGGAGTGGTTTGTAAAGTAACAAAAGCGAGCCATTAAGTGTGGAGATTCCTGATTGGTTGACTGCTGTATCTAGTTTATGCTAATTAAGATAAGCTGTGCAAAATGTATAAATAACTCTGTTATCCTACAATAAACGGCTCTCTCTCCTGATGCATCAATCTACACAAGTCATTCATCACCCCCCGGATATTCTGCTGCAGCCGGCCTGTGGCAGATGGTGGCCCGTTACGGGGAGCCCGGGGACACTCGGGGGTAAGTGACGAAAAAAGCTGCCCGTCCATAGATAGTACAGGAACAATCTGCTCGTTCCAAGGCAGACAGGGTGAAAGGAAAAATGGCAATTTTTAGAAAATGGAGAAGATTGATGTAGTATGTTTGTGTCTTGTTTTGTCTTGAAATGTTGTATTGTCTTTGTGACGAAAATACGGAAGGGGTGAGAAGTAAATTGATAAGAGAAAAAGGCACCCCAGTGGAACCAAGAATAGAGCCCAGAAACTCTAGTCAGAAAGAAAAAGAAAGTTCAGAAGAAGAAGGATTATCAGAAAAAAAGTTGTAACAAAAGGCTATTACTGAATACTTTTCGATACAGGAGGGTGCGTGAATGGACAAGGCAGCTGCCACCTGCCCAAGCCGATCATGGTGCAGCAAGAATTTTCCAAGCGGCAGTTGCGGGCTCTTCCCTGCCCCCACTGCCTGGGGGAGCGGATTGCCTCTGTGAGCCCAAATCTAGACCTGACCTGGAGGCACAGTCTCGCCGCAGGCTTTTGCTCCCTGTGCCCGGAAGCAGTTTGAGTCTGGGACTCTCCCCAGGGCCATCTGGGCCTGCCCGGGATGCTACAGCTGGCAGAAGATGCTACTGGCTTCCCTGAAGTTTGATCATTTCCAAGGCAAGTAACTACAATGGGTCTCCCACACCTGGAGGCTGATGAGTAATGAGTACTATTAAGGCTTATTTCAAATGTAGAAAACCTTGAAATAATGTACTAAATTGTTCAAAAGGTTGTTTTCTTAGTGAAATGCTACAGGATTTTCTTTAGCCGTCCAGAGTTCCTGCCTTCGTCCCAGTGCCGGTGAAAACAAAGGTGGAAGAATTTACAATGTTGCTGAGAACTGGAGGAAACTTCGGCTGAGAACCCAAGGAGGAGACTTCGGAGCTGTTGCTGTTTCTGCTGCTACAACTTAAGCTAGCTGCCTGCAGAACTTACCTGGACTGTGATTTACCTGGACTGTGAGTTAATCTATTGAGACACTGCTTTACCTGGACTGAGATAACAAACTGTAATCTACAACAAATTGTAACTCGGTATCTTTGCTAACGGTGTCATTGCTGGTATAATTTTTCCAAGGGCTTCTTGCATGGAGCCATCAATTAGCTTGGAATTGTAACATTTTGTATCCTCCCTTTCTGTTTCTAGCAGGTTATTTATGGTGTTTGTGTAAAAACCACTATGGTCGTTATTTAAATTAAACAAAAGGGGGATATGTTAGAGTCTGTAAACAAGTCTGGATGGCGCCTGGCAAAATGCCAGAGGGAGTGGTTTGTAAAGTAACAAAAGCGAGCCATTAAGTGTGGAGATTCCTGATTGGTTGACTGCTGTATCTAGTTTATGCTAATTAAGATAAGCTGTGCAAAATGTATAAATACCTCTGTTATCCTACAATAAACGGCTTCCACTCCTGCTGCATCAACATAAACAAGTCATTCGTCACTCCCCGGATATTTTGCCCAGCCAGCCGGGCTGTGGCACAAGAGAAATTTAGTACAAAAATGCATCACATTGGCACTGAAACAAACCTGAAGACCATGGAATACAAGAGAAGATACAGACACAAATATGCAAAGATACAGTCATTTAATACTTGACAAAGGTGCTAAAAATCTATGTTGGAGAAAAGATAGTCTTTTCAACAAGTGATGCTCTTAAAACTGAATATGTGTAAGTGGAATAGTGAAACTTGATCCCTATCTCTTACTCTGCACAGTAATCAACTTCAAATGAATAAAAGACCTAGGAAGTAGACCAGAAACTCTGCAACTGCTAGGAAAAAACGAAGCCCAACACTGCAACATTGACAAAAGCATCAGCTTTCTTAACACAACTCTAAAGCACAAAAATAAAACCAAGTCTCAACAAGTGGAATGGCAGCAAATGCCAAAGCTTCTACACATCAAAGAAAATGAGAGTGAAGAGAGGGCCTCTCTTGGGAAAAATCCTTGCCACCTGCTCCTCATATAGGGAAATAATATCCAGAATATATAAAAATCTCAAAAGCAACATGAAAAATCCCAATTATTAAATGGAAAAAAAAACTAAACACCCATTGCTGAAAAAAAAAATAGAAATGACCAACACAATATATGCAAATATGTTCAAAATCCCTAGCAATCAGGGAAATTCAAATAAAAACTGCATGAATATTTCATCTCAGTCCAGTCACAATGGCAATTATCAATAATAAAACTATTAACCAACACTGGCAAGGATATGAGGAAAAAGTTCACTTATGTCTGTTTCAGGAGACTGCAAATTAGTACAAGCATTCTGGAAAACTATGGAGATCTCTCAGAAAACTGAATGAAATCTCCATATAATCCAGCCATTCCACTCCTTGGTATATAGTCAAAGAGCTAAAATCAGCACTAAAAGCCACATTAGTGTTTAGAGCAGCACAATTTGTTATGGCCAAAATATGAAACAAATTCACATACCCAAATGATTGGGTAAAGAAAATCTGCATATGCACAAAGTACTTTAACTGAATCATACAGAAGAATGAAATTATGGCATTTGGTGGAAAATTCATGGAACTAGAGAACACAATTCTAAGGGAAATAAGAGACCCAGAAAGCCAAGGGTCAAAATTTTTCTCTCCTGTGGATGCTAGACAAAAATAAGGGGAAAGGGGGAGAATCCCATGAAAATAGAAGGTATCTGTGAAGTAGAGTAAGGGCACTGAGGGGAAGGGAAGAGGGACAAAAAAGGGGATGGGCAGTAGAATGAAACTAACCAAACTCAATTATGTACATGTATGAATAAAGCACAGTGAATTTTGTCTTTCTGTATGTCTATGATGCACTACATTTAAAAAATGTACTAATAGAAGAAAGTCTATTAGAATAGAGGAAAGGGAACAAGGAGGGGGAGGAGGGAAACTAAAGGAGGAAATCTAGGGATTGAAGTGGCAGAAATTATAATCTGTATTTTATAATTATATCAAAATAGACAAAATTACAGTCATTTGTAACTATAATGCACTAAAAATATTCTTTAAAAGAAACATGAAGTTATCTGGAAGGGAGAGTTTATCCTAATAAACATGAAATTCAAGTGGGATATGGAAGAGAGAGTAAAGCTAAGAAGAGACTGTTGTAGGGACAGCCAAGGCAAGGTACCGAAGATAACAGGAAACAGTTTTATTTGGCTGCAGCCAGGTTCAGAGGGCACAGCTTTTAATCAATCAATGCCCTGAACCCCGAGTTCAGGGAATTTCAGAGTTTTATACCCAGCATGTAAGCGGAGGGGCTCAGAAATTCACAGTCTGCAGAAGTTCACATAAAAGCAGCCTTTTCTTTCAGTGTTTTGGGCAAGTTAACTCTTCAAGGACAACACCTGAGAAGGGGAAAGCTTCTTCTCCCCTTTCTTTCTTCCCCCTGCCAGCTGGTACCATGGAGCCCAGTGGGTAAATTATCTTAAAAATGTAGACATCTCTGTGAAGCCTAGATCAAAGCCAGAGGACTTGTTTACACATTTCTACAAACTACTATACTGGATAAATTTTGTGAAAAACTAGTATGGGTGTGTCCAGCACCTGGAGTGCTGATTTCTTCCCAAGTAAAACAGGGCAACATGAAAATAGAAAGTTTATCTACATTGAACCCTTTGTAAAGACTCTTTTGCTGACAGTTCCAAAATCAGCCAAGGTGAAGATTTCTGGAAAACCCCAGTTAAGACTTTTCTGTGGAGAAAGGGGTGCTACTACAAGACAAAAGAATGGAGAAAGTGTAGGAGCTCAGTATTTTACACTAAAAAGCAGTCTGTGCTTTCAGGAAAAAAAAAAAAAGCATGTAATAAGAAAAGTCTATGCTTTTCATTGAATTTTCCCATAATGACAGGCTGAAGAGAATAGTGGGAAATTACAATTCTTTGCTGAATAAAATTAATTAATGAATCAATGTCGTGAATAGTTAAATAGATTTCATACCTACAGTTATTTCAGAAAAAAATGATGCTTTGTATGAAAATTAAAATATGAATTGAAGAATTATGAATGTATTGTGGGAGGTTTTATTTAAAAGGAGGTTTGTGAATACTAACACTTAAAAGCATGAAAAACCTTTAAAATGAGTGGGGATAATTTGTCAGTTTTCTCTTTTGGGACATCTACTTATAAATTTTATCATGAAGTACACGCATTTACAATGAATTTACAATATAGTATTAAGCCACTTTTTTATGAATGCTACATGAATTGTTTGGCACCCAGATTGATGAACCCAGCCTAATTCCATTTTAAGATTGGGAGCCATCTCATCACAAAGTCATGAAAAGTTAATTTCTGTTTGACTATAAATTATTATGATTTCTAAACTTTTTTGGAATTCCTGCCCATGCCTTGAACTCACCCATGCCTGGTGCCTGGATTTCTCTGACCAGATAACAACCCTCTCTTAAACCTTAGTGGAACCTCATAAATCCTGCCTCCCCCTGACCAGATAACAACCCTCTCTGAAATCTCAGCAGTGCCTCATAAATTCTAATGTTGGGATCTGAATTTACTCCCTACCTTCAAATATCATGCCACATACATCATTAACCTGTTATCTGCCTTTGTATTATGCTTGTCAAAATCCTGTTATTTGTAAGTTCTCAAGTCACTCCCCTTTGCAACTTTTTGTGCTATTAAACTGTGTTCCTGGAAAGCTGGGGTACTGATCTCTAGCCTGGGGTTTTGGGTGAGATGGTTGCTGGCCAGCCTTTGTGTACACAAATACAAGCTTGCTTTACTTTGATTTAAAACGAAAGTTAGTAGTCTTTTCTTTGTGCCAGGGTTCAAAAACAATAACAACAACAACAAAAAAGGAAACATGAAGGAAGAGACTGTATTGCTAATTTCTGCTGGTTATAGAGAAACTATAACTATTGCTAATTTATACAACCATCCTATTCTACTCAATCTTTGTTTTTAAATTCTTAATATTAAATTGAAAAGAAAAAATACTCCTTCTAGGTGGAAGTTTGGATTTTTGCCTTTCTACTATGTTAATGCTTGGTATTAAAAATTTGCTGAAATAAGTTTCTACAAAGAAGGAAAAGCATACCCATCACTTGGTTTCTGGGACACAGCCAGGTGCCTGGTTTCAGACTGCATGGACACTGTATCTTTTGGGGTACCTATTCCATAAGGAAGGACTGTAGGAGGTTTAAAGTGGTGGCACATTTTTTTTTTATCCTTGTGTTAGGAGTTCAGTACCTCAAAGATGGTTCATTTTTATTTCATAGAGATATTCATACCTCAGGAAAAAAAATCTAAAATGTGAACTTAAAGCTGACTAATGCTGTGACTCTGTTTGCTACAAACTGAAATATACTACATTTCACTCTAGGAACTTGTACTGTAAAGAAACCTAGGTAGCACCTGAATTACCACCATGTACAATCTTATGAAGGCAATAGTATAATGCAATAGCCCAGCCAACATACTTTTGTGGGGAGTAGGAAAAAATGAAGAAAAAAAAGAATCATCAAAGTGAATTCTCTTTTGTGACATTGGAAGTTATTCTTTGATGAACTATATTGTTGTAATACCTCCCTGAGGCCTTTTAGGCTCTAGTCTCAGATTTCAAGTCTTGGTGAAATTTGCAAACTGCTTTTATTAGAAGATAGAAACTGGTAGTGGTAGAGAGTTAATAGATGTAATTTCTTAATTCTCAGAAGGAAGGACATTAAGGAATTGTATTTAAAAGCAGCACCCTCTCTTCACGTTTTTCCTCAGCATATCTTTGGGTTTAAATACAATACAGATGAATAGTGTGCAATTTGAAAACATAGAGAATTAGAATGAATTGCAAATGGCAGGTGATTTCCAAAGGTTGATGCAAACTGATGCAACTGATGGTTGATGGTGAATACCAAGAGTTCTTATTGAACTTACTGCTGCAGCAACAGCAATTTCAATTTCCTCCCAGTGACTTAATTGTTATATTGCTCCATAGTATCCAATATGTGCATTAGGAGAACTGCAAGAAAGAGCAAGAATACATGTAGAAAGCTTCACAATCATGATCAAACCTGATTCTCAACACTGACATTATGAGTTATTCCTTCATGGACCAAAATGTGGGCATGCCTTACTGAGGCCCTTAGTCCAGGTCTCAGATTTGAAATCTATGTGCAATTTCTTAACTGCCTTTGGTATTATATGGGAAAATAGTATTGGTAGGGAATTAGGAGATGCAATTTCTTTCTTAATGCTCAAGAGAGCATTAAAGTATACTGTTTCACAGTAGCAAAACTTTACAATTGTTCTCAAGGTATCTGCACATATACAGACAAGTATGTGCATTTTGAAAACTCCTTATAGCAGTAAGTCAGAATTGTAAGTGGCAGATAGTTTGCAGAAAATGATACAGACTTAATTCTCAAATGATTTTTACCTTTAATTACTGCTGCAACAGCAGTTTCATTTTCTTCCCATGGGCATAATAGGTGCTATGCTCCCCAGCAAACAATATCTGCATTAGGAAAACTGTTAGAATGAGCAGGAGTGAAACAGTACATGTACAGAGCTTCAAAATGCATGATAAAACTTAATGTTCAACTCTGGATTTGGGAGTCCTTTCTTAATGAACTACAGTATTGCCATAACTCATGTGGTCTTTTAGAACCTCTTCTCGTATTTGAAGTATATGTGTAATTTGTAAGTTGCTTATGTGGGAGATGGAAAACAATAGTTGTAGGAAGTTAGTAGATACATTTTTTAATCTCATGCACAAAGGGGCATTAAGGAATAATATTTCACAGTAACAGCCTGCCACTTGCAGTTTACTCCTATCCCTATTAGGTATTTTCAAAACTCAGGTGTTCAGATACATTGAGAAAAGCCTGAAGATGCTTTGGAAATGCAGGTGAACTCAGTACTGACTTAAAATACTTTTTTCTTAATACTCCCTTGTGCATTATGTAAGAAATTAAATTGGATTACTCTCTACCATTACCAATTCCCATCTTCTATGAAGGGAAATGTACAGATTGCACCTAGACTTCAAATCTGAGACGTGGGGCTATAGAGAACTATGGCATATTGTAGTTCATCAAGGATCGACTCCTAATGCCAGAATTGAAAATTCGGTTTGATCACACATTGTGCTGCTTTCTATATGTAACATTTTACTCTTGCTCATTCTACTAGTTTTTGATGTGGATACTCAGTGCTGTGGAGCAATGTACTTATTAAACCCCTGGTGAGAAAGATAAATCTGCTATAAAAAAAGTAATGAATTCAGTAAGTCCCCTTTGGGAATTCAGTTGCTTTGGCATGGAGAAAACTGCCTCCTAATTGCGATTCATTCCTACCTGTATGAGGCATTTTCAAAATTCTCATATTCTGGTGTATAGAATAGTTCTGAGTGACTCTGAATGCCAGAACTGAAAATTCAGTTTGATGCTGCAATGTGAAGCTTTCTACATGTACCATTTTTCACTTGCTCATTCTAGTTTTTTCACATCTGGATATTAGATCTGATGAGCATTTTAACTAGGCATCCCCTAGGAAGAAAATAAAGCCTGTCTCGCAGCAGGAGTCTATTCAGTATGACCCATTTGTGAATTAAGTTTGAACCTGCTTCTAAAATCTTCCTGACACTTTCATTTCACTCTTATTCCTATAAGCTGTTTTCACAATGCACATATTTGGCTGTATTTTGCTCAGGTCTTATGGTATTCTTAAGATAAATGTAAATGTCTTTTTGTTTAATTTTTTTTTGTTTATTTGCCATGAAAAACAATTTCTTAATCCACTTGAGTGTCATGACAGTAATTATCTCTCCAAACTCCCTCTAAGTACACTCTTGTGTCTTCTATAAAAATGAATCACAAAATGCTCATAGCTTCAAATCTGAGTCCTGTGCCTAATGGGCCACAGATATTATTGGAAACATTAAACTTAAAACAAGGGTTGACTTCAAATGTCAGAATTAAGAATTCAGTTTGATTCTTCATTGTGAGATTTTCTCTACTTCCCACTTCCCTCCTGATTTTTCTAGCTTTTTTCTAAAGGCAGATACATGGCCCTGTTGAGCAGTGTAATTAGTGAAGCCTGTGTGGCAGCAGGAGTCAATTCTGCAAGACTCTTTCATGGTTTCATTTGAATTGGCTTCTGGAAGATACATGACACATTTATTTCACTCCTGTTTTTATAACCTGTTTTCAAAATGCAGATATTTAGCTGTATTGAGTTCAGGATTTTTGCAGTACTGTTATGGTTTAGATTTTGGTATCCTCCAAAAGATCATGTATGAGAAAATGCCTGAGAGTTTAGAGGTGAAATGATTGGATTATTAGAACCTTAACCTGTTCCATAAATTAATCTCTTGATGGGTATTTACTGAAAGGTAACAGTAGGCAGGTGGTGTGTGATTAAAATAGGTGGGTACCTGGGGGCATGCATTTAGGTTATATATTTTGTCCACATTGAGAAGAGTTCTCTTTTTGCTTCCTGGTGGGCATGTCCTGATGTGCTTTCCTTCACCACATACCTCTAACATGGTATTCTGCTTCACCTTGAGCCCCCAGGAATGGAGCCAGCTCTCTTTAAACTGTGACTTCTGAAACTGTGAGCCACCAGGTAAACTTTTCCACCTAAAACTGTTCTTGTCAGGTCTTTTGATCACAGCAGAAAAGAAAAGCTGACTAAAAAATTGCACTTAGGATGAACGCGCATGATGTAGGGTGTTGAAAGACAATTCCTTAATGCCCCCTTGAGCTTTATGAATAAATTTCATCTGAAGACTCCCTCCAAATAAAGTTCCCTGGCTTCTATAAAAAGCAGTTTACAAATTGCACATAGGCATCAAATCTGAGTCCTGGACCTAAAGGGTCCTAAAGATGTATGGGAACATTGGGATGACTCCAAATGTCAAAATAAAGAATTTGGATTGATTCAGTATGAAGAAGCTTTCTATGTACCATTTCTCTCCTGCTCATTCTAGCTTTTCCAAATCCAGACATTGGGCCTGGTTGGGCCTGATTGACTACGAAGCCCCTGGGAAAAAACTGAAGCCTGTGCTGCAGCAGAATTCAATTCAAATAGGACTAATATGTGAATTCGGTTTGAATCTGTAACCTACTTGATACTTTCATTTCACTCTTGTTCCTATAAGCCACTCTAAAATTGCACATATCCAGGGGTAATGAGGTCAGAATTTAAGGTGCCCTTAGGAAAAATTTGAAGGTTGTACTCCCATGAAACAAAATTTCTTTATTTCCATTTGAGCAGCTTGTAAAAAATTATCTCTGTATCCTCCCTCTATGTATAGTTTCCTGTCTCTTATGAAAAGCTTTTGGAAATTTAAATACCTGGGTCTCTTGAGCAAAGATGAGGGAGCCTAGAAACCAAGACACTGCTCTTAAAGGGAAAAGATGACTGAGCCCTAGAGAGGTTCAGGAAGTAGGAACACAAATCCACCTCACCATTCATTAAGAACAAGCTCTAGGTCAGAGGAGAGTGGTGTGTTACAGGTATCTCAAGGATGTACTTGTCAGGTGCCTTGCCCCCAGTTCAGGTGGATTAATCCCTGAAACCCCTCAGGAGAGTTTGTGTGAGGCCTGTCAACTTTTGACCCTTCCAGTCCTTCTTTCCAGTGGAGTGCCATCTAGGGGAGGTCTGAATTCTGTAAAATTTGCACAAGCTGGAGTCCCTGAGCAACAAAGGCATTAGCTGGGACAGGATAGGCATCTGTGTAAGTCAGGCAAATTAGACAAGCCTTGGATTGGCTTGTCTGGGCTTTTCTGGAATAGCAAAAACATGGCAAGGCAAAGGAGGGCAAGGGAAGACAAGGCAATGGATGACTGGGCTTGGTTTGATTGGGTATAACTAGGCTTGGCTTGGCTTCTCCTTGAGTCACACCATGACCAGGCAATGAAAAACAAGGCAAAGCAAAACAAGGTAAAGGAATACTTGGCTGGTCTGGGCTGGGCTGGGCTAAACTGGACATAGCTTAGCTTCTCCAGAGACATATGATGACAAGGCAATGAATAGCAAGACAATAAAAATCAAGGTAAGTCAGGACTAGACAAGGCTTGAATACTTCTCATTACCCATGCCATGGTGACATAAAATAAGTTAAATAAAGGCAATGCTTGACTTATAGTTGATATCAAAACCTTTGAAAAAGAAGGAAAGGCTTTCCCTCTATAGCAAGGCTAGACTAGTCAAGTCAAAGCTAAAAAATGTTGGCTTATCTCCAATAGCCAAGCAATGGCAAAACAAGGAAATGAAAGGGAAGTCAAGGCAAGGCATTTCAAATAAAGGCAAAGCAAACCTAGTTTTGATTTGATAGCCAAGGCAAGGCAAAGCATGTCAAGGCTTGGCTTTTCATAGCTTTACTGTACTTGTCTTCTTTATAGTAAAATAAAGTAAAGCCAAGTAAAGCCGTGGAAATGTACAGCTAGGCAAGGTAAGGCAAGGCATGCCTTGACTTGGCTAGAATTAGCTTGGCTTCTCTTCACATCAGGCCATAGAAAGGCAAGAGGAGACAAGGCACAACAACTTGGTTTGATCTAAATTGGATTATAAATAGCCAAAATATGAAAAGGTAAGATAAATTAAAGGAGGCAAGAGAAGACTTTGCTGTGATTGCCTTGACTTGGCTAATAACTAATAGCCAAGGCATGGAAAGGCAATGTAATACAAGGCAAAGCAAAGTTTGGCCTAGTTTGGCTTCCTCTCAGTAGCCATGTCATGGCAAAGTAAGACAACCCAAGGCAAAGCAAGGCAAAATAAAGTCTGACTTCCACTTGATAGTCAGGACACAGCAGGGCAAGGCAACATATATCAAAGGAAGGCAAGGTACTGCTTGCCTTTTGCTCAATAACTACATCACATCCAGGCACCATAACATAAGCAAGGCAAGTCTTGGATTGGCACATCTTCATTTCTTGTGCTATGTTTGTATCTGGATAGGCAAGGCAAAGAAAACTTGAAGGCATGTCTTGAATTGGCTTGACCTGGCTTTTTCTCAATAGGCAATCCATGTCAAGGCAAGGCAATAAAAGGCATGGCTTAGCTAGACTTTCTTGGTTTCTCCTAAATAGACAATCTATGAAAGTCAAAGCAAGGCAAGGCCAGGCAGACAAGCAAGAGAGGGAAGGAAAAACATGGCTCAGCCTGGTTTGGCTTGGTTTCTCCTAGAAGCCAAGCCATGGGAGTCAAGACAGGGCAAGGTAAGACAAAACTGGCCTTCTCCTTGATAGCCAAACCATGACGAGGTTAGGCGAGGCATAGCAAAACAAAGGTAGTAAAGGCCATTCTTGGATTCGTCTTGAGAGCCAAGGCATAGCAATGCAAGCCAAGACAAGGCACAGAAAGACCATGTTTTGCTTCCTCTGTATATTCAAATCATGGAAATTCAAGGCAAGTACCTACAAGAATGAGCTAGGTCTAGCTTCCACTAATAGCCAAGCCATGATGTGGTAAGGCCAAATAAGACAAAGTTTGGATTGGATTGGCTTAGATTGGCCTGGCTTATCAATATGCCAGCAAGCAAAGCTGCCTTGACTTCCTTGCTTTTCCCCAATAGGTAAACTATTGAAATCAAGGGAAACCAGATACACAATGCATTCCCACTATGCTCAACCTATGGAAAGGCAAGGCAAGTTACAGCAAAGCAACAAGGCAATACTCGGTTTCCCCATGATAGTCAAAACATGGAAAGGAAAGGTTTCGCTTCTTCTCAATAGCCAAGCAATGTATTCTAAGTAAAGACAAGCCATAGTAACTGGCCTTTCAATCTTTAGCCAAGAATTGTGATACAAAGCAAAGTAAGGCAAAACAACTCAAGCCTCACTCTATAGTCAATCCATGGCAAGGCAAGGCAAGGCAAGGCAAGGCAAGGCAACAAAAGGCAAGGATAGTCAAGGCTTGGCTTTCCCTTTATGACCAAGTCATATTAATAAAGACAAGGCAAGGAATGGTAATGCCAAGCAATGTTTTCCCCTCCATTGCTAAGTATGAGGGAAGAAGTTTGAAAAGTTTACAGATACAAGAAGGAAAAATCTTAGATTGTTTTAAGCAGAGTTTAATGGGTAATTCTGGAGGAAACTGAGAAGACCAGAATGTCAAAAGACAGTCGACACTAAAAATGATACTCATGAGGTTTAGAGGAAAAGGAGGACTCTATTAGAAATTGGACTAGAGGCCATTTGTGTTACATTCTGGTAAAGAAGTTGTCTTCATTTTGCCAATATCCCAAAACTTTCTGAGGCTGAATGAACTAATTTATCTGGAGGTAGAAATTTCAAGATAGCATAGCATTCAGGGTATATCATGGATATTTCTAGCAGTATTTGGTCAAGTTTTCTGTGATAATAAGCTGAAAGCAGAGAAAAACAATTAAAAACTCAGAAGTTTGGCAAAAAGTGACTAAAATTGGGGTTAAGGAAAGTATGGCAAAGAGATTACAACAATAACCTTCCCCAGAAACAATAGAAAAGATGACTTGATGACATCCCAGGAAATATCAAAACCACACTCATATCAGGATCAAGGGTGTAAAAATAAAATTTTCTTTGAGAATACACCAGTGGGGCACTCTTCCTGCATAGAGAACTCTAGGAATTTGTTTCACCATGATCAGTTACCTGGGCACTCAGAGATTGCTACAGCTGTGATCCCCAGGAGGCTTTGCTTGACATGATTTTAGATCTTGGCATCAATCACAAGATGCTGATTCTGAAGGATTGCATGATTTTGGAGTTAGGGTGTCATGGAGGGTTCCACTGCTTATTGTATTTATGTTGTTTCAAAAGAAGGCCTGAGAGAGCAGGCAAAGTGTAGCAGGGTCAGAGTCTCTGCGGACTGCCTCTCAGAGAATGATGAGCAAAGAAGTGAGCAGAAACCCAAAGCTTCAGATTAAGAGATGCCAGTCACATGGGATGTCTACCACAGAAAGTTGTAGGAATTGAGAATAGGTCAGGTAGGCTGCAATCAGAAGTCCCTGGGAGGAGGAGAAATGTTTCTCACAGGTGGTTTCCTTGGCTTGATCTCAGGTTATGGCTGCTATGTGAAGTTTTCCATGTGTGGAAAACTGCACCCCCATTTCTCAGACTGATGCATTTCTGAGGGTTCTTATGACCCAATTTTAGTGCATTAGTGCATTGTAATAATTCTCCCTGGCCACATTTATGAGATTTATTGATCATCTCTGAGGAGTCAAGGGCTGAAAAAAATGGCCCTTGTTGTACTGCTAGAGAAGCAGGACAGGGTAAAGTAAATATTTTTCCACAGAAATAGTAGACACACAGGATTTAAGTGTGCCAGTTTTAGGCAATCTGAAACCATTACTGCTAGAAGATGGTAAAGGAAATACCTAGTATTAGAATAACTCTTTTTATTATGATATTTTACTATGAGTTTTTTTTTAGTACATTGTATACATAATGGTAGGGATTCATCCTGACATTCATAAATGTGTATAACACAGTTTTTGCCATTGAAATTTGCATATTATGCCCTTTTTTTCTTCCCTTCTCCCTCCCCCAATCTCCTTTCTCTACTCTAGTGGTCTTCATTCAATTTATTCATTTTTTAATTGATACATTTTAGCTATATATAAAATTACAATCCATTGTGCTATATTCAGACATTCACTTTGTATTATTCTTTGCCTTATAAATAATAATCAGTTATTTCTTATAGTTCTGAAGGATGGAGAGTTCTTGATCAAGTTTCTGTCATTTACATTGTCTGTCTTAGGCCTGTTCTTTGTAGTCAGTGCCTTCTCTCTTCATCCTGGTGGTGGAAGGGGCTAGCTAGCTTTTCAGGGTCTCTTTCTCTTTTCCAATTGACACATTATAATTGTCTACATCTATGGGGTACACTGTTATATTTCAATCAATGAATACAATTTGCAGTGACGTACTCAGGATAATAAGTATCCTTCTCAAACATTTATCATTTCTTTGTGTTTAAAACATTTATACTCCTGTGTCCTCATTTTTCACAAAATAAATAATAATGTTTGTTAATAATAGTCACCCTAATATACTATAGAACACTAGTCCTGATTCCTTTTATGTACATAAATGTGTGTATGTATGTATATATATACATACATACACACATTGTCTTTTTAGTTATACATGATGGTAGAGTCTCTTTTGACACAGTTATTCAAAGATGGAGTTATTCTTTCTAAATAGTATCCCAGTCTTGTGAATGTACACAATGTTCAGATTTTACTGTGGTGGATTTATATATGTACATAAGAAACTTATGTCAGATTCATTCCACTGTCTTTCCTATTTCTATCCCCGTCTTTTCCCTTCAATATTCATTGTCTAATCCACTGAACCTCTATCTTCTCCTCTTGTTGTGTGTTAGCATCCACATATCAGAGAGACCATTCAACCTTTGCTTTTGAGAGATTGACTTATTTCACTTAGCATGATATTCTCTAGATCCTTTCATTTACCAGTAAAAGTCATAAATTATTCTTCTTTATGGCTGAGTAATAAATCTTTTTTGAGGTGGTGTTCATAGCTCAGCTCCAGGCTCTGAATGGATCGTGAAATGCACATTCATGGAAACCTATATGATTTTTGATGTCCCAGAAAGCCTCACTCATGAGGGCACTGCTGGCCTAACCTTTGGAAATAGGAGTTACACTCTCCTGGACAGGCTAAGGACAGTTTGATTATTCTCAGCTGGGGTTCTAGGAGCTAAATGAAGAGACTTGTCTCACTCAAACCATTAGGAGAAGAATCTGGAGACACTCAGAATTCAGTGTTCCAATGGTAGGCAACTTGACTCAATTTATGGTAGAAAGAGCTGTAAAGAAATTCCTGGAAATAGGAGAAACATTTGAACAAACATGTCTAGGCCAAAAGTTGGAGGCAGGATACATAATGCACATGCTTAGACTCCTGATCCCAGAATGGGATCCCAGTCACATTCCTGAGGTTTCTTTTGGCCCAAATGTAAATATTGCAATAACCCCTTCTTCGACAGAGTTAGAAGGGGAGAGTTTGGTCACATGTAGGGAGCCAGCAGACACATGAAGGGACTTGCCTGTGATAACCCTACATGCAGCTTAGAAAAAAAATGAGATAAAGGATTCACTAAAAAGTAGAAAAAAAATTGAGAATGCAAACTTGCCATTTTCAGGCCATCTGAATACCTTTCTTGAAGGAATAATGAGAAATAATTTCCAAGAATGAGGAGAAAATATTCTCCACAGAAATGGGAGTTGCTTGGCCTCATGTTGGTGACGCCCTGTGATGCATGCAGATCTGGATCCCTGAAACTAGGATTTGACCCCAGAAAGCCACATTCCTGAGGTTTCCTTGGTCCCAAACTTGGCTCAGTGAAATTCTCCTCCCATAGTCATACTTAGGAAGTGATGAATTGATTGCAAGTGGGATCCAGGTGCTGGATATAAAGAAAATGAAGGGTAAATAGAAGTCAAAGTTTTTCTAAAGAAATAGCATACACCAATGCTATAAGAGTGCCAGTCTCTGATAGTCTGAGGTGACTTCTGGCATAACAGTGAGGAAGTAATTCCTAGGCAGAGAACAACACTTTCTATCAGGGGACAGTCTTGGATTGACTACAGATTATGAATGGGCTGTGATGTGCTCATGTATGAAAACCTGCAATAAGTCTGATGTCTTATAAAGCCAGGTTTATGAGGAGTTCTGTGGATTCTTCTGGCACATCTTTTGGACTTGTGAATTACCTTCTCTTCTCCTAGCCAGTTTTATAAGGAGATCTATTATTCATAGCTGAATATCCAAGGACTGGATGAAGAACCTTACTGCATCCCAACTACTAGGAGAAGCAGAAAGAATGGAAGTAAAATTTTTGCCACAGAAGCAGGTGATACTCACTCTCCAACTGAGCCAGCTGCTGGCAACCTGAGGCCATTTATGGGATGAAGAGGGATAAAGAAATTCCTGGAAATATAAGAAATATTTATATTAGTGAGGGTGCTTGGATAGGTCAAATATTTGTGGTGACATGTAAAAGTTGCATACAGGGAGATCTGTTTCTACTAGGAACAAATTACAAAGGCACATTCCTGTAGGTTCTTATGGCCCAAACATGAACATTAGAGCTATGCTTACCCTAACAAGACTTAGAAGATTGGTCACATGTGGGTATCAGGACCCCCATAAAAGTACTTTACCTGTGATAACTCTAGGATCAGTTTTCTAAAGTTGAGATAAATTTTCTTTTAAAGTAGGTGAATCAGGATAAAAACTTGCCTTTTACACACAACCTGAGGATATTCTTGTTACAAAAACAGAGGAAGAACGTCCTAAAAGAAGCCTAAGTTCTCCTGGTCATTGGATGTCATTTGTCCCAAGTTTGGGTCTGGGTGTGAAGTTCATATGGATGGATAAGTGCACCCAGGATGAGGACTTGGAAAGTCACATCACTCAGGGTTGTTCTGGCCTATGAATTGCTTACTGGAATAATCCCCCCCCCCCCGTCAGGACTTCAGAGCTGTATTGGTCACAGAAGGGAGCCAGGGGATGAACTGAGAAGTTTTCTCTGCCTTAATTACTATTAGAAGGATGGTAAGCTAAATAGAATGTTTCCCACAGAAATTGAGGACATCTGGGATTTAAGATTTCTGGTTTCAGGCTTTCTGAAATAATTCGTGGCAGAATAGGGAGCAGGAAATTCGGGGTGGAAGAGGGAATTTTTTCTCTGAGGAAGTGTCCTTGACTTGGCCCCAGGTTGGGCTGGGAACCATGTAAGAGTGGAAACCAGCACCCATTCTGGGGCCCCAGAAAGTCACATTCCTGAGTGTTCTCTTGGTCCAATATTGGCACATTGGATTAATAATGCTACTCTGGACAAACTTAAAAGGAATTTGATTAGCACAGTTTGGGAACCATATGCTAGATGAAGAGATGCTGTCTTGAGCAAGTTCCTGGGAAAATCAGGTTAAGCTGAAGTACACTTTTTTCCATAGGAATTGGTGATGACCAGGATATAACAGCATCAGTGTCAGGACATATTAGATAATTGCTGTCAGAATAAAGAGGAATGAATTCTTGGGAGGAGCAGAAGAGTTTCTCTGAAGTTGTGAACTTGGCTTGGCTGCAGGCTGTTGGCCAGCGGTGACATGTCCTTGTGTGGAAACTTGCATCCATACTGCTGTCCCAGAATTACAATTATTAAGGTTCTTGGGGCCCTAACTTGGGGCATTAAATTACCTAGCCAATCTAGGGAAGGTCATTAATTGTCAGCTGGTGCTCAGGGGCTGTACGAAGAGACCGGTGCCTCTTGAACTGCTAGATCTAAGACACAGCACAACAAGAAGAATAAAGCCTAGACTGCATGCTAAGTTCTGGAGGCATAGTATTCAGGGTAACAGTGAGCCGGGCTTGGTTCTATCATCGGCAGAAGATCATGGTTGATGCTCATGACAAAGTGTGGCATCACCTAACACCCTCAGTACCTTTGCTGGTCTCTGCCTTAGCCAAGGCCACTACAAGGAGCAGAAAAGTGTCTAAATATGCACTTGAATGCAAGGTAGCTTTAGTGAACTGTTGCAGCTTTCCTGAACACCCTGAACTGTGGAGCTCCACCTCCCAGGTAAGATCATGCAACAACAACATCATAGGAACCACACGTACCTGGGATTTGGGGGGCCTTAAAATTCCTACTGTTATACCTTCCCTTCCCTTCACACCTGTGCTTAAAAGGAGGGTTAGATTCCTAGGTTTCTGACAAGACTCTAGTTCTCCCACATCGACTGAAAATTGTCTCCTCTGATTTGCCAAGAAAATTTCCCCTGAGCCATGTGGCATTCTGTGTGCATGCAATGCCTTGTGATCTGTAAAAACTGTGAGGTGTTTAGGATTTCCTGACTTCCCCTAGGCTGTGCCTCTCTGGCAAGTTGCTTTACCATAGGACTTCTCAGCAGGTCAGACCTATGTCTAGGGCAAGGGGTGGAAATATTTCTTTATTTGTACCTTCTATTCCACCCCCTTGGAGTTCTACCTGGTTATATTGTGCATGTACAAATCATGATCAAAGTGAAGCTGATGCAGATATACTAATGTGCTTCTTTCCACCAATCAGAACTGTCATTCTAACTCTTATACCCATGGCACATTTTTAGTAATACTAATAGCTTCCTCAATGTACTTTAAGGACAAACATTTGTTGTTTCCTTTAAAGTTCAAAACTTGTCTGGACTCATTGGTACATGCATTTAATTCCAAGTGACTCAAGAGACATAGGCAAGAGGATTCCAGGTTGAAGGCAAGTACCAGCAACTTAGTGAGATTGCCTCAAAGCTAAAAATACGCAAGGCCTGCAGATGTAACTTTATTATAGAATGACTCTGTGTTCTTTTTCCAGAACTATAAAATAAATAAGCTAATTAATTAAATTTAAAGGGTAAAAATATTTAAAAACTTAGAAAAAATTTAAGTGTTTGATTACATTAGACTACAAAACCCAGGTACCACCTACTAATGATTCTCTGCTTACTCTTTTCCCTAGAGTGCTCACTGGAGGCTATGGGAGCACATATATGGAGACCTACAAGCCATTTTCAAACTACATATATTTGACCACAATGAGCACTGGCCCTGATGCTTTCAAATAAATAATATAAACCTGGTAATGCTATAGGGAACAATTCCCGACACTCTGTAATCTTTGTAAGAACCTTCCTTTGGATCCCTCTGCCTCTTGTGATACATTGCTTCTCATACAAGTTGTTTTCAAACTGCACATATTCAGTCAAACTCTGTGGTTAACCTACTAAGCCAGCACGAAGAATGTGAATCTGTTGCTGTAACAGGAAAAATCACAATGACCTCTCTGTGAATGAAAGTACCTGCCTTTGAGATCTCCCAGCCAATACCCTTTCTTTGTGTGTGTTTGGGGTGAGGGGGATTACCAGGGATTGAATTTGGGGGCACCTGACCACTGAGCCACATCGCCAGCCCTATTCTGTGTTTTTTTTTAATTGGTTGTTCAAAATGTTACAATGCTCTTGACATACCATATTTCATACATTTGATTCAAGTGGGTTATGATCTCCTATTTTTACCACGTGTACAGATTGCAGATTCATATTGGTTACACATCCATGTTTATACATACTTCCATACTAGTGTTTGTTGTATTCTGCTGGCTTTCCTATCCTCTTCCTATCCCCCCTTCCCTCCCTTCCTATCCCATCACCTCTCTCTACCCCATCTACTGTAATTCATTTCTCTTTTTTCCCTTTTCCCTCATATCCTCTTATATGTAATTTTGTATAACGATGAGGGTCTCCTTCCATTTCCATGCAATTACCCTTCTCTCTCCCATTCTCTCCCACCTCTCGTCCCTGTTTAAGGGTAATCTTCTTCTCATGCTCTTCCTCCCTGCTCTGTTTTGAGTTGCCCTCCTTATATCAAAGAAGACATTCAGCATTTGTTTTTTAGGGATTGGCTAGCTTCACTTAGCATAATCTGCTCTAATGCCATCCATTTCCCTGCAAATGCCATGATTTTGTCATTTTTTAGTGCTGAGTAATATTCCATTGTGTATAAATGCCACTTTTTTTAATCCATTCATCTGTTGATGGGCATCTAGGTTGGTTCCACATTCTAGCTATTGTGAATTGTGCTGCTATGAACATTGATATAGCTGTATTCCTATAGTATGCTGTTTTTAGGTCTTTGGGGAATAATCCAAGAAGGGGAATAAGCGGGGTTGAACGGTGGTTCCATTCGCAGCTTTCCAAGGAATCTCCATACTGCTTTCTAGATGGGCTGTACCAATTTGCAGTTCCACCAGCAACATATAAGTGTACCCTTTTCCCCACATCCTCACCAGCACTTGTTGTTGGTTGACTTCATAATGGCTGCCATTCTTACTGGAGTGAGATGGTATCTTAGAGTGGTTTTAATTTGCATTTCTCTGATTGCTAGAGATGGTGAGCTTTTTTATCGTGTATTTGTTGATTAATTCTATATCCTTCTCTGATAAGTGTCTGTTGTCCTTGGCCCATTTGTTATTGGGTTATTTGTTTTCTTATTGTTTAATTTTTTGAGTTCTTTGTATACTATGGATATTAGGGCTCTATCTGAAGTGTGAGGAGTAAACATTTTTACTCCTATTCTGTATTTTATTTAGAGATAGGATTTCACTGAGTTGCCTACAACTAGTCCTATGTGCTGCCAGGTTCAAGGGAGCATTGGAGCGTGGGTTTCCTCTGGCCTTTCCAACCTGTATGACCCCCTGCAAAATGGTCTCCATGCCAGAAATTCTCTGTGCCAGAAATTCTGCTAATTTGTTAGGCTCAGTTTAGAGCTCCTGGTTGGTGTCTGCTGAATTCATGTATTGGACTTAGCAGCAAACTCATGGATCTAAGTTCCCAATCCAGTTTGAGTGCTACTGTTGCATGGAAATACCAAAATGTCTCCATGCTGGGCTTAGACAGACCCAGGTGAATTTCATGCATTTTAATGAGCCAAATAGCCTCTAGATCAGCTCAGTGCTGGCTTCCCCTCTGATCCTGGGATTTCCCATGTCAAGAATTCCCCAGCACTTTTTACTATTTTTTGATTTTGTCTACTAATTTTCCTCACAATTTCTAGTGGCTCAGCTAAAATTCTATTCTCATCTTTGTCTGATGTACCGTCAGTTTCCCAGTCTTCAAGGTTATCTGTCGACTATTGAGTATCAGTCAAGCGCTTTTTTTCACTCCTCTCAGAGAGAAATAGTTTTCTCACAGAGTCATAGAGCTGTGAGAAAGGCCACTTTCCACTAATCCCAATGGAATATTGCTCAGCCATAAAGAAGAATAAAATTATAGCATTTTCTGGCAAATGGAAGGAACTAGAGAATATCATGGTAAGCAAAATAAGCAATCCTCATCCCCCTCCAAGTAAAGGCCCAATATTCTCTCTGTGGATACTATCATACAATAAGGAGCAGGGGGATAAAAGAATATATGTTCAATTGATTAGACAAAGGAACATAAAGGCAAGGGAGAATGGATGGGAATAGGAAAGACAATAGAATGGATCAGACATAACACTCCTATATTCATATATGAATATAACACCAATGAATCTCTGTATCATGTCCAATTGCAAGAATGGGATACTAATTAGAATAAGTTATGCTTAAGGTATGTACAACATTTCAAAATAAAATCTACTGTCATATAGATCTAAAAGGAACAATTTTTTTAATGAAAATAAATAAATAAATAAATGGAAGAACACTAGTGGTGGACAAAGGTACTAAGGGGACAGAAGAAAGCATGAAAAGAGGGAGTACTGAGTATTGAAATGAAGAAAACTATGTGTACTTATGAAAATGTTAACCATGACCCCACCATTATTTATAACTGGAACGCACTAAAAAACAAAAACAGGTTCAGAATTTTTCGTAATTTTTTTTAAATCACTGAAATTAAATAGTAGTACATTTAACTAAAAAAATCTAAATTTATTAAAAGAACGTCAAATCTGTCAAATATGTATTCTATCTACAATAAATTATTTATTATCTAAATAAATAATAAATAAATTATTTAGACATAAATAAATAAAAAACAAACTACACACAGTATAAAAAATGTAATTAACTAAGAAAAATTAAAAATAAGCCGCTGAACCGGAAGTCTCCTGTCTATCAACCGCCGCCCTCACTATTGTTGCCTCTGATTCTGTAGCTGCCGGCCTGAGATCACCTGGACATCTTCTTTCTGGGCTACCGCAGAAGTCACTGACGTTCCCAGAGGTCTCTTCTCTGGGCAAGGCCTCAGTTACCTCTGAGGTGAATTCCTTCGCTACATCCGAGGTAGCTGCTGCTGAACCGGAAGTCTCCTGTCAATCAACCGCTGCTGGCACCCCAACCGCCATTGCTGTCTGATTCCGCTGCCGCCAGCCTAAGATCACCTGGACGTCTTCTTTCTGGGTTGCTGCAGAAGTCACTGCCGTGCTGGAGGTCTCCTCTCTGGGCAAGGCCTCAGTTACCTCTGAGGTGAATTCCTTTGCTAACTCCGAGGTAGCTGCTGCTGAACCGGAAGTCTCCTGTCAATCAACCGCTGCTGGCACCCCAACCGCCATTGCTGTCTGATTCCGCTGCCGCCAGCCTAAGATCACCTAGAGATCTTCTTTCTGGGTTGCTGCAGAAGTCACTGCCGTGCTGGAGGTCTCCTCTCTGGGCAAGGCCTCAGTTACCTCTGAGGTGAATTCCTTTGCTAACTCCGAGGTAGCTGCTGCTGAACCGGAAGTCTCCTGTCAATCAACCGCCGCCGGGCACCGCAACCGCCATTGCAGTCTCTGATTCTGCTGCTGCCAGCCTAAGATCACCTAGAGATCTTCTTTCTGGGTTGCTGCAGAAGTCACTGCCGTGCTGGAGGTCTCCTCTCTGGGCAAGGCCTCAGTTACCTCTGAAGTGAATTCCTTTGCTAACTCCGAGGTAGCTGCTGCTGAACCGGAAGTCTCCTGTCAATCAACCGCGCCTGGCACCGCAACCGCCATTGCAGTCTCTGATTCCGCTGCTGCCAACCTGAGATCATATGGAGGTCTTCTTTCTGGATGCTACTGCCACAGAAGGAAACCACTGCCTTGGATGCAACTGAAGCCTACAATGCTGCTGACCTTGGAGTTCACCTAGAGACAATGACCCCTCAGTTGCTATTGTAGCTACCATTGCAACCACCACTACTGCTGACTCGCTGCCAGCAACCACCACCACTACCGCTGCTACCATAGCCTAGAGGACTACTTCGAGGGAGACTTAAGGTTTGGTTGCATGTGGCTGCACCCATTTCGGGACACCAGCCAGTGCTAGGGCCTGGGTGGCAGCAGGTCTACCACCACAAGAGCCTCTGCCTGGCGACTCCTGCTGGGACATGCAGGTCCAGTGTGGGGGTGCCAGAAGGTTTGGAGGAGCCTGGGGTCTTCCTGGTGAGAGTGCTGGTGGCCATTGTCTTCTGCTGCTGCATCTCAGAGTTGCTCCTTTGCATGTATCCCTCCTGGTCTCTCATCAAGTACGAGTAGCATTGAGATCTTGGGACTGCAGCGTGGCCAATCCTGAAGTATCTGAAGCTCAGATTGGTAGGATAGAGGCTGGGTTTGCAAGGGCTGATCTGGGTTTGGTGATCCCAAGAGATGTCAGAGATAGGGCTGAGAAACTGATGAACACTGACAGTTCGACTTTACAGCAAGATTTATTTTATTTTATTTTTTAATTTACTAATCTCTACCATATTTGGAACAGGTTGTTTTTTATGCATCAGTGTGTGGAAGACAATGATATATGAATGTTGTTGTATTCTTATGTCTTTATTTTTTTCTCTTTGTTTGTATTCTTCCTTTATTATTTCTATTTTCTTGGACTTTCTTTCTCCAACCAACAGTCAATCTCTGTCGGTTATTATCCCACACTTCCTGTGAATTTTTACTACTAGCTTCTATCTTCCTCCCTCGTGAATATTGCATACTACCCTACCTCTGTTCTCTCATTCACCATTTAAATCATAAATTGTTTTAGCAAATATTTTGTTTATACTATAGATAGTTATTGAACTAATTATTTTTGGTTCTATGTGAGAAAGCAGTAGATGCCTTAGTGGGAGTTATTAGGGTTTTTTTTAATTGGTTGTTCAAAATATTACAAAGCTCTTGACATATCATATTTCAATATGAGATTCAAGTGGATTATGAACTCCCATTTTTACCCCAAATACAGATTGCAGAATCACATCAATTACACATCCACATTTTTACATAATGCCCTATTATTAACTGTTGTATTCTGCTACTTTTCCTATCCTCTACTATCCTCCCTCCCCTCCCCTCCCCTCCCATCTTCTCTCTCTACCCCATCTACTGTAATTCATTTCCCTCCTTGTTTATTTTCCCCTTCCCCTCACAACCTCTTATATGTAATTTTGTATAACATTGAGGGTCTCCCTCCATTTCCATGCAATTTCCCTTTCCCTCCCACCTCATGTCTTTGTTTAATGTTAATCTTTTCTTCTTGCTCTTTCTCCCTGCTCTGTTCTTAGTTGCTCTCATTATATCAAAGAAGACATTTCGTATTTGTTTTTTAGGGATTTGCTAGCTTCACTATGCATAATCTGCTCTAGTGTCATCCATTTCCCTGCAAATTTCATGATTTTGTCATTTTTTAGTGTTGCGTAATACTCCGTGGTGTATAAATGTCACATTTTTTTTTTTATCCATTCATCTATCGAAGGGCATCTGGGTTGGTTCCACAGTCTAGCAATTGTGAATTGTGCTGCTATGAACATCGATGTGGCAGTATCTCTGTAGTACGCTCTTTTAAGGTCTTCAGGGAATAGTTCGAGAAGGGCAATGGCTGGGTCAAATGGTGGTTCCATTCCCAGCTTTCCCAGGAATCTCCATACTGCTTTCCAAATTGGCCACACCATTTTTCAGTCCCACCAGCAATGTACAAGAGTACCCTTTTCCCCACATCCTCGCCATCACTGGGGCATTTTCTTTCTTTTTCTTTTCATGTTGCTCATGTGTCTTCCTTTTCATCTCTGTGCGTCTGGAGTGTTATTGGTTTTACCCTATAGGTTTGTAGTGCTCTTGTAGGGTTCCAAGACCTTTCCTTTGTGGGGGTCTTTTCCTTTGTGGGGAAGGACAATGTTAACAGAACCCAATATCAAAAATATACCACCTATGAACAACTTGTTATTAAGACATTTACAGTTTAGTGTCAATGTACAGAAATGTTGGATTCAATTATTATCTAAAATATAATCAGTAGTTTTGTAAAAAGGTTTACTGTTTCTGATGGTGGACAATGAACTGGGGGTGGAGTATAAGATGATATCCTGAGGAGGTAGGATGTGAGCATATAGAGTTAATATACCTTAGGAAGTGTAAAAAAGAAATCTAATGGAGAGGGTTAGTAGCAAGAGAATAGACAGGAAGTAATTTAGGGTAGACAAGTACTTGGGAAGACAGTAGAGTACATAAAACCAACACACATATGTATTTAGAAAAATGCACATGTTAAAATAGCAAATTATGGAAGGGGAAAGAAAAATGAAAGAAGAAAAAGGAAAAGAAAAAAGGGCAGATACAATAACTCTATACTATTCTGATGACTCAGTCCTCTAAGTCCTATTTCATGCAAAGTTTTTGTTTTCACATATGTTGGGGATGTGAGGGCCAGAGGATAGAGGAGTAGAAGAGGGGAAAAAACCTCAAAGGAAGAAACCAGGGTTGTTGTTAATTTTAGAGATCTGTATCTTTCATGCTTCTCTTCTCATCCAATAGAAGGGGTTGTCTGTTGTAAAGTGATGTCTCTGCCCTCAGGAGGGTGGAGGTAACCAGGGTGGAAAGATTGGTCCTGGTGCAGGGATTTTGGAAGCAGGGAGTAGTACCTGCCAGTCCCTGCAGGGAGACTGCACCTCATGAGTCTCTTTTTAGGGGTCATTTCTATGACTTGAGCACCTGGTACTATCTCTGTATCTTGCCTGGAGATTCCCCAGTTCCTGGTCTCTTTGTTAGGCTCCAAACTTTCATCCTGTCTCCCTTAGCCGTTCTCAATTAAGGAACCTCTCACACAGTGGCTCCCGTGGGAAGCTCCCTGGTTGCACTGCACACCTGTATTGGGCAGCTACTATGTTTGGTTAACAAAGCTGTGATGTCAAGGTGAAACTTTCCTTCCTCCATCAATATTGGATGTATTGGGCCTGAGGCAACCACTTTTACTTCCGCTCTAGCGCCACCTATAATACTTCATATCTTACACTTCCATCTACTACTGGACAGAAGAGCCAATAGCTGACTAGTAGGTGGTGAATCTGCCAGGAGCCAATCACTGGTGGCCTAGCTGATTCTATGCAGCAAGAGGCCATGCCCCCCACAAACAGTTCTGTTTATTGGTGTTGCCTGGCAACGGCTATTTTACCGTACTAATCTCGCAGCGGCTCTACCTTTGGGTTGGGCGCTTTGCAGCGATTTAGTTTGGAGAATTTGATTTGGAGGAAGAGGAAGCCCCCTATGGGAGCAAGTATCTATGAACTCCACCTGGAGAAAAATAAATGCCTATCGCTTAAAAAATAGGACTTATAAATTTCACCAGGCAGTGAGAAATGGTGACTTACGTCGAGTGAAATATTTTATAAGACATGGAAGTCATGTTGATGACACGGACAGAAAGCACAGGTATGGGATCTGGGAAGTCAGGGGCTGAAGGGCAAGGGGCCAACTGGGAAAAGCAGGGTAATGGGTCTTCACTATTGAAGCTGTGCCCATGGGGGCAGAGCAGGAGGGAGACCAATCCTTCTTTCAATAGGATACTTGACTTTCATACCCCCATGGAGGCTTCTGTACCAGGTACCTGCAAACCTTGGATGTCTAGCACCCAGGCAGACTTAATGATCAGTAAAACAAAAACAAATCTGTAGCTGGTTTCCCAGGGACATATAATTCCTAATTGTTAAACTAACTGTTTAATGATTAAGTACATACAGCAGTTTATTGTTAATATACACATTTTCGCAAATAGGTAACATACATTGTAGAAAAGTCCATAATGAGAAAAAATATTACTCATAATATAGCAACAAGAGGACTAAAAAAATTCTTCAAATATAACCCACCATCTGTTGTCTACTGAGGAACCTTTATTAGAACTCTTTGAATTAAGAACATGGCTCCACGTTTGTTGTTGTTCTTTTGTTTTTTACCTTAATTCACACTAGTACATTTAGGAGGAACACTTTCACTCCTCACTAGATATTACTTATTTCTCACATGCCTAACTCACTAGTTCATCAAATTCTGAAGGATAACTTGATGTCATCTTCATTAGCCAACCAACTTCATAGCAAGGCTTGTTGAATAGCCCTGAATTTTTTGCAAATATTTCATTCACTTAAGTTACTTTTCAAGAGAGCAGACAATAGAGTTCACTGGCAGCTTTCCCACTTTCTAAGCATCAAAAAGATGTTGCTTTCCTAATTTTGTACCATTTCAGGCAGATTACACTTTTAAAAAATGTGCCAAAAGCTTTCTGCACAAAATTGTTGATTCCCCTGTTCCAATATACTTTCTGAAGTTATCTCTTACTGTTTATTTGTTTATTTAAACAGAGAGAGCAGAGCATTGGTCCACAGGATCAGGCAGTGTAGGCCTTCAGTCAGAAGAACAAGAGAGCAGCAAACAGAAGGTTCCCAGGCTACACAAGCTGCCTGATTCTCTTCTAATGTCCCTTGCTCTGCCTTGTTCTCAAGGGAAAAAAGGCTATCCATAGTAGGTCTGTGCCCTTGTGAAAAGGAATATTCATTGTCTCCATGTGTTTCTATGGTTACCAATTTCACAAAAATTTTAAGATAAAAAACTAATTAAAATATCAGGGTTATAACATTTTTGAGTCCCTCCTTCTTACAGTATTTAAGATCATGATGACACTACGAAAATGTTTATGTAGTAGACAAAGTCTTGCCAATCTGGGTATCTAAATACTTTGTAAACTTTTACGAATTACTTCTTTGCCAGCATCCAAAATATAAGTGAGTACATCAGGATAAAATACAATACATGAAAATATCTGAAAGCATATTTAGTATACTAAAATTGGTGGGTAGAAACATATACTTTATAAATGTTGCACAGAACTTAGCATCAAATCATCTATTTGAGGAGTGAGTCTTAAGTAGCTGAACCTTAAGCTGCAGAGTAATTACAACTTCTCTGCATCCTCAAAATTTTGTAGCTCTGAAATATAGTTCATTTCTTGTTAAATTAAATTCCTTCTCTTACCAGAAACACATTTTTTTTTTCCTATGTTTATATGTTACTTGAGCATCTGGAAAAAGAGTACATTGTCCAATATAAGTCATTTTGGCTTTAGCAAACTCAAGGCCATGCATTCAATCCTCAGCACCAGAATTAAATAAATAAATAAACAAATAAATAAATAAATAAAAGATTTTTAAAACAGGTCAGAAAAAAGAAGTCTTCTTTTCAGTTCTTTCTTTCTTAGGAAAGTTCTTGCCAATATAAAATGTATAAAGAGGCACTTTGTTTTCTTCTAGTACATTTCTATGTAGAAGCAAAGGGGAACTTTTCATCTGTGCTTATAGATATTATTACATTTCTTATAGATATGTTTTGTTACATACATGCAATTATAGGTTAATAATCCTGTTTTAGTGGCATGCTGATAAAAAAGAGAACAAGTAATAAAGGTTATTACTACTGCCAAATTATTGCTTTCCTTCATAATTTTTTGCTTAAAAAACTGAACTCAATTTTACTTATCTGTTCTTTTATTTTATTAATTTATACCCATACTCTGAATCTAGTATGTAATTGACATAATGACTCTTAAGACTCTTCCTTAAAAGCTTTATGTTTGATTGATCAGAAAATTAAAACTTCAGAGATAGGACTCAATTTCAAGTAAAACTTTTCCTCTTCCATTTTAAACAGAAGCACTCTGATGGTAGGAAATTATAAACTGCCCATTTTAAAAGTTAAGACAGGGTTAAAAACTGAAGATTGGAAATACCTGATTTATGTATATCCTGTAAATCTAAATATTGAATAGATTGAACCATGCTAATTCATTTGAGTCCTACATTTCCTTTAGCTTTACATTTCTTTAAAAAAAGAAAAGCAAGGATTACTATGGTTTTAATTTGGTCTTTTATTATATTGTTTTTCATTCATCTGTCCTTACCTATAGTTTTTTAACAACTAAAATTAATTTAAATGCCACTCATATGACTATAACCACTATAGACCTCTTGTGTGTATCACATTTCACTTAAGGTAAGGTACTGTGTGATGGTCCTTTATTTCATGTATGAATAAAAGAATTGAATGCTGCCATTATACTTGTAGTAGCTTTCCAATGTCAGTGATGTCAAACTGATAGAAAAAAAGAGCATCTAAGACTAATTGAAATACATAGTCCCTACAAGATATTTGTAAAATCACTATAATAGTACTTCTTCATTAAGTGAAATACTCTGTTGATTTATAGTAATAGTAATAATTACAATAGCCAACAATTATTGAGCTGTTGCTTGTGCTAGAAACTGTTCAAATATTTTACATAGATTTTAATTTTAAGTATCACATTATCATCTCAGTAGGTAACTACTAATTTTAATCAGTATTTTACTGGAGATAAAATTGATGGATAGGAGAACTAAATAGCATGTCACAGAGGTTAAAGTAGAATTCAAGCAAATGTTGAGCTAAATTCAAGGTACATGCTCTTTCCAGGCAAGTAGGACACTCTGGGATGGGATATAGCTCCATGGTAGAGACTTTATCTAGGAGGCTCCAGGTCCTGGTTTCTATGCCAGCACCAAAAAAAAAAAAAAAAAAAAAAATCAAAAATAAAAGATCAATGGGACCAGACCCAGTAGCTCATGCCTATATTTCTAGTTACTTGGGAGAATGAAGCAGAAGCATTGCAAGTTCAATGACAGCCTGGGCAACTTATGGAGACTCTGCCTCAAAATTTAAAAAAAAAATCATAATAATAAAAATGGGCTTAGGATATGGTTCCTGGATAGAGTGCTCCTGGCTTCAGTCCCTAGCAGTATCCAAAAAAAGACAGACAAAAGAAAAAATCAACAGAATAGGCTGCTCATTTATTAACTTAGTGTGTACTAACAGCTAGTAAATATTTTTCTTTCTTTAGAAAATAGTAGAGGACTTGCATACTATTTAATGTTGATAATTGCATAAATAATCATGTATTATGAGAGCATGCTTTATGAACTTCTAACAAAGCCTCTTGCCTTCATAGGACTGCTCTACATTATGCCTGTGCCTTTGGCCACCCAGAATTGGTTACTTTTTTAGTGAAGAAAAAATGTAATATTCACCTCTGTGACCGTGATGGCAACACACCATTGATGAAGGTAGATGTAGCCAAGAATATCTGCAGAAAAAAAATGATAGAAATGCTTAGAAGAAAAAGTGATTAATTCTATTTAATATGATTAATTAGTAAAACATATGATATGTTTTTCTTGGATTGTCAAAATTTACAGTTTATTTCTTGGTATAAACCCAACAGGCACTACAATATCTGGAAGAGAAATGTGCAACTATCCTTTTAGAAAATGGTGCCGATCCAAATGCTCACAACAACCGAAATGAAACTCCTCTTCACTTTGCTCTTTCTCTGAAGAAAACATCACTAGCAGAAAAACTGCTTTCACTCAATGCAAATATAGAAGCCAGAACTACGGTATACACCAAACATGATTATTTCCAAAATATTTAAAATATGTTTGTTTTAAGTGTGACATTCTTCAACCAATGTGGATTTTTAAGCAGGGTTTTCTTGATCAGAATAGTAACAGTTGTTGAAATTTCTGTCCATCTTCTTCATCATTTTTATCTCATGAATTTATTTAATTTACATCTAAGCATTGTGTCCATATTTAAAATTGAGATGACTGAGGCAGAAATCTGGATCCAAATGAGGTCCCCTTTGAGCCATATTACTGTGTGGTGTGGTGGGCAGAGAGTGCCTCCTACATAGCACAGATGAGTGCTCTCTAGTTTGCGGCTGGCAAAATGTAGCATTCTCTCAGATGATCTATATTTCCTCTATAAATAAATATACAACTCTTGTATTATAGTATATTTTTATAAAGAATTCATACTTTTCTTGGTATTTTTATCAATTAAAAATTATTTGGATTGTATAACAAACAATAAAAATCTTTGAAATGGGATTAAATTTTAGAATTTAGAAGTTGACAATTTTCTTTTTTTTTAAATTATTATTATAGTTTTATAATTATACATGGTACTTTGGTTTACTTTGACAAACTTATGTGCATGGGCCCTGAGTTTCCTCTCTTTTGTTCGTCCTTGGATTCTTGTTGATAGTTCAGGGGATGTTTCTCCTCACTTGTTTGGGTTAAAGTAATATCAGGGAATGTTTAGTTCAGCAGCACATTTTTTAACCTGTGAACTCTTAGTGTCCCTGTGGCTTCTCCACACATCACAGAATAGGGTTGAAAGAAACAGTAGTGATAACTGTTCCAAATAATATACCTCAGAGTTAACATTAATACCTAGATCCTGCTCTGACGTGTCAACATTAATGTAGCCATAAAGAGGAGTAGTGAATTTAGCAATTGTCAAATTATAAACAATAACCATGAACTAGCTTGGCTTTAAAGCCAATAGCAGGTGTCAGTCATATAACCTACAATACTAACGATTGTATTAGCATTAAAGGTGGGGGGCAGGAGCTACAATGTTAAAAATGCAGTTAAGTAGAAAAAAAGAAATGTCTTACAAAGTTAACTAGTTAAGATTTATAAGAAAGCGAACAGAGAGAGTGCAGAAGATATTTGGCAGTAATGTTTAGAAGAAGATAAGGAAAATAGAAGAAAAAAGGTATTGGGAGAGAGGGAGAGAGAACAATAGAATTTGGTTGTTACCAGAAGATAAGAGAGAATGAGAGGGCTGGGATGGTTATTCAGTCGTGGAGCCCTTGCCTAGCACATATGAGGCACTTCATTTGATCCTCAGCATCACATAAAAATAAATAAATAAGATGAAAGTATTATGTCCATCTACAACTAAAAATTATGTTCTAAAATTATGTATAACTTTTAGTTATCTACTGATAGAGCAAAGGAAGTGGGTGTTAACCTCTTCCTGCTTTTTTTTGTTACTAGTTAGAGTGGCCTAAAATTGAAGCTGTTTTACATAAGAGGTATTTTCTTCTTTCCTGCATGAAGTGGGATGAGTTAGTAGTGTCCATTAGGACCAGTTTGATGCACTCCTGGGCTACCACTTCTGCAGCTTTCATTAAGGGATGTTCTAGCTGCTGGCACTGAGATCTAGTTGGCCTCAGATCTAATTAGGTTTTGTTGCACCTGGCTTTCTTTGAAGAAACTAGATTGACCTACTCATAGGTTACACAGCAGCCTATTTCTTCAATGGATCTGGTTCTCAGAAGCCTCCCAAGAAATCTAATTGTGGTTCATGGGGGATGATTCTACAATCACTGGAGCCCCAGAGCATAGCCTTTCTGGATTTAGGCCTTGACTGCATTCCCCCTCAACCACTCATATTGTTGGCCCCTTTTAGATGGTCTTTGAGCTGCCAAACACAAAGGAGAAATGAATAGAACTCCCCTTTCCCCTTCCAACAGGGCATGATTTTTAAGCATCTAGTGCAGTCTCTGGAAGAGAGAGAGAGAGAGAGAGAGAGAGAGAGAGAGAGAGAGAGAGAGAGACAGAGAGAAAATTTTAATATTTATTTTTTAGTTTTTGGCAGACACAACATCTTTGTTTGTATGTGGTGCTGAGGATCAAACCCTGGCCTCACGCATACCAGGCGAGCGCCCTACCGCTTGAGCCATATCCCCAGCCCCACATTGGAATTTTTAAAGCCTGTTTAGGTTACAGATTGTTATAAATTAAAAAAAAAAAAACAATTATTCACACTGCAAGCAATACTATCTCTTTCTCTTCAGTTTTGTCCCTTAAAAATGCAATTGGTTTAGTGTCTTTAGTGTCTTTCATTATGCAAAAAAACAGTTCATCCATATAGATCACTGTGAAGCTCATCAATATACAAAATTTCTGAGTTACATTTTGCCTCAATTTATAAATTGTTTTAAGTAGCAACTAAAATGCCATAAGAGCAAAAGAATCTTGAAAACCAGATGTTCATTAGGGTCCCAGAATTACCATTGAAACTGAGGATATATGTAATGATCTTATTTTTATTAGATTGTAATAGTTATACATAGAAGTTGAATACATAGTAGTATATATAGTCATTGTTATACTTAGTAGTTTTGTCAGGTTTATCCCAACAAAATTATACATGCATGAAATTTGATTTCAGTTCAAGATTCAATTCCTTTCCTGACCCTTTCTCCCTCTGTCCTTCCTGTCCTCCATTGTTCTCTTTCCTCTACTCTGATAGACATATGCTCCCTTCTCTATTTATTTAGTTTTGATTGGTTCTTTTAACTTAAACAGAAAGATGAAATTTCCTGTGGTATATTTATATATGCACATAACTTAATTTTTTAAGAATTCATTATTTGTCGATTCTCCTTTGTTATCCTTCTAATTGGAACCTCAATTTCCTCCTACTAAACTACTGATCTTCCCTGTGTCTTTTTGAAATCCTATCCTTCCTTCCTCCTTTTCTTCATTTTACCCTTGCTTCCACATATTAGAGAATTCATTCAACCCTTTAGTTTCTGAGTTTGACTTTTTAAACTTAATATGATATTCTCTATTTCCACCCACTAACTAGCAAATTCCATAATTTAATTATTCTATATGGGTGAGTAGAATGACATTGTGTACACATACAACAATTTCCAAATCTTTTCATCCATCAGTGGGCATCTGGGTTGATTTTACAACGTAGTCATTAAGAATTGGACTACTATAAACTTGAAGTAGCTATATCACTATAGTATGCTGATTTTATTTAGTTCTTTTACAAAAATAACCAGGAGTAAAATTTCTTGGTTCTATTGTGGTTTGATCCCTAGATTTTTTAGGAATATTCAAACTGCTTTGCAGAGTGAACATACTAGTCTTCAGTGTTTCCAACGATGTACAAATGTTCCTTTATCCACACAACCTTGCCAGCCTTGATTGTTGTTTGTATTCTTGCTCATTACCATTCCAAATGGAGTGATATTATCCCTTATTGTAGCATTTCTCTGATTACTAGAGATGTTGAACATTTGTTTATATATTTGTTGTTCATTCATTTTCTTCTTTTGAAAAATGTCTCCTCAGTTCATTTGCCCATTTATTGGAATATGTTGTTTTGGGGGTATAATGTTGTGTGTGTTATATATTCTGGATGTTAACCCCCTATTAGTTGAGTAGCTGACAGACTTTCACTGATTCCCAGGGAGAATATATTTTTGTATTCATCTTTATAACATGGAAGGTAAATATTTTTATCTAATAATAGCAGAAAACAAGATTCAATTCCTTTCCTTTAAGAAAAAAGCAGCATAGTCTACTCAAAGTCTATTCTTTCAATTCAGAGCCCACTTCTTTTGTGAACAATTTGGAGCACAAATGCCTGATATTGGTATGTGGGATTCTGACACCATAAATGGAATAGAATCAAGAGGACTTAAGTAACATGAAGAAAACTTCTATGTTTATTGAAAAGTGTATACCCGCAACTTTAGTTCTTCACATGTAAATGTTTGCTATGAAAAATCAATGTCAAAGAAGTGTTAAGCAATACTAATGATATTTCTGTAGTACTGGATATATAATGCACAGTCTTGTAAAATTTCTCTAACCGTGAATCAAGGAACCTTTCTGATAAGCGTTGGTATTTCTGAAAAAGTATGTATTCTTTGGTATGTAGATTAATAAACCCTGATGATATAGAGTTAAAAATTTGGCTTATTAGATATAATATTTAAATCCTTTACTAATTGTTTTAGGGTACAGGGCTATTGAGAAAAGAGGTCTCTGTCTTTAAGAAATGACTAGAGTTTATGTGGCCACTCTAAGTAGAGGAGAGACATTGCAAAGATAAGGGTCAGAAAATATGAAAGTGGAATGAGATGAGAAGGAAGAGGTTACTCTTAATTTACATTATTTGTTATATTCTTTGTTCAGACAGCACTTTGTAAGAGGTTCAGGTCAGTTGAATAATTTTGTAAACTTTTTGTTTTTTTCCAGAGTGGCTATACACCACTTTTACTTGCCATAGAGCAAAACAGACAGCAGATGGTTGAAACATTAATTCAGAACAAAGCAAATATACATGCAGTTGACCAGAAGGGAAGGTATAGTACTTTATATACATATTATATAATTTATATAGTAACAATCACTCAAGGAAAAATGACTTGTTTAATGGGAAGGTCAATATTAACATTTTTAGAATACAGTGATATAAAAAACAAACCACAATTAAGGCAAAAAAATTAATTATTCAAATTGAGAAATACAACTAAGTATATTAATATGATTCAAAATTATTGGCAGATATTTCTTATTAGTTTGTTCGTTACATGATTTGGTATTAACTAAAGAGTTTTACTATTACTATTAGTTTTGTAAAATATGGAGTTTTAGTTTACATTTTTTTTCTATTATATTTTTAACTTCTGTGTCTGATTTATTTTTCTTTTGGAAAAGATGTATTGATCATAGATCATAAATAGGCATTGGAAATTTTTAATTTTTTTAATTTGGTTGACTGTTCTAAATTGCTTTCCATGTAGAATATTGATGTTAGTTTATTCCTAACTGTAATCTACTGCCAAATGCAGTTCATTTTTAACATATTTTGGTGCTTTTGCTTTTAATTGGAAGGTACAGAGGGAAAAAAGTAGCTTCAAAGGAATAAATATTTTCTTTAATAAATATAAGACATAGGCAGGTTTTAAAGAGAAAAAAAGCCTTAGATTCTCACACAGTTGGATTTTATTCCTAGCTTTTGTAGTACATCACCTTAAAAACAATACTTATGACTAAATATATTTCCTGATATGAAAAATAGGATAATACATGCTTGAAGGATGATTGTGAAATTGTACATATTGCATTGCATTCAATGTCTAGCAAATACTTATCAGTACCATTAATTGAAATAATGACTATTATTTTTATTATTATTATTAGCGTGCAAATAGCCTTTTCTGCTTGACCTTTAGCTGACTGTGAGTTACAGTACTTTGTGTCACACTAGGAAGGAAATAGAGCTCTCTTCATTGAATGTTTTACCAATTTCAGATAAAAGACCTCATCATAGTTACTGTCCATTGAAGGATTTTAAGTTTGTTAACATCTCCCTCATTGGGAAAAGAGATTTTTTTTTCCTTTTAGACTTTGAGATGATTTGCAAAAGTGAATATTTGTTCTCTTAGATGTTTATGTCTATTAGTACTGTAAAGTAAGATGTCGAATTGGGAAAATATTATAAATTAGCTCTTTGAATAACTTTATTAAAATACTTAAAGTTGTAGTTATCTCTCTTATTATAGAACAGCCCTCATGTTTGCTTTGGAACAAAAATCAAAACACATAGTTGAGATGCTTCTTCAGAGTGGTATTGATGTCTCTGCTGCAGATAACTTTGGGAAGATGGCATTAGCTTATGCTATTGCTAGTGGTGATAGAAGGTAAGTATTTACATTAAAATACCAATCAATATTGATTGGAGGCTGAAAATAATTAAAACTATTGCATTTTACACATGAGGTGAGATTTTATAGTACAGCTATATGTGGAACGATAATGAGTTATTAGAGTTCATCAGCCAGGAACCCTACAAAAGTCTAGACAAAAATAGTGATAAATGCAATAGTCTTCTCAGAGGTTTCTTCCCCCCCCCCCTTTTTTTTTTTTTTACTTTTTCCTTTATACATGCTAGTAAGTTGCTCTACCACTGAGACACATCACTCGTCAGCATCTTAGGATTCTTTAAAAAAGCTTTGTCATTATGATTCCCAGTCTTATCTCTTTCATTCCAAGTATAACTCCTCACTGTGGAGTGGAAATAGTGTCACACTTTGATTTTTATAATTAGCTTTTTGGGTCTTAAAATGCCCAGTTGAGCAGAAAATATTTTTACTCTCCTATGAAAGTTAGCTTTTCTACTACCCTGAGAATTTCCTTAAAGTCTAAAGAGCAGGTAGAAGGACTTTTAAAATGTTAATTTTCCTCTGTCAATTCTATTGCTGTGGTGTTGCTGTTAGAACTGGCTCTTCAGTTTGGTGATGATTAACTTTTACTACAAAATATCCTGATTGATCCCAATCCCTGAGTATTCATGGTAATGCACACTTAGATTTAAAAGTTACAACACTATTTTTAGTTCATATATACATATGCTTGTTTATTCAGCTATTATTCCCAAACAGCAGAATTCTGTTTTGGCAACTTGGCCTCCTAGCTTTAGCCACACACAAATTAAGAACACTGACCCTGTCCCACAACTCAAACCTTTGTGTGGAACAACCCCCATGTTAGCCTAGACCTTCCTGGTGCATTATCCTTTGAGGACTTTGTCTTTTCTTGCATAATCTAATCATTCAGAACTATCAGATAGCTTCAAACAATATCACTGAAGAGATGAGAATTTCCAATCATCTTTCATAAAATATCTGTTCCTCAAAATCTCTCATCACTTGAAGTATATTTTTTTTTTTACTGCAGGAGGCCCAATATTAATGTTTCCCAGGTTGGATGTGTCTAGTGATTTGCTTTCCAAAGTAAGAAAATTTCCCAAACTATTGCAGTCAGTCTAAAGTTTTCAGAATATATCAAGTTCTCCCTTACAAGGAAGAAATAAGTTCTCTGAGCTTAAAGTAGATTCATTGAATCTTAGAGCACTAAGCCTCATTATGGCTTATTAGTATCCATGTGTAAAGAGGATTTGGTCTTCCAATTCAGTTAGAGCTCGACATGGAGATTTAGCTTCCTCTAAAAATTATCCATTGATTCTTTTCAACTAGGTGGAGAAGAAATAGTAGCAGTCCTAGCCAATTCTTGGCATTGGTTAATTTCCCATTTTTTGGTGTTATTGATTAGTTTCACAATAGGGGATGAATATATTCTTTAAAGAGATATGATACTTATAAAAAGTGTTATAAATTATTTAATGTCTAATTTGCCCTGAGACATAAAGCACAAAAAAGACTACAATCAATAACCAAAATTAGAACTCAAAAGCATTTTTCAGTAATTTCAACACTTGAATATTAGAACCTCTGAAGAATACACATTGGTTTATTTGGGATTCCAATTATAGTTGAATAAAAAGATCAAATTATGCCATTATTTTCTTATTTCTTTTGACATGTTTTAATATTACCTCATTGAATCTTCCTAAAAACTTTGTAAACTAAAGTGGCACAACCCTTATTTTTTTTGAAAAAGCCCTTAATTTTAAAAGAAATTAATTGTGCAAGAAGAAAGAGCTATTATTTACATGGCATTTTCTGAGTTCTAGCTATATCAGTTAATATACTTACCTATATTGTTCTCAATTCATGATCATTTTATCTTACTTTGTTTTCTTAATATAAGCTTATGGATGCAATGGCATGTGTATTTACCACAGCTACTTGGGGGAGAGAATGAGGCAGGAGAATTTCTAGAACCAAGGAATTCCAGACTAGCCTGTGCATCATTGTGAAATCCCATCTCAAAAACAAAAGAAAACCATACAATTTACAAATAATTATCAAATTAATAAAATGTCTGAGCTTACAAATTTGAAGTGCATATTATAAAGCTCTGATATAAACTCACTTGAATCAAATGTATGAAAGATGATATGTCATGAGCTTTGTAATGTTTTGAACAACCAATAAAAAAATTAATAAAAAAAGATCTAAGATTGTTTAAAATACTATTATATATTGAATGTTTGGTTATTGTTTTTATATCAAAATTAAAATGCTAATTTGATTAATTTTTTATCTATAGCCTCAAGGAATTAATTCTTGAATATATAAAAGTAGAATCTAAACATCCTGAAAATATCCACCCAGGTAAGACTTCTGAAAGTGAATTGATCATGGTATTAATGGCTTATATAAGAAAAGTAAGATTATGCCAGGTGCAGTGTTGGCAAGACTGTAATCAGGTGGCTCAGGAGGCTGAGGCAAGAGGACTGCAAGTACAAAGTCAACCTCAGCAATTTAGCAAGTCCCTAAGCAACTTAGCAAGACACTTTCTCAAAAATTACAAAAGGACTGGGATATCTGTCAGTGGTCAAACTCTCCTGGGCTCAATTCCAGGTACCAAAGTAACTAAATAAATAGGAGTAAGAAAGTTTGGATTGCAAAGGAACAGTGGAAAAATTAATGTGTTACATTCATATTGTTCTTAAATTTTTTCTTAATAATCTAGAATTCATGATTATTTAAGCCATTAATTGTAGGAAATTTATAATCAGAAATGATATTGTCTGAAGAAATTTTAGGCTAACTTAATCTTGGCCCCTGAAATCTTATATTTATGTGTAGAAATAAGTAAAAAAAATCAAATTAGTATGTTGTCTTTCCTGTATAATGACATTGTAGCAAAGTGGACTTGTAATAAAAAGAGATGTTCTATTTTTTACTATAGATATCAACTCTTACTGTGTATACAAATCTGTGGATTTTATAGTGATATTTTCATACATATGTAAATAGTACTTGAATCCCAACCACTTTCCCTACTTCCATTTCTATCTGTCCCTTCATTTCTTGATGTTGAGAGCCACAGCCGAAGGGGCTCCAGCAAACTTTCAGACTGCCAGCTGATGATTGGCTCACAGTGGCCCCAGCAACACCTAGCTGATTGGCTCCTCTGTGGAGATGCTCATTGAGCTGTATCCCTGCCCTTTCAGACTGCCAGCTGATGATTGGCTCACAGCAGCCCCAGCAACATCTAGCTGATTGGCTCCTCTGCGGTGATTCTCATTGGGCTGTTTCCCTGCCCTTTCAGACCAAAATCATCCCCTTTTACCTTTCCTCTTCCCTAACAACCCCTTTTACATTTCCTAGTCATTCTTAATTTGTTTTCAAATTGCATATGTTATAGAGAATGTGATATTTGATTTATGTTTCTGACATATTCTACTTAACATAATAGCCACCCTTTCCATCCATCTTAAGTTTTTGTCTTTGTTTTTTCTTTTCTCTTAAGGGCTTGAAATATACCATTTCATTATCTCTGGCCTTCAAAGTTTCTGTTGATAACTCTTACGTTCTTCTTATGAGTTTATTCTATAAGTGGTTTGGTCTTTTTTACAGCTTTCAATGTACTTTGGGCAATTTTTTTAAATGAACGTGGAGAAGTTCTATTCTGGTCATGTCCATTTGGTGTTCTAAATGCTTCCTGTATCTGGACATCCATAGCATTCAAAAAATTTAAGAAATTTTCTGCTATTTTTTCTCCAAATAAATTGCATGGCCTATAAGCCTGTACTAATACATTATTGTCTATGTTCATAATTCATGAGTTTAGTCTATAAATCAGGTACCAAGGACTTTGTATATTTTGTTTCTTCTTCTTTTCATTGTCATAACTAACTAAAGGTGACATTCATCATTGCCTTCCAACTCTGATCTTTTTTCTTATGCCTAATCTAGTCTACAATTGAAAATTAGACTTATTTTTTTTAAAAATTTGAAATATTAAGCTATTTATTTCCAAGATTGCTGTTTGATTTCTTTTAAGAAGCTCTATTTTCGCACTGTTCTCTTATGCCTTGTAAGGTTTTTATTACTTTATTCATCTTCTATTTGTATCATCTTTGAATTCATACATTATTTTTAATATCTTTTTAAATCCTTTTTCTGGCATTTTGTCTACTGCAGTGTCATTGGAATCAGTTGCTAGAGAGTTATGAACTTTTGGAGGATGCATGTTACCTTATTTGTTCATCTTTCATATATTTGTGCTAAATTTTGTACATCTGTGGGGATGTATGTTTCTTCCACATTTATGTGAGAGTCTTCTTAGGAAATAATCTTCTCTTGATGATGTATCCTGGGCTACTGGTTTATTTTGTCAAGATTATTTCCAAATTATCGACTCTGTATTATAGACTTTTATGTTTTACCTGACTGTGATTCATGGGTTTTGTCACAGTTTGTACTATCATAGCCTGAAGGACCAACTTCCTTTGTCAATCTTGTGCGAATGGAGTCACATGATGTAGGCAGTGGATTATGTGGGCTGCATTTTTTGTGGTCATTACTGTAGCCTTGTCAATAATTTTCCATCTGCAAAGACACGGGAGAGACCTAGTGCCACAGTCCAGCTGGGAAAAGTAACCGAGAGGTGACAAACAACTGAAGGTTGAAGCAGGAACTGCAGGTAACTGAAGGTAACTGCTTTACTGAGGAACAGCAGATATATATATATATATATATATATATATATATATATATATATATATATATATGATTTACATAAAGCATGACTCAATCAGCATCATTCAATCATAGCATTGCTCACCTACAGATACAGCAATCAGCCAATAAGGAGTCCCCAACATCTTGATGGTTCGGTGACATTGCCTCACAAGCCACTCCTCCTGGCAAACTGCCAGGCGCCATCTTGACTTGGTCATGGCTTCCAACAAACTAGGCTGAGGTGCTACTGGGTGCAGACTTCATACCTGCACAACTCTGTAAACAGAGTTGTTTCACCTCTCTCTGCTCATGCAATGAGGATTGCTGCCAGACACTGAATTATAGTACATTCGATCCATACTTACATGGGTACATGTCAGCTGGGGCTTTTATTTACCCTGTTATTTGACTTGAAGTACCTGTCAAGTTATAAGTGGGAATGTATGTCTTTGGTGGAAAGTAAGATGCATTTTTTCTTACCTTTGCTGTGGGTTTTAGAAGTTGCAAAGTACCTGCCAATGTGTTCAAGGAATGGGGCTGGATCCCCAATGCAGATGGAAGAAGACAAACAACAATAATACAGCATGAAGGCAAACTAGATATAGGTATACAGAAACAATCAACAAGAAAAAAAAAAAAGGAACACCAGTAACAACAGAGAAGAAAGGGATAAAATATTTAGGAACCACTAAATTGTTAAAGGTTCATAAAAATAAAATTTATTTTAAAAAAAGGAAGAATGAGAAATTGGAACAAAATTTTAAAAATTCTATTAAATTATGACAATAAGATAAAAGTAATGAAACAAAATGACAAAGTAATAATTAAAAAGAAAGAAACACAAAGCAAAATATAGTCAAGAATTTCTTCGATATGAGTTGTATGTGCACACACTGTCCTAGTCTGTGCCCAGGGCAATGGTCAATGCCTGCATAGCAGCAAGCCCTTCATACCTGCAGAACTTTGGCATTATGAGGGTTGTGCCAGAAAGTCATATATTCTGCCTGTAGAGCTATAGTCTGTGTGGGCTGGGGATGTGGCTCAAGCGGTAGCACACTCGCCTGGCACGTGTGCAGCCCGGGTTCGATCCTCAGCACCACATACAAAAAAAGATGTTGTGTCCCCCAAAAACTAAAAAAAATAAATATTAAAATTTTCTCTCTCTCTCTCTCTCTCTCAAAAAAAAAAAAAAAAAGAAAGAACTATAGTCTGTGTGCTCAGGGATGTGGCAAATGTCTGAACTCCAGTATCTACCCAAAATGTGAATTGAGATTGCTCCAAAGAGCAAATGTATTTTCTAATATTTTTTTTTCTATAAGTTGAATGTATCTAGTAAATAAAAATTAGTTATTTGTGTGACTAAAAATGAGTTGTCTCATTAAAATGAGGTGAAATACTCTGTGGCATTTTTAAACTATTTTCTTGTGTAAATATGTAATTAAATTATTCATTTGTGTATTTTCAATTTCTTCAATTTATGAGAATACCCATATTCTATTGCTTTGATCTTTATCACCAATTTGGAGGTGACTGTCTTGCCATAATATATATTAACTGTTAATAATCAGCTCAGAGAGTATTTTTTTTTTAGTAACTTTTTGTGTGTACAGTACTGTAATCAAATCTAGGGCATTATGCATCCAGGTAAGTGCTCTACCACTGAGGTATATCCTTGGTCCCTAATACATAGTTTTAAATTCACAGAAAAATATGGAAGGCATAGAGATATTTTCTTCTGTACTGATTTTACTTTCACAGTCCTCCTTCATTATCAATGTCCACTACAAAGGGCATACTCTTGCTACCAATGATGAGCCTACATTTATACATTATTATCACTCACATATTTAATTTATATTAGAATTCTTTCTCGGTGCTATACAACCTGTGGTTTTTAGAAAAATGAATAATAGCAATGAATAATAGCATGTATTCATAGTTGTAGCTTCAGAAACAAAATGTTTTATTGTCCTTATCCTCTTCCTAATCACCTCAACACACATGTAACCCCTTCAAATCACTGATCTCTATTATATCTGGAATATTTTTTTTCCAGAGTAACCTTATATTTTGAAAAGTATAGTATATTTAAAATATTAAAGTTCCAATGTAATTAAATGTAGTCATTTACAAAATACTTTTTAGTTTTTCTTTCTTTTGTGGTGCCAGTGATTGAATACATTACATCATGTGATATAGGCACATTGTCTATGAGTGGGCTACATTTATAGCCCTTGTTTTCCAATTTTTGTTCACCAGTATAGGACATGAGGGCATATGGATTACATGCAGAAAAAGCAGGAAGTCTATAACGATTTGCCACATAATGGAAAGGAATGAAAAAAAATAGATCATGCTGTACAACACAGTGCTATCTGTAATATCCTGCTCTACTGGGATCAGATAAAATCTTCTCAGTGGAATCTGACAATCTCAAGAAGTCATAGTTTATACAATGGTCATCAAAAAGTATTTTACAGTCTTGCTGTAGGAAAACATTCTAGAAAGCGAGTAATAAACGTGAATTAAAATTATCTCCTCTTCAGTTGTCAGAATGAATCTTTGATGGTTTGGATGTGAGGTGTCCCCAAAAAGCTCATGTATGATATAATGCAAGAAGGTTTAGAGGGGAAATGATTGGGCTAAGAGAGTCTTAACAAAGTCAGTGAATTAATCCCCTGATGGGATTAACTGGGTGGTAACTGAAGGCAGGTAAAGTGTGGCTAAGGATGTGCGTCATTGGACATTTGCCTTTTATATTTTATATCTGGTGAATAGAGTCTCTCTCTGCTTTCTGTTCAACAAGTGAGCTGTTTCCCTATGCCTTACTCTTTCACCATGATGTTCAGCCTCATCTTGAGTCCCAGGGAATGGAGTTGGCAGTCTATTGACTGAGACCTCTGAAATCTTCAAATAAACTCTTTCCCCACTATAATTGTTCTGGTCAGGTCCTGTAGTCACAGCAATAAAAAATCTGACTAAAACAGAATCTCAATGAAATTTGCTATGTACAATTATGACTGCCCCATAGAGAATCTCATCAACATGTATATCACCAAGGTACTTTTTTTTAAAGTCTATAAATAAATAACAGTTCAGTACAGTAGATGAAAGGAAACAAAGCAAGGGGGGAAGAAAAAGGGTATCTACTGGGGGCTGAATTTAAAAAAAACAAAGCTGTAGAATTTGATCAAAATGAATCCTTATGTTTAAATTAAAAGAACCAATAAAAACAAAGAAAAAGTAATTACATTGCCATCTGCTTGAGGTAGTATATTGAGTAAAATAATTCCATAGTGCTTTAAATTTAGCAAATCCAACATTGTCTAAAATTATGTCCCCTTCTTTGTATAACCCCTTTGGATTTATTCATACAATATGCTTTATTTTTTTTCCCTTTTTTTTATTGGTTGTTCATAACCCTACAAAGCTCTTGACATATCATATTTCATACATTAGCATACATTAGCTTCAAGTGAGTTATGAACTCCCTTTTTTACCCCAAGTAGAGATTGCAGAATCACATGGGTTACACATCCACATTTTTACATAATACCATACTAGTAACTGTTGTATTCTGCTGCCTTTCCTATCCTCTACTATCCCCCCTCCCCTCCCCTCCCATCTTCTCTCTCTACCCCTTCTACTGTAATTCATTTCTCACCTTGTTTGTTTTCCCATTCCACTTACAACCTCTTATATGTAATTTAGTATAACAATGAGGGTCTCCCTCCGTTTCCATGCAATTCCCCTTTTCTCTCCCTTTCCCTCCCACCTCATGTCTCTGTTTAATGTTAATCACTTCTTCCTGCTCTTCCTCCCTGCTTTATTCTAAGTTGCTCTCATTATATCAAAGAAGACATTTGGTATTTGTTTTTTAGGGATTGGCTAGCTTTACTAAGCATAACCTGCTCTAGTGCCATCCATTTCCCTGCAAATTCCAAGATTTTGTCATTTTTTAGTGCTGCGTAATACTCCATGGTGTATAGATGCCACATTTTTTTAATCCATTCATCCATTGAAGGGCATCTGGGTTGGTTCCACAATCTAGCTATTGTAAATTGTGCTGCTATGAACATCAATGTGGCAGTATCCCTGTAATACGCTCTTTTAAGATCTTCAGGGAATAGTCCGAGAAGGGCAATAGCTGGGTCAAATGGTGGTTCCATTCCCAGCTTTCCCAGGAATCTTTATACTGCTTTCCAAATTGGCCGCACCAATTTGCAGCCCCACCAGCAATGCACAAGAGAACCCTTTTCCCCACATCCTCACCAGCACTTGTTGTTGTTTGACTTCCTAATGGCTGCCAATCTTACTGGAGTGAGATGGTATCTTAGGGTGGTTTTGATTTGCATTTCTCTGACTGCTAGAGATGATGAGCATTTTTTCATGTACTTGTTGATTGATTGTATGTCCTCCTCTGAGAAGTTTCTGTTCAGGTCCTTGGCCCATTTGTTGATTGGGTTATTTGTTATCTTATTGTCTAATTTTTTGAGTTCTTTGTATATTCTGGATATTAGGGCTCTATCTGACGTGTGAGGAGTAAAGATTTGTTCCCAGGATGTAGGCTCCCTATTTACTTCTCTTATTGTTTCTCTTGCTGTGAAAAAACTTTTTAGTTTAAGTAAGTCCCATTTGTTGATTCTTGCTATTAACTCTTGTGCTATGGGTGTCCTATTAAGGAATTTGGAGCCCGACCCCACTATATGTAGATCGTAGCCAACTTTTTCTTCTATCAGACGCCGAGTCTCTGATTTGATATCAAGGTCTTTGATCCATTTTGAGTTAACTTTTGTGCATGGTGAGAGGAGGGGGTTCAGTTTCATTTTGTTGCATATGGATTTCCAGTTTTCCCAACACCATTTGTTGAAGATGCTATCCTTCCTCCATTGCATGCTTTTAGCCCCTTTATCAAATATAAGATAGTTGTAACTTTGTGGATTGGTCTCTGTGTCCTCTATTCTGTACCATTGGTCCACCCGCCTGTTTTGGTACCAGTACCATGCTGTCTTTGTTACTATTGCTCTGTAATATAGTTTGAAATCCGGTATCGCTATACCGCCTGATTCGCACTTCCTGCTTAGAATTGCTTTTGCTATTCTGGGTCTTTTATTTTTCCATATGAATTTCATGATTGCTTTATCTATTTCTACAAGCAATGCCTTTGGGATTTTGATTGGCATTGCGTTAAACCTATATAGAACTTTTGGTAATATTGCCATTTTGATGATGTTAGTTCTGCCTATCCATGAACAAGGTATATTTTTCCATCTTCTAAGATCTTCTTCTACTTCTCTCTTTAGGGTTCTGTAGTTTTCATTGTATAAATCTTTCACTTCTTTTGTTAGGTTGATTCCCAAGTATTTTATTTTTTTGAGGATATTGTGAATGGAGTGGTTTTCCTCATTTCCATTTCAGAAGTTTTGTTGCTGATATACAAGAATGCATTTAATTTATGTGTGTTGATTTTATATCCTGCTACTTTGCTGAATTCATTTATTAGTTCTAGTAGTTTTTTTGTAGACCCTTTTGGGTCTTCTAGGTATAAAATCATGTCATCTGCAAATAATGATAATTTAAGTTCTTCTTTTCCAATTTTTATGCCTTTAATTTCTTTCGTCTGTCTAATTGCTCTGGCCAGTGTTTCGAGAACTATATTGAATAGAAGTGGTGATAGAGGGCATCCCTGTCTTGTTCCAGATTTTAGAGGGAATGCCTTCAATTTTTCTCCATTCAGAATGATGCTAGCCTGAGGCTTAGCATAGATAGCTTTTACAATGTCAAGGTAATTTCCTGTTATCCCTAGTTTTTCTAATGTTTTGAACATAAAGGGATGCTGTACTTTGTCGAATGCTTTTTCTGCGTCTATCGAGATGATCATATGGTTCTTATCTTTAAGTCTATTGATGTGGTGAATAACATTTATTGATTTCCGTATATTGAACCATCCTTGCATCCCAGGGATGAATCCTACTTGATCATGGTGCACAATTTTTTTGATGTGCCTTTGTATCCGATTCGCCAGAATTTTATTGAGGATTTTTGCATCTAGGTTCATCAGGGATATTGGTCTGTAGTTTTCTTTCTTTGAGGTGTCTTTGTCTGGTTTCGGAATCAACATGATGTTGGCCTCATAGAATGAATTTGGAAGAGCTCCCTCTTTTTCTATTTCCTGAAATAACTTGAAAAGTATTGGTATTAATTCTTCTTTAAAAGTTTTGTAAAACTCCGCTGTATACCCATCCGGTCCCGGGCTTTTCTTGGTGGGTAGTATCTTGATTGCTTCTTCAATTTCATCCATTGATATTGGTCTGTTCAAATTGTGTGTATCCTCCTGACTCAGTCTGCGCAAATCATATGTCTTAAGAAATTTATCGATGTCTTCACTATCTTCTATTTTATTGGAATATAGGTTTTCAAAATAATTTCTAATTGTCTTCTGTATTTCTGTAGCATCTGTTGTGATATTGCCTTTTTCATCCCATATGTTAGTAATTTGAGTTCTCTCTCTTCTTCTCTTTGTTAGCATGGCTAAGGGTCTGTCAATCTTGTTTATTTTTTCGAAGAACCAACTTTTAGTTTTGTTGATTTTTTCAATAGTTTCTTTTGTTTCAATTTCGTTGATTTCTGCTCTGATTTTAATTATTTCTTGCCTTCTGCTGCTTTTGCTGTTGTTTTTTTCTTCCTTTTCTAGGGCTTTGTGATGAAGTGTGAGCTCATTTATTTGTTGGTTTTTCTTTTTTTTGAGGAATGACCTCCAGGTGATGAATTTCCCTCTTAAAACTGCTTTCATTGTGTCCCATAGATTCCGATAAGTTGTGTCTGTATTTTCATTTATCTCTAAGAATTTTTTGATTTCCTCCTTTATGTCTTCTGTGACCCCTTGATCATTCAGTAACATATTGTTCATTTTCCATGTGATATAGGATTTTCCCATCCTTCTTTTATCATTGATTTCCAGTTTCATTCCATTATGATCAGATAAAATGCATGGTATTATCTCCACCCGTTTATATTTACTGAGGGTTGCCCTATGGCATAATATATGGTCTGTTTTTGAGAAGGATCTATGTGCTGCTGAGAAAAAAGTATATCCACTTGATGATGGTTGATATATTCTATATACATCAGTTAAGTCTAGGTTATTAATTGTGTTATTTAGATCTATAGTTTCTTTATTCAACTTTTGTTTGGAGGATCTGTCCAATGGTGAGAGAGGTGTGTTGAAGTCACCCATAATTATTGTGTTGTGGTCTATTTGATTCTTGAACTTGAGGAGAATTTGTTTTATGAACATCGCAGCACCATTATTTGGTGCATAAATATTGATTATTGTTATGTCTTGTTGGTGAATGGTTCCTTTTAACAGTATATAATGCCCTTCCTTATCCCTTTGGATTAACTTAGTCTTGAAGTCGATTTTGTTCGATATGAGGATGGCCACACCTGCTTGTTTGCGAGGACCGTGTGCGTGGTATATTTTTTCCCAACCTTTCACCTTCAGCCTGTGTATGTCTTTTCCAGTCAGATGTGTCTCCTGGAGGCAGCATATTGTTGGATTTGTTTTTTTAATCCATGTTACCAGTCTATGTCGCTTTATTGGAGAGTTTAAACCATTAATGTTTAGAGTTACTATTGATATATGGTTTGTACTTCCATCCATGTTTGATTATTTGTCTCTCTCTCTTTTTTTTTTTAATTTAGTTTATTTCTCCATGATTAGCTTTCCCCCCTCTTTCAGTCTTTACTGGGGCACTTCCCACTGTTGGCTTTGGTTATTGTTTCTCATTTCTTCCTCGTGTAGTGTTTTACTCAAGATGCTTTGCAATGCTGGTTTTCTGGCTGCAAATTCTTTTAGCTTTTGTTTATCATGAAAGATTTTTATTTCGTTGTCGTACCTGAAGCTTAATTTTGCTGGATACAGAATTCTTGGTTGGCATCCATTGTCTTTCAGTGTTTGAAATACGTTGTTCCAGGATCTTCTCGCTTTCAGTGTCTGTGATGAAAAATCCGCTGTTAACCTTATTGGTTTACCCCTGAATGTAATCTGCCTCCTTTCTCTTGTAGCTTTTAATATTTTCTCTTTGTTCTGTATATTGGATATCTTCATAACAATGTGTCTTGGCGTTGGTCTACTTTGATTTTGTATGCTTGGTGTTCTGTATGCATCTACAATTTGTATATCTGTTTCCTTTTTTATTTCTGGAAAGTTTTCTGTAATTATTTCATGTAGTAGATTACACATTCCCTTGGTTTGAATCTCTGTGCCTTCCTCTATCCCGATCACTCTTAAATTTGGTTTTTTAATGTTATCACATATCTCTTGGATGCTTCTCTCGTGATTTTCAACCAGCCCATCAGAGTTGGCTAGACTCTTTTCAAGATGATATATTTTGTCTTCATTATCTGACGTTCTGGCTTCTACTTGCTCCACTCTATTAGTGATGCTCTCGTTTGAGTTTCTAATTTGGCTTATAAGTTCCTTCATTTCTAAGATTATTGTCTGATTCTTTTTTATAATCTCTATCTCCTGATAGAGATGCTTAACTTCTTCTTTTATCTGTTTTTGTAATTCGTTCTCAATGTGTTCTTTCGCTGCTTGAATTTGCTGTCTCGTATCCTCTTTAAGGTTCCATTCCATCTGTCTAAGGTGTTCCTTGAGTTCTTTATATGACCATTTTTCTGATGAATCTATATCCTCTTGGATATTTAGGCTGTCCTGCATTGTTTGTACTCCTTTCCTTCCTTGCTTTTTCATATTGCTTCTTGTTCTGTTTGACTACTGAGTTGCTGATTACTCCTATAAATTTATTTGCTGCTTGGGAGGAATGGTATTATAGGGGGAGGGAATAAGTCACCTAAGAGAATGAAAGTAAGCAGGCAGAATTCAAGGAAGGGGGAATATGAGAATTGAAAAGAAATGCAAAGACAGAAGAAAAGAAGAGAAAGAGAAAGGAAACAGAAAATTAAAGAGAATTAAAAAGAAATCACAATCGCAATAATAAAAATGAAAATCAGTATTAAAAAATAAAATAAAATGAATTAAAAAAAATTTGGGGAAAACAACAACAACAAAAACAAAACAAAACCAATAAAAAAAAAAAAGAAAAAAATTTTAATACATGCAGTCTTAAGATTTCGATTCACTATTCTTCCAGTAGGTGGAGCTGTGCCCACCGGGCCACGCTTCTCCTCTCAGTAGGCGGGAGCCAGTCACTGTGCAGCAGCTCTTCCTCCTTGACTGGGCGGGTCTCTAATCCTGAGTGCACCGGTGATGCTCACCACAATATTGGCTACACACCAAGTCTGCTGCTCCTGTGAGCCCTGTTTTCAAGAACGCCTGGGCACATTCTCCCTGTTTGCCATTCCCTTGGACCCTAAGTTTGTAGAGCTTGGGGCTGAGAACCCCCAGCGAATTTGCTTGTCCTCTGGTAGCCACGTCCCTGGAAGCTGGTGCAAGAGACCTCAGTTGTCAGCACTGGTGATAGCAGTAGCCGGAATTCCGCGCCGCGGGTCCCGCGACACTCCTGATTCCCCGTGCAAGAGCCGGGCGGGCGGGGCCTTTAGCAGCGCCCGGCAGGCGGGGACTGTCCACAGGAGCGCGGGGTTGGGGGTTGGGGTGGTTGTTTGCAGTGCCAAACCTCCAAAGGCGGCTCACAGAGCTGGGAAGGCAGGGCCCCGCCTTCCGTATGCTTGCTGCAATGTGTGAGCAGCGGTTTTTCGGCTGGGCCGTCAGGACTGCGCCCCCGCGGGAGCTGTTCACAGGAGCGCGGGGTGGGGGGTGGGGGTCGTTGTTCACAGCGCCGAGCCAGCGGGGGAGGGGAGGGGGTGGTTGTTTGCAGCGCCGAACGAACCGCCTCTGCGCTAGGCCGGCTGGGGCCCAAGCAGGCTGTGGCCGTTTGTAAGTACCCTGCAAAGTGTGGGCAGCGGGAGTTCGGCGTTGGCCGTGAGTTCGGCTTTGGCCAGCGGGATCCTCGCTGCTGAGATTCACTCGCTGAGATTCACTTGTCTGGGACAACGTGACCCCTCTAATAGACTTACTAATTTTCGGCAGGTCTCCTTTCAGCGGAATTTTGCTACAAGTCCCTCAGCAGGCCGCATGCATGTGAATTAATGGGCCTCTCTGCTCCCGTTACTGTGGAGGCATTGAAAGTGCTGCCTCCTTGCCGGCAGCCATGTTGGGTCCCCCCACAATATGCTTTATGTTTTTGCCATTACAAATTAATGACCTACTTCAAATAATCTAAAAAGTAATTCTAATATTTTCAGAGAATAGTATAAAATCAGACTATTTAATTTTAACAGAACTGACATTCTTTTAATTTTTTTATTATTTTTATTACTATTATTATTTCAGTTCTAGGGATCAAACCCAGGATTCATGCATTCTATGCAACACACTACCATTAAGCTCCATTCTGTATCCTATCAGTAGATTTTCTCTTGGGGGAAATGCCAAAAGAGTCACATTGTTTTGTTTCATAATTTAAATGCATTGGAAAGGACTTTTTCTCTCATCAGAGAGAAAATGGTTGGCACATTCTGAAAGCATAATAGTTTACTTTAATACTTTCTCATATCAGCTATTTCTACATGACAACTTGCTGCTACCTCCCTAGTGCTCCTAAGTTTTCCTATGACAACAAAGTATACACCAGAATATACAAACTTTCAAGGATGTCATCTTTTTAGTGCCCCCCCCACACACACACCGCCCACATTGGAGGTAATGCCTTGTTTGTATGACACATAAGAGAAAAAGAATCTGGAAATAACAGAATAATATCTTCAGCAGAACAGGATTAGTGAGGGTAAACATATCAATTTCTATTTAGCTCTCCTCAAATTTAACCTGGAATGTCTATGTAAGCATTCCAATCCCTGGTCTGTTTTCTTGAGTTTTTCCATGTAGCAAAGTACACTGTCCATGCATCCACCTTCCTTGTGGTAAAGGGTTTCATTTTAACCTGAGCAGTTTTGACTGAAAATCTGGAGCTATTGTGTATCATAACAGCCTAAGAATATTTTCTGATATTTATTCCTACTGCAATTAGTCCAGAAAAATCATGCTATTTGTTTGACACTTTCATCTCTATGCTCCTGAATCTGCTAATGATATTGTTTTCTGTCCATCTTGTAACTTTTAGATAAAAGAACAGTCATGGGACTGTTTAATTTTACTGTTAGGTATCAAATTTTGATAAATCCCATGCATCTTCCTTGCATTTTAAAAGTACAAAGTATGGAACTGAAGAGTTCTTAATGCATTAATTTCCTATCAGAAATATAATTAATATTCATTCTAGATAAGGCTCCATATATGGGCCTAGAGGAATACTCTATAAAAAAGCATTAGACTCATACACTTTTAATATTTTATATTTTCTATTGTTGATTAAATACGTATTTTACTCTTTTCTTTAATAGTTGATGAAGAGTCTACAGATGACAATTTAAAAAGGTAAGATTTTATAGAGTAAAAAAATTTTATGATAGCTACTTATAGAATGAAGATGAAAGGAACAAATATTTGTTGAGTGTTCCAGTCTAGGATAGACAAATGTATCTAACTCTTGTTTGTTAATGTCATCGCAATGACTTTGAAAGTGTCTGTGCTATTATAACCTGTTATTTGCTAATTAAGCAGTTCTCACTCATTCATAGAAGTTAACTAATTGTCCCATATTACCACAATTAATAAGTATCAGGCCTGCAGTTACAGTGTAAGCTTGTCTGGCTGACAACTCCATTGTATTGCCCTACTGTGTAGGTTGATGCCAGTGCTGTACTAGATTCAAGAAGCAAATCTGTATCATCAATTCAGAAAGTCAAAGTCAGTTGTGTGTTAATTCTGATTCATAATTTACCTGAGAAGCCTGAGTATAGAGTTTGTCCTGATATTTTTGACAGTCTCACTGATAACAAAATTTCTTTTGTTGTACAGCACAAAGCTGTGGTATCATGTTTTCTTCATAAACAAGATCAGGCTAGTCCTGGAAATGAATCATTTTACTTGAAGTTAAGGATACCTTTGTGTAAACCATGTTATATTAAATATATTAAGGCTCCATATAGAGAATATTTTAATTGATATCTCTACTTCCTGATTTGCCAGTTTGGTTTCCTTCAGTATTCTACCCCCGTGTATCTTTGACCTCTATTTTTATCAACTGTTTTATAAATCAAGAGCTACATTTTCCTTCAGCCTACTACCCCTATTTACTTTTATGAAGACTTTTTTTCTTTATAATCTTGTATTCTTTTTCTATGATTAAAATCTTTTCTTGAATTTTTATTTTTACTTTTTGTTGTGCTCTCTTTATTTTTTAAAGTTGTGTCAATTGAATATTCATTTTTTTTCCTATTGACATATTCAAAAGCTCAGAGAATTTAAGAATTTTAAGGAATTTTCACCTATCAATGTACCCTTTCACCTTTCAATATGTATTTGACATGCTGGCCAAATGATGGTCATGATGATGACCCTGAAACATGTAGATATGAAAGGGACTTTTGTGGATATAGAAAGGAATAGCAATAAGATTCAAACTGAGGTTCCTTCATGCTAACTCAGTACTTTTCCTGATTATCATTGTGTAGTAAATGTGTTCATAACAGATTAGAGAGGGTCTGTAGAAGCCCAACTAAAGTGGATAAGACTGGGATTACTAAGTAAGCCCAGTGATAGAGTATCAGGGTGACACTAACAAAGGGAAGGGCAAAACTGAAGAGAAATAACACTGTGTTGAGAAGAAATAAGGGTTTTAGAAAATCGACCAAAACCTTTAGGTTTATGACCAGTTTGATTAACACAAAATGGATATTAAGGACATAGAATATTGGAAGCTCTCTATAAAGGCCTATTAAAAATAGGATTTGAAGGAAGTCCTGATAGGTTGTTATTTTCTGGTTTGTTTAACTGGAAGATGTGACAAAATTCAAGGTTTTTTTGAAAAATGTCAAAATAATTTGAGCCACTAGGAAAAGTCTCCAGAGTTTAGAGATGTGAGAGTGGCTTAGGGACTCTAAAAACCCAGGGGACTAGAATTTGTTGAAAACATGGATCTACAGCCTATAGCAAGTGTCCATTCTCTCTACTTCTTTTCTCAACTCATTGATGTCCTTCTTACATGCACATATAGTAGATCATGAAAATAATTGACTGTAAAAGTCATTGAAGAGCTTCAGTTAGGTAGTTGGAAAAATGTTTATGCTAAGGCCTGTGACTGAGTTTCCCACAAGCAGAAGGAACTGTGACTCTTGGTCCTTTGAGTGTAACTTGTATCAGGAATTTGCATCTTCATAGAATGTAGATTTAAAGTTTAGAGGGTCCCACTGAGTCCTGCAGATGAGAGATTGAGGAGTGGAATCCCAGAGGAAGGAGGATATTTAAATAATATTTAGGGAAACACAGGTATGATTACCAGTACACTGTTTTTCTAGCAATCTCTCTACTTGGGTATCTGAGGGCCTGTAAAGGTTATAGGTGCTTGCTAGTTTATGTAGATTTGAATTAACTGGGATCTATACAGGAAAAAATGTATTTATAATACATTAATAATAAGTATTCCCAATAACAGCATATACATTCATTTCTTGACTTTGAACATTCAGTGTTCAAAAATTTTTTTAAGGTTTCATGTTTTCTTTTTCTTTTTTTTCTTTCTTTTTTTTTCTGGTACCAGGGATTGAACTCAGGGGCATTTGCCCACTGAGCCATTTCCCTAGCCCTACTTTTTATTTTATTTAGATACAGGGTCTCACTGAATTGCTTAGTGCCTCACTTTTGCTGTCTTCTTTTTGATTTTTTTTTTCTTCTTTGCAATGGGGACAAAACCTAGGGGTGCTTGAACATAGAGACACATCCCCAGCCCTATTGTTTTATGTTTTGTTTTGAGACAGGATGTCGCCAAATTGTTGGGGGCCTCACTAATTCACTGAGACTGTCTTCAAACATGAATACTCCTGCCTAAACCTCCCAATTTGCTGTGATTACAAGCATGCATCACCACACACTGAACAATGGAGTATTTTCAGTAGGTGATATCCATGCTGAAGAACTAATACCACCATTTTAAACTACCTTAGTTAGTCTTTGATCCATGGATAACCAAGAGAGAAGCCACTGTTTTTCTTGCTACCCTGTCTTGGGTGTTCCACTTAAGGTTAAAAAAAAGTGTGTGTGTTTGTGTGTGTGTGTGTGTGTGTGTGTGTGTGTGTGTGTGTGTGGCAGCTATTAATTGTATTTTAAGTTCAACTTTCAAGACAGGCAGTTTCTGAGAATAAGTTATTCTCATGTTCTGTCAATACATTGACTGTCAGTCTGAAATGGAATTAAGACTACCTTCATTGAATATTTCATAGTTTAAAAAAAGTGGAGGCAGAAAGAGCTTTATAAAGCAAAAGTTATGTTTTAATCATATCTGTCAAGAAATACAATTTAATAAAGTTAAATCTAAGTTTTTACCAGAGTTTATTAAAAATACTATCCACCTACTTTATTATACTTTCTTGCCTTACAGGATTTCTAATAAAACTGATCCTGATGATCAGTGTCTCACCTTGGATGAGGCCAACTATAAATATTATAACAAGGTAAAGTGATCTTTTGTGAAATCAATTTTCTTGCTCTGAATTTTTGGTTGTGTGGTGTTAAAACTTAGCAATGGTTTCCTAATCTATTTTATGCAAATTTGCTCAGACAAAACCATTTTAAGGAATTATGTTGATATTTTTTAACTTGTACAAATGCCAATGTTCTCTTGAGGAGTTTAGTTTGGTGGGGGATGGAACAAACATTGTACTGGTAAATACATATTGATAGAAAAATTGCATCAGGAATAAATTTTGTATTGCAGAAGCAGTAGGAAATTTGGTCAAGGAATTTTTGTTAGATTTACATTAGTGTGACTTTAAATCATAATTACATGATTTATAATACTCATGCAAAAATTAGTTTTTGTAGAATCATGAAATTTCCCTCATGCCTTTAATTTGAAATAAATAAGGCACATTGGATAGAGTTTTGTTGTTGTTGTTGTTATTAGACCCTTTATATTTTACTCAATATATTTCTTGGAGACTTTTTTCATTATTTCTATCCTTGGCTCCATTTTTACTCTAAAGTAATACTAGAAATTATGGAAACATACAAATTTAGAATAAACATATTAATGTTTAGATTATGGGCTGCAGTTGTAGCTCAGTGGTATAGTACTTGCCTACCATGTACTGTGAGGCAAGGGGTTCAATCCTCAGCATCATATAAAACTAAGTAAATAAATATATAAGAATATAATAACATTATAAAAACGTTTGCATTAAAAAGGGATTTCTTCATGCCTTCTGACTCTTTCCACTAAGAGTATATTTAAAACTCTTTATCTAATTGAAAAATAGATGTCTTGTGAAAAATAATAACCACTACTGGAAGCATAAACTCTCAATAACCATATGATAAGACTTTAGATTTATATTTTTTGTATCATAGTGTTTTAAAATATTCAAATGCTTATGTCACATTCTGAGACCTCATATTTTAGAAGTTTTTTACTTAGTTATTTAAATATTCATTTAAAAGCTTTTTAAATTTTAATAAGCTAGTCAAGGTTAATAAATATATTCACATATATCTTGGAGCAGCTACAATATAGATCAAATGTAAGAAAATAGCTTCTTAATTTTTTGAACATGAATAAATGTGTAAAAACACATGAAAAAATTCTTTCTTTTTCTTTTTTTTTTTTTGGTACTACAGATTGAACTCCGGGGCACTTTACCACTGAGCCACATCCCAAGCCCTATTTTGTATTTTATTTAGAGACAGATTCTCACTGAGTTGCTTAGAGCCTCACCATTGCTGAGGCTGGCTTTGAACTTGCGATGCTCCTGTCTTAGCCTCCCAAGCCACTGGGATTACAGAGGTGCACCACCACACCTGGCTTAGAAAAAAATTTCTATAGAATGAAGTGTTATAAATAACATAGCATGCATGAGATGACTATTATTTAACTACTGAATTTTAAAAATATGCTTTAAATTTGAATTTTCTTTTGATATCTGGGATGTATAAGTTCAGGTGAGTTATCTTGAATTAGTGCCATAAAGAAGAAGCAAACTAGTCAGGGAAATTTCATAAATATGAAAGTAGGAACCAGAATATTCTTCAAGCATCCTCTCATTATGAGCACAGATTTGGACTTAAGATGAACATTTGTTTCTCACTCCTTGTTTATTTTTTTAAAATTATTTAATCCAAGACTCAATATTCTCTTGAAGAAAACTTCTCTTCATTGCATGTTCTTTGAGTCATCTCTGTCTCCATTCTTTGGTTATTTGGTTAATCTTTCCATTTAGTAACTGTGAGGTTTTCATTCAGTGCTATTGCCCCCACAAGGTTGTTTTTGTCATTCTTCTCTATCTTGGAAGGCTCAACATTTATATTAACATGTATTTTTAGCTATTTAACACACAAGATGGACAGAACTCATACTGTTTGTGATTTCTATCAGTTTTATTTATAAGATACTCTTAAAGCTTAGGTCTCATATTTTCCCTCAAGAGATAATTTATGCCAATATAAGTCACACACACACATTAAAAATATCACACATAATTATTTTAAATTTCTAAATTTTTTTTTTCCAAAACACTCTAAACTACGGATGGCTCCAATTTCATCCTAGGTCATTTGAATTAATAAAATAATTTAATGGATATCAGTATTTGTGAAATTATCTTGGAGGTAAGGGGAATAACATTTTGGAGATCTCTCATCATCCTCACCCCATAAGCAGACATAGCTTAGTAAGTGGCAAAATTAAATTGAGTTTACATTGGAATGGCTCAGAAACATGTTCTCCTTATCTTGTATCCTGCAGTAATGGAAAATATTAAGCTAATTTTTCAAATTTGGTGCATATTACACCTAAATTTTTTTTTCCTTCCTAGGATATTCCCAAAGAAAATGGAGAATTACCTTACACTTCTAATAAATCGAAGAATGATGGTAAAATATTTGAAGAGTATCTATTGCAAGCTGATTATTTATTTAAAATTATGGAGCTTTTACTGTACTCTCTATTTTGCTTTTATTTTTGTAGGAGAAACAATTGAAACTGAGGAACCCAAACTTCAAACATTACCGGGAAACTGTGATGTTGATATTAAAAAGAAAAATGAGATTGAAACCACTCCTGTGGAGGAAATCAATATAAAGAACGATCACAGTAATTTTTTTTCCTCAGTTGGCTCAAAGGTAAGATTTTTTAAAAATTATTTTTCTTATTGTTTTTGCATATCATCTCTCATATGCACATAATGATACCAAACAGCCTAGAAATAAATATAAGGCCATAGAGTCCTAATAACAAGGATAGAAACAATTTTAACTATAACATTAACAAATATAGAATGTGGTGGGACTAATTGTCAGGATGGCCTTAGGCCTGAGCCTAAGCAACTCCATTTTAACTTCATTTTAAAAGACCTGCAGTTTTACCAGGCACATCCACCGATCCCTCCAGAATGGCCTCAAACAATTTACCTCCCCTCACCCTGATAAAAGAGAGTGAAGCCTCTGGCAGGCTGTCCTCACCTGATAAGAGGGAAAAGACAGAAGATCAGGGTGGAGACCACCAGACCAGATGTTTCTGATCCCAGGATAAATAATGTCACTGAGAAATCCAGTGGTAGCTTATAAAGATTAAAAAGGGGGGTCAAAAGCCCCCAAATTTAGTATAAATGATAGAGCAAATGAACAGGGATTCAGCCAGCTGAAGCAAGTATGCACTGGAGCTGGAGAGCCTTCTGAGGACCTGACATCACATCACTTGTCATCATTCCTGAGCCTTTGTGTGATTCTCACCACTCTCAAACTTTACTGCCTCTTCTGGACCTTGGTGAGAGCCACAGCTCCTCCCTACAACTCCTTCCTCAACCAGTCTTCTGCTCCACACCAGGAAAGCCTGCCTTGGTTCTCGACCTGATCACCAAGGTCTGAGTGAGTGTGCAGCTGCTGGAAGCAAATCACATGTTAACTTGTAAAAAACCTTATTTAAAATGATCTCTAACTTTAATAACCGATAAGAAGTGATAATGTACAATGCACAAAAAATAGGAACTAGTGATTATAAAATTAATATTAAAATATATAGGCAAAAAAATGGACTGAGAATAGTGGTGCATGCCTGTAATTCTAGCATCTTAGGAGGCTAAGGCAGAAGGATCATGAGTATAAAGCCAACCTCAGCAACTTAGTGAGGGGCTAAGCAATCCTTGAGGCTCTATTTCTAATTAAAATATAAAATGACTGGGGATGTGGCTCAGTGGATGAATACCCTGAGTTCAATCCCTTGTGCCAAAACAACAACAACAAAAAAAGTGGTGGAGGGGCAAAGGAAGGAGAATGAAGACAAAAATCACAAAATAAAAATTAAGAAGATAAAGATGAGAGAAAACAAAGCAAGTGCAAAGAAAACCAATAAAACAGTAAAAGATCATATGAATTGGCAAGATAAAAACTATAAAAACCACAAAAATACAAGAAAAGTATATAATTTCTCTGTTCTGATGTAATTAAAATGTACACACTTGTTTCCACAACTTCTAGTTGTATAATACACCACTTTGGGGAGGTTTCTGTGGAGCAACTATATTTATGCTGTTTTTTTTTTCTCAATTCTAGCCCAAACAGACCCGCATTTTTTTTGGAGACATTAATGTGAATTCCTTTCATCCTTGCCTACCAGGGAGTGTTATGGAACCCTTTCCAGAACGAGAGGTGAATCACTAACTATATATATATATATATATAAAATAAATAATATATATATAACCATAGGAATGTGATCATAATAGAAACTGTCACATAAGGAGCCTATGGGCCAGTTTTCACTGAAGCCTCCCAATTCCAGAGATTGACTGTCAGTGAGTTCAGGGATATGCAAGATTCTAGGCCCCTGTGGGGCTTGCTCCATCTCTAAGCATTTTAGAGGTGGACTGATTTCAGGATCCATGTTTGGTTTGTGAAAATCTAGACAACAAGTTCTCCATGAAACTCTTCCCAGCTCTCCCTGAATCTTCTACCTCACAAAACCACCCACAACATATCTCTGTTCCTGAACCTAATCTCAAAACACCAATTTTAAAATGGAATTATCCCCACTGTCCATTTTTTTACAAGCAGCAGACCACATTCCCTGTTGACCAGAGTTTTCAGCACATCCCTGTCAATCTATGCTCTGATCCTGGGCAAGTAGGGTGGAAATCCACAATTCCAGTATAGAGAGGTGGTCACTATGTCTTAGAGGTATAAACCATGAAGATGATTCTCTTACAGAGAGTCACAACAATGGAATCTTTCTAAAGGGGGAGCCCCCTCAGTGCTATACTTGAATTATATTGGAAGTGACTAATATTGTTTCAGTGGAAGAAGTAAGATTTATTCCTTCAAATGCCTCTGAGCACAGTAAGGTGGTCAGACATGAAAGATCAGCTCAACTCTGTGGAGAGTCTAGCAGCAACTTTTCTATGAGAACCAAATATCAGATTTTCTACAGCAACATTTAAATGAAACTCACCTCAGCTTCTAAACCTTGTATAGACCATGTGACTATGAATGACTACAGCATTCCAGAGGTTCCAACAGATCTTTGTCTGAGTTTCTCTTTTAGACATAGTCTGATTCTTGTTGTGGGTGCCTCCTGAACTAGTGAAATCATATCATAGTGGGGTATTATAAATAAAAGAAAGTAAAGACTGGGATTTCTGATCTCCTGTGAAGAAAGCCTAGGAAAAAGACACTGAGTGGAGAAGATTCCTGGACAAGCACTTTGAAATTTCTGGGGAAAATCTGTAGTACACGTATCCTCCCTTGACATCTCAGGAAGAAACAAACTTCCTCCTTTGTGGAAACTCTTTATTGGAATTTAGATGAACATGATTTTCTTGAAATTGCAGAGAGTCTTGGCTCACATGAGGGGTGCTTCCCCTCTTAGAACCAGCCAGTTTTCACCTAACACTGCTGCAATCTATTATTTTATTATTCTATTATTATTATTATTATTATTATTATTATATTATTTCTTATTTTAAAAATATAAAATTGTGTACTTCATTTGCCCTGCTTTTGCACTCCAATTTTTTTTTCCTTCAGCCCTCTATCTCATTGCAAAGACATACAGGAGTTTATTTGACTCAAATTCATGGTGTATTCACTAAGCACACTATGATTTTACACCACCATTTTTCTTCCATGGTATACCTTTTTGTAGTTTTTTCTTAAATGGAGACTCTATTTATTGTGTGCTCTCATATTAACGTAAAATAAAGAAACTTTTTTCTTACAACTTCATTACATTATAAAACTAGTTTTCCATTCATTAAAAGTTTCCAAAAGAAATATAGATCTCTTTTCTTAATGATATATTTTCCCTGTGGTCCTTCTATACTGGTAGATAAGCTCAGTAGCCAATGGAAGGTAAAATTTTCCCTATTTGCAGAGGATGTATGAGCTTATGGTATAAAATATGTCAGTTTTCAATGTGTAATTCTCTATTTTTAAAATCTAATGTTTTTCAACCTGGAAAATTGGGTGTCACCTTAGTGATTAAGAAATCTTTATGCAACTCATTATTGATATTCTTTTTGCCAGGATATGTCTCTGAGTCCTCCTCAGAAATACACTGGTCTTTTATCTGGTGATGCATATCAAAGAGTGAAATGGGGTACAACTAGACCTATAGAAGGTAAGACCATGTACTGTAAAATATCATTAGCTATGATCTTAATTTAAAACATGGACACTAATAGATTCAATTAGTTGAAAAAATGAACTTTATAAGTATATAGTAAGAAAAAAAAGTGAAATGGTAATACGTAGTATATCTTATTAAGTTTTAGCAACAGATTAAATATTAAGTGTCTCTAGTGCAGTTGAATTCCATATCAAGACATGTTTAGATCACAGGAAAGTTTGGAAATAAAGAAGGGGTGGGGAGAAGAGAGAATGAAGAATACAAAAGTTAAAGATCACAGGGAAAAAAAAGAAAAAGAAAAAGAAATAAGTGCGCATTGTGAAGGGAGGTAAATTCAGATTAAACATTAGAAAGGAGAAGAGCAGAGCATTAGAAAAATTTGTGAGTTTTTAGTACCAAAACAGTTTTGAGAGATACAGTAAAATTTTCCAACAGCTGTTTTCTTAATCAATATTGGAAAGTAATGAAGGAATAAATGCCAGATCATTAAGAGCTAAATTTGGTTTACCATAAGTAAATGTATGCCGTAATTACTTCCTAGGAAAGTAATTATGGTAAAGAATAATATAATCTGGAAATAAAAAGGGTTGGATATATCATGAAATGACCAGCAAAGTATAACCTGATAAGATGTTCACTGGAAAGATTATGAATGCTAATACACCTACAATTTGGGAACACAATAGGAGGATTTCAAAGAGGCAAGTCAAGTTAGAGGAATTGGTAGAAGATTAATTATACCAAAGAATGCTCAAATTCTAGCAAATCATATGTTGGGGACCATATTCAAAATGCGCATTCTCACTCAACAGGTCTTTGCTTACATTTCTAAAACATTTAAATTTGGTTCCAATGTTCTATTCCCACACACTACATTCTGAGTTGCAAGGGAATGACCTACACTTTAGGAAGTCTAAAATGAAGAGCCATTGCATGTTAGTTCAGATATGACAAGATACAGTGAAAGCATAAATGTAGTTATAATTCCCAGCATGTTTCTGGGCAAAGGAAAAGGAAAAAAAGAGGAAGGTATAACAATTATATTTCCATCCATGTATGGTGACACACCTATAATCCCAATGAATCCAGAAGCTGATGCAGGAGGATTGTAAGTTGAAGGCCAGCCTCAGCAAATTAGTGAAGCCATAGCAAGTTAGCAAGAACTTGTCTCAAAAATAAATAAATAAATAGTGCTAAGGATGAGGCTTAGTCATATAGCACTGCTGGGTTATATCTCGATATGTATATTTTAAGATACAGTTGCTGAATGGGAAAGAAATAGTAGTAGGAATAACCCAAACCAAGAATGTAAAAGGAAATGACTCAAGACCAAACTCTAGAAAATTCTTTTTGAAAATCTAAATGGAAGGGGAAATAAGCTAGGTAACTTTGACTGTAATGAAAAGGAAACTGAGAGGATGCATTTCAGCTGCCCCAGCTTTTTAAATTTTGTTCATTTTATTAAACTTCTTTCTACACAGGATACTGAAACTTTTCTATTCTCTGTATTTTTGGAAACATTCCCTCCATTCTTGCCTGCATGAACTTCACACTACACTGTTGCCTTCTCATTAGTTTAATTTCACATTACCAGTCATTAATGCTAAGGTTAAAGCTTCCATTATCCCTTGAAATCATCTATATTCATGCACAGGCCCTTCATGTCTACCTGCCCACAGCATTGAGATTGGTCTAGTTATATATATGACCATCGGCCTTCTTTAGAATGTGGATGTCCAACCATCCTAAATTTCTTTGGAATCTACTATGATAAAAATTCTGCCCAACTGTGTTTCTTTATCCCTTCCCCTGCCTGTGCTGTCCTCTGTCATTACTCCTCACTCATCCCTATGTGGTCATAAAAATACTGACCTATTTAAACCTTCCATATTTTTACCATTTCCTGCCTCTGGTTGATAATCTCACTCCTTAAGTCTCTCTTCAACCCAACCTCCAGAAAAGCCACCTTTTTCTCCCACTACCTCTTCCCAAGAACTTATTAGTTATGAGTTCAAATAGATAAGACTGTTGACACCAAGGTGATATAAAAACATCCCCAATAATCTAGGAGCAAATGAATTAGATTTATATAGGTAATTTCACAGGTCAATTTGTATGTCCTAAGTAGAATAGTTGTTGGATTGCTAAGGTAGCTCCAAGGCAGGGGAAAACACTTTGTACCAGGAAGAATAGCCATAGTCCTAAAGGACTGAACAAATAGATTAACTTCTAAAAGAAGAAAATCCAAGTTGTCAGAATAGTGGAAAAAACATTTTAGATATAAAGCTATTCATTGACAAAGGTGTGGAAAGTATCAGTCATTAAGAAAACAATATTGATGAAGAGTGGTTGTTGAAAAGTTATTATTATGAGGAGAAAATAGCAAACACTGAATTTTGATATTTTGCTGTTTTTTTTAAGTATTTCTGGGAACTTTTAATTTATCTGGAGTTGATAATTCATTGAGTTATTTTTATGCATTAAACCTGTTGACATCTAGTTTTTCCCGGATGAGTTTTGAAGTTTTAGTTTAGTAAAACATCCCAAAAAGTGGTAAATATTTGCTGGATATAGTTGGTTCCACCTAAATACAGCTTCTTAGGAGGCTGAGTTGGGTGAATGGCATGATTCAGGACACCCTGAACACTTTAGAATGACCCTATCTCCAAGTACACTAGGTTTGGCTATACCACTCATTGATAGAGTGATTGCCAAGGTGGTAAAACTCCCTGAATAAAACTACAAGATACACACACACACACACACACACACACACACACACACACACAGAAAACAAAGTAGTTTAAAAAATAAATGATCATCTAAAATAAAACTTATTATTAATTATTAATTTGATAGACTGTCAGACTTTCTAGGAGTCCTTAGTAACTTAAGTAAACCTGTCCATTTTTTAGTAGATAAACTATTAGATGTAACATCAGATGAAGAGGAAGAGAGCCTTCATGGCACTGAAAATAATCAGCCACAGGTATGTAAACATGTGAATTTGAATTCTTGATTTAATCCTGTTTTTCTTACATTCAGAATGTAAATTAGGTCAAATGAAATGACCTTTTGGAAAACTCTTTGGAAATCTAATCATCATAAATTAATATTTAGGTCTAGTACAATCTAATTGGTCATGAATCTGAAAACAACATTGGAAATCATGGCAACCTATAAATAAATTTTATCCTAGTAATTGAGTCAACTTTTTCTGAATATTGTTTGTGTTTTCATTTGTATAACCTTATTACATGATGAAAACATTAACTATGAGACTTATGAATAACTAGTTGAAATTATGAACATATGTAACTGTGATTGCCACTGATATAATTAATATTAAAGAACAGTTATTCCAAATATAAGTAATATATATATAATCATAGGAGTGTGGTCATAATAGAAACTGTCAATAAAACTATAACACAAGGAGCCTATGGGCCAGTTTGCACTGAAGACTCCCAATTCCAGAGATTGACTGTCAGTGAGTTCAGGGATATGCAAGATTCTAGGCCCCTGTGGGGCTTGCTCCATCTCTAAGCATTGTAGAGGTGGACTGATTTCAGGATCCATGTTTGGTTTGTGAAAATCAAGACAGCAAGTTCTCCATGAAACTCTTCCCAGCTCTCCCTGAATCTTCTACCTCACAAAACCATCTACAACATATCTCTGTTCCTGTCCCTAATCTCAAAACACAAATTTAAAAATAAAATTATCCCCACTGTCCATTTTTTTTACAGACTTGCCAAGCAGCAGACCACATTCCCTGTTGACCAGAGTTTTCAGCACATCCCTGTCAATCTATGCTCTGATCCTGGGCAAGTAGGGTGGAAATCCACAATTCCAGTATAGAGAGGTGGTCACTATGTCTTAGAGGAATAAAATATGAAGATGATTCTCTTACAGAGAGTCACAATAATGGAATCTTTCTAAAGGGGAACCCCCTCAGTGCTATACTTTAATTATATGGAAGTGACTAACATTGTTTCAGTGGAAGAACTAAGATTTATTCCTTCAAATGACTCTGAGCACAGTAAGGTGGTCAGACATGAAAGATCAGCTCAACTCTGTGGAGAGTCTAGCAGCAACTTTTCTATGAGAACCAATCTATCAGATTTTCTACAGCAACATTTAAATGAAACTCACCTCAGCTTCTAAATCTTGTATAGACCATGTGACTATGAATGACTACAGCATTCCAGAGGTTCCAACAGATCTTTGTCTGAGTTTCTCTTTTAGACATAGTCTGATTCTTGTTGTGGGTGCCTCCTGAACTAGTGAAATCATATCATAGTGGGGTATTATAAAGTAAACAAAGTAAAGACTGGGATTTCTGATCTCCTGTGGAGAAAGCCTAGGAAAAAGACACTGAGTGGAGAAGATTCCTGGACAAGCACTTTGATATTTCTGGGGAAAATCTGTAGTACACGTATCCTCCCTTGACATCTCAGGAAGAAACAAACTTCCTCCTGTGTGAAAACTGTTTATTGGAATTTAGATGAACATGATTTTCTTGAAATTGCAGAGAGTCTTGGCTCACATGAGGGGTGCTTCCCCTCTTAGAACCAGCCAGTTTTCACCTAACACTGCTGCAGTCTATTTCTTATTTTATTATTCTATTATTATTATTATTATTACTATTATTTTATTACTTATTTTAAAAATATAAAATTGTGTACTTCATTTGCCCTGCTTTTGCACTCCAGTTTTTTTTTCCTTCAGCCCTCTATCTCATTGCAAAGACATACATGAGTTTATTTGACTCAATTTCATGGTGTATTCACTAAGCACACTATGATTTTACACCACCATTTTTCTTCCATGGTATACCTTTTTGTAGTTTTTTCTTAAATGGAGACTCTATTTATTTTGTGCTCTCATATTAAGGTAAAATAAAGAAACTTTTTTCTTACAACTTCATTACATTATAAAACTAGTTTTCCATTCATTAAAACTTTCCAAAAGAAATATAGATCTCTTTTCTATATGATTTATTTTCCCTGTGGTCCTTCTATACTGGTAGATAAGCTGAGTAGCCAAAGGAAGGTAAAATTTTCCCTATTTGCAGAGGATGTATGAGCTTATGGTATAAAATATGTCAGTTTTTAATGTGTAATTCTCTATTTTTAAAATCTAATGTTTTTCAACCTGGAAAATTGGGTGTCACCTTAGTGATTAAGAAATCTTTATGCAACTCATTATTGATATTCTTTTTGCCAGGTTATGTCTCTGAGTCCTCCTCAGAAATACACTGGTCTTTTATCTGGTGATGCATATCAAAGAGTGAAATGGGGTAAAACTAGACATATAGAAGGTAAGACCATGTACTGTAAAATAACATTGGCTATGATCTTAATTTAAAACATGGACACTAATAGATTCAATTATTTGAAAAAATGAACTTAATAAGTATGTAGTAAGAAAAAAAAAGTGAAATGGTAATACGTAGTATATCTTATTAAGGTTTAGCAACAGATTAAATATTAAGTGTCTCTAGTGGAGTTGAATTCCATATCAAGACATGTTTAGATCACAGGAAAGTTTGGAAATAAAGAAGGGGTGGGGAGAAGAGAGAATGAAGAATACAAAAGTTAAAGATCACAGAAAGAAAAAAAAAGAAAAAGAAAAAGAAATAAGTGCACATTGTGAAGGGAGGTAAATTCAGATTAAACATTAGAAAGGAGAAGAGCAGAGCATTAGAAAAATTTGTGAGTTTTTAGTACCAAAACAGTTTTGAGAGATACAGTAAAATTTTCCAACAGCTGTTTTCTTAATCAATATTGGAAAGTAATGAAGGAATAAATGCCAGATCATTAAGAGCTACATTTGGTTTACCATAAGTAAAGTTATGCCGTAATTACTTCCTAGGAAAGTAATTATGGTAAAGAATAATATAATCTGGAAATAAAAAGGGTAGGATATATCATGTAATGACCAGCAAAGTATAACCTGATAAGATGTTCACTGGAAAGATTATGAATGCTAATACATCTACAATTTGGGGAACACAATAGGAGGATTTCAAAGAGGCAAGTCAAGTTAGAGGAATTGGTAGAAGATTAATTACACCAAAGAATGCTCAAATTCTAGCAAATCATATGTTGGGGACCATATTCAAAATGCACATTCTCACTCAACAGGTCTTTGCTTACATTTCTAAAACATTTAAATTTGGTTCCAATGTTCTATTCCCACACACTACATTCTGAGTTGCAAGGGAATGACCTACACTTTAAGAAGTCTAAAATGAATAGCCATTGCATGTTAGTTCAGATATGACAAGATACAGTGAAAACATAAATGTAGTTATAATTCCCAGCATGTCTCTGGGCAAAGGAAAAGAAAAAAAAGAGGAAGGTATAACAATTATATTTCCATCCATGTATGGTGACACACCTATAATCCCAATGAATCCAGAAGCTGATGCAGGAGGATTGTAAGTTGAAGGCCAGCCTCAGCAAATTAGTGAAGCCATAGCAAGTTAGCAAGAACTTGTCTCAAAAATAAATAAATAAATAGTGCTAAGGATGAGGCTTAGTCATATAGCACTGCTGGGTTATATCTCGATATGTATATTTTAAGATACAGTTGCTGAATGGGAAAGAAATAGTAGTAGGAATAACCCAAACCAAGAATGTAAAAGGAAATGACTCAAGACCAAACTCTAGAAAATTCTTTTTGAAAATCTAAATGGAAGGGGAAATAAGCTAGGTAACTTTGACTGTAATGAAAAGGAAACTGAGAGGATGCATTTCAGCTGCCCCAGCTTTTTAAATTTTGTTCATTTTATTAAACTTCTTTCTACACAGGATACTGAAACTTTTCTATTCTCTGTATTTTTGGAAACATTCCCTCCATTCTTGCCTGCATGAACTTCACACTACACTGTTGCCTTCTCATTAGTTTAATTTCACATTACCAGTCATTAATGCTAAGGTTAAAGCTTCCATTATCCCTTGAAATCATCTATATTCATGCACAGGCCCTTCATGTCTACCTGCCCACAGCATTGAGATTGGTCTAGTTATATATATGACCATCGGCCTTCTTTAGAATGTGGATGTCCAACCATCCTAAATTTCTTTGGAATCTACTATGATAAAAATTCTGCCCAACTGTGTTTCTTTATCCCTTCCCCTGCCTGTGCTGTCCTCTGTCATTACTCCTCACTCATCCCTATGTGGTCATAAAAATACTGACCTATTTAAACCTTCCATATTTTTACCATTTCCTGCCTCTGGTTGATAATCTCACTCCTTAAGTCTCTCTTCAACCCAACCTCCAGAAAAGCCACCTTTTTCTCCCACTACCTCTTCCCAAGAACTTATTAGTTATGAGTTCAAATAGATAAGACTGTTGACACCAAGGTGATATAAAAACATCCCCAATAATCTAGGAGCAAATGAATTAGATTTATATAGGTAATTTCACAGGTCAATTTGTATGTCCTAAGTAGAATAGTTGTTGGATTGCTAAGGTAGCTCCAAGGCAGGGGAAAACACTTTGTACCAGGAAGAATAGCCATAGTCCTAAAGGACTGAACAAATAGATTAACTTCTAAAAGAAGAAAATCCAAGTTGTCAGAATAGTGGAAAAAACATTTTAGATATAAAGCTATTCATTGACAAAGGTGTGGAAAGTATCAGTCATTAAGAAAACAATATTGATGAAGAGTGGTTGTTGAAAAGTTATTATTATGAGGAGAAAATAGCAAACACTGAATTTTGATATTTTGCTGTTTTTTTTAAGTATTTCTGGGAACTTTTAATTTATCTGGAGTTGATAATTCATTGAGTTATTTTTATGCATTAAACCTGTTGACATCTAGTTTTTCCCGGATGAGTTTTGAAGTTTTAGTTTAGTAAAACATCCCAAAAAGTGGTAAATATTTGCTGGATATAGTTGGTTCCACCTAAATACAGCTTCTTAGGAGGCTGAGTTGGGTGAATGGCATGATTCAGGACACCCTGAACACTTTAGAATGACCCTATCTCCAAGCACACTAGGTTTGGCTATACCACTCATTGATAGAGTGATTGCCAAGGTGGTAAAACTCCCTGAATAAAACTACAAGATACACACACACACACACACACACACACACACACACACACACACACACACAGAAAACAAAGTAGTTTAAAAAATAAATGATCATCTAAAATAAAACTTATTATTAATTTTTAATTTGATAGACTGTCAGACTTTCTAGGAGTCCTTAGTAACTTAAGTAAACCTGTCCATTTTTCAGTAGATAAACTATTAGATGTAACATCAGAGGAAGAGGAAGAGAGCTTTCTTGGCACTGAAAATAATCAGCCACAGGTATGTAAACATGTGAATTTGAATTCTTGATTTCATCCTGTTTTTCTTACATTCAGAATGTAAATTAGGTCAAATGAAATGACCTTTTGGAAAACTCTTTGGAAATCTAAACATCATAAATGAATATTTAAGTCTAATGCAATCTAATTCGTCATGAATCTTAAAATAACATTGGAAATCATGGCAACCTATAAATAAATTTTATCCTAGTAATTGAGTCAACTTTTTCTGAATATTGTTTGTGTTTTCATTTGTATAACCTTATTACATGATGAAAACATTAACTATGAGACTTATGAATAACTAGTTGAAATTATGAACATATGTAACTGTGATTGCCACTGATATAATTAATATTAGAGAACAGTTATTCCAAATATAAATAATATATATATAATCATAGGAGTGTGGTCATAATAGAAACTGTCAATAAAACTATAACACAAGGAGCCTATGGGCCAGTTTGCACTGAAGACTCCCAATTCCAGAGTTTGACTGTCAGTGAGTTCAGGGATATGCAAGATTCTAGAACCCTGTGGGGCTTGCTCCATCTCTAAGCATTGTAGAGGTGGACTGATTTCAGGATCCATGTTTGGTTTGTGAAAATCAAGACAGCAAGTTCTCCATGAAACTCTTCCTAGCTCTCCCTGAATCTTCTACCTCACAAAACCATCTACAACATATCTCTGTTCCTGTCCCTAATCTCAAAACACCAATTTAAAAATGGAATTATCCCCACTTTTCATGATTTTACAGACTTACCAAGCAGCAGACCACATCCCCTGTTGACCAGAGTTTTCAGCCCATCCCTGTCAATCTATGCTCTGATCCTGGGCAAGTAGGGTGGAAATCCACAATTCCAGTATAGAGAGGTGGTCACTATGTCTTAGAGGAATAAAATATGAAGATGATTCTCTTACAGAGAGTCACAACAATGGAATCTTTCTAAAGGGGGAGCCCCCTCAGTGCTATACTTGAATTACATAGGAAGTGACCAATATTGTTTCAGGGGAAGAAGTAAGATTTATTCCTTCAAATGCCTCTGAGCACAGTAAGGTGGTCAGACATGAAAGATTAGCTCAATTCTGTGGAGAGTCTAGCAGCAACTTTTTTACGAGAACCAATCTATCAGATTTCCTACAGCAACATTTAAATGAAACTCTCCTCAGCTTCTAAACCTTGTATAGATCATGTAACTATAAATGACTATAGCATCCCAGAAGTTCCAAAAGATCTTTGTCTCAGTTTCTGTTTTAGACATAGTCTGATTCTTGTTGTGGGTGCCTCCTGAGCTAGTGAAATCTTATCATAGTGGGGTATTATAAATAAAAGAAAGTAAAGACTGGGATTTCTGATCTCCTGTGAAGAAAGCCTAGGAAAAAGACACTGAGTGGAAAAGATTCCTGGACAAGCTCTTTGATATTTCTGGGGAAAATCTGTAGTACACGTATCCTCCCTTGACATCTCAGGAAGAAACAAACTTCCTCCTGTGTGAAAACTGTTTATTGGAATTTAGATGAACATGATTTTCTTGAAATTGCAGAGAGTCTTGGCTCACATGAGGGGAGCTTCCCCTCTTAGAAGTAGCCAGTTTTCACATAACAGTGCTGCAATCTACTTTTTTATTTTATTATTCTATTATTATTATTATTATTATTATATCATTTCTTATTTTAAAAATATAATATTTATGTACTTCATTGGTCCTGCATTTGCACTCCAGTTTTTTTTTTTCTTTCAGCCCTCTATCTCATTGCAAAGACATACACTAGTTGATTTCACTCAAATTCAGGGTGTATTCACTAAGCACACTATGATTTTACACCACCATTTTTCTTCCATGTTATACCTTTTTGTAGTCTTAAATGGAGACTCTATTTATTGTGTGCTCTCATATTTAGGTAAAATAAAGAAACTTTTTTCTTACAACTTCATTACATTATAAAACTAGTTTTCCATTCAATAAAAGTTTCCAAAAGAAATATAGATTTCTTTTCTTAACAATATATTTTCCCTGTGGTCCTTCTATACTGGTTTATAAGCTCAGTAGCCAAAGGAAGGTAAAATTTTCCCTATTTGCAGAGGATATATGAGCTTATGGTATAAAATATGTCAGTTTTCAATGTGTAATTCTCTATTTTTTAAATCTAATGTTTTTCAACCTGGAAAATTGGGTGTCACCTTAGTGATTAAGAAATCTTTATGCAACTCATTATTGATATTCTTTTTGCCAGGATATGTCTCTGAGTCCTCCTCAGAAATACACTGGTCTTTTATCTGGTGATGCATATCAAAGAGTGGAATGGGGTATAACTAGACCTATAGAAGGTAAGACCATGTACTGTAAAATAACATTGGCTATGATCTTCATTTAAAACATGGACACTAATAGATTCAATTATTTGAAAAAATGAACTTAATAAGTATGTAGTAATAAAAAAAGAGAAATGGTAATTCATAGTATATCTTATTAAGTTAGCAACAGATTAAATATTAAGTGTCTGTAGTGGAGTGAATTCCATTTCAAGACCTGTTTAGATCAGAGGAAAGTTTGGAAATAAAGAAGGGGTGGGGAGAAGAGAGAATGAAGAATACAAAGTTAAAGATCACAGACAAAAAAAAAGAAAAAGAAAAAGAAATAAGTGCACATTGTGGAGGGAGGTAAATTCAGATTAAACATTAGAAAGGAGAAGAGGAGAGCATTAGAAAAATTTGTGAGTTTTTAGTACCAAACTGTTTTGAGAGACACAGTAAAATTTTCCAACAGCTGTTTTCTTAATCAATATTGAAAAGTAATGAAGGAATAAATGCCAGATCATTAAGAGCTACATTTGGTTTGCCATAAGTAAATGTATGCCATAATTACTTCCTAGGAATGTAATTATGGTAAAGAATAATATAATCTGGAAATAAAAAGGGTAGGATATATTATGAAATGACCAGCAAAGTATAACCTGATAAGATGTTCACTGGAAAGATTATGAATGCTAATACACCTACAATTTGGGGAACACTATAGGAGGATTTCAAAGAGGCAAGTCAAGTTAGAGGAATTGGTAGAAGATTAATTACACCAAAGAATGCTCAAGTTCTAGCAAATCATATGTTGGGGACCATATTCAAAATGCACATTCTCACTCAACAGGTCTTTGCTTACATTTCTAAAACATTTAAATTTGGTTCCAATGTTCTATACCCACACACTACATTCTTAGTTGCAAGGGAATGACCTACACTTTAAGAAGTCTAAAATGAATAGCCATTGCATGTTAGTTCAGATATGACAAGATACAGTGAAAGCATAAATGTAGTTATAATTCCCAGCATGTCTCTGGGCAAAGGAAAAGGAAAAAAAAGAGGAAGGTATAACAATTATATTTCCATCCATGTATGGTGACACACCTATAATCCCAATGAATCCAGAAGCTGATGCAGGAGGATTGTAAGTTGAAGGCCAGCCTCAGCAAATTAGTGAAGCCATAGCAAGTTAGCAAGAACATGTCTCAAAAATAAATAAATAAATAGTGCTAAGGATGAGGCTTAGTCATATAGCACTGCTCGGTTATATCTCGATACATATATTTTAAGATACAGTTGCTGAAATGATGTTATTCTAGCCTGGAATCATATCCTTTCTTTGGGCTTACTAAATTGTAGGTCAAATGAAGGGACATGAAATATGGTTATAATAAAATGAATAATTCTAATAGGGTTCACTCAAGATATTTGCTATTACACTATTAATTCACTTTTGACATTGAAACTCTCATGGTCCTCCTTTATTTGTCTCACTGGAAATCGCTGTGCTCTCCACAATTCTGCATCTGGACTGGGGTATATGGATCCTGCTATTTATTATTCACTTTCATCAGAAACATAATCTGACTTTGGAAATTAAACTGCATGTTTTGTTATTCTTACATTGCTTATTTGTCTTCATCTCTGTCATATGACTGTCCTAAAAGTGAAAAGAAGAAACATAGAACACCCAAAGCCAAACTAAATTTTATCAAGTAAATTTTACCAGAATCAGCTTCATAGTAATTCAACAGGAACATTATGGTGGTTTTGTCACATTCAAATATTGTTGCTTGCTTTTCAGTATCTCGGGATTCGAGTGATGCCTGGAAGGTAAATCATCTTCTATGTTTGTGTTAAGTTATTTTATTTAAGTTAAATTATGTTATTTTATATTGCATTTTCTATGTTAAATTAAAATATTATATATGTATATAATAATAAGTTATATATTGTATATGATAATATATAATAACATGATATATCATTTACGTTAAATATAGTATATTATTTATGTTAAATTATTCACTGAAAACTGGATTCAGTACACAGTATTTACTAATTATTTTGTCTGCAAGGAGAATGAGAATGCCATGAAACGCAAAGATTTTCTTCCATTTAAAACAAGGAGGGAAGCCTGGACAAAACAATCAGGTAATTTTTGCAGTACAATTTTCTGCAGAGAACTATAATAAACATCTAAAATGCTAGTGGACTTTACACTCGTTTCTTTTTTAATGAAATATTTTGAGGGAATTTGGCCTAATCACATCAGTGCCTATGTGTCTATCAACCTATTAAATTTTTTCAGAAAAAGCATAAAAATATTGTTAAAAAAGAACTATGTCAGCTGTTTCTACAATCAAAATTTCCAACATTATATCTGTTTGTAGGATTATGAGGTGGTTTCTCTTTCTCTCCCATGTTTTAAAAAGCTTGTGGTAGAGCTGGACTATCATCTCAGATGATTGTGAGACCAAGGAAAGAGATTTTTCTTGAAGTCAGTAGGTCAAGGCCAGTATGGGAAACACAGGAAAAGCACATCTAGAACAGTAAAAACTCTATCATGACACTGAGTAAATCTACTAATTTCATGGACATTTGTTGGGCTATATGCAAACTATATTCCATGCCCTTCAGCCACATATGGTCATATCTAAAGGAAGTATTCACACAATAGAGTATCACAAATTTTAATTTATTCATTTCCTATAAAATAAACATTGTTTGTGGGAGAACACTCTTTCCTACAATTTAGACTAAGAGATATAAATCCAAAAATACTTTTTTTTCTTACATTTTTGGAGACTGAATCCAAATGTTTTAAGCAGTTACTTTCCCACTGAGTTTCACCCAATGACTTCATGGAATTACTGGTCAGCTTGATATATCCAGGTTCAAGGAAAATTGCCCACCAAGGATGTAAATGAATTCCCTCAACTTAGGAAGATATTGTCATGGGAGAATCTACATGGCAAATGAGAGCAACATTTATATTTCTTCTGTTCTATTATGCATCTCAATGGAAATCTCAAGTAACAATCATGACCAGAATCTCATATCCAAGGAGCCCAGATTCTTACATTGTTCAATTAATTAGAATCATCCTACACACATCATTGGAATTTTCTGTCCTCTATATTTCTGGAAACATTCCCTCAATTCAGGCTTGCTTGAACTTCACACTGCTCTGTGGCCTTCTCATTATTCAACTGCTTTTATGTGCATGCCCTCACATTCCCCTACCCACAGCATTAAGTGTGGTCTAACTACACTGCATATATGACCATCAACCCTCTTTACATTGAGACTATCAAAGCCTCTTAAATTTGTAGAAAACATTCAGAATACTAATTCTTCCTACCTCTGCATCTTTAGCATTTCCCTACTGACACTGTTCTCTGGATGTTCTCCTCACCAATCCCCATAATTACTAAATATTGTCCCCTTTAACACTTTCTTCTATATCATGCTAGAGCCTTCCATTCTCTCTCTATTTCCTGCCCTCTGTCTCAAAACTGCCCTCCTATGTCAGTGTTCATATCTATCTTTAGAAAAGGCACCAACACTGACACCTGTTATCTCCTCCAGCTTTACCACAAACTCAGTTACGTGTGGAAATAAATAAACTGTTGAGACAATATGATGTGAAAGCAGCCCCTTCAAGTGTAGGAGCCAAGGGACTAGAAAGGGAAAGGAATAATTTTCAGGTCAAGAGGTTATTCTCCAGTGTCAAAGCTGATTCACTGTCGGAGGTAATCCTAGGAAGAGAAAATCAATTTATGTCTGGAATGTTAAGGACAGTCAGAGAACATTCACCAAACAGTGTGTGTCCTAATAGAAAAAAGAAAAGATAAAAACAAAAAGATAAATGTCAGGAAAGGAAAATAACAGAAAGGAAAACTGCATTCTTTTGATGAACTTGTAATGGGATTGATGACTTGGGACAACAAAATTGATGTCCAATGGTTGTTGAAACCTTATTATTTGGGTGAAAAGATATTAGGCAGTGTGATGTTTCTTGTTTCTTGGCAATTTAAATTTTTTTTCATGACATTTTCTTTTACTTTGAGTAGAAGAACTTCTGACTTATTATATGCATTGAACCCCTAGTGTCTCCCCAAGTGGTGATATGAAGTACTAGTTCAATAGAATTACTCCTCAATGATCTCAATATATACTGGGCACAAAGGGACACATGTTTAATTGCAAATTTTTGTAGACTGATTCAGTCCACGGGAAGTTTTTCAGCCAGTTAGGGCACTTTGTAGCAAACCTGTCTTCAAATAAAAAGGCCTGGAATAAGGACTTAAAGTAAGTGCTACTATTCCTGCCAAAGATACACAAGTTCCTGGGTCCTATCCTCAGATCCATATACAAATAACAATTTTAAAAGTTTTAAAAAAATAATTATTCACCAAAAAGTAAGCTTCAATATAAATAAAATTTAGAAGATAAAAATGTTATTACTTTTTATTTGCACAGATTTTTACACATTATAACTGTTTAATAAATCTATACATTTTTTTTTAGAAAAGTCACATTGTGACATATTATTGTCTAAAACCTCTGAGACACCTGATGGAACTGGACATAACCAGAAGTTGGTATGTAAATATGTCAAGTTAAAATTCTGGTTTATTCATCTTTTTCTTGCTTTGGAAGATAAATTACTCCAAGTGAATTTACTTTAAAGAATACTCATTTGGGTATAAAAATAAAATTTAATATTAAGTCTAAAAGTATTTAAATTACCATGAGTGAAAATAGCTTTAGAAATCATGGCAGCCTAAAGGTAAACTTTAGCATAGCAAATCAGCAATATTTAAAAATATTGTTTGCTTTTATCTGTGTAGCATTTTTAAATGATGCGGAATAAATTGCAGACTTAGGACTAACCAGTTGAAAGTATGAAGTGGTCATTGTACACATTCAAGTTAAGTCATCATCATTTCCAATGGCTTAAAATTTTAGTTTTACATTGTCTCTCATTCATGCAGAGGTTAAAACTTTCATTTTCTCTTGACTCCAGTGTCTGTGTTGAGGCAGATAATCAGCCCAAATCAGACACAAAACTGCCAGTTAATAGAATCAAAATCAAAAGGATGAGTCCTTTGCTATTAGGATACAAATGGTAATGTCCTAGTTCAATTACCTTGATGTAAGAAATCAATAGGATCAATAAATATTTTTAATCCTAGTATGTTAGTGGATAATAGAAAAGGAACATGGATGCAGTTATTGGGAAATTATGAAAATTTTGAAAGTGTCATCTTGTCTCCTTGTGTGTGTTAGTAGGCTAAAATTTTGCATGCATTTTGGTGGACCTTTTGTCCACTTTTACATATGTCCTTCTACTATGCAGATTTATCTTTGGAGTATGTCTTATGCAGGTTCATATCTCAACATAAAGTCTGCCACTGAGCATATCCTATGTTCTAGTTTCACTCACCAGTATCTCTTTAAGGGAAGAGAACAGCCATTGGCAACAGTCTAAGCTTAAAGAAAACATGTATCAACTATTAATTAAATAAATATAATTAATTATCTCTAAAACACTACAAACTGAAAACAAGGTTTATAAATAACAATGTGCACTTGACTAAAAATACATGCATCGATGATAACAATATCTCTAGCAAATCAAAACTACTCTAAATGTACATGCTGAACTCTTTTGTTCATTGCACTTTGGCCACACCCATAAAAGCTGAGAGAACTTTTCAAGTTGCACAGCAAAACTCACTCTCAGTACTTGTTTTGTACTTTGATATGTAGGTCTATCAAATGTAGAAACTGCCTGGCATGTCCTTTGGTCCATGGAGGCTGGAGACAAGCCTCTAATTCAAAGATATCTTCTGGATTTCTGCAGTCAGAGACCTTGGAGTGTGCAATACTCCAAGTCTGTAAGGGTTTTCATTGCATGCTCTGGGAGCATGGCAGATATAGCATGTTTGCAGAATCTGTGACTTCTTCTGGTGAATGTTAGAAATTATCACTGGAACCAATTCTACCCTAGTTTTCCTGGACTCTTCTATCAATTGAATTCTCAAACACTCCTTTGCTCACACTATCATTATTCTCAAAGGATTCCTTTGAAAGAGGCAGTACCCCTGTGGACCTGTGCTCTTGAATCTCTTCAGCAGGCATACACACATTTTTTGATCAGAGTTTTTATCACATTCCTGCTAGTCCATTCCCAAGGCCCATACAGTTTAACATCCAATGTTCTTGGAGGTAAGCGGTCTACTGCATCTTACAGGTATAAACATGCAGTGGTTCCTGATCTCTCATACAGAGAGTCCATACAATAAGGCCCTTCTGAAGTTGTTTTGACCTCAGGATTCTATTGAAATTTCTAAGGAGACTCTCCAAATATTTTTTGGTCAACAATGAGGCAACAATTCCAAATGCTCTCAGCAGAGTTGATTGACTGTACCTGATATATCTGCTCATGTTTTGGTTCTGCATGCAGCCAGTTTTCAAGAAGACACATCCCTGGCACTTTTTTTTACAGAGCTACAACCTCCCCACTACCATTTGAATTGATCTCATGCAGTTTAGATAGACCACAGGGCTATGCTCTACCTGCACAGAGCACTCAGCAGATGTATGTCTCATTTCCTCACCTAAATCTTCCAGGATTTTTGTTGTGGGTGCCTTTAACTCATTGCTTTAAAAGACAAAGATCAGTCTTAGAAAGTCTAAAAAAAGAAAGACCTTTTTGTTCTGTTATCTCTACAAGAAAGCCTAGATAAATGAACCTGAGTGAAGAGGCACCTGCATACATAATCCAATTCTCTTTAGAAGATTGCACAGTGAATCCAACTCTACTTGACACATTAGGCAGAATCTAATACTGTTCTTTTCTGAAAATGTTGTATTGGAATTGGGAAAATCTGTATAACATTGCAATTTTTTTCTATAAACTGTTATCCTTTAGTAAAATGAGGAAAATTTTGATGTTATAATTTTTATACTTAGAAATTGCAGGGCCATTGTATATATTATATGGGGATTAATTTGGATATAATGATATATCATGAAAAACTAATTTGCTCAAATTCAGTGTCCAGTGTCTGCACATGTTCTTTATACATCCTTCTGTTGATGGGGGCGGGGGTACATGGCTATTTCTGTGATATTTTCATTGAGACCAGCACCAAACATTGAAGTTCTTGTGTTAAGCAAGTATGCTAGTTTTATAAAGTTAGGATGCAGGGCAACAAGTTGGAAAGGTGGGTCATATTGTGGTCATATTCCTAGTATCCTGAGGAATCTTCATACTGCTTTCCATAGTGGAAGTCCTAAGTTTAGTCTCACAGTGTATGATTATGATTATAATTATGATTATGATTATTATTATCCACATCCTCACCAGCACTTATAATTTGAGTACTTGATAAGTGCTATTCTGAATGGGTGAGCTGAAATATCAATGGAGTTTTATATATTTTACCCTCAATATTTTGAAGATAAAAAATTTTTCATAATTTGCTATGCAATTTGTATATCTTGTTCACAGACATGCCTGTCTATTGCTTTTCTCTATTTTCTAATTTGGTTGGTGACATTCTCTTTAGCCCACAGAGGGGAGATTCGTCACTTTTACCCAGCTTATTTCCCCTGGCACTGCTACAGTCTATTTCCTCTATGATTGCATATTATATTTCATCTAATCACGGGCTCTCTGTAGTGGCTCTCCAGTGTTTTCCTTCAGCGTGTGTTTTTAATATGTAGCAAAACATTGGTTAACCTTGCTGACTTCATCTCTGGAAATAGTTATCACACTCTATGATCCTGTGCTGCCACCTTTCTCTACCAGAACACTTGTTAGTTCTTTCTTTGAGGGGAATTGTTGCATATTCTATCCAAATTGCATGTGCTGTTACATGCAAGTAAAATGTAGACATGTATTTCTTACTTCCTTCTACATTTTCTAAATGAAATTTTTAACTCCATACATATTTAATTGAAATACATGAAATTTTGGAAGGTTCTGATGACTCAAATGAAGCAAGTATACAGTAGTGTTTCATTTCTACACAAGGTGACAGAATTTGAACTCTCTTATCACATCAAGTACCATAATTTAACACTAAAAAAGGCCATATGGTGCTAAAAATGTTGCATTCTGATTTACATCAAGTGCATTTATATAAACAGTTTTAAATATATTTTCTCTTCTTGCGTGCATAGATTTGGTGGGTAATGCAATGATTCCTATTAAATACTTAAGTTAGTTGTTTTAGATATAGACATGCCATTGACATTGTTGTCAGAGAAAAACATTTCCCATGTCCTCATTAGGGTTTTACCTCATCAGCAGCCAGATGAAGAGAAGAGCTCAGCTTAACCTGTAATGCGTAGGATAGAGTCTTTTATGGAAATATTTGTTGCTCCAAATGTACTTGTATAATTTTTAATTCCCATGATTTCACATTTAGAAATATGGTGATGTCCAAATATGATGATGAAATCTTTATAAAATTCATTATTAACATTAATTTTACCAGAGTGTCTCTGATAAACAGTCAAAGGATTATGCTTCTAGTATATCTGGTATGTCCCATCAAAGTGCAAAGAAGAGAGAAAATGAATATATAAAAAGTAAGTATATATATATGAATGTATGTATGTATGTATGTATGTATTTATACAATACAAAATAGTTTGGAGAGAATATTGCCTTCATTCATGAGCAGTAGTCTATTCTTATTGTTTTAATAATGTTCCTTTTAAATATCTAGAAAGAAAAAAGTAAGGCAATATGTGGCATATCCTATTTTATTTCATTCACAGAATAAATTAGGGGTATTGCTAAAAAAACTGAATTATGAATTGCATTTTGTTACATGTTATGATCACAAGAGAATCAAAAAATTGAGAAGAGGAAAGAAAAACTGAGAAATATAGTTAGCACAATGAGTCAATGAAGAAAAAAGAAGTAGTTGTACTCAGTGGAGGAAAGAAAATTCAAATCACCTATGAGAAGGAAAATAAAAACAGGGTTTTCAAAATGGGGAAGAAATATAAGTTTCCATTTCAAATATTGATTAATACATAAGTAAAATTATTTCAATCTTTCTTAGTATGTTTTGAAAAAAAATGAAGAGTGAAGAACTAATCACTCATGCCTAAGCTCTTTTAGCAAAAAATGTTATGTATGTACAGATTTTAATGAATGCAAGATGTTGTTACTACCTATAACAACAAAATTATATAGGGCAGAAACAAAAATGGGAATATAAAGAAATATGAATGGTTATAGAGTGATGTCCAAACCACAGATATCTAAAATTCCCATTGGAAATATTATGGCTCCATTTAGACTTTGATTTAGAGGGACTTCATAGGGAGTAACTGAGAGATAAATTCATGTTAAAGTCTGAGAAGTGGAAGAAGACCAAGTTCACACTGGGAATCTCAAACTGCTATGCATTCACTGTTGGGGACCATGTTCAGAAGCTCATTCTGAGGCAGCAGATCTTTCCTTCCACATTTCCATTATAAAAAACATTATATTTTTAAACTCTGATAAACATTATTTGCTAAGGTCATTTCAATTAGCCTCATCCACAGACATTATTCACAGCTAGGGAACTGATGTCCTTTGGGAAATGTAAATGAACCCTATTTGTTCCTATACTTCAGGAGACAAGCAGATGAAGTGTAAGCATACATCTTGCTTTCCTGTGAGGATATATCTTGGAAAGAGGGAAGGTCTCAAAAGACAAAGACATACAAATTATACTTCCATGATACATTTCCTATATAGGGAGGCAAGCAGGAGTGGGAATAATTGAACCAAAGAATGTAAAATTTACAGTTTCAAACACAAGCCTCTAGAAGTTGCTTTGGAAATGTTTAAAGGAAGGGAAAAATGAAGAAGGAACCAAAGAGTTTTCAATGTAATTTTGGAGGGAATCATGTTGAAACTGAGAGAAGGCAGCCCAACTTCTTTCAGTTTATCTGCCTTCACACCAAAGGTGAGACTATTCCTTGTCCAGAGATGATTGGATCCAGTATGGACTGGAAGAAATAGGGCAACTTGGAGCGAACAACTTCTCCCCTTCATACCTACCAGGTACCATGATATATGTGCCATCCATGTGATTCATTCAGCTGAGAAGCCTAGTGTTTTTGATGCTACTAAATTTTCTATTATTAATATTATTACTGAATTGGTGCTTTGAAATAAAATCCTGTCCCTGGACCTGCCACTAATGTACTTTATTATTGAGATAAATTCTCATCTCCAGATAGCTAATTTTCTGTTCATCCAGACATTGTATGAGAATACTTGAATAACTATCAAGATATGCCATGCCAGTTTCATTTTTTCTTCTAAAATCTTTAGTGAGTTTTCCCTTTCACACCAAGTCGGTGGTTATTCTTTGTATATCAATAACATTGAAGTAAGGGAGTTTATTTATATATGATCATTCTGCAAGTTTTCAGATTATGGTGGTGGTTTGTTTGTTTGTTTTGTTTTGTTTTGTATTGTTTATTGTCGATCACTTCATTATGCAGCCTGTAGCTACAAACTTCTCATCTTCATAAGTATCAGGGACCACAATGTGTGTGGAATCCTTATGAGATAGACAGATGAGTTCATACTGTTTTTATTGTAAAGACACCTAGTTGTTTACTTATTGGTTATGTTCCCTCAAAATGAAAACTTGGCCCTGAGCATTCTAGGAATGCACTCGCATTACTGAGCTCCATACTCATCCCTAGACTACTAATTTTCTGATAATGCAGCATTGCCATGAATACTTGAAAAGCTGACAAAAATCTACTAAACCAGATTCATTTTGTAAACAAAGTCTTTATTGAGTTTATACCTTGAAAACAAAGATTGTTATTCCTTGTATATATGACATTAACTTTGAAATAGAAATGTTTACTGATTTATGGTATTCTGTGAGCTTTCAGATCATTTTTCCTTTGGAATACCATATCTTAATTCTTTTTTAAAATATTTTTTTAGTTGTAGTTTAAAATATTGTATTTTTTAGTTGTAGTTGATATACAATAAAAATACCTTTATTTTTATTTATTTACTTTTCTGTGGTGCTGAGGATTGAATCCAGTCCCCTGCACCACTGAGCCACAAACCCAGTCCCCATATCTTAATTCTTTATGTTTATCGTAAATTGTTTCTTAGATGTGGGACCTGTATCTTCTCATGAGAGTGGGGTCAAGAAACTTGATATTGGTTAAACCAAAGGATAAAAGAAAAGAAATTTCATCAGTGTCCCACACGTGTATGATTAAAGAAACAAACAAACAAAACACCCCAAAACAAACAAAATAGCTCCTTCATATATTAGCTGGTATTCTAAAAGCATGTATCTAAACAAATTACTTCACATGAATTTCTTTGAAAAGAAATAGTGTTTATTTAGCCTGGAATAAAACGTAAGGATGGAAGAATGGACAAAAACTCTCAGATATGGGCTGGAATTATGGCTCAATGGTAGAGTGCTTGCCTAGCATGCCTGAGGCACTGGGTTTGATCCTCAGAACCACATAAAAATAAAATAAAGATATAGTTTCCACCTAAAACTAAAAAATAAATATTAAAAAATATATATCAGGTAATTTTTACAGTACAATTTTCTGCAAAGAGCTATGGTAAACATCTATAATGCTAGCACACTTTCCACTCATATTGTTTTTAATACAATATTTTGATAAAATTTGGCACAATAGACCAGTGTCTATGTTTGCATAGATGTATTGAAACTTTTTATAAAAAGTGTAAAAAAAGATTTTATAAAGTAATCAGTAACTCAGATGTTTCTACGTGAAGTTCTCAAACTGGAGACATTAACCCTGTTTGTGGGATTATGAGGTGGTTTTTCCTTCCCCACAATGTTGTAAAAAGCTTACTGGAGAGCTAGGGTGTAGTTTCAGGTAATTGTGAGACTGAAAAAACAGATATTGCTTGAACTCAGTAGGTCAAGGCTATTCTGTGAAACACAAGAAAAACACATCTAAAAACAATATTGACTCTTTTCTCACTACCCCCTCTACTGTAATTCATTTCTCCCCCTTGTATTTTTTTTCCCTTTCCCCTCACTTCCTCTTGTATGTACTTTTGTATACCCCTGAGGGTCTCCTTCCATTTCCATACAATTTCCCTTCTCTCTTTTTTTCCCTCCCACCTCTCATCCCTGTTTAATGTTAATATTCTTCTCAGAGAAGAGGGGAGGGGGTGGGGGGAGGGGGGATAGTAGAGGATAGGAAAGGCAGCAGAATACAACAGTCACTAGTATGGCAAAATGTAAATCAATGGATGTGTAACTGATGTGATTCTGCAATCTGTATACAGGGTAAAAATGGGAGTTCATATCCCACTTGAATCAAAGTGTGAAATATGATTTATCAAGAACTATGTAATGTTTTGAACAACCAACAATAAATTTACTGCTGTCCTCAAAAAAAAAAAAATACTGACTCTATTATAACACTCAGTAAATCACCAGATCCATCAAACATTTGTTCTGTTTATCATCATTCCATGCTCTCCACAACTCATGGGTCAGATACTAAGTAAGAAATTATTCAATGTATAATCATACATTCTTCCTTTTAATCCCTTTCCTATAAAATGAATACTGTTTATGGGAGAAAATACTTTCTTGGAATTTAGACGAAGAGAAATAAACCCTAAAATACTTTTGTTTGGTCACATTTTATTGGTGTGTTTTGTTATAGGCTTTCCCTACATTGTTAGGGACCTTAATCCAAATCTTTTTACATGTTAAGCAGTTTATTTTCCACTGAGTTTCACCTACTGACTTCACTGATTTCCTGGTGGGCTTGGTAAATCCAGGCTCAAGGAAATTGCCCACCAAGGACCTAAATGAGTTCCCTCAACATAGGAAGATATTGCCATAGAAGAAACCACATGGTAAATAAAAGCAAAATTCACAGTTTCTGTGTTTTATTACACATCTCATTTTAAACCTTGAGTAACAGTCAGGAGCAGAATCTCCCCACCCAAGAGCCCAGCTTTTAATTTGTTCACTTCATTGAACTTTGTTATACATGGGCCACTGAAATTCTTCCATTTTCTGTATATCTGGAAACAGTCCCTCCATTACAGCATTCAGGCCTGAAATGCTCTCTCTCTTTATTCATCTCTATTTATTCACATGCCCCTCACATTCACCAGCCCACAGCATTGAGAATGGTCTTGCTAGTCTGCATATATGATCATTGGCCCTCTTTAGATTGAGGATGTCAAGCAATCTCAAATTTTTTAGAAATAACTCATGATACAAATTCTTTCTACCTTTGTATCTTTAGCCCTTTTCATGTCTGAACTCTCCTCTGGAAATTATCGTCACCAATCCCTTTGTGTTCAGACAAATACTGTCCCACTTAACACTTGTCTCTATATCACGCTATAGATTTTTATGCTCTTACTATTTCCTGTGTCTTGATGATGTCCTCACTACTTAGGTCTCTGCTTTTTTCCAGAAAAGACACAAACCCTGGTTATCTCTTCTAGCTCTTCTAGCTCTTACCACATACTCAATCATGGATGGAAATATATAAAACTTTTGACACTAATATGATGTACAAGTGGCCCCCGTAATTTAGCACCACATAAAAATAAAATAAAGATATTGTTTCCACCTAAAACTAAAAAATATCAAAAGCAACTATCAGGTAATTTTTACAGTACAATTTTCTGCAAAGAACTTTGATACACATCAAAGGAATAATTTTCAGGTCTAAGAGTTGTAATACAGTACAAAAGCTGGTCAAGTATCTGAGGTAGCCCCAGGAGAAGCAAAACCAGTTTGTGTCAGGAATAACAGACATAATAAAAACTTATATGTATATATAAAACTTTCTGTGAATATATATCTCAAGAAAGAAAAAGAAAAGAAACATGAGTTCTCTTGATGAAGGTATAAATTGGAATTTTTATGATGAAGTATAAATGTGATCAATCATTTGGGCTGCCAAAATGATGTATAGCAATTGTTTATAACTTACCCTTTGGATGAAGAAAAAGAAAACATTGTGATATTTCTTGTTTCCATAGTAATTTTTTTGTGATTTTACCTTGAGTGAATGAACATGTGAATTATATGCATTCAACTTGGTGACACCCCATTTGTCTCCAAGTGGTATTTTGAAGTATTGAATCAGTAAAATTACTTTTTAAAGATCTCAATATATACTGGTACAGAGGGGGAATATCTGCAAATTCTGATATTTTATAAGTTGAGGCAGCCCAATGGCATGCTTTCTGCCAGAGAATCTTACAGAAAACCTGTCTGCAATTTTTTTTTTTTAAAAGGCTGGGATTTGAAATAAGTGCTACAGTTTTTGCCAACAATACACAAATCCCTGAATATAATATTCAGACCACACACAAACATAAATTTAAAGGTTTCAAAAAATAAATATTCACCTAAGAGTAAGCTTAAATTAAAATTATAGTTGGAAAACTTAACATATACTATTGTTACAATTATTCCTTTTATTTGTATAGATTTTCACAATTCTAATTGTTTAAATAGTTTAAGTAAATCTATTCATTAATCAACAGAGTCACATTTTGGCATGCCATCAGCAGAAGAGCAGGAGAGTCTCAAGGACACTGAAAATAACCGACAACTGGTATGTGAATATGTCAATTTAAATTCCTGGTTTATTCCCACCCACCCACCCCCCTCTTTTTTTTGCGCTCAGAATGTAAATTATGCCAAATGAAATGACCTCATAGAATACCCTTTTGTAATCCAAACATGATTTAATATTTAAGTCTAAAGAAAATAACTTGTGGTCAACATGCAAATAGCTTAGGAAACATAGTGGACTAAGGGTAAGTTTTGTAAGAGCAATTGAACAATTTTTTGAATAATGAATGCTTTTATCTCTGTAACCTCATTTAATGATGAAGAATAATTTTGAAACTTATAAATAGCCAGTTGAAATTATGAACATATATAACTTAGTTGCCACTGAAAACTCTTGCTCACTGTCATTTTTCTCAAAGCACCCATTTGAAAGAGGCAGTACCCCTGTGGATCTCTGTTCTACAAACTTCCCAACAGGCACAACCCATCTCTTTCTTATAAAAGTTTTCAGCCCATTTCTGACAGTCACTACTCTGAGTCCATATGATCAAGTTGAACATCTACCATCCTGTGAGGATAGCTGGGGTAGCTTCTTGTAGCTACAAGACATGTAGTGGTTTCTGATCTTTTCACACAGAGTCCCTACAATTGGACCCTTCTAAAAGGGTTTTGTAGTGAGGAATCTATTGGTTCACTAGGTGAGTGACTCCAACCACTGTGTGGTGGAAATGGGGGCAACTACTCCCAATGCCTCTCAGCAGAGTAGGTTGAATATCTTGAATGTCTGCTCATGTGTGTGATTTTGCATGCAGTCAACTTTCTACCAGACTCACATATGCCATGTGCTGTCATGACAGTTTTCTACAGACACATTTGTATCATAAGCTGCAAATACTGCATTTCAATGAAAGTGCCATGAGATACTTTAGATTAGGTAGACCACAAGACCATGCTCTAGCTGCCCAGATGTCTCAGCAAATCTATATCTGAGTTCTCTCATACACCCACCTTGATTGTTGTTGTGGGTTCCTCCAACTCACTGTTTTTATGCAATAGTTCAGTGTTAGAAAAGTTAAAAAAAGAAAGGCTTTGTTTTCTGATATCCCAGTAAGCATGCTTAGATAAAAGAGAGAAGAGGCTCCTATCATTTTTCTCAAAGTACCTGTTTGAAAGAGGCAGTCACTAGTGTGCATGCACTCAAATTCTGCCTTGAAGTTTCTGCAGTGCACCCATTTTTTTTTTACAAACTCGTTAGAATCCAAGTCTCTCAATGGGTAAGAAAGTTATATTTAAATTTAGAGTAATCTAAATTATGTTTCTATTTTTTTGTATAAAATATCATGTGTATAAAATAAGGGAGATTTTGATGATATAATATTTATATTTTAGAAATTTTTAGAGCATTGTTTTTATATATTATGCAGGTTTCATTTTGACATAATAGTGTACTATGAAAAACTAATATGCTCAAATTCTGTGCCAAGTATCTTCACACGAACTTTTTCGATTCTTTTTATGAACATCTGGTCCACTTCCCAAACTTTCTAATTATGATTTCCACTGTAATATTGAAGTTTATATGTCATGGGTGTATACTAATTTTAGTACACAGGGATAAATAACAAGGGGTGAAAAACCTAGGTCATATGGTGATTATATTCCTAGTATTCTGAGGACTTTCCATATTCTGTTCCAGAGTGGAAGTCCTAATTTTCAGTCTCACAGTGTATGATTGTTTTTCCCCACATCCTCCTCAGCACTTATTATTTGAATACTTGATAATTGCGATTCTGATAGGGGTGAGCTGAAGTGTCAATGGAGTTGTGAATGATATTTTCGTGAATGCTAGAGATGTTGAAATTATTTTCATATGTGTTTAGGAAATTTGTTTCTTTTTTTATTTTGAGACCTGTTTATTTATTGCTTTCCTCCATTTACTAATTGAATTGCTGAGATTCTCTTAAACCCACCAAAGGGGAGATTCTTCTCTTCTGCCCAGCTAGGTTTCCCCTGGAACTGTTGCATCTTATTTCATTTATGAATGCATTCTGCTTTTAAAAGCCAATATTTCTGGGGTTTATCTAATCACTGGCTCTCTGTAGTGGCTTTCCACAGCCCATTTTTTGTTATGCAGTCACACACATTTTACTCCCAACTATTTTACTCCCAAATAATCAGTGAGTAAGCACTGTATGATTCTGTTCTGCCATGTTTCTCCACTAGAACACCTTTTATTCTTTCTTCAATGGAAAATGTTGCATACTCTACCCAAATTGTGTGTGCTGTTATGTCCAAGTAAAATATATGCACATTTATTTCTACATTTTCTCCTTTGTTAAAATAATGAGATTTGACTCAGTAAATATTTTGCTGAAAGATATTAAATTTTGGAAGTGTCTGACAACTGAAATGAACAAAGTGAACAATGTTTCATTACTAATTCTGGTGATAGAATTGAAACTCTATTATCACATCAAGTATCAATTTATCACTAAAAATTTGGCCATCCATTATTTAAAAAGATGAAAGCTATATAACATGAAGCACATTTCTCAAAAGAGTTTTAAATAAGTATTCTACTGCATTTGTGGATTTGCTATGGAATGGAAATTTGACTAATTAAGCTGATGCTAGTTGATTTGGATGTAGGGACCTCAGATTTTTTTTTCCAGGAAACACATTTCTTATGTCCTCCATCTGAGTTTTAACCCATAAACAGACAGATGAAGAGAAAAATTTAGTTTCATTTGGAGTGCATGGGAGAGTGTCTCTTATGGAAATTTTTGTTTCTCAAAATGTACTGGTCTAAATTCTAATTCCCATGATTTAACAACTAGAAATATGATGATGTCTAAATGAAATGATAAAACCTGTATTCAACTCATTTTTGATATAAATTTTTTCAGAATGAAACTGAGCAACATCCACAGGTGTGTACTTCTGGTATATCTGATGAGTCCTATCAAAGAGCAAAGAAGATAGTAAATGGACCAGTACAAGGTAAGAACCTTATAGGATACAAAATACATTGGTGAGAAAATTGCATTAAAACATGAGCAACAGTATATTCTAATTGTTCACACAGTGCAACTGTTAAATATCTAATAAGAAAAAAGTTAATAAGTGACATATCTTATTAGGTTTCAGCCCACAGGTATTGCAAAGAAACTGAAATGTGAGTTGCATTTTTGATACATGCTTCAATCACAGAAAATTTATAAATAACAAAAAGGAGCAAAGAAGAGGGAATAAAAATTGAGAAAGGAAGTGATTATAGAGGGACTCAATGAAGGAAAAGGAAGAAGGTATAGTCAGTGAAGGAAAGAAAATTCAGGTCTCCTATGAGAAGGAAAAAGAGCAGAGCTTTCAAAATATGGCAAAAAAACATATGAGTTCCAAAGTTAAATGAGGCATAAAGTAAAATTTCCCCATACTTCATAAATTAGGAAATATTGAAGAAAAATTTGCACTTTATGTGGTTTTGTCCCTAAGTATAGAATCCAATATCCCACACTATAATTATTCTCAAAGGACCCCTTTGAAAGAGGCAGTGAATCTGTTCACCTGTACTCTACAAACTGTTCAACAGGCACTACACACCTTTTCCTTATCGAAGTTTTCAGCACATTCCTGTTAGTCACTTTCTGAAGCCCATACACTCTGTGTAAGCATTCAACATCCTTTGAGCATCAAATCAGACCTGATGGACTACATAGAAAAAGGAATAAATTCCAGGTCAAGTGGTTATCACCCAGTACAAAAGCAGGTCAACATATGAGGTAGCACCAGGGGGGCAATATCATTTTATTTGAGGAATAACAGGCACTATGAGGAGTGCTTCCAAAACCAGAGTGAATCCTAATAGAAGAAATGCAAAAAAAAAAAAAAAAAGGAAAAGAAAGAAGCAAGGAGTTCACTGGTAAATGTGTAACTGTGAACAACTTTATTTTGTTTTGTTTTGTTTTACAGACACCAAACATTATATGTTCTTTAAAAGTTATTATGAGGAAAAAAATAAACAGTGTGAAGTTAATTCTTTTCATTGTAATTTTCACATTTTTTTGCAAAATATCCTTTTTCTTTGAATGAGTAAAACTTTGAGTTATCATATGCATTGAACATGGTGACCTCTAGGGCCTGAAGTATAATTACTCTGTAAATAACTCAATGTGCCTAGGATAAAGAGGGGAACATCTATGACTTCAGATGCTAGGGCAGGCTGATGTCAGGTTTTCATTCAGCCAGGGAATTTACAGACCTCCTGTCTCCAAATATAAAAGGCCTGGATTTGAAGTGAGTGCTACTGTTCTTGCCATGGATTCACAGGTCCCTGGGTACAATCACTAGGCCCCAATACAAACAACAATCAAAAAGTTTCAAACAACATAAACATTCACCTAAAGTTAAGCTTAACTTAAAAATTATAATTGTGAGGATTAAATTATATGATCATTAAAATTTTCCCTTTTTAATTGGGTAGGTTTTCACTCATTCTAACAGTTCTAAGTAAAACTATACATTTGTCAACAGAGTCACATTCGAACATGTCATCAGCAGAAAAGAAGGAGAGGCTTATGGGCACTGAAAAAAGCCAGGAACCGGTATGTAAATGGGTCACTTTAAATTCCTGGTGTATTTCTCTTTGCTTTGATTCCAGAAGGTAAATTAGGCAAAATGAAATGACCTCTTAGCATAGGATTTTGGGAATCAAACATCATAATTTCCACTCACATCTAAAAGAATTTAACTGGACATGAACATGAAAATAGTATTAGAAATCAAGGAAGCTTAATGGCAAACTGTTTTCTAGCAATTGAGGCAATTATTTCAGTTTTTTTTCTATGTGCTCTCCCTACATGATGAGAAAGTGAGACTTTAAAAAATCAGTAAAAAAAAGGAAAATATATAAATCAAATGGCCAGTGAACACATTCTTATTAAAAGATCATCATTCCCAAAGGCTCAAAATTTTAGTTTCCCATTACCAGTAATTCATGCATGGGTTAAAGATTCCATTCTCTCTCAACTCCAATGTCTACTCTAGGACAAGGCAGAAAATAGGCTTAATTAGAAACCAAACAGTATGTTAATGAAATCAGAATTTTTAAGGAGGTATCCATCTATTAAGATACAAACAACTTTCTAGTTCATTTTCTTTTTCTTTTCATGCAAGATCAATAAAATTACTAAATGTTTTTATTAGACCTCTTTAGTGGATGTTAGGAAGAAGACCTTGGATGAAGTTTTTGACAGTTTGTGGAATTTTGGAGGTGTCTTAATGCCTCTCTTTCTCCTGTTGCTTTTGTTATTTTTCATGCATTTGAATGGATTTCTCTTCCATGTTATGTATGTGTCCTTTAAGAGTGCAGGTTAATCTATGTGATGTGTTTGGAGCATGGCATATATTTTGGCATCAAACCCATAAATGAACATTTAACAAGCTATATTCACTCACCAGCATCTCATCTTTGGGAAAAGAATAAGTTGGGAAAGAATAAGTTCTTTGGGAAAGAATAAGTTCTGGAAATAAACATACCTTTAAACAAAACATATATCACATGCAAATAAAATTTAGCTTTTAAATGATATCGAAAACAGCACAAAATTAAAAGAAGGAGTAGGTAATAATCATGTTCATCTTGCAAAACAAAAAAAAGCCTCATGGATAATAAGATTATCATAATAATTTTAAAAAGAACAGAGAATGAAAGTGGTGAGAGTAAACAGAGACTGAAAAGGAGATGAGGATCAAATTCAAAGAAATGATAATAGAAGAAGATTTCAAATGGAATAAAAAAGGGATCCAGCAACCAAAATATGAAATGAATGAAAATATATTAGAAAATCAGAACATGAAAAAAACAAATGACATGGAAATCCCATACAAAAACAAAGAGAAAACTGAAAAGAGCAAGAACAACTTCTTTAGATTTCACTTTTACTAAAGCAAATGATATGGAGACAATTTTGGGGGGTGTATTTCTAATTTTGGAAGCATATAGCAGGGGTTTTTGAGATGCAAAAATGGTTTATCAGGTTTTTGTTGTTGTTGTTGTTGTTATTGTTTTTGCACTAGCTTCAAACAGCCTACCATGATAGTGGAGGGTACAAGCTGATCTTCTTTGCTCCTTTCTCTCCCACACATCCCAGAGAATGCTGAGGGAACATTGGAAGTTGCAGAGGCAATGCACTCTTAGTATTAGTTTATGTACTCAGAGACGTGGGTCTATAAAATGTAGAAATTGCCTGATAAACCCTGTGGTCCTTGGAGGCTGGGGACTAATCTGTAATGCAGACCCCAATTATGGAATTCCTTACTCAGTGGTCTTATACTGTGCATGATTCCAAGTTACTGAGGCCTTTTCCTACAACCTCTTGGAGCATGAGAGACATGGCCTGGTTTCAGAATCTGTGACTTCTTCTGAGAACTTAGTGAAAATATCATTCTACTGATCCTGCCCAAGCACTTCTGGAACCTTTTGTCCCTTGAATTCTCAACTACGAGTTCTTGCTTACTATTATTATTCCCAAAGCACCAGTTTGAAAGAGGCGATACCTCTGTGGACCTCTACTCTAGAACGTCCACAGCAGCAACACACATCTTCCTGATGAGATCTTTCAGCACATGCCTGTCATTCAGTAACCTGAGCCCATAAGTTCAGTAACAATTCAAAGTTTTATGAAGATAGGTGGCTACAGCATTATGGAAATATAAGGTATGCAAGGGTACCAGATCTTTAACACAGAGTGGCTAAAATTAGACCCCACTGAGAGCCTTTGTCCTCAGAAAATATTGTAATTCTTAAGAGGGTGCCTCCAACTGCCTGTGTGATGTTAATGGGGGTAACTATTCCAATTATTCTAGTATTCATTTTCATGTTTATGTACTGCATGCAGCCTTTTTCTACCAGATTTAACCTTGGCACTTGCTGGAAACAAAATGATTCCATGACAGTTTCATGAGCTTCTATTCTTTTTTAATTAAATTCTTTATCCACTCTAATTTGTTACACACAATGGCAAAATGCAATTCATTTCATATTACACATATAGAGCACAATTTTTCACTGATTGTACACGATGTATTATTACACCATTCGTGTCTTCATATATGTACTTATAGTAATGATGCCTAACTCATTCCACCATCATTTCTACCCCCTTGACCCTCCCTTCCCCTCCCTCCCCTTTGCCCTATCTAAAGATCTTTCATTCCTCCCATGCTCCCCACCCATCACCATTATGAGTCAGCATCCTCATATCAAAGAAAACATTCAGCATTTATTTTTCTGGAATTAGCTTACTTCACATAGCATTATACTCTACAATTCCATCCATTTACCTACAAATACCATGATTTTATTCTCTTTAATGCTGAGTAGGGCTCCATTGTGTATATATACCCAGGTTTCCCATGCCATTCATCTACTAAAGGGCATATGGGTTGGTTCCACAATTAAACTATTTTGAATTGTGATGCTATAAACATTGATAAGGCCAAATCCCTATAGTATGCTGTTTTTAAGTCCTTTGGGTATTAGCCAAGAAGTGAGATAGTTGAGTCAATCGTGATTTCATTCCAAATTTTCCAAGGTATCTCCATACTGCATTTCAGATTGGCTGAACTAATTTTCAGTTCCACCACCAATTTCGGTCTAATTGTGACATAAACCACTGTAAACATTTAAGTAAATGTGTCTCATGTGTATACAGAAATTATTATACTCTGGAAATAAGAACAAGAATTGGGAAACCTAGGTCATATGATGTTCGTATCTCTAGTACTCTGAAACTCTCCATACTACATTCCAAATGGAAAGTGCTAATTTTCAGTATCACAGAGTATGGTTGTATATTTTTAACCATGTCCTCTCCAGCACGGATTATTTGAAGACTTTAAGAATGCCTATCTGACTGGCATGAGCTGAAATATCAATGGAGTTTTGGATGGTATTTCCTTGATTGCTAGATATGTTTAATTTTTTTTCACAAATATTGGTGAGGTAAGTATTCAGCTCTTCTATCAGAAGAAAAGTGAAAGTCAAAGACACTAGGATCCTTCCTCAGAGCAAAACATATTCTCATGACTTAGTTATGACCATCTTAAAGGATAGAGTGTTGGATGGTATTTCCCTGAATGCTAAATCTGTTTAATTTTTTTATGTATTCGTAGGCAAATTGTATTTGTTGTTTTGAGAACTGTCTGTCTCCTGATTTCTTAATTTCTTAATTAAGGAGGTGAGTTTCTCTTCAGGTCACCAGTCAAAAAAATACTCTCTCACAGCAAGCTAGTTTTCCCTACCCCAGCTTTAAACTATTTCTTCCACAAAAGCATTTTCTCTTTGAGTACCTCATATTTCTGGTTTCATCTGGTCACAGGGTCTCCATTGTGTCACTCCTGTGATTTCCCACAGCCTATCCTTTTCTTCAAGCAGCAATGCACCAGTTCAAATGACTCCCACCTCTGCAAATCATCAGCATTTCACAAATGGGAGTCACCTTTCTCTAATGAAATACCTCTTAGTTTCTTCTCAGAAAAAAAGTGTTGCATACTTTACCCAAGTGTGTGTGCTGTTATGTTCATGATACATACAGACACATTTCCTCACTATTTTTTACTGTTTTAAAATAAGTTTTGACTTGGTAAATATTTTGCTGAAATGCATCAAGTTTTCAAAGTCTCTGAAAAATAAATGAAGCAAGTACAACAGTTTATCATTCCTACACAAGGTGACAGAATTGAAACTCTCATCTTACGAAGTATCATTCTTTCAGAATAAAAAAATTGGCAATTCAAATTTAAAATGCTATGGAACACCAAGTGTCATTCTTAAAAGTCTTTCAAAGCATTTTTAGAACTGCTGGGAAGTGCAAAGTTGGCTGATTATATACTGATGCTAGATGTTTTGGGTATATGCTTGTGAGTGTGTATATTCTGAGGGAACACAGTTCCTATGTCCCTTATCTTGACTTTATCCAATCAGTAGCCAGAATGACATATGAGCTCAGTTAACCTGAACTGCCTAGGACAGTGAAACTTGTACAATATATTCTTGTTCAAAATGCACTCTTCTAATTTCTAATTCTGATGATATCACAAATATATATATGGTGATAAGTAATATATGATGATGAAAACTTCATGCAACTTATTATTGGTATTACTTTCCCCAGAGTGTCTGTAAGCAACCTACAGAAGTTTGTGCTTCCAGTATATCTGTTGAGTCCTCTACACAAGCAAAGAATAGAACAAATGAACATGGAGAAGGTAAGAATGACAAAAAATGCAAAAGACACTGGTGAGCATATTGCTTTAAAGGAAGAGCACTAAAATATTGTAATTGTTCCAAGAGTGTATGTATTATCTAGTAAGGAAAAAGAAATATAAGGAGTCATATTGTATTAGCTTTCTGTCACAGGTTTAACTGGGGATATTGCTAAAAACATCTGAATTATGAGTTGCATTTTGAGACATACTTCAATCAAAGTAAAATAGAAATGAAAGAGAAGAAGAGGATATGAACACTGAGACAGGCATTAATTACAGGGAGTCAATGAAGGAAGAGGTAGCAGTTGGACTCAGTGGAAGGAAGGACTCTCAGTTACATAAGAGGGGGGGAAAGAGCAGCATTTTCAAAATATGAAAAGCATTTTTGAGATTCCAGGTCCAAAGCTTAATGAAGTGTAAAGTAAAAATTTTCCAACATTCCTGACTTAGTCACAGTTGGAATGGAATAAAATTGAGGAGTGAAGAAGAAATTCCCACATTGTTATGTTTGTTTATCACAAAAGATTCTTCATGTATAAAATCTAATGACACCAAATGTGTTGCTACTCTGTACAAAAAATGTATAGGGAAGAAACACCAATTAGGAAAGTGGAAAGAAATAGAAATTGTTAGAGTGTTGTCCCCAAATTCACAGATTTCTAAAACTAAATTTGGAAAGATCATAGCTTGATCAAACTTTCATGTGAGGGTAACATCCTAGGGAGAAACCCAGAGGTACATTCAAGTTAAGGTAGAGGCAATGGATTCCAGCAAAATTTATCCTAGATCTCTCAAACTATAATGAATCATCTGTTGGGGCCATGATCAGAAGCTCATTGTGACTCAGAAGATCTTTCCTTCTAAATTTCCTTTAGATTCTGCGGTGATACCAATCATCCTGGTATGCCCACAGCATTTTTTTGTAGCCAGGCAAAGAATGTCCCTTTGGGACAAAAAAAAAAAAACCAAAAAACAAAACAACAACAACAAAAAAAACCACTAGTAGAAACTACAAACCAAGATAGAAGTAGATCAAGTGCCAGCATAAATATTGCAATAATTATGTGCGTATTTCTTAGGTAGTGGGGATAACAAAAAAGACAAAAATTTAAAAATTACATTTTGAAGATAAAATTGCTACATTGCCAGGCAGAAAGGAGTTCAAATAACCCATACAAAAAAACACAAAATGGAAAGAAAAAAGTCTCCTGCTCTAGAGGGTTTTATGAAAAACTAGGAGAGAGGCAAAATGAGGAAGAAAATAAAGAAGTTAGCAAGAAAATTTTGGAGGGGAAAATGAGAAAATGCAATTCAGCATTTTTCAGTGTGCCTGCCTTCAAACCAAAAGTGGGATGATTCCTGGTCCTCAGATGATTGAAACAAGTAGGGACTGGAAGAATCAGGGCAACCTGCTGTACAAATCTGTCCTGCACACCCACCAGCCCCACCATGTGTGTGGCATCCTAAGAGAGATTTAGATCACTGACCAAGTGTTTTTGAAAATTTGTTTTTTTCAAAGATAGTTTTGTTGATGATGATGATGATGATGACGACGACGATGATGATGATGATGATGATTTTGGTTCTTTGGAATGAAACCATGTCCCTTTGTGCTACAGGAATACATTCCACTCCTGTGCTAAATTCTGATAACTAATTTTCGGATCTGCCAGCACACTCAAAAAAATGTGTGAAATCATGACTGTATGTATTATGGCAGACACATTTTTAAACTAGAATTCCTTATGGAATTTATTCCTCTAATACTAAGACTGTTACTAATGTGTTTATATGACAGTCTCTTGAGTCCTGTCAATTCTGCCTGCTTTCAGATCACAGATTGCTGTGGATGACCATATCTAAATTCTTTATGCTTTCTCATATTTTTTAAGATGCAGGACCTGTATCTTCATACAAGGGTGAAAAGGGTAACATGATATCCACTAAAACAGAGGAAGCAGGATTAGAAGATGTGCCAAGGTCCCAGATGGGTATGAAAAAACAATCATGTTCATATTAGCTGTTATTCTAAATGCATATATCTGATACAATTAGTTCAGGCAAAAAAAACCTGATAAGAAATAAAATACACCTTGTCCTGGATCTTGAGGTAGAGGATACTTAGGTATAATAAAATGGATTAAACAATTCTTAGGTCACTTGACTTATATGCTGCCATCTGACTACTTCAGCTTTGACATTGAAATTCTCTGGATTCCTCTTTCCTTCTCTGAATACAGATCTCTGAGGTCTCCAGCATGTTGCATCTTCACATTTGTATATGTACCCTTGCTGAATTATTCATAATGATCACAATGGTGATCTTACCATTTGAAACTTAACTGCAAGACTTATTTACTAAAGATATATTGTCAATATTCATTTAGAACATTTCAGTCTTGTGATCAACAAAAATACCCAAACTTAAAATTCCAAAGCTAATGTAATCTTTATCAATGCTAACAAAAATAGTTATCACTTGAACTGAGCTCTGTACTCACTTAGTAGGAATACGAGTGTGTGGGGTTTTTTATATTCAGGTTTTATAGATTATGTATTTCATTTCCTTTTCAGTATCTAAAGACGTACATGCTTTATACAAGGTAAATCATCTTCTATATTTATGTTATATTTTTAAATGCATGCTGTATACACTTTAAAATATTCACGTATTATCTTGTCTTCAAGCACATCAAGCCTACCATTAAAAGCAAAGATACACCTCTCAAAAAACAAAAATGGTGGAAGCGAGAAGTAAAACAGAAATCAGGTAACTTTTGCAGTACAACTTCTATAAAACCACCTATGATTAAACCTTGCAAATGATAGCAAACTTTTCACTCCTGATATATCCATTTGTGCCGTGTGTTGGGAGGATTTGCTCCATCAGGTCTGTGTTGGTGATGCATGCACATTTCAAAATATTTCTGTAAATCTATGAGGACAAGATGTTTTAAAATAACCAATATCATAGGTGTTTCTGCAATCAAACTTTCCAAATCGGAGTCACGACACTTGTCATTTGGATTGTGAGGCTGATTTTTCTTCCCTCCCCAATTTGAAAAATAGGTCCAGGGGAGCAGGATTGAAATCCAGAATCCTGAGGTTATGAGGACTTGTATTTTTCTTGAAGCCAAGATGTCAAGGCCGGTCTGTGAAATACAGGAAAATCTAATTTAAAAGACAATGTGCACTCTACCCTGACATCTAGTGTATCAACCAACTGGATCAAACTTGCTTTTATGCTACTTAGGTACTGACTTTGACAACTCTTGTGGTCAGTTTGAGGCAAGATATAATAAAATGTATGATCATATATACTTTAGTTTATCCCTTGCTTCTAAAGTGAACGTTTGCTGGTGAACACTCTTTCCTGAAATTTTATCTCAGAGTAATCAATCCATAAATTCTTCCACATCCCAATGGAGTCTTTGCTCATTATTCTTTGACTTGTTGTTTGTCTCTTACCTCTGTATGGTAAAAACAGAACCCAGATCCTTTTGAAGACATTCCTTCATTCAGTCCTGCATCAACCCCATAGTGCACTTTTGCATTCTCTTTATTCATCTCCATTCTTGATCATGCCCTTCAAGCTCATGTGCCCACAGATTTGAGATACTTCCAGCTATATATGGATTCATGGCCTAGATGAAAGTGTTTGCTATGTGTCTGTCGAACCATCTCAACATTTTGAGGCATCTTTCCTAATGCAAATTCTTCCTAACTGTATGTTTAGCCCGTTTCTACCTGCATGATCTTCTGGCAGTTTTCACCAATTCCTGTATCATCAGACATATACCGTCCCCCTTAACTCTTGTCTCTATGTCATGCTATAGCCTTTCACATTTTCACCATTCTCTGCCTCTGGCTGATGGCCTCACTCCTCAAGTCTCTGTTCATCCCTACCTCTAGAAAAGAAAGCATCCACGCCAAGTGTTATTGCCTCAGGCACTTACCTGACACTCAATTATGGGGTCTTCAAACCTGTGTGTTGTAAAAGTATCTCCTGAAGTCCAGGAACTAGTGAAGTAGACAGAGAACGAATAACTTACAGGCCAACTGATTATTACTCAGTATAATAGTGGGTCATGGTCTGAGGTAGCTAACATCAGAGAAGCGAAAACAGTTTATGTCAGGAATAATAGGCCCCATGAGTAATGCTTCCAAAAACAGAGTGAATCCTAACAGAAGAAATGCAGCAAAAGGAGAGGAACGGAATATGTGGTTCACTGTCAAAAATATCACAGTGATCATATATACACATGCTTTTTTGTTGACACCAAAGTTACATGCAGTGGTTCATTAAAAATTAGTATTAGGAAAAAGACATAGTAAATAGTGTGAAGTTTCTTCTTCCCATTGTAATTTTAGCATTTTTTTCTGCAAAATATCATTTTTCTTTGAGTGGTTGAATCTTTGAGATATCATGTGCAATGAATATGGTGAACTCTTGTTTTGTTGAAGCATTAGATTAGTAAAAACCCCTGCTAAATCTCTCAATACACCCTGGGATTCATCTGTAATTTCAGCTTAGTTAGAGACTGAGGCAGGCTGATGTCAGGTTCCCAGTGAGCCAGGGAATATTCACTCTGTCTTCAAATAAATAAATAAATAAATAAATACAAATGAAGGCCTTTTATTCGAAGTAAGTACTTGGGTTCTTGCCAAGGATACACATGGCTCTGGGTACAGCCAACAAGCTCACACAAGAATCCAGGAATTTCCAAAAGCATAAACATTCACCTAAAATTAAACTTAACTAAAACGTATCATTGTGAAAATCAAATTGTATGATTATTACAATTATGTTTTTAGTTGGCTAGATTTTCACTCAGTCTAACTTTTTTAAGTAGTTTAATTAAGTACATCTATGCATTTATCCCCAGATTCACATTCCCATATGTCATCAGAAGAATTGAAGGAGAGGGTTGATGGCATGGAAAAAAGCCATGGACAGGTAAGTAAATTTGTCAATTTAAATTCATGGTCTATTTCTCTTCTTTGATGGGAAGGAAATTATGCCAAACAAAATGACATCACACAATACATACTTAGATATCAAGATCACAATTTAATATTTAAGTCTAAAAATGTAACACAACATGAACATGAAAATAGCTTTAGAAATCATGTAAGCAGAAGCTTAAAAGTAACCTTCATCTAGTAATGTGAGGAGATTTTTTGAGTATTGTTTCAATTTTCTTCTGTGTGAACTCCTCACATAATGAGGATTAAATCTAAGACTCGGAAAGATCCAGTTGAAAGTTGGAGAGTATATACTTGAAATGGCCAGTGAACACATTCATGTTAAAGATCATCATTCCCAAAGGCTCAAAATTTTAGTTTCCCATTACCAGTAATCCATGCTGGTATTAAAGACTCCAATCTCCCTACACACTCCAGTATGTAGGCTGAGGCAGGAAATAGACTTAAAGGAGAAACCAAACAGCCTGTTATAGAATCAGGACCTTTCAGGGTGTATCCGTCAATCCTGTTAGAGTACGAACAAAAACTTTTAGTTCCTTTACTTTTCATGCAAGAAATCAAGAAAATTACTAAACATTTTTATTCCACCTCTGAAGTGGACATTAGTCAAAAGAACTTGGATGCAGTTCCTGGGAACTTGCAAAAATTTTGTGGTATCTTAATGCCCTATAGTTTAGGAGCAGAATTTGCAAGCATTTCAGTTCAACTGTTATGTATGTGTCCTTTTAGTGTACAGATTTGTCTTTGGGATGTGTTTGGGTCAGGCCATCATGTTCAGAATCAAATTCCCAAATGAGCATATGTAACATACAATATTTACTCACCAGTATCTCATCAAGGAGAAAGATAACCCTCTAGGAACAATCATAGCTTAAAGCAAAACATGCATATAAATAAACTGTATATTTAATGTGGTTTCTATAATACTTAATAATTAATCGAAGTTCATAGGAAATAATAATACTCGTAAGACTAGAAAAAAGTCATTAGTGACAATAAAATTATCATGATAAATTTTAAAAAGAGCAGATAATGAAAGTGGTGATAGTAAGCAGAGATTGAAGAGGAAATGAGGATGAAATTCGTTATTAATGAGAATAGAAAAGAATATAAAATAAGAATAAAAATGTAATAAAGGAAACAAAATAAAAACTGAACAAAAAATCTTAGAAAATCATATATATTGTGAAAAAAAGGCACAAACAACATCATGAAAATCTTCACAATTCCCTTAAACTAATATAACTGAAATGGAGACACTTCTGTCCAGGATTCCTAATTTTGGAAAGCTAAATCTTTTTATGGATTGGAGGATGCAAATATTGTCCATCAGTTTCTTTATCTGATCTAGCTCAAAAAGGCCTTCCCTGACATTGGTGTGATCAAGTGGATCTCCTCTGCTCCTTGCTCCCCAACACCTCTCAGATAATGCTGAGGGAACTTTGAAAGTTACAAAGCAAATTACTCTCAGTATTTGACTTTGTACTCAGAGACATGGGTCTATGGATGTAGAAATTGCCTGATAAACCCAGTGATCCATGAAGGCTGAGGATTAATCTGTAATGCAGACCCCAATTATGGAATTCCTTTCTCAGTAGTCTTTTTTTAAAAGAGAGAGAGAGGGAGAGAGAGAGAGAGAGAGAGAGAGAATTTTTTAATATTTATTTGTTAGTTTTCAGTGGACACAACATCTTTGTGTGTATGTGGTGCTTAGGATCGAACCGGGACCGCATGCATTCCAGACGAGTGCACACTGCTTGAGCCACATCCCCACCCCAACTCAGTGGTCTTGTACTGTGCATGATTCCAAGTCACTGAGGCCTTTTCCTATAATCTCTTGAAGCATGGGAGACATGGTCTGGTTTCAGAATCTGTGACTTCTTCTGAGAACTCAGTGAAAATACCATTCTACCTGATTC